>NC_137151.1:38124200-39324200 GCF_951394435.1 Stenella coeruleoalba | reverse complement strand
GTACTTCTGATTGATAGAAACTGCCACAGAGATTTCTTCAGCAGGTAGTTGGGGAGGAAGACCAGTTGGAGGTGAGATTTGTAATGAATAAATTCAAGCATTCAAAGATAAGAACTCTATATATTGGAAATTTTCAGTGTATTGAAGAATACCTGAGATTTCAATAAGAAAATACAAAAACACTCTCAGTATGTACAGAACTTATTTAACTGGCTCTTTTTAAAAATTTATTTTTAACATACACTGTTAAGCAAAATTCATAAATATAGTCTCCCAGATTTAAACCCCTCCTTCTCTCCATGCATGTATAGTCACCAAATAATTAACAAAATACACAAACAGGCATAAAAGAAAAATAAAGTCAGGCAATTCCCAAAAATTTGCAAAGGGAGGTTGAAGACAGCACAATAAAAAGTGTCCCTCTTAATTTTTTTGTAAAGAAATGCCATAAACCACTGTCCTTTATTAATTTTATATTTAGATAAATTTTAGTTTATTTTTATAATTAAGATTAAGGGAAACAGTTGTCATGACATCAAAAATGTTTGTTATTGTATGAAACGTTGGCTTTTTTCCTTTCAGCTAAAAATTCTTCCTGCAATATTTATTCAGAGTTTGAGTGTGGAAATGGAGAATGTATTGATTACCAGCTCACCTGTGATGGCATTCCTCATTGTAAGGATAAATCTGATGAAAAACTGCTCTACTGTGGTGAGTTTCCAATGTATGACTTACTCATTTCAGAATGTAATTCTTTTTATAGCTTTTGGTGTGATTGTCTCCATTTGGTTTATGTGTATGATTTCCTTAATGCCTCTCATTAACATGGAGATCTAAGGCAAATTATTTGTCTTTGTTCTTATTCAAATGGGGCACCATATTTCCTACCCAAAACACATGATATTCATTGAAGAATTTCCTCATGGTTTTCCATGCATGAAGTATAAATTTAAATACAGCAGGAGCCTGTCTTTTGAGCTGCTTCATTATTCATCATTAGCAAAAAGTTTTAGGCTTACATTCCTAAAAATATGTCAGAAATATCAGTTATTGGGTAGATATTGCAGGTTTACTTCTGCAGCAAAAGTCCCCCATCAGTCAATAGCATGTTGTTGTGTTGATATCAAAGTCTTTTTCATTCTATTTTTGCCTCCAGGATTGTCCCAGAGCTAGTGTCCTTAGGTACAAAGGCTGATTGCTTTAGCCATGGTCCCCATTAAGTATGGAATTCCACCATCTGTGCCTCTGTAGGTGACACCAAGTGGTAGTCAACCTTTCCTTCTCCCTTTGAAGTAGAGACTGGCTTTTGGACCCTAGTAAGCAACTGTTATTTGCCTTCGCTGCAACAATATTTTTCCTGAAAGTTTGTGTCTATGCAATCATTAATAGTTATTATAGAATTGATCCAGATTATTTCTAAATTAGTCTGATTTATTTTTGTGCTGTAATACAATAGTACTGGTATTATATGCTCTGCAAAATTTAGGAATCTATATCTGGAATTGCTATATTTGGCTTCTATTTTTCTCCTTTGTTTTCTTATATTAGAGAAAGTTAAAACAAGAGGAGGATGGATTTTGGGAAATTTATGTCACACTTTTACATTGCAGAATAAACACCCTTGGTTAAAATGACAGTCAAATGTAATTTGTCCATAATTTATATGTAACTGAAATCTTAGGGAATTTACCTCAAATGACATGTTTGCTTGAATCAACAGCTATATCCTGTACACCATGAAAATATTAAAGCATATAAAAATGTAATAATAATCAACTTACAAATTCATATTATTATGAATTGGCTTGAGAATATATTTCACATTATTTTTATCTTCTTAGAAGGCAGGTAATATTTGTGTGAGAAGGGGTTAGCAAACTTTTTCTATAAAAGGTCAGCTTGTATTATAGGTTTTGTGGGCCATATATACTCCTGTCACATATTCTATTTTTTTAACAATCCTTTAAAAATGTAAAAATCATTCTTAGCTTCATAGCCATATAGAAACAGGCTGATAGGCTGCATTTGGCCTGCGGGCTATAGTTTGACACTTTCAGGTATAGATTCCAGAGTTTAGAATCACACTTGAGGTTAAATCTTTGTTCCCAAACATACTAGCGTGTGACTAGCATGAACAAGGGTACTGACTTCTCTATGTTTTAGTTTCTCACTACCAAGCAAATCTAGATGGGGTGATGGTTGGGAGCATTAAATAAACAAATGTACATTTACATATGCTCAATGTAGAGCCTGGCACAGAATTACTTTTCAGTAAATGGCAGCTATTATTATTGTGAGTGGTACCTTCTGCCCCAAATCAGAAAATGTCAGGAGACTCTCATTAAGGTAAATAGAATTCAGAGGCAATTATTATTCTGCTTAGAAAATTTGGATAGACATTTTAAGATGATTTCTAAGAGAAATTTATGGATAAGTAGGTGACTCTTGGATTCACTGATTCAGGGATACATGTTTTGACACTTTTTTCCTTGTTTTAAAATCTTTGTGGGGTACAAAGGAGAGAGGGGATAGGTGTTAGTGTGTCTTTATTGCGTTGGAGGTAGAGATTCTTTTCTTCAGGTTTGAGTATGTGATACATGTTTATTTCTATGCTAGCTTACAGAAATGCCAGAAACAATAATGTGAGTATAGTTTGACGAGGTCTCCGAGTATGAATCACTGAGGTTAAAACAGTCAGAAAGGCTTTTTACCGCATGAACTACTTGATAATGCACAGATATTCTAACCCAGAACTTGGATGCCACGTGGCACTTGTTTTATAGACCCACAATCCAGTTATTGTGAATGAGGTATCATCTGTGATCTTCTTTTTGTAAAAATAGTTCTATAAGCCCTCCAAGTATGTGTTTTTCTTTTCTGTGTAAGAAAACAGAAGCTGTCGAAGAGGTTTCAAGCCCTGCTACAATCGTCGTTGTGTTCCTCACAGCAAGTTATGTGATGGTGGAAACGACTGTGGAGACAACTCTGATGAATTAGACTGTAAAGGTAAACACATATTGTATCAGCCTCGGAATATTATCATGCTAAGTGTTTCCTAAACTCTTCCAAAGTGTGTTCCTGAGAGCACTATGGTTTCCCCCTTTTGATACATAACAACAGTTAGCATCTATGGACCATACTTTGGTAAATGCTATTGGAGGGGAGTTACTAGAGTCAACTGAAAATTATGACTATATTTTCTGTTTCTATTTCTTTGCTCACTTCAAAATTCTTTCTCACCTTTTCAGTTCAACCACCCTATTTATGGGACATTTCTACCAGAATGTATAATACTGAATCTACTGCTCCAAAATGTCCCCCTTCATTCCTTAATTCTCTCTCCTAACCATGCTCTCATCATTTTCCTACTTATTGGACAGGAAACCTTGGTACTATCCTTGGTTCCTCCTTCCACCATGTTTTATCACCCACATGTCCAATCATCAACAAATCTTCCAATTCTTTGAGATAGATGCCCCTTCAATCTACTTTGAGCCTGGGTTAACAAAGTAGCCCTTTTATTGGTCTCCCTGTTTCTACTCTTTGCAGTAAATCTGAATTTTTAGTCGTGCTAAAACAATTTAACATTTTACCGTAGTAACGACTGTGACACATCAGCAACCAGACTACCTGGGATAGAACCCCAGCCCCACCACTAACTGCATGACTTTAGATAAAGTACTTAACCAACCCGTGGCTCAGTTTCCCAAGCTTTAAGAAAAAGAGACAATAGTTAAATAAGTATATCAGTATTAGAATAGAACTTGGCATATAGTAAATGCTATGTAAACATTTACTTTTTTATCACTTCCCAGATAAAGCATCCCAATGTTTGCAGAATAAGTGACAAGTTTTTAGTCTGACATTTAAGGTCTCCTAAAACCTGGATCCAACAGATCTTTCCAAACCAATTTACCTTTAAAAATCTTTCCATCCATTGAAATACTTTATTGGGTAAAATTCATTAAAGACTGAGACAAAAAATTTGTGAGTTCTGTGTGTGCCCTCAAGTAGTGCAAACTCTAAGTGAAAGTCATTTAAACAGGTGAAGATGAATATAAAGTGCTATGATTGCACTATTAAGAACACAGTTTTGTTTTGTTTTTTTGGGCTTGGAAGTATCCTGAAAGGTTTCATAGACGAGATTAAATTTAAGCTGAGTCTTAAAGTATAAATAAGGTAGAATGATCAAAATAGAAGAGAATTCCAAGTAGAAGGACCAATAATGAAAACTGCAAGTAATTTGATATGGTTAGAGCCAGATTGCATATTGGGGAGTGGTGGAAAAAATGAGGCAAGTTAGAAGAAAGAATCAGGAAATGAAGATTTTTTTTTGGTGCCATGTTAAAGAACATGACCTTTATCCTGCAGTCACCAGAAAGTTTAAAAAAGGGGAAAAAAACCCTATGATTTTAGAATGAAAACTCTAATACTGAGATCAGAAGGACAAAACAGTAGCATGTTACAGCAGCCAAAACTAAAAATAAAGAGGAGAGAGACAGATATAACAGCATTTTAAAAGGTAGCATAACAAGTCTTTTGCAGTAATAAACATGGAGGAAGCATGGGAATAGAGGAGATACGTGTGTGTGTGTGTGTGTGTGTGTGTGTGTGTGTGTGTGTGTGTGTGTTGTATGCTTTTAAAATATTATTTGTTTTCATTAATTTTTAAATTTATTTTTGTGTGCCTTTTGTTTGTGTTAGATGGGGATAAGATAATAAGAATAGTCCACATTCTGAGGTTGGAGCACCTGTAGACATTCAGATGGAACTGTTTGAAAGGTATATAGGTAAATATAGATCTGGAGCTCAGGTAGTAGGTTTAGGTCAGAAGTATTGATTTTGGACTTCTTAAAGAGAGAGAGCTCAAAGGATGTATGGTGTAATAGTTGTTTTAAGGGAGTGCATCAGAATGACCTGTTAAAAATGAAAGATACTAATATAAAAAGGAAAAGTCCCACAGGACTAATAAAAAGAGCTTCACAAGAAATTATTTTTTCAAGAAAGGAGGATAAGTTTGCATTACAGAGAAGGCAAGAGGGCATGCATAGACTGCAGTGTCCACTGTAATTGGCAAATAGAAGACAATCTCTTGCTTGCCTTCAAGAGAGTCAGTTCAGTGCAATGGCAAGGAAAAGCCAGATCACATTGGATTGAAACAGAATATGAATGGTGCAAGAGTAAAGACAGTGAATACAGATTATTTTTAAAAAAGGTTAATGGTAAAGAAAAGATGTGTGAAGTACAGTTGTAACGAGAAGGCTATAAAAAGTTGAGGAAGTGGGTAGAATGTGTACAAATTATTTTGTAGCTGATAAAGGACTGAGAAGTTACTCTGCTGTCTTAGACTATATATGACCTTGGCCAAACACTTGAGTAGCTTACTATCTAAGCTGACACTGTAGTGTCAAGTACATTTGAAAATTAAGTCAACTATTGTTTCATATTATTTATAAAATATTAAAATATTAAAAATGATAAAATGTAGTAAGATACGGGAGTAAGTAGAGGGAAATGGATAAGCATTTGGAAGAAAGGAGGAAAGGAAACTAGAAGGAGACCAGAAAATGGGTATGTTCTATTAGTTATTTATAAGCAGGAAAGGAGAATATAATGAAAACTTTAAGCTAGGATAAAAATAAAAATATCAAGCTAGAATGTGAAGGAACTGAGTAATAAATACAGAAAGTAGATTTTAAAACAAAATTCATAAAAAGGGCTACAGAAATGTAATCAGTTACTGTGGATTTTCTTGGAAAACGTTTTTTTTGAAAAGCAGTAAGTAAATTAGTGTGTTTGGGTTTATGAAATATAGTACCTAGTACATGATATGTGTTTATTAAACTCTTATGTGGCTGGTTGAAGCCATAAGTCTTCCAAAAGTGTAGATAGGTTTCATTCTGCCTACTGATATCAATATCAGCAGCTGAATAACAATAAAATAACTCAAAATGTTATTTCCCCTTTTTTAAATCTAAGCTCTCGATTTCTGTGTTATAACCGTCTCAGCCATATACTTGGGGACAGAACTACTCTGAGAATCAAGTTTCTGTCAAAACTTTTCTTTTGTGATAATAATAGTAAAGAGATCATGACAATTGGATATCTTAAGAAACAACAACAAAATCTTATGCCTTGAATTTCTTCCTATCTAATGCAGTACATTTGAAACTGCAAATGCTCAAGCACACGCTATATTACATACTAAAAATTAATAAATTTGAGTAAACGGACTAGCTTCCTTAGGATAAACAAATGGGTAGCTTTTTAGATGAAAGGTTACTTATTACACTTGCATCTTTTAGATTTGATTTTTCTCTCATATTAAGATTGTTCACATGGTATCCTTGTAGGGCACATTTCATGCTATAGAGGAAGGACTTACTTGGGTCCTTTTTCCATAAGCCAGTTTCTTATAAAGCATTAATTCAGATTTGTGTCCGTCAAACACATGGACACTTACAGCACTTAAAAGATAATGAAGGAAAAGGAACATGAACAGGCTCAGGAAGAATGAAAAATGAATGATTTCTCCAAGCCTTTTCTTCCAGTCACTCCTTCTTTGTTTCTGTAGTCAGTGCAACATAGGGATGCAGTGCTTTGTTGTATGTATATATGCACACACACACAAACCACATGTTATTGTTGAATGTAAATAAAGTAAAATATAACACAATTTAAACAGTACAATAAAAATGTCAATAAATACAGAGAGATTTTGATAGGCTGTGGAGAGAGGCTATGGTGGAATCATCCGTAAATTATTTGAGGTACTATTACAGTTTTGTTTGTTTAATTTAGATGTTAATAGTAATTAACATTACTCTTTTTTAATGCCACAAGTCAAAGAATCTATTTACAGAGTGGAAATGGATATTGCAAGGAATTATTTTTGGTTTCCTATCCTTTGGAAGCAAAGCAAAACCCCAAATCCTCATCAATCTTTTATTACTGCCCCTTTGTAGCAGTTCCTTTCATGACTGAGAGCTTTAGACATCAGGCTAGCTGGTGAGGATCTAAGGAGTTGTTCAGAAAGTTTATCATTCTGTATTCCTCTTCTGGTTGTGTCAGAGTTTGAGTGAATAGATTTGTAGAGAGTGCATAATGTCCCTCCTTCGCTCCCTGTTGAGATGAATATACTCCCTTTGAGAAGTACATGAACTTCCTTGGGCCATCTGAACACCTTTAGATGGACTGGAGAGCTAAGTACTTCTGAGATGACCTAGAGGAGAGGAAACTGGTGAGTTTTTCTTTTTTTTTTTTTTTCCCAAATTCATAGCAAAACTTTGAAGATTCCACAAACAACAAGCTAAAGGAAAAGGATAAGCGTGCCTGCAGAGGAAATCATCATTCCTTCCAGGTTCGCATATCCTTAGAGCCTAAGCAGTGAATTCAATAAAAGATGTGGTTTGAAAGTAAACAGAAGAGATATGACAGCACATTTCATGTATTTTTTCCTTGTCACTTTCCCTTTGCTACAGGCTGGGTAGGAGAGTTGGAAAAGAAAACGTTGAGTTAGGTTATTTACAAGGAACATCCTAAGAACTAGGGAAAGACTAATCGATTTTATACCTTTCCTACCTGATTAAATATTTTAACTGATATGGAGAAAATAAGGTGGATTAAATAGGAAAATTAAGAAACTATATGAGGGAAAGAATGGTTTTACTTTCTCTCTTGCTGGTACTTTTGAGCTACCATCCCTGTCAGATCTTCCTTTGTTGTATCTCGTTGCTATTCCTGGTGTGGCTGTGGTATATTTCCACTCATATTTTGTAGGTGTACTTTTTCCTTTGTACTATCTGGAGGGAAGAGTCTAGTATTTCCCACTCAGGTTACCTTTATTTGGACTACATTATTTTCTGTTCTCTTTTTTCTAGGACTTTTAGCCTGAAGAAAAGTTGTCAGAAGGCTTTCATATTCACTTGACAAATTAGAGATCCCATAACCTTTCTCCCTCAAGACCCACCCTGAGGGTGAAACACATTTCAATACTTGACTGACCAAAGCAACATAAGAAAGGAACATGATTGAGGGACTAGAGAGGTAGAGGTTTTGGCAGAAGAAGCATTTGCTTACTTATGAAGTGACATTGTCACTATTCCCATGGATTTCTCCTGTTCCAGGACTCTCTTTCCTTGTCTACAAATGCTGGAGACGTTAATCCCCACAACCACCTTGATCCTGCTGCTTATGGAATTGTGCAACCACTTGACATGTCCAATTCCATTGCCACTTATCACCCTATTTAACCCTCTAGTGGTTCCCAAACTCTGTATCAAGTCATGGAATCTATAGAGATAGGATTAGAAGTAAAGGGACAATCGGTTCCTATTTGCACATCTCACCCACTCTAATAGGCCCTCCTCACCAAGATTCAGTAGCCTTATTTTTGTTCTCCTGACCCCCTACCTCATTTTTTCCCTTGCCTTTCTCTTAAATACTATTTCCTAACCACTCTTCTCAACTTTAAAGTTATAGTTTCTTTTCGTCTGGTTAGAGTTCCTCTGTTTCTTTGTTATTCCTAGAATTCCATCCAAGACCGTTTTCTACTTGCTCCACATTTCCACTCTTCTTATAAGCCATTCTTTACACTTACTTCCACCTGAGCCCCCAGCACCATTTTTGAAACTCCATTACTGTGAAATCCCTGAATCTCCAGTCCTCTTAACAGTCTGACATGCCATCTCCATGTTCATGTAGTCATAATTTGCCTCTTCGCTTTATCTGCCACCAATACCCACCCAGATGGACTCCCTGCAATGTACACAGAAGATTCTCTATGGAAGTTTGGAGGTAGATGGAGATGGTGGAATGGGTTGTGATTGCCCCCTTTGCTTCAGAATTAGGATTTCTGGTATCCCAAACTCTAACTGCAAGTATGGATAATGCACATCAAGTAGCTTAGAGATAAATCTTTGTAGACTTGTCTAGGAATATTACCACTATCTAGAATATTGTTTCACAGAGAAATGAATTCTGTCTTCTAAATAATAGAATTATGAGGAATCTTTTGGAACACAACCTCTTAATAGGAGACTGCTGATAGACAGCAAAGTCAGAAACAAAATGTATATGCTTGTCATGATTATTTTCTGTTATATATTCCATTTATTGTTTCCACTGAAAAATATTGAATGTGAAATGTAATAGAAAAGAATATGGAAGAGATTTTGCTTTATTTAGGAGTAAAAGAAAAATACCTACTTTTTTCCTGTTTGGAACAGTGTATTTATCTCTACTTATAATGGCATTATCTGTTTCAAATGATGATATTTTTAATGAAGAAAACAGTGAAGCAATTATAATTACAAATTATAAATAAAACATTTATTCAAATCATCATTTAAACTCAAATAAGGATACAATTGCAAGATACAATTAAATATAATAAGAGCAGTGCATTATGAAATACAAATGTCATACACACCCTTGAATAAAATTTGCATATTTTAAGATAGCATTTTAACCATTTCCAATTGATATAATTTATATTTATAATTAAATAGGCTCTTTAAAATATCAACCCTAGTAAAAGTGGCATAATCATAGAGCCCTTCAGGTTGTACATTAACATAATCAACCTGTGGAAATTTGAATTTGGAATAAAAATCTCACCTAAGTTAATCTAACACAAAACAAGCCATGCACCTGTTCACAACATATTGCTGAAAACCATTATATGGTAATGAACGTGTAAGCAAAGTAAAAAGGAATGTCTGATGAAGAATAAGCTATTCTGTACAAAGAATATGTAATGATGGTAGCATATCAAAACTGATTTTCATCTAAGCATAGCAGGGATTTGGAAATCCTTTCCAACAACAGAGACAAGTCATACCACATTTGTATGTTTCTTGGCATGAGGAATCCATATTTCCTATACCAAATGTTAGTAATATGGCCATGTGAAAGGGGATAACTTAGCATGATGACTTTCTAGCAGTGCTGAACTATTCCCTCTTTGAGTAAATAAAGCAAATACTCTGGTTTCTCCGTCTCAATCTCTGACTCTGTCTGTGTGTCATTTTATCATAGCAGTGAATGTTTCACTTCTTAGCAAACAGATCAGGATTTCTCTGTATGCACTCAATCAGGCATTTGCTTAGTGTCATACCTTGTATTTTGAAGTTGGAAGGAGAGAGAAGTTTCAGCAGCATTTAATTTTTTTGTTGTTGTTGGTTTAGCGCTGATATGGTATGATAGGGAAAACAAGGCACGGTCCCTGCTTACAATTTAATGGGGGGAGAGATACATAAACAGGACACTGCAATGCAGTATTATAAGTACTACAATGTAGGGAAGAACAGCATGACAGGGGAAGACGTATGAGGCATCTAACCCAAGCTTGTTGTTGGGGGTTATGTGTCAAGTTTGACTGCCCAGAGTTAAAAAGGCAAAACCAAACAAAATTGTAAGAATTAAAGTACTCAAAATGTTAAGCAGGGAGTCATTTTCTATCTCGTCTATCCATTTGTTTATTTACCTGTTTTTCTAGTTTCAACCTGTGCCACTGTTGAGTTCCGCTGTGCAGATGGGACGTGCATTCCAAGATCAGCACGATGCAACCAGAACCTAGATTGTGCAGATGCTTCAGATGAAAAGAACTGCAGTAAGATATTCCATTACATTTTGTTTCTTCATGCCTGTGTACCTTTGGCATTACATTGAACAGTGTCTAACTCTTCACTGAACCTTGTCCAGAATTGATATGTAATTAACCCTTGTTGTGTAGGATAATTGCATATTTACTTCTTCAAATGAGGTTAACTTTTCTTGTTTCTATTACCTACATAGAAGGCTTATAATCTTTGCAGATGAGGTGTTTTTCATTTTTCTGTTGACCTCCTTATAGATAATACGGACTGTACATATTTCTATAAACTTGGAGTGAAAACCACAGGATTCATAAGATGTAATTCTACCTCACTGTGTGTTCTGCCAACCTGGATATGCGATGGGTCTAATGATTGTGGAGACTATTCAGATGAATTAAAATGCCCAGGTAATTCTAGAAGACAAAACAGTCTTTGCCTTGAAGATTTAGGGGCTGGATGTATAGCATAAACTTATTAATTTTCATTCTTGATACTCAATGGCTCAGATTAAAACAAATATTGTAGACTAAATTAAAAATAATCACCCTGTGCTAGACATGCCACTTTATATTTTTTAATGACTTATGGAATGATACTTGAGAAATCTGTTCTATGTTTGGATCAATTTCTTTTTTCATGTTCAGTGCCTCATTAATCCTTTTAAAGTTGGTGATTACGTCTTAAAATGTGTAATCTGTAAAGTTTTCACAGAAGTAGTATATACTGAGAGAAAACTATCTATAGACTAAAGGGAGGGAGACTATGTTTCTCACCACTGGCTTTACTCCTGTTATTATACAGCTTGTATTGTCAAGTTAGGCTATTTGATGCAGCTTACACAATCTTTAGGCATACTAGTATGGGTAACATAATAGTTATCATTACTGGATCAATGTCAGACTGGTATATTTATATATATTAGCCATCGTTACCTACACAAGCACTGAAAAGTGTCATCTTCATTCTTAGGAGAATGCCTTCCATGAGAAGGTCATGAACCTATTTCTTTCTAACTATTTAAGGAAACAAATTTTAGAAATATATAATAATACCAGAAAGAAAGATGTTAAATTACTATAACTGAAAGTAGATATGCTTGTAGTATACCATTACATGTGTTCTCATACTGCTGTTTCCTTCTCCTGACCCTGCTGCTACAATCACTTTTTTCCATGCTTAGTAGATGTGTAATAAGTTTTTGAAACATTTTAAGAAATTATATTTGTAGGTATTCCACACACAAGTGTATACAATACACACACACACACACACACACACACACGATCTACTCTAAAGAATTGCTATTCTTAATGGTGCATAATCAATCAATTAACTGGGAAATAGCAGATTCCTTTTTTTCTTTTCCCCACTGCTCATCAGTGTGTGACACTCTGTGATGTTCCTTTTGGGTTTGAAAAGACTCGCTGTATCCTAGGAGGAACTGGATAACTTCTCTGGAGGCACTGGCTCACTGCACATCTACATCTTTTCTTTTTTTTTTAAAATTTATCCTTCATTATATAAAACATTAAATATAGAAAATTGCTTTAGACTCTTGGAAACTGGGTGTTTGGATTCTTATTCCAATGTTTCTTCTGCAACAATTCTTTATCTCATTATGGCTATAGTTAATTTTTTAAATTATTTTGAAGGCAGTATAACTAGGTATCTATTAAGCTTGTAAATATGTATTTTTAACTTTATTTGTAGTCTTTATATATTTCTAGGATTAATAAGTGATTTTGAAAGCTAACTTTCAACATTAATAGAGAATAGTGATTATATTGGGGAAGTAGGAAAGGGGCATTAATATACACTTATGAAACAGGTGGGCAGACAAACAGGAAGCCAGTAAAAGGTCAGTCTAAATATCTTAGGTTATATCTAGGCAATATCCTAAGAAAAAATAAGACATCCAGCACAATCAAGACTTTTTGTGTTAATGATGAATCCCTTCAAAAAGTAATTTTCATCTTTAATTAGATCTACAAAGTTGGCATTAAAAAAATAGAATGGAGGTAATTTTTGTTACCTTAAAATAGTCATAATGTATCACTATGGTGTGATGCCATGTGTACTCTAAGATTTATTTCCTGATTGGCTGTGAGCCAGTCATAATCTATGTAAACCTGAAGGTGCAAGGGGATGAATGACATCCAATAAAGAGAAAAATCTAGTATTTTCTATGTGCTCTTGGAGGTTATGATAATAACAATACTCCACAATCTGAAAAATATATAATTTACAAAATAATTTTATATACAGATACTTTTTATTCTCATGATATTTTTGTTAGGTATGACAGTTTTAGAGATTCTACTGCAACTTGTTTTTCTTCCTTCCTTAGAATAGAGAATACATATATAAATCTTGTCAAAACATATGTACCCACTAAGTATGGAACACCAAGTTTACACTTTCTCAGCAAAAATCTACTAATGATTTTATAATGTAATTTATTTTTCATAAGTATGGAATTAAGAATATTTTCCACCTAAAACGATTCTTTAGCCTTTGTACTCATTTTATAGTCATCTATAAAATGTTTTATTTTATTTTTGTTAACTCCACATTATTTGGATTTAACAAGTTTTTCCATTAATATCCTCTTTTTGATCCAGGATCCAATCCTAGATTGGATTTGGTTATCATATCTCCCTGATTTCCTTTGGTCTATGCCAGTTTTTTAGCTTTTCCTTGGTTTTCATGGCCTGGACATTCTTTAATGTCCTCAGCTCAGCTCTTTTTATTTAAGTTTTCTTGTTATTTACCTCTTCCAGTTCAAGGAGTATTACTGTTTTGATATCTACCTATATTGCATAAGTCTAAGATTAATTTAATTTATTTGACATTAAATTCTATATTTTATCACAGTTCAAAACAAACACAGATGTGAAGAAAATTATTTTGGTTGTCCTAGTGGAAGATGCATTTTGAATACCTGGGTATGTGATGGTCAGAAAGATTGTGAGGATGGACTTGATGAATTCCACTGTGGTGAGACATTATATCTTGTTTTACTTTTATAAACTGTATTATTATTTATATACTGATATTCTCTTACATAGAGATTTTACACAAAATATTGCTAATTGATTTTAACATCAATTTTTATTTTGATTAAATATCACAAAATGGTAAAAATTAAAATAGAACAGAAGAACTTATAATGGAGAATAACAATCTCCCATACAGCCTTTTCTTTTAACCTTTTCTATTTTTGTTAGTGGTTACCTCCATTAATCTAAATGATATATTTATACCTTCATTTCCTGACTTATTAAGTTTAGATGCTAATGTATTTACCTTCTACTGTGAAAAATAAGGATTTAGCTCACACAACTCATTATAGTCTCCCTACCTCTTATTGACTATTATTATCCTAAATGTTTCTATTAATTACATGTATAGATTTAAATAGTATAGTTAAACTTGCATTTCTTCAAACTGTCGTCTATCACTATCCACATCCTAATTTCTGTGTGTGTACATTTCATTTCACTTGGCAAGGTAAGAAAGCATTTAAAATTTTTATTTTTATAAAATTTATGGATTTTATGATTTTCAGGCCAAAAAAAATCCTAAAAAAGCATAAAAAGCATATATTCACTCTTTTCATTTAACACAAATAGCAAACACTGTGATGAATAGACAGAGTAGGAAAAAAGATTAAAAATGGATTGTCTAAGAAATGCCAAAGTCCCATAAAAGTAAATGTCATCATGAAATATGAAGGTGCATTTTGTTTGATTAAGATGCCATATATCTCTACATTACAGCCAGATTCTGAACAAGATTAACAGAGAACTTTACAAATAGTTTATGTAGAGTCATACTTCCTGGAACAGAAGCCATTATATGGTTGTATCTTCTTTAATTTTATTTTTTCTGGGCTTCAGTTTTTCTAAATGTCTCTCTTTTCACAGGTCATGTTAGTAAATATTTGAAATAAAAATGCAAAGTTTTTAAATAGTTTATACAATAAAAATCAAATTTTTATAGTCATTTACATTTTGAACATATTAATTTGGTAGGATTTTATTCTTGGGTGTTTCCTGGTGATAAATGGACTAAGGGTGGAGGAGAGCAATCACAAACTTTGGAAATAAATGGAATACACAATTATAAATGCATAACTTGGTAATAAAATACCAGCCACCATGCCAATGAATATGGATGTTATTAGTCAGATTTAAGTGTTCCCAAGGGAGAGAAAGGAAAACATCAAAGTGTTAAGTATGTATAGGTACAAAACTGATGGCTTGTCATCAAGCTAAAACCCCCTGAGTCACGTCACCTTTAAAAACAAATGTATATGGTGGTGAGTTCACCATATTTATGACCTTGCCTAGGATGTAATTTTTTTCTCCAACTGTTCAAAAATAGATTAAAAATTAGGAAAAGGGCTTCCCTGGTGGCGCAGTGGTTGAGAGTCCACCTGCCGATGCAGGGGACACGGGTTCGTGCCCCGGTCTGGGAAAATCCCACGTGCCGTGGAGCAGCTGGGCCCGTGAGCCGTGGCCGCTGAGCCTGCGCGGCCGGAGCCTGTGCTCCGCAACGGGAGAGGCCACAACAGTGAGAGGCCTGTGTACCGCAAAAAAAAAAAAAAAAAAAAAATTAGGAAAAAATGACTAAACCACACTTGGAATATTTATTTTATATCTGTACCCTACATGTTAGAAAAAGACAGTAATGTACTTAGGGAGAGTGACCAGCATATTGACTAGCTCAAAGTCAAACCCTGTGAGATTATGTTGAAGGAACAATGTTGTATAACCTGGATAACTCAGAGGGAATATGCAAGCCGTGGTCAAAATTTTATAGCACTGTTATAGAGAAGAGGACTCTGGCTTGTTTTATTTGGGATGGCTGGTTTTAGCAAAGTCTAAAGAACTTTCTCGTGTTGGATCTTTCCTAAGAATGTCTCAAAGGATTTATTTTTTCTTTTGCACCTAAAACAAACATTCTTATGGGTTTTTTTGCTTGTTTTTTGTTTTTTTTTTAGGTTCCTCTTGTTCTTGGAACCAATTTGCATGTTCTGCACAAAAATGTATATCTAAACACTGGATTTGTGATGGAGAAGCTGATTGTGGAGATGGATTAGATGAAAGTGATAGCATTTGTGGTGAGTTTTTTCTTTTGTGTTCTTATTCAGTTTTTAGGAGTATGATACATATGCTCTGTTGTTTTAGAGTATACAGAAAACTTTGTCTTCTACTTTGTTAAACTTATATGTATATGTATATACATTTCGATGTAACTGTTTTTATTATTTTTATGACAACTTATCAGTCTACAATTTTTCATATATACATTTACTATTAGAGTTTTAGGGTTTTTTGCTGAGTATCGACACAATGAATGTATTTGCAAATTGTATTTCTAGTCTTCAGTGACTTCTTTAGAATGGATCTCAATGATTGGGATTACTTGGATCAAATGACTGAAAATTTTCTCATTGCTCTTGATAAGTATTGCTAAGTCACCATCCAAATTTACTATGCAGGTTTATACTGCCATAAGCCACACATGGTGTGTGTTTGTGTATTATAGTAATTACGCTTATTTAATTGTTTTAAATGGAAATTAAGGAAGCAGGCTAATGTATATGATTTTAAAATGTACTTAAACATTCAGCTTTATAGGATTAGAGGTAGAGTGCCAAATGTCTATGTTTACTATACGTCAACTACATTGGCTAAAAACCAACGTGATTGCTTTTAATTAATCACAGACATTTAACAAATAATTTAAATTTAATTATTAAATGAATTTTTTAAGAGGTAGAAGAAGGAAGCAACCTAATCTCCATATATTTGTTATGGTTGGCCAGGCATTCTACTAAATTATTTACATGTCTATCTGTCTATCTTTCTGATCAGTTTCCATATGTATGTTTGTACCTATAGCTATATATTCTTTGTTCATTATATCAACCCTATTTCATAACTGTTATCATTCTCATTTAAGAGAGAAAAGGACCTGAGTCATAGAATAAGGCTCATTTATGGAGTTAAGTGTACTTAACACATTTTTTAAATTTTCAGGAGTTGTGGCCTGCTATTTAGGTCACTATCATGGAAAAAGGACTATAAGATTTATAATGTTCACACTAAAATGAAGTTCTCTGTATGTATCATAAAATTGGAGATATCCTCAGAAAGTAGGCAATTTATTTTCCTGTATTAAGCCACCTAAAATCTACTTTTTATTTACACAGCTGAAACAATTTAGTTATACAACAGATAAAGATAAATGTAGAAAGATTACTATCGAAAACCTCTGAAAGGAAAAAAAAATCATTAATTAATTAGATGACTGGCCAGTCTGTTTTAATTACTTTGTTTCTCTTTGCTATTAAATACTTCTTTTTAAAAAATTTTTTATTGGAGTGTAGTTGATTTACAATGTTGTGTTAGTTTCAGGTGTACAACAAAGTGAATCAATTATATATATACATATATCCACTCTTTTTCTTTTTTTTTTTAGATTCTTTTCCCTTATAGGCCATTACAGAGTATTGAGTAGAGTTCCCTGTTTAATTTTAACAAAAAGACTACCAATTTACAGCAGGTTGAACATGTTTCTGGTCTCTAAAATTATCTTGCTTTTGACCCTTTGTTTAATTCTACACTAAATGGCTCCCCTGACACCTCTATCCTTCTTAAGTGGACACAGTATAATAGAAGTGGTAAAGACTCTAAAGTCATACAGAGTTGAATTCTCCCGCGTCTGCATTTTCCAGCTGTGTGATCATGGGCTGGTCCATTTTATCCCTTATTCCTCAAATTCTTTACCTATTAAATGGTTACATCTACCTTATGTAATTATCATGATCAGCTGACATGGCCAATGTGTACTATATAAATGAATTTATTCCCATTCTCTTTTGTTGTGTTTCTCCTGCTCCCTCCCTTATTTTTTAGAGTGGTATTGTCATGTCAAAGTCTATCAATGTCCTGATAAGGGTTTTTTTTTTTTTGCGGTACGCACTGTTGTGGCCTCTCCCGTTACGGAGCACAGGCTCAGCGGCCATGGCTCACGGGCCCAGCTGCTCCGCGGCATGTGGGATCTTCCCAGACCGGGGCACGAACCCGTGTCCCCTGCATTGGCAGGAGGACTCTCAACCACTGCACCACCAGGGAAGTCCCTGATAAGTTTTTTGAAGGATTTAATGGTAGTGAACATATTTACCTGCCATCAAAACACCCAGTCTGTTTAATATAATCACAGGCTGCAATTTATATGCTACCAAGCTGTTGTTACATAAAAATTACTGCTTTAGACCAAGCATCAGTCAATGAATTGGACTTAATATTTTAGGATTGGAAAGGAACTTTATAAATAATTTATCTCAGTGGTTTTCAACCTTTAGTGTACAAAAAATCCTATTCAGAAGTTTGTTAAAAATGTAGATTCTTAATCCCCATCTCCAAATATTCTGATATAGACATATTCTTTCTTCATAAGCACATAGTGGTTCTGACTTGGGATTTGAGGATTCACTTATAAAAATCATAGTCTAGTTCACCTGTGTCATGTGATAGATGAAGAAAGAAAAACTCACAGAGGTTAATAAATTTGCCTGAAGTCACTCAGTGAATCAGTGATGACAGAACTAGGAACAGAATTCAGGTTTCTGAAATACTTACTAAATTGGATAGTAATTCTCACCAATCAAATATTATATCTAAGTAGGTACCCAAGATGGATCTGGTAGAATTCCTTCAGCTTGTCTTCCTTCTCCCTTGGGATTCATGTCCCTGAGAAAGGCAATGTGTCTCCAGATGACAGTGGTAATTATGGAAGGAAGCCATGAGTTTTTTCCTTGGCTCATTTTCTTTTAAATTGACGATGATGTTTTGGTATGCTCTTAACACAGAATCTGTTGAAACACTTTAAAGGGAGCCAGAAAATTAGCTGCAAAGAGCTTTATACCATTTTATAGTTTTAGGTATCTTAGTAATTATCTAGTCATAACCCTCATTTTAGAGTGAAACTCAGACACTAGTCTTCTGCAAGGTCATACAAAGTTAAATTTCTCAACAGTAAAATCAATGCTATATCTATTATGCCTCCCTTGGGAATAAACTGGAGTGATAATAAGAAAGTAGACAAGGGGTGCTAAATGTATCGAAACTTCCGTAGCAGAAAGAATGCAATTTTTTGCATCTCCAGCTAAATAATAAAAATATTATGGAAATTAAAGCACTAACTGAGAGTCTAATAGTGAAAGTGACACTCTATGTTCTTATGACAAGCTTAAAAAATAGATAAGGAGGAATAATGTAAAAATAACTTGTAGGAAGAGAATTTTATTATAGAAAGTACTAAAGATAATAGGTAGCAAGTAAATTCATTTTTAAATTAAAGCAACATTTGTTTAATAGATTTTCTTTATAATTTCTTCCAGTAATAGATATCATATTAAACTCATTCTATTAGCACTGATACTCAACAAATAAGCAAATCTGAATTACCTGGGGGACTTTTCAATATTCACTTGCCATTCTGTCCTCCCAATTAAAGTATATGTAGGAAGAGACATGTTTATGTTGAAAAAGATCACCAGGAGGTTCCACTTTGTCACCCTGCTGTACTCCCATATTGATAATATTGCATTAAAATACATGTTCTTCTCATAAAAACTCTGTGGCTGAAAAGTAAGATGATAATTGGTAATCCAATTAAAGTAGCTTTAAAGGTTTGGAAACAACTATCCATCAATCTAGGCAGTCATATTTTCTTCTTGGAGATACTAACATTTTTTTAATAATTCTTACAACTTGATTTTTAACATCTATTCTATGGGTAGCATTTGGTCACAAGAAAGTGAAATTAAAGGGAAGTTAAATTTGGGGGCATGTTACTGATTTACTCAACAAATATTTTATATACATAACAAATAAACCATTCAACATGTATAACTGTACTTGGGGCTTGGGAAATACCAGGAGAATGAATCATTTTCTAATTTTACTCGATTACCCTATGCCCATATAAAGAAAAACAAGGAGAAACCACCCATGACCCTTTGAATTTACAGTCAACAAGCATTTCTTTTTTTTCCTGTATACATTTGAAAACAACATCATGCAACTGAAGGAACATTGAATTGATAGAGCGAAGAAAAGGTAGATTCTGTTTATTAAGTGTGTAAAAGCAAAGGAAACATGCATACATTTATACTTTTCAACAACACAAGGTGGGGAGGAACAGTAATGATATTACTGGTTAAGAGAAGATACTTAGGAATCAAAAAGGTTTTGGACTCCCAGTTCAACATGTGGCTCCCTCTGCAATTTGTGACTTCCTGCAAGCTTTCCAACATCTCAGAGCCTCAGTTTCCTTTTCTGTGAAATGAGACTAATAATAGTTCTACCATTTGGGGCGATTGTGAGGACTAAATTAGTTAATGTGTTAAGTGCTTAGCAAAGATTAAGCAATAAAAATGCTGTTATTATCCTTATAGGTTCAGTCCTTTTGAAATTTTATCTCAGTTTATTCACAATGAGATTTCTATGTTTTGCTACATTTTACAGGGAGAACATACTCATTATTTTCTGCCATGTAGCTTTAAGAAATATAGTACTTGCTACTGAGAAGGAATGAATTCTGAGAGGAAACTGTCCATAGGGGATGGATAATATGTGATGATTCCAAATAACTACAGTTTTTTCCTTGTCAGTGGCATTCTTCTGCTTCCCTTCTTGTCTATAGGAAATGAAATTATAGATCTTTCTCAGCGGACCTGCTGTGTGTGATCTTAATGGCATTTTTTTTGGTGGGTTTCAGGTGCCATCACCTGTGCGCCTGACATGTTCAGCTGCCAGGGCTCCCATGCCTGTGTGCCCCGACACTGGCTGTGTGATGGTGAAAGGGACTGTCCAAATGGAAGCGATGAGCTCTCCACAGCAGGCTGTGGTATGAACACTCATGGGGCTGTCTATGAAAGAAAGCTGCTGCAGCATCCTCAGACAGTTGCTTTTGTAGTACTCACCATATCACCTTTGCTCTCACTTTCCCAATCCCTGGACTCATACGTAGTATCAGAATTAATCAGGTGGGATGTCGTCATCACAGAGTTCAGCAACCCCTCTAACCACTGTTCAGAGTGTTTCCAACATGAACAGAGGGATTACCCATTTTAAAACTGGTTTTGATGCACAAAGATTTTTCACTTCATTCCTGAGATAATTTAACTACGCTGTGTATGTGTGTGTGGTGGGTTTGTTACTTCCTTTTTAGCATCTTCCTCCACCCTCCCACCCCACACTCCCCTTGAAGGCTTTTAGATTGTCTATTACAGATACTCTGTAAATGGCTGCTGTGATCCTAAATAACTACTGATAAGAAGGTCAGTAAACACCTATTAGTTCTACGGATAGGATATTAGCCCTTAGGTCAGGTAAAAATAGTATGTATATAGCTGAATGAAGCTGGGGAATCAGAGGAACAACTTTGGAGGCCAGACAGTTTACTAAGTTTCTAACCCTAGGTCACCTCAGGAAATTTTCAGGGGATTACTCAATAGTAAAAATTTAGATAAGTTCCTTTGCATGATCAGGAGAATGAAGGGACTGAGTATTTGAATGCTGATCCCAAGGTCACATAGGGGATCTGTTGAGCAATTTATTAGGAACAGTGCTGTGAACTCTGCTTATTAAAGTGAAGTCTACCAGTCATCTCTCTGATGACCTGTCTTCAGGTCTTTAAAACTGTAATTGAAGCCATAATGTAATAGTGCGTATATGTGGGTGTGTGTATATGGGGGATATTTAAAGCAGAGAAGGAAAAAGAAGACTTTGAGGCAGGCTTGTGTGCTCATGCTATTGTAGAATAAATCAGTTTGATCTTGAAACTGATATGTGTGCCTGTAAAGGTCAATGGGGCCACTGAGGGCTACATAATAAAGGATTATGCATCAATTCAGGGATCCAGATGGTCCCTGTATACTGTTGCTATTGTAGCAAGTTAATGCTCCAGGACACATATTAACACTTCTGGACCACATGGGTGCTATTAAGTAAATTATGTTAAAATACAACAAATTGTACTGAAGTGACATGAAAGCATTAATTCCAAATAAGCCTCTGTTGCTTAGTATCTTAAAGAATAATTCATGCATTAGAATTGGCATAATTCACTTGAGTTATATAAGCTGTCACACAGTTAAAAGTTAGCGTAGTGATTAGTAACTGAATTTTACTCTGATTATAATGGGCAGTTTTGAATGCTGCTCCTATGTGGCTTCTGTATCATTTTTGAAAATAAATTTGTTTAAAATTAGTTACACTTGATTAAATTTAAGTAATTCTTTTTGTTTCACCTGCTCATGTCTCTTTTTAGTCATTACTGAGTTTTGAAAGCAGATTTCCTTTTTTCATGTAGTGTGGGGCAGTTTGGGGATCGGGAGCTGATAAGCATGTAAAAGAATAATTATAATAACTTAAGTGTCAGAATGATACATAGAAAAGATACTAGGTCATCACAAATAAATATTGTGTAAAAAACCTTAGAAGTCTCATGGAAGGATTTCAAGAAAAGTAATAACGTTATCTCAGTTGTGAAGGAAAAAGAGAAGAAAGAGAAGTGTTCTAGGTAGAGCAAAGTGCCTATTAAGACATGAAGGGGAGAGATTGGAAGGCATGTAAATTTTTTCAGGTGCCCATTATACATCAGTTATTTTGGTAGGTGCTTTTATTTACATTATTGAATTTCCACGGTATCTCGGTGAAGTGCTTTTGGGGATCTTCCAAAGATAATTGTTGTATAGATAGGAATTGAAACAGCAACTAAGAATGTACTGAGTACCTAAAATGAGCCGATCTGCTTCATGTATCTTATCTAGTTCTTGCAGAAAATTTATCAGATAGGTTTTATTATCCTCATTAAACAGATAAATAAACAGATGCACCAAGAAGGTAAATAGCTTCCTTAGAATAAAATATGAGTTGAAGAGCAACTTTTTGCAAAGCCTCCCCCTTTCCAGTGTACTGTAATAACATGTAGAGGATTCTTTTTGCTTTCACTTAAAAAAAATTAAGATATAATTGACCTAAAATATTGTGTTAGTTTTAGGTGTGCAACATAGTGATTTGATATGCTTATATCTTATTACAAAATGGTTACCACAACAAGCTTAGTTAACATCCATCATATAGCAGATTCTTAACATTTGAAATATCCCAAACCTTGAGTCATATCATAGCATTTACCCTTTCCATGTAAGAAAAGTAATTAAAATATTTAAATGATCAAACTTCTATGATGCTATACATATACTATTAAAGCTTATTTCCTCTGTACGAGTCAGCTGAAGTTTTACTGCACATTTTAATCAGCCATTTTTCCTGCTGGTTAAGACCCTTGCTAGAGAATACTTTCATGGATCAGTATTCCAAAAGGATTGAAGTTCCATTTTATGGATCAATATTCCTAATTTAGTGTGGTACTTATGGTTGGGCTCATCTCACCATAGATCTTAACCTATTTTAAGACCCCATTGAAGTCACCCCAAAGTTTTATCTTCCTCTTGAAAACAGTAACTTTCTTAGCCCTTTTGATTTTCTTTTCACTTCCATCATGAGCATTAGCACTTGGTGGTCTTTTCAGGTCCATTTTTCACAAAGAAACAGGTTTTTATCACTTTACTAGCTTTACTACAAGCATGAGGAGAGAAAAAAACCCAGCCACATTATTATAGTTGAGTGATTTTTTATCACATATGAACCTTTGAATTCATCCTTCGGCAAACTTACAAATTGCTAAATGGCCTGAAATTTCAAGGTCACTCTAGAACTGTTGAACATATTAACACTAAAACTTTGAATTATATATATTTATATTCATATATTCAAATACTACTTATAATGAAATACATATATTAATATATATTATTAATTGATATATTGAATGTTTAGCTAAGTTTCCTTTTTTAAATAACCTTGAATTATTGAGTGTGTTGAGTACAATAACATACATTTCCCAAACTCATAAAGTAGGGGAAGATAAAATCGGTGCTCATCTAACTTAATTTCTTGTGATGTCTTTCTTAGCTCCCAATAACACATGTGATGAAAATGCTTTCATGTGCCATAATAAAGTATGCATTCCCAAGCAATTCGTTTGTGACCATGATGATGACTGTGGAGATGGCTCTGATGAGTCACTGCAGTGTGGTAAGTATATATAAACTTTTCATGGAGAAGATTCTCAGGCTGAGTAACAGTCTTTTAAAATGACTCCAGGAATATATAAATAAATAACAAAAACAAAGAAATACATTTCTTAATCTCACTAAGAACATGTAACTTCAGTAATATAGACACACCACATATAACCTCTTTAAACTCTACCATAATTACACACCTATTTGAAAATTATGCCTACTTGTTGTAGTGTATTCTTATCAAGAACCACACTGGAAAATGTTGATAAAAATGTGTTTGGTTTTAAGTACTTTGAAATACCTTTTATTTTAAAGACAATATATAGCTGGTTAGTTCAGTCTTACAGCCAAATCAATATTTGAGTGAGGAAAAAAGAATACAGTTCACAGCTATCAGAGAATCTAGATACTTAACATTTTTCTTTTGCTTTATCTTTTTATACATGTATTTACTTGTTAAAATTTAATGTTATTATTATGAAATTTATCTTGTCACTTATATATTTATCTAACCATCATATCTATATAATTTATATATGAACACATATATAACTTTTGTGATAAAAATTAGTATATTAAAAATTCCCAGTTGATATTGAAATATGTGAACATAGTATTTTTGTAAAATATTTAAATGTATACATGAATAAATATAAAATGAAAAGCTGTGAAATCCACACATACCTATGAAAGGTAGTAGATTTAGCTTCCCTTTGCCCTCCCTATGCAGCATCTATCAGTTACAGATGGAGGATAAAGTAGAATCTCTAGCTTGTATGACTTGGAGGATGGTGTTGCTGTTAATGAGCTTTAGAATGAGGTTAAGGGGCAGTTTTGCTGGTGTGGGAGAAGAAATGTAACAAATAATTAATTTTGGACATTTTGAATTGAAGTGTTAATCAGACAATCACATGAAGCTGTATAGTGAGTGTTTGAAAATTTAGTTCTAGAGTATTATCAGGACAAATAATATTAACCTGGTGGCCATCAGCATAAGGGTGATACTCAAAATATGACAAAGAATGATAATACCCAACACTGTAGAAAGGAAAAGGGGAAAACCATATACTGAAGACTGAAATAAGGGCTTACCCTGTAACATTTTAGAGTAGAACAGAAGAAAACTTTATACAGAAAGAGGGTGAAAAGGGAATAGCAAAAGCAAAGTTAGAAAGAAGCCTGGGAGAGTGGATTATGAATATTAAGTCAGGAAACTATTTCCAAGGTAGTATGGACAACAGCATCAAGCACTGGAGGACAGTGAAGCAGGTAGGAGCCAGAGACACCTATGAATTTACCAACTGTCACTTGATATTTATTAGCTCTGAGAGGAATTTCAGCAGGTAGATGTTGCAGAAATGAGACTTTAATGAATGAAAGTAAGTGAGAGCAAAGAGGTAAGTAAGTGAAAGGAAGATTGAGTAGGGACTTGACTGAGCAGGGAAGAAGGGACATGTCTTGTTAAGAGTTATGTGGATGGATTTTTGTTGTTATTGGACTAGGAGAGACTTGAACATATGTATTGAGTGAAGAGGAGAAACTAGTGAAGAATGAGAGGGTGGGAAGGAATACTAGGGAAACTGGGGATATTTTAGAGCTATCTAGTTTTGCCATGCAATATGATAAACGTCTCAATTACATAATCATTGTTGAATCTTTTTTTCTGCTGAAATTTTATTTTTAAACCATAAAAATCTTACATTCTCTCTTCAAAAGTAAAATATTTGCCTACATTTACCAGAAAGTTTATAATAGAAATGACATTTTTTATTGTTAACAAACTCTGGAAAAAAACCAATCTAAAACTTCATAATATTCAAAATCAAATGAGTTTTACTTACAAACCAGCTTAGATATGAACATTAACAACTGATTGATGGATACTGTGTTTTGAACAAAGCCTTTTAATGCCTCTAAGAATCAATATGTAGGATAATTACAACAGTTTTGTGCTTATTGCTCTATGAATTGGATTTTAATTTTCTCATTTTAACAATTTCTTTACACTTTTAATGCTGCTTCCCAAACATAAACGTGACATTATAGCTTCTGAAAATTATTATTATAACCCAGAATCAGTTCATCCATATGTTCTAGTACTGTACCTAACCAAGCTTAGTCTTGAAAATAATTTTGAGTAGCTTTCATTTTGTTTTCCATTCTAAAGGAAATCTTTAGGATACAGATAATAAGTGAACAGAGGTTGTATACTTGTGTTGCATTCTTGTTTCCTTACTTAGAAACAAAATAAGAGTGCCTCGTTTCCAACTTTGTTTTCTAGACTTTAATCCTACTTCCAACCACAAATATCTCTTGCAATTATTGTAACTGCCCTAGAAAGAAATGAGAAACATTTCCCATAAGAGGCCTGGGTAACTCACATGGTTAATTAAGTTTAGTGTACATTATGAAATAAAGTTTTAATGAATATTTGTTATATGAATTGGAATGTTTCTTTGTCTCCAGGATACCGACAGTGCAATGCCGAAGAATTTAGTTGTGCTGATGGACGATGTCTTTTAAATACTCAGTGGCAGTGTGATGGAGACTTTGACTGCCCAGACCATTCTGATGAAGCACCTATAAACCCAAAGTGTAAAAGTGCAGGTACAGAAAATATATAATACTATGTTTATTCCAAAATTTGTTTTTTTAAGGCAATATTGTGACTCTGTTTTTTAGTCTCATATAATATTCAGTGAGAGGAAATGCAAATAATTAAGCATGTGATGCTTCTATTGATACCATGCAGGATCCTAGTAACCAACTTTGTTTTGGAGCTAGTTATAGAAGTGTAAGTCTGTGCCCCAAATATGAAGATTTGTGGCAATGAACCAGATGAATTCATCATCCTCCTCCTTTAAAGAAGTCATTTTTTCTTAATATATTATTTTATGTGAGGATAATTTTCTTGTATGGACCTACTTGAAAATTTAATCATAAAAGAAATTGAGATTTACTGAAATAGAGTCAATATTATTCAGACTTAGGCAAAATGAAATAAATTGCATATCATTTGAACAGAAATATATACATAGCCAAACTTGGTCTATTTTACACTTTACTATTCCAAAGATTGAATACATAGTTATACATTTTAGAATAAACCCAATTACTTTTTTTCTCATGTAGTTTACATGTTAATAGGCATTCTTTTATCATGTATGGTAATGAGTAATGTTTAAATCATCAGATTGTGAGTAGCTGCAAAACTTGAACTCCTTTCTATAGCTATATTTGTGACAACTATGATTTACCGCAAATATCTTTTTTATGCCTGGACTTAAAAATATCAATGTTATATATCCAGGAAGAAAAAGAACTTAGGAATATCTAGCTATTCCAGATTCTTAATTTTTAGTGACGTATAATTTCTCGGAGACTTTTGGCTTGTGGGAAATGTCAAGCTATCATTACACTTTTGAACTCATTCTTCACAGTATAGATGAAGACAGAAATACTCCATTAATTTTAGTATAGGTGCTTATTTTGATTGTTAAATTTCAATGTAAAGCTAGATTTGCGGTGTGTTGAACATGAAAGTACAGTTTGCCCTTGATTTTCTTCATGTATAAAATATTACACTGAATATAAAGCATTTTATATGTACATATATTTACTATAATTTTTGACAGACAAGTCATCATATTTGTGAATGTATTCAACAATTGTAGTATAAAACAATGGCATGCTCTTTATGTTCCATTTGTTTTATTTTCTTTTTCCAGAACAGTCATGCAACAGTTCATTTTTTATGTGCAAAAATGGCAGGTGCATTCCCAGTGAAGGTCTTTGTGACAATAAGGATGACTGTGGTGATGGATCAGATGAAAGAAACTGCCATGTAAATGAATGCTTGAGTAGGAAAGTCAGTGGATGTTCTCAAGATTGTCAGGACCTTCCAGCCAGTTATAAGGTAGGCACGCATCAAAGACAGAAAATCATCTGACAGGTTAGAATTTGGGGCAATAAAAATGATTTCATCCAATATAGCTGTAAAACTTTAAGTCATTATAATATCATTAGTTAAAACTATTTAAATGGAGAGTTTCTGTGTGTGCAAACCATAATAATAGTGTGGTATATAAATTGTGAGAATATACTCATGGAGACAAAAAAATCAAAATGTTTTCTAATAAATGCTGATCATAAAGAAAAAAGCAAAGGACGACCAGTGTTTGAGGAAGGTAACTGCTGTTAATAGCTGCATAAATGTTTATGCAACTCTCTTAAATTCCCGTTGCTTCCTTCGTTTCCCCTCTCATACATCCTTGAAGTGGAATGGGCTAATCATTTATGTACCACAACACTGGAGAATACAATATTTTTTCATATAAACAGGAAGAAAAAAAACAGAGCACATGAATTATTAGGACTGAGTGCAGGTACACTAAAAATAAATCATGCCTAACATTCTAATTGCTTTTTGTTAGTTCCATTTTCCTGAAGAATGTGATTCACTGACAAAATTGATTGACACAAATAGCTTTTGAAAACATCTCTGTTTCAATATGTTGGAACGGAAGATGCATACAAAAAATAATATTGAAGTGGTGCATTAGGTTAAAATCAATTATGTAAATGTGGGAAAACCTCAGTAAAAGCAATTCAGCTGGAAATTAGTGTTTTTAACTGGACAATAGCTCTGTATGAATCAGCAAAAGGACATGGCTTTTACGAACTACAGAGGCAGTCTAATCCAGTTAGGAGTAGTACAGAGTTCAGATTTTGTTCTACTGAGTTCTGCACTGATCAGAACATACCTGGGGTACTGTGTATATTTATGGACATGACACTTTAAGAGGAACCTTGACAAACTGTACTGTATCCCCATTTGTACAGCCAGTGGCATAAGGGGGTCTGGAAAACACACCTTTGGAAGAAGTTTTACCAAGAGAAAAATGGCTAGTCAGTTGTATTTAAATATATGAAGTACTGGAGTAGGGAGCATACCTTTCTGAGTTGTTTCAAATGTTGGAAATAGGAGTTGGGAAGCAGATTCTGTATAAGAAAGACTTTTTGAACATTAGAATTCTCTACATTGGAATGAGTTGCCAAATTTCTCACATCTAAAAGTATTTCAGTTGGAACTAAGTGACTTTCTTTAAAAGATGCTAGA
Organism: Stenella coeruleoalba; assembly: GCF_951394435.1. Classification (NCBI taxonomy): domain Eukaryota; kingdom Metazoa; phylum Chordata; class Mammalia; order Artiodactyla; family Delphinidae; genus Stenella; species Stenella coeruleoalba. The sequence continues at coordinate 39,295,312 of NC_137151.1, read as the reverse complement.
GAAAAAAAAAAGTGTGTATTACAAAGATGCTTCAGTTTTTCCTTGACAGCCTTGATATTCTATGACAAGTCAGTTCTATCTAATGGTAAATTCACCAAACAACAGCTCTTAATGTGATGAGTATATATGAGGTAATTAATTTTGGCAGTAACGGTTTTGAAACCCAATGAAGCAGAAAAAATGTTATTGGTGATTTATGTACAATCAATATAGAAATGTTTCCAAAAAAGTCAGGGAATGTATTATAGAATTATTAAAGATAATAGTTTAAATTTTGTCATGTTATAAATAATCTATTCTTATCATATAGAATGTATATCTATCCATCTATCTGTCTAAAATTTAAATTTCAAAGTAGATTTGTGTTTATCCTGTGTATATTTTTAATCTGTCATAATCTTGGTGGTAAAATCTAAAAATTATAGAATATGGAATAGTCACCTTTTGACATAACATCAGCAAACAGTGTAATTTTTTTTTAATGCCTGCATGTAAGAAATACTGAGTGCCCAGAGATTCCATATTTGGAAAACTAGTTTTGGTAGAAGTAAATCTCACCTAGAAAGCCATGATAAATCATACTATTTTAATTACTTTATAAGATTCCTCACAGAGAAATAATTGTTTATTGATACCTTTAAAATATAATTATTTTCTGACTTCTCTGAAGGAGTCATAGAATGAAATGAGAATTCTAGGTAAAAGAGACAAACTGTTTAATTATTCAAAAGGCAATGTATATGATACCTGACAAAATTGCAGTGGATAAATGTTCCTTAATATACAAACATGTCAAAACTAATGAATAGGGCTTCCCTGGTGGCGCAGTGGTTGAGAGTCTGCCTGCCGATGCAGAGGATACGGGTTTGTGCCCCGGACTGGGAAGATCCCACATGCCGCGGAGCGGCTAGGCCCGTGAGCCATGGCCACCGAGCCTGCGCGTCCAGAGCCTGTGCTCCGCAACGGGAGAGGCCACAACAGTGAGAGGCCCGCGTACCGCAAAAAACAAACAAACAAAACAAAACAAAAAACTAATGAATAAAATAGAATAAAATAAAACATCTACTGGGGGAAGCAAGACCAGTTCAAAAATGAAAGGAGCTAGGATGAGAATCATAAATAAGAGATACAAGCAAAGATTCAAAACAAATATTTTATATATTGTGTTGATATATATGTTATATTTATATTATATATGTCATTTTAAAACATATATATAATATGTTATATTTCTGACAATTTATTTATAGGAGATTGAATAAAAAATGTTATATACAACAAAATGCTTATCTATTTGGGGAAAAAAGTGTTAGCTGGTGGGTTTCTCTTTTTCAGAGAATGGGGAAAACTATCCAGTAAACTATTTCTCATTACATTATCAGCAGAACATGACAACTCCTCCTTCAAATTCTGCAATAAAATGAAAATTGCTTATAAAAGCAAAATTTAGACCTTCTGGACTATGAACAATTTGCTGTAAAACAAATACAATTGATTTAACTATTCAAAAGGGAGTAATAACACAACTAAGCAAGAATCTTATTTGGATGGAATGGTAACTTACCATGTGAAAATAAATGTACTTTTGGGAGATAAATAATTTTAATGTGTATAAGATAACCAGTATTTTAAAATATCACTAAAAAGCTGCAAATTTTTCTGAATGTAATAGGAAAACTTTGGATAGCTATATTTGTTTCTGGTAGCTATATGTTTCTCTATAAAAATTAATATAAATCAAGACAATTTGAAATAGTTCTTGATTATGAGAAATATTAACATGACATTGAATATATATATCTCACTTTCATAAAAATTTTCTTTTTAAGTGAAAATGAAACATTTTTAAATTTTTTTTATTAAATATAGATGAATCTCTCATCTTATATCTCTGACACAAATGATTATTATTTTTTCATTCAATTTATGAATGTTAGGTTAGTAGAATTTCCCATAAATGCCTTTTAATTATTTGGGAGCAAAAGATGTTTTTGTTAAAACAAGGTTAACAAGACTGGGGAGGATATTATCTTTTAAAAAAATCTTCTCTTTTAATAAACACATTAAAAATACTTACTCTACACCTTAAACATCCTAATTTCATTTGTTTACAGAAATGTTCATTGCATTTGGTAACTTTTACCTTCAAGAAATTAATTTTCCACAAATATGTTTTTATCCAAACTATTTAATATAGTAGTTCTATAAGCCTGACATTAGCCATTCAAAGTAATTTTCAGAAGCCATATTAGAATTCGGACACTATTTCTTTTCATAGTACTCTTTCTGAGAGGAATTTAATGCATTCTATAAAATGTCCTTTCACCTGTCCTCAAGCGCCCCTTGAATTCAACTATACCCTGTGTCTGCTTATGTGTCTCTGGGTTCCACATGATCACATGTCTGATTTCCAGTTCTTTTCAGTGATATCTTTTTGTAGCTTTTCAGTTTTGTTTTTGAAAAATTTATTTATTTTTTTAAGTGTGGTAAAATATACAACATAAAATTTATCATTTTAACTACTTTTAAGTATATATTTCAGTGACATTTAGCATCTATTTTTTTTTTTTTTTTGACATAGGATAAACACCAATTCCCCTGACTTCCTCATCAGGTAGTAGGATGAGTCTTCTCAAAAAAAGTAATATTGGGCTTCCCTGGTGGCGCAGTGGTTGAGAGTCCGCCTGCCGATGCAGGGGACGCGGGTTCGTGCCCCGGTCCGGGAAGATCCCACATGCCGCGGAGCGGCTGGGCCCGGGAGCCATGGCCGCTGAGCCTGCGCATCCGGAGCCTGTGCTCTGCAACGGGAGAGGCCACAACAATGAGAGGCCCGCGTACCGAAAAAAAAAAAAAAAAGTAATATTGTCACAGGCTCAAATATTATGAGGAGAATTTGGAAAATTAAGTTGTGGATTTTGCTTTGATTTACTGGCTTGCTAGTGGATTCTGGGGATTACAAAAAATTCTTTATAATCTTAGGATTATTATTGTATCTAATAATCTTAGGATTATTAGATAAATATTGGTGTAAATTGTTAATGATAAAAGTGCTAAGAGCTTAAAGAGATTTGTTTCTTGTTAAAGGACTTAGAAAAAGATATTCAGGGCTTCCCTGGTGGCGCAGTGGTTGAGAGTCCGCCTGCCGATGCAGGGGACACAGGTTCGTGCCCCGGTCCGGGAAGATCCCACATGCCGCGGAGCAGCTGGGCCCGTGAGCCATGGCCGCTGAGCCTGCGCGTCCAGAGCCTGTGCTCCACAACGGGAGAGGCCGCAACAGTGAGAGGCCCGCGTACTGCAAAAAAAAAAAAAAAAAAAAAAAAAGATATTCATTTATCTTTTGAGCACTTTCAGGTGAAGTTGATGCTCCTTCTCCTCCACATAATGAACACCATTTTTTGTACTTAAAAAAATTCTACCCCTCAATTAATTGTTTGCTCATTATTTAATAATAAGCACATATCTCTCTCTAATATTTTCCCAATAGATACAAAGGCTCAAATGTTTACTATGAATAATTCTTGAATACTAGTTTTTCTTGACAACTTAAGAGTTCCTACCTAATTCACTATCCTATTCAGTACTCACAAGTTCTTTTATTCAAAGGCCACTAAATAGTCTTGGTGAAGGTTAACATGTTCACAATCATCTGGCCAATTATAGGTTCGTGTTGTATAATTATAATTCCGTATGCTACTTGACAGGGACTGAATATAAAACTGAAAGACCAATCACCGCCCCTTTTTATTTTCAGGAATGCAAAGACACATATGGTATGACATTGTACTGAGAACTGATATGCCAGTTAGTAAATATTACATAATCATTAGAGGGTCATATAGAACATGATAGAGATGATGGGAAAAAAATGATTTGATGATGCACATTGATTTAATTATGAAGGGGAAACTATGTTAATTTTATTATTTCTCCAGACATCATATTTGGTTAAGGACTCAGACCCTGCCAATAAATATTAATTGAGCCTTATTATTTGTTAAAAATTACAGAGAGAATCAGCTCTCCTTCTGGCTTTATCTACACAATTTCACCTTTGTGCCTCTGGGTTTCTCATGGGTTAACTAATAATAGTGCCTATATTATAGATTTCTGTTAAGACTCTAATGAAATAACATACGTGACAATATTAGTAATTCTCAGAGCTCCACTTAAGGGTTAATCCTTATGATTATTAAAGTCTTCTAAAAACACAATATAATGCAATAAAAAAAATACAGAAGAAGCTGATGGTTTAGTTTTGTTTTCCTTGCCATTCTCTAGCCAACATGGTTTGCTGATTTATGTTGGTTAGCTTTTGTAATCTTGTCAACCTCAGAAGATCAAATGATGATATTTGAGAGAATCCTTTTTTAACTTAAACTGTATGTAATATATGTAGTTCTTATTAAAGTTTAATTTCTGGGGGACAGAAAGACTTGGCATTATCTATTATTAACTGATTTTCTTGCTTGAATCACGCTAAATGGATATCCAATAGCAAGAGACAGTGACAATGATATGAATTTATTATGCTTGTTTTTCATTCTCCAGTGCAAATGCTGGCCTGGATTTCAACTGAAGGATGATGGTAAAACATGTGTAGACGTTGATGAATGCTCTTTGGGCTTTCCGTGTAGCCAGCAATGCATCAATACATATGGGACCTACAGGTGCCTCTGTACAGATGGATATGAAATACAACCTGATAACCCAAATGGCTGCAAATCACTCTCAGGTATCGAATTGAACTTGTCCACTGAGTCAGCCTCAGTTACACATATGGATCTGATTTTGTAGCTATTCTTGTTGAATTCATTCCTCATTGCTGTTTCTAAGAAGTCAAAATTCTCCTCTACTTACCTTGATATGGAAATTTGTCACTCTGATATTGCATGTTGTCCACACACTGCTCTGTTTTTAGTACCATTCCAGTGTGGTCCTATGAATTATTAAGTGTTTTCTAGATTTTGAGAACAAGTAAAAACTATATCTAGCACTGCTTCCTGTATCACAGGTTCTTGGGAGCAGGTTTGGCCAAGGCTATTAAAGAGCCTGTTGTGACAGCGTCCTAATATTTTTTTTTCCTTCTCCCCTACACCATACACACACTCATATATGTGTGCCAAGGAGAACAACGGGTCAGTAATAATAATAGTAATAATGATAACAACAATAACAAAAAATCAGGAATATAAGACTATTTGAATTCTTCCAGTGATTCAACAAGTATTATTAAACTTCTGTTTATTTCAAGCAGTGTGTTTGATTTGTGAATTAGAAAATTCAATAAAATATTAAAACAAATTATGATTCATCAGGGGAGAAAATCAAACATTAAAATGATACAAAGTAATATATAATAATAACTTAAAATGGGCAGAAAATGGTGCATAATATGTTTCTATTCCTCTTACTGTGATATTGAGTATAATCAATTAAATAGCATTGCCAGTTTCTCATGTACATTTATGTTGAACAACATTTAAAAAACTAGATGTTTGGGCTTCCCTGGTGGTGCAGTGGTTGAGCGTCCACCTGCCGATGCAGGGGACGCGGGTTCGTGCCCCGGTCTGGGAGGATCCCACATGCTGCGGAGCGGCTGGGCCCGTGAGCCATGGCTGCTGAGCCTGTGCGTCCGGAGCCTGTGCTCCGCGGCGGGAGAGGCCACAGCAGTGAGAGGCCCGCATACCGTAAAAAAAAAAAAAAACTAGATTTTTCTCATCTACTTTCATAAAATAAATAAAAGGGATAGGAATTTAAAAGTTAGTTTTTTAACTGGTTAAAATTATGCACATTATGGAGAAAAATAACTCTTTTCAGTTTTTCATTCCACTCACTTATTCTTGGAATGTCCGTCTCTGAATAAATTTGTGTATTATTTGGAGCCCATTGTTTTATTTGCCAGCCTACTTTTTTTTTTTTTTGCCAGCTCACTGCTTACTACATCATTCATTTAGTGACATGGGATAAGAAGAAAAGATAAAATCTAAAAACTAGTTAGTGTTTCCATTACTTTAAACTTTTCACAAAGGATTATGAAAAGGAGGTGAATGCTAATCATTTATTTGGGTCTTGTTACATCATGTATCCATGATATAGTGGTTTTCCATTAAAAGTAATAAATAGAAACTAATAACAATTTTAATATAAATATGAGTGTCCCTGAATAATAAATCTTTTGCTAAAGGGAGGCTAGATATTTTCCCCAAAATTTATTGACATATAATTAACCTATAACATTGTGTAACATTAAGGTAATACAATGCATTCACTTGATATACTTATATACAGTAATATGATTACCATGGTAGTAGTAGCTAACATCTCCATCACTTCACATAATTACCACTGCTTTTTTGTGGTTAGAACATTTAAGATCTACTCTCTTAGCAACTTTCAAGTGTGTAGTACAGTGTAGTTATCTATAATCACAATGTAGTGCATCAGACCCCCAGAACCTATTCATCTTCCAACTGAAAGTTTGTACTCTTTAACCAACATCTCCACATGTTCCCCACCATGCAAACCTTGGTAACTACTATTCTACTCTGTTTCAATGAGTTTGGCTTTTTTAGATTCCACCTATAAGTGATATCATAGAGTATTTGTCTTTCTCTGTTTGACTTGTTTCACTTAGCATAATTCTTCAAGCACCATCCATGTTGTCTCAAATGGCAGGATTTTATTCTTTTTCATGGCTATACAGATCCCATTCATCTGTTGATGGACACTTAGGTTGTTTCCATGTCTCGGCTATTGTGAATAATGCTACAATAAATTTGGGAGTACAGATATAGCTTTGATATACTATTTTCACATCCTTTGGATATATACCCAGGAGTGAGATTGCTGGATGGCAGTTCTATTATTAATTTTTTGAGCAACCTCCATTCTGTTTTCGGTAGTGGTTGCACCAACTTACATTCCAACCAAAAGAGCACAAGGTTTGTCTTTTCTTCAGTCACTGCCAACATTTATCTCTTGTCATTTTGGTGACAGCCATTCTAACAGGTGTGAGGTGATATATCATTATGGTTTCGATTTGCATTTCCCTGATGTTCAGAGATGTTTAGCCCCTTTTCATGTGCCTATTGGCCATCTGTATGCTTTCTTTGGAAAAATGTCTGTTCAGTTCCTCTGCCCATTTTTTAATAGATTGTTTATTTTTTGTTATTGATTTATATGAGTTATTTATATATTTTGGATATTAACCCCTTATCAGATATATTATTTGCAAGTATTTTCTCCCATCCCATAGGTTGCCTTTTCATTATGTTGATTGTTTATTTTTTTTTCTTCTAAACTTTCCTTAATAGTCAATTCTTTTTTAAAATTAATTTATTTAGTTTTGGCTGTGTTGGGTCTCCATTGCTGCGCACAGGCTTTCTCTGGTTGAAGCAAGCAGGGCTACTCTTCGTTGTGGTGCGCGGGCTTCTCATTGTGGTGGCTTCTCTTGTTGCGCAGCACTGGCTCTAGGCACGTGGGCTTCAGTAGTTGCAGCATGAGGGCTCAGTAGTTGTGGCTCGCGAGCTTCGTTGCTCCACAGAGTGTGGGATCTTCCTGGACCAGGGATTGAACCTGTGTCCCCTGCATTGGCAGGCGGATTCTTAACCACTGCACCACCAGGGAAGTCCCGATTGTTTCTTTTCCTTTGCAGAAGCTTTTTTGTTTGATGTAGCTCCCATTGATGATTTTTGCTTTTGTTGTTTGTGTTTTTGGTGTCATAGGCAAACAGTCATTTCCAAGACCAGTGTAAAGGCGATTTTTCTCTATGTTTTCCTCTAGGAGTTTCAAATTTCAGGTCTTACAATTTAAGTTGTAAAGAACAGAACTGCCTAAGTATTGAGGTAGAACATGACTGATTAATAACATTTATGAATGTAGAACTATATCGATAGGAGGGCAAAGCAACTTTAACTTGAGAGACAACTCTTTTGAGTAGGGTTCTGAGTCTCTATTTAACCTCAACAGGAAGACTGGAATGATTAGAGGTGCTGCCATCACTGGTAGAAGGTGATGTCGAGCATCTGTGACACACATTTCTAATCTCTGACACAGAGTATGCTAAAACAGAGTACAGTGCCCTATGTATTATACATATACTGTAAAACTAAAGGCTGAAAGGAAGAAAGTAATAAGTTTGAACATAAATTTGAACATCATAATAATTCAAATCAAATAATTTGAATAATAATTCAAATAATATTATTCATAATAATAATTCAAATAATTTGAACATAAACAGGACAATAACTCTATAACAATAAATGATTTACAATAAAGTCCTCATTTAATCATGTAAAGTGGCTACCTTTTTCATTGTTTTTTTCTAATCTATGCTGACATTAAATGTGCTTACGAGGCATCTAAGTGTATGAATGCATCTTAGAAACAAAGATGTTTAAAAGGAGTTTGATCTTTACATATATGAAGCATGGTTAGATTATTTTTATTATCTTTCCTAGATTCTAGAACAAATAATATACTAAAGCATGTTGGACAAATAAGAAGGAAATAGACTCTTACTTAAGAGAAGCTTCCAGGCAGATGAAAAACGTGTATGTAGGCAGTGAAATTCTTGGTTTTCACTGAAGTTATTCTGAGAGCATAAGCTGGTTATTTGATTATCAAGAAAGAATTTTCTGGTTATAGGAATGTTTAGCTGTACTGTAGGTTTCTAAGATAGGTGCAGATTATCCTTCTCTGAAATTCATTTAAAAATAAGATTTCTATCCTTCCCTCCACCCCTTTCCCCCTGGTAACCGTAGGTTTGTTTTCTACATCTGTGCCTCTATTTCTGTTTTGTAAATAAGTTCATTTGTACCATTTGAGAGATTGGGATTGACATGTACACACTACTATATGTAAAGTAGATAACTAGTAAGAACCTGCTGTATAGCACAGGGAACTCTGCTCAATACTCTGTAATGACCTATATGGGAAAAGAATCTAAAAAAAAAAGTGGATATATTGTATATGTATAACTGATTCACTTTGCTGTATACCTCAAGTTAACACAACATTGGAAATCAACTATATTCCAATTTAAAAAAAAGGAACAACAAAAAATAAGATTTTAACAGCAGGTGTTTTCTCCTAATTTCAAATAAATTAGATAATTTAATATTCAAGAAGACTGAGGGAAAGAGAGGGATTTGGAATTGTCTAGATTTTCTGTACTGCACAGGCATCTGCTTTCTTTTCATATTGTTATCAGTAGAGGTGCTCAGGAAGAATTTTTTAACCATTAATCTACCAGAGGGCACTGCATTTGAACTTGCATCGCTGTAGTAACTAAACTGAGACTAAGCAGAGTTGAAAACCATAAATACTAAAGTCTAATATGTTTCTTGTCTTGGTATTTAGATGAAGAACCTTTTCTAATTCTTGCTGATCATCATGAGATAAGGAAAATTAGCACTGATGGTTCCAACTACACACTTTTAAAACAGGTATGACATTTCCATGATGATTTCATAGTATTTAATACAGTCACTCTAGATATGCATTAGAGCTGTAGCAATACCTCATAATTAGTACTTCTGAAGCATGTATTCAGGGATCCATGCATGTATGCATATAAGATTGCCATAAACTTTGTTCTGTTTGAATTGTCCAGGTGATGCCTCCAACTTGTGACATCACACCATATCCAAGAAAGTAGAAGATGCAAACCATAGCTAATGCAAGGAAAAAAACTCTCTTAAGAACAGCTAGACTAGGGAAGGTATAAAATTCTCTTTTAAGGTAGTTGTGCATTACCCAGATTGTCCCCCCAGCCCCACAGCCCTTGGGATTTAAAAATAAACATCTTTTCCAGAACCTCAAGTTTCTGCTCTTAGAACTAAGGAATAATATGGGATTGATGATCCTTAGCCTTTAAAATTTGGAATTAGCTAGGGAGCAAAAGTACGATTATAATCCAGTCATGGTTAAAAGGTTATGAGGTGCATATATTCAGCCTTACCCTTTTCATCCCTCAACCCACCTACTTCAAGAGAATCTGGGCTACTGATCCATTTTGTTGCTTAAGTTCTGTTGTCAGAGTTTACTCATATATACTATCTGAGATGAAAGGAATGATTTCCATTTATGACAGGATGGAAATGTGAATTGCTTCCCTCAAATTTTTTTTTCCCTCCCAGTCTGCAGTGAAAGCATAAAATCAAATCATTAAAACTAGACTGATTATTACATTGACTAGAGAAATCACAGTTAGTTTTAGCATATCTTTGATCGTCAGAAGTAGCTTCTTTGGAAAGATGTGGCTTGTATCTGTCCTGCTGCAAATTTCTCTTTGCCCCAAACTGTGCAATAGTGACATGAATATGTGATAGCACTCTCTAGAACAAGTGTGCCAAAAATAAAGATATTTCTTGTTCTTGTAGTATGTTTATGCCAGCACTAGGCATTAGATGAAGAAGTCCATTCATGTGTTGATTTTTCAGCAACATAAAGAATACTTAACTAAAGATAATTTTCCACTCACTCCTGGGTACCTCCATTGCTATAGTTAGAGTTTCATTCATATTGCTTAAGAATTTAGTCTTACTTTAAGTGCAGATATTCATTAGCAAGTGTGATGTTTACTATTCCCCACAGAATTGGATTTTGCAGCTTCTAAGTCACAAATTGAAAATTAAAATTTCACATGAAAATCCAGATTTCTGGCTACTCATGAAAAAATAGGAAGGTGTAGCATTTCTGGGTTCACATCCCTGAATGGACACAATCCAAGCTGGGTAGCAGCTGCCACTGTGATTTATGCCCGTGCTCTTAATTCACCAGCATCCTCAAACTTTCCGTGTGCTTACCACATACATACTTGTCTTATTCAGGAATGTCTGTGAGGTTTAGATTCTTGCTCTTGAGTTTGGAGTGTGCCACAAATACCCACTGTTTCATACTGCCTCTTTCTCTAATTATGTACCTTAAGAGATTGGGTAAAGTACAAAATATTTTCATGTTGTTTGTAAAAACTAAACAGAAGTCTATTTAAAAATATAAGAATTAAATGACTATTTCTTTAAGAGATGAGTAATACCCATAGGGAGATAGTTTAAATTTACATAACTGCTTTAAAATGGAAAAGTGTTCGTTTCCCAAATGGTTTTCTGCATTAATTTATTTTTTTCCAGTGCAGTATAACTTTAAGCATATATCAAACTTACAAAATATTGAAAATTACCTCTTTCTCTTAAGTATATTTCTCCATACCCTTTCTAGACCTTCCAAGTTAGGTGTGCAAGCTATTGATTTTCTTGTATAGTCTCTGGAAATGGGACGTGTTTATTTTCTCTTTAATAAGTTTTTTGTTTTGCTTTCTTTTGTTTTTAGCATTTCTCCCTTTTAGACTGTGCTATCTCAAAGTGAGAAAGTTTTCTTTTTAGAATACTCTATAAGCTCAGCTGAACCACAAATTTAACTAATATAGCAACAATATTTATGATCTTCAAGAAAGAACTATAACAGAGCTTCAGTGGTAGCTCCTTGCTTTATTTTCCAACCCTGTGGCTCAAGACATTTCTACTGCTATCCTTTTTTTTTTTTTTTTTTTTTTTGTCTTTCATGGCTAATACATTATCAGGGATTGTTCTTAAGGGACCAAAATGATTTTTATCTCCACGCATGATGTAAGTCTATTTCATACAGCCAAACCATTTTAATGCTCACATTGTTATAGTGTTTTTTTCCTGGTGATATAACTGTAGACTATTGCCAATCACTAGTACATAAGTGGGGATGAATTTCAAACAGTTTCTTAGTGTAGTTTATGGAAATAAGGAGGTAGTGAGGAAGATAAGGAAATGCACAAGGACCCTGAACACCTGTGTCTTTGGAGAGCATTTGTTAGTGGTGACCACGGAGTAAGGATGTAAAGACCCAAGAAACTAAAGACAAGCCTTAAAGTTTTGCTTGTGGGCTGCTTGAAATATGTCATTTTTGTTAGGAAACTTATTTTTAACCACAATTTCATCATGGCATTACAGAAATTTTCAAGGAGTTCAAGGTGGTAAAAACCAATTTCTTCCTCAAAGATTTTGTCTACATATGCAGAGTGAAGTAGAAAATAGCAGTAATTGTTTCTCCACATTTTCTCTCAGTCAAAAATAAATGAAAAGACAACATCTGTGCCTTAATTATTTGGGAATTCTGTGTGTAAATAATTAGGAAGAACAATTTATCCTAATATCTTAAATTTTATTCTCTTTATCGTATTTAGTAACAATCTCATGAAGTTTTATAGCATAAAATTATAACAACTGGTAGAATGTTTTTACCCTATATATTCTAAAACACAGTTGTAGCTAAGACAGCTATAACTTAAATTCGTACAACACATTCAGAAAATGTACTTTAATAACATGGATTTTAGAAATGAAAATTAATCAAGTAGCTTTCCAATATGTTATCCAATTCAATTCTAGCAGTGACTTTTATTCCAGTAAAATTGTATAGAGAAACAAAACACAATTTCCTAAATTAATCGTCTTGAACCAAAGGGTGCAAATCTTCAGCCACAGAAATAAAAGAAGCAAATAGGATTTTGATGAAACCAATTTTCAGCTCTGAAACCACTGGGATGACTCCAGTTTTTAGACGTTATTTTGACCATGCCCTTGGCTGTTTTAATGTTCCTTCCATATGATTCTGTAGAGAGAGCTCTACACTCTTTTCTGAAGGAATTAAGGGTAAAGCTGTAGAAAAATGACCAGTTTGGCTGGAAAGATATGTCAGAATTCAGACCTTCAATTTCTCTACATTCACGGCTTTAATTTATTGTAGTTGACTTGCTAAATTTGGAATTGGATTTTCATTCTCTAAATTGATTATTGTAAAGAAAGGAATAGGATAATTCTGCCATGACTGGGGATTGTGGGTGAATCTTTGCTAAGGTCAGAGACAACTTTCTCTCCCACCTTTTCCCTATAGAGGTCTAATATACCCATCTGAATTGCCAGGCCATCACAGAACCCTAACCCATTTACCTTATTCTTCCAGTGAGAAAAGCATTTGAACAGAAAGAATATTGTAGACTACTACTTTTTTTTTTTTTTTTTTTGCGGTACGCGGGCCTCTCACTGTTGTGGCCTCTCCCATTGCGGAGCACAGGCTCCGGATGCGCAGGCTCAGCAGCCATGGCTCACGGGCCTAGCCGCTCCATGACATGTGGGGTTTTCCCGGACCGGGGCATGAACCCGTGTCCCCTGCATCAGCAGGCGGACTCTCAACCACTGCGCCACCAGGGAAGCCCTGTAGACTACCATTGAAATGAATTTATTAAACCCTCTACAGAACTTGGAATCCATTCTGTTTATATTTTAGAACCTTGATTGTGCATAGATGACTTCTTAGATATGAATGCTTACATGTATTTAGTTAAGTAGTTCTCCAGTTATTAGGGTGTGAATGAATAATTAATGAGTCTTTTGAATCTGAGACTGAATATTAGTTGCATTTTTTTTAGCATTTATAATCATTATTCTTGATTAGTGATGCTGTCAGTAAGACTTATACTTGCATTTATTCATCTGGGCATAGTGGGGTTAAGTGATTGCAGGTTAACTTTATAATCTAGAGCTGAAGAAAAGGAGATTGCTCCTTTTAAGCCAAATAAAAGCATAAGATTTGAACCTATGATTTTAACACCATCACTGCTAGAATTTAGCCTGGCTAAGAGAAGAAAAAATCAGTATTTGCAAGAACCTTCTCTGAGTTTTGCAAATAGTGATACATAGGTCGTCCTTAGTCTTGGAGATCATTGGAAAGAAATAAAATCTGGACAGCACTAATTTAGCTTTGGCCTGAGTTTTATTAAAAAAATATATATATATCTCTGATTCAGTGTTATTATAAAATTTTGAATTCTGAGTATAGATGTGGAAACAGAACTCAGAATTGGGAACAACCATCCCTCCCCAAACCAAACCGAAGCAAACCACAAAACAAACAAACAAACAAAACTATCTCCTTGAAGATGCTAATCCTTACTTATAGGACTATAAGTACTCTTAAGCGACCCCTAAAACAATTTGAGACAACGACAACTTTAGGGTGAATATTGATGTAAAAAGCTTACATCAGATACAGAGATATGACAAAGATCTCTGGGGCTTTGCCAAGTGTCTATGGTGTCAATTATTTTTTAGCACGAGTTTATATATTAATAAAATATTCAACTCTTAAAGCAAGTTAACACAATTGAAATCTTGATCCAAGTTTTGTTAGTCCATTGGGGTAGTAAATCTATGAGCAGTAACAATAGGTCAGAATTAAACCAATCCCTAAGCAATCATTTGGAAAACTCAACAGCTAAGAAAATTCTCAGATCCTGATGTACAATCCTCAGATCAAATCACTGAAACAGTGGAACTGCCAAACCAAAGAACTGTAGTATCCAGAAACCCATCAGCTGAATTCATGTTCAATTTTGTTACCTGCTAAAAAATGCATTAATTGTGAGTCTGAAGGGAGGGATTTCCTCACATTTCTACCATGTGGAATAAAAAGTTGTTGACTACCTAGTTCCTCTTTGGTCAAATACTCACCTAAGGTTTTAACTTTTAAATTCTAATATGGCACTGTATTGCCTAATGGGCTACTTGAAGCATGAGAAAAAAAGAGAATGTTGCTATTTTGTTGAGACAAAGGCTTTTAGGGAAAGTAAAATTTTTAAACCTTCTTTTCTGACTTTCATCACATATCTATCAAGAGCTCATCTTAAATTATTGGGGGTCGTCTACCTTTCCAATTTAGATGTATACTCATAATGGCATCAAATTTATATTTAATATTAACTTAAAGTGAGACTCTTTTCCTTTATCTCTCTAAAAGCATTTTTTTCCACGTTACTGGCTATTTACTTAAACCATTAGCTATAAACATTCCAAAATTTTTCCTACTTGGAAAATATTTTCAAATACAATAAATTATGTAACATCTTAAGTGTATGGTGTAGAAAAAATGTAAATATATAATGCTTTTATAAAGAATTGGTATTCTCACAAATGCTATTTATTGTAAAACTGTACTTAGATTCAAAGGGAAATACTGATTCTTATGAATTCCTTAATCATTTTAAAACAATTTCTATTAACTATTATTCCAACATACTCTTTTTTATTTTTAGGGATTAAACAATGTTATTGGTATAGACTTTGATTACAGAGAAGAATTTATCTATTGGATTGATTCTAGTCGACCCAATGGCAGTCGCATAAACAGAATGTGTTTAAATGGAAGTGATATTAAGGTAATTACATATTACAATGATGGGATTATTCAATATTTTATTTGTGTGATTGAATTGAACAGAAAATGTTATTTGATGGTAATGATGCAACTCATAGAATGTATTAGGTTGGTTTGAATTTCACGTTTGTACAGTGTAGGTTAATATATACTTTAAATATGAAATTGGAGGTTTTTATCCTTATGTTTCATTATGACACTATTACTTGCAATAAGGTAAAAATCAAATTGAATAAATAAAATTTGAAACCTTATTCACAACCCTAGAAAATGTGATGGATGCTTAAGGCTTGAATGATTAGTGCCTGAGATTCGATTGTGTTGATTTATATAAAAGAAAATGTTCACCCTGAGAATTTGTAGTTGAAAAACATAATTATTAGACTGTAGATTGAACTTATAGCACTATTAAAATTAACTTGCTATAGATGGAATTAGTTGAATGCATTTGTGTAAAATCATGAATGTTCTGAGTAGGCAGCATGGTAATTAAACACGTGTCACCTTATAGATATGAACTACTTGGCACCATTTCTATGCTAACTTGAGTTTTAAAATAAAATTATTTGTACTGTATATATGTAGTAAAATGTATCATAAAGAAGTTCAAATTCAAGTAGATAGAACTCAATTACTTTAACTTTTCTTGTAGCCATCTATAATATTGTATAGAAAGCTTTGGTGGAAGCAATCAGTTTTGAAAATATTAATGAAACCTTGTAATGTATATATATATAAAATGCCAAAACAATCAGTAGGTTGGGTACAGGGAGTTCAGAATAACTGCTATTGGTTATTTTATATGCAGCATATTTGTGCATACAAAGCCTATATCCTTATTATATTTGATATTGACATAGGTTACAATTGAGCACAGCAGTTGAATGAGTATATTTTTACTTCCCTTTGGTTGGGTGAAATACTTAATGTATGTTCTTGCTTGTATTTTTTTCTCTCTTTGTAGTAGATAATTTAAATAGGGCAAGAACAGTTGGGGGAGTGGTGAATGCTATTGGTATCTCCCCAAGAACCTGTTATTAATAAATAACATCAATAAATTTTTGTGCTTGTGTGTCTCTGCCTGTGATAGAATTTTTGCCCAAAATTTTGAGAGGAGAAGGAAACTCTAATGAAAATGTGATAAACAACTGTGTAACCATCCAAGAGCCTTTTATTTTGGTGTTTCTTTCTTAAACCTTTATGGAATTTCTAGGGGTCTGATTACATATTGGGTAATTCCTCATAAACAAGTAAGTAATTTTATTAGGTAAATTGTTCTATGTTTTGTGCTTATCTAAATCCCATTTCAAATGTTTAAATACAATTCTGTATCTCTGAAAAAAATCAAGAAGCAATTGCTTAGTTCTTATTCTAGGCATTTACACTGTTAACTTTTTAAATTCTTATTTTGTTAGGTAGTGCATAACACAGCTGTCCCCAGTGCACTTGCTGTCGATTGGATTGGAAAAAACCTCTATTGGTCTGACACAGAAAAAAGGATCATTGAAGTATCCAAACTCAATGGCTTATACCCTACTATACTGGTTAGCAAAAGGCTGAAGTTTCCCAGGGACCTGTCTTTAGATCCTCGTGCTGGGTTTGTAACAAACATTGAAAATCTTAAATTAAAGATTAAGACTGTGGATTATGTCCAATATGGTAAATCCTTGTCTATAGATTTTAACATGGGAACCCATGAAAAGTGTAAATGTGTAGAAAGTTTTATTGAGAAATCAAAAAGAGAAATGTGACTATAACAGGGATTTCCCTAGTGGTCCAGTGGTTAAGACTTCACCTTCCAATGCAGGGGGTGCAGGTTTGATCCCTGGTTGGGGAGCTGAGATCCCACATGCCTCGTGACCAAAAAACCAAAATATGAAACAGAAGCAGTATTGTAACAAATTCAATAAATACTTTAAAAATTGTCCACATCAAAAAAACTTAAAAAAAAAAAAGAAATGTGACTATCACAAATTTTTTTAAGAAAAAAATTAAAGTGATGGGATTTTAGAGCAAGTATTTTTTTAAGTTTTTAAACATAACTCTTTTTATAACTAATCAATAAATGTATTGTTGAAATGAATAAAACATACAGATTTATCCAAATTCTAATGTGTTTAAATCTTGGAGGAAAGACAGGCGAAGCACAAACTCTTGGATCCTGTTTTGTAGTATTTGTAGTAGTCATGAATAGAGATGATGTAATTCCTGAACCACTTTAGAGCAGGAGACTTAAATAGCATCCATGAATAATAAATAACAGGGTGCATTATCTATGCATTCAGAGGGAAAAGCATAGGGAGAATATCAGGAAAGATTCATATTAGAGTTGGGTTTCATTTGCATTTCTCTGTGAGAAAGAAGAACAAGTCATCATAAGGATCAAGGGCATCTGGCTGGATATCTCAGATGAGGGATGAACACACATTTAGGTGTCAAAACCTGTTTGCTAAAGTTCTATATTATGACCATTATCATTCACTTTCAATTACGTTGTTTTGGTAGGTAGAGAAGGCATGTCTTTCTTTTTTTTTTTTTACACTACAATTTGAGTGATTACGTACTCCAAAATGATCTCTGTAGAAGTTCAACCTATTGAACATGTTTGTTAAATTTGCTTTTTAAAAATAGGAAACATTTACAGTAACAAGTATTATGCTAACTCTAGTGCTCTAAATTTTCTGCTGTCTAAATTAATTTCCTATAAAGTGTTTTACCAAATCAGTTTTATCATGCCATATGCAATAATTAGATTTTGCTTCTTGTTAATATATTGTATCTCTGATTTTTGGTCTCATGTTTATAATTGGCAAAGTGATCATATCATAGTATGCATGGAGATTGATTTTAAATATTAATTTGGGTAAAAGCAGTACCTAATAGTAGAAGACTTGTACAGTAAATACTACTCTGTTTCCAAGGTAATGGTGCAAGTTTTAAATTTTTGCAATATAATTATGTAACTATTTTGTTACCTTTTAAAATATTTTCTTTACCATAGTAACAGAAGAGTGTCAATTCTATTTTAACTGAAACAGAGTTACAAGAGCGTCTGTTTCTATAGATGTTTCAAGAAATAATGGCCAGATATACTAAATTTGGCTATCGTCATTATTCATTCATAAGAATATGAATGTTTGAGTCCTTTGGTATTTTATCAGAAGATATTTATTTTAGTGTGTCCATTGTCCTTTTCTTCAAAATCAGTATGGCTATCTTAGCTTCTCATCCAATAATTTTCAAGATGCTTCATTTTCCAAATGAAAGAAACATTATCTGTTAATAATAACAGTATTATGGAATTTCCTAGTTATAAAGCAAAAACTGTATGCTAGCATAGTGAACACAGCTGGATCTAGCTTTAAGTTTTATTTCTCCCAGGTTATGGTTATTATCCCATAAACTGACAGCAGTCTTAAGTTATCGTCAACATAAACCCATCCACCGAAAGTGTCAACTTAAACAATGAAGTACTAAATTATTGTAGATATTATGGAAGACTCCTTTGATTTCGTTTTTAAATATTTTGTTATGATATGGAATGGCAGATTATAACCCAAGAAACATAAAAATTAGATCTTTTTATGAAACAATTAAAGCCACATAGCAGATAAACAGATTCCAACAGAAAAAATTTAATGACACCTTTTTTGTTCATACTGTTTTCCTAGTTCCCCAGAGTGAGACAATAGGGCGACTTGGATTTTAGCTTTTATGAGATGAGCTTAAGGGTGAAAATGCCATAGCTGTCTAAAATATTGTACAATCTTGCTTCAAAAATGACAGCTCAAATTGTAAGATTAATAAAAATGCAATTGAACCTTTCTATGTCAGATTGCCATTGTGATTTGCATATGTTTTGAATATGCCAATACTACTGACCCCTCTTTCCTTGAGAAGGTGATTTCTGTCACGATATTTAGTGAGGAATAGGGTAAGGATTATTTAAGGGAAGATAAAGATCATTGGAGTATCTAATGCAGTAAAGCGAGTAAACATTTAGAAGGTAGCTTGGGGGTCCTTTCTTATAATGATAGTATGCCAGTTGTCACAGTACCAATTTAGATATGCTGGTTAGTAAGAATGGTAAAGAAGATACAAGTAGACAGATCATTTTCCTGGCTATTACATTTAAGTTCAGCTGAAATCCAATGATCCCAATCATTCTGTTATTGATTGGGAATCAATGTACTAAATCAATGTAAATAAATTAAAATTTATTTAATCATAAGTTTTAGGTCATTAATATCATTTACATTTAAGGTTTATAAAAGTTGTCATTTATACAGAAGAGACATAGATATAGATGCATTTTAAAGTAGAATAGAAAATATAATGTTAAAACTGTGCTGAGCATAATTTTATCTTTAAGATGTCACTTCAGCATAACAAGAAACCATTATGATAGACATTAAAGTAAATGTATGATATGACTGTTTAACAGAAAATAAATTCATCTGCTCATTCATTTATTCAACTCATATTTCTCTAGCATCTAGTGTATATCTGGCACTGTTCTAGGTATAATATAAAAATAAAAGTCACAACCCTTGTCTCCAAGTATTTCACAGTCCAGTGAGTAGGTAGATAAGCAAAAATTATCATATAATACAATAACTCATGAAGTGGAGAAAACAGAAAATGTTTCTATCTCAAATGGGGTCAGTGAAATCTTCCAGGACAAGACTGGTGAAGTAAGAATTAGCCGGGTTATGTGGTACATTTCAGAGCATAAGTCATTTCAGGCAAAAAGAAGAAGCTTTATGGGAAAACAAAGACACATAGGAAAGCAAGGCATATCCAAGGAACTGAAAATAAGTCATACTAAGGGAGTAAATTAAGTATATAAAATTGCAGAACTTTGATACCAGTTCACTTTATAGAGTAAAAAAGAGCTAGGGATAAATCAGAATGTAATACAACACAACAACAACAAAACAAACCTTATGAGGCTTATGGCCTGGGCAAACAGGTAAATAGAAAAATGATTTCCTCAGAATATGAGGAACAGAGGAAAAGGGGCAGATATAAGAAAGGGGAAGGACCTACTGGGATTGGGGGTCCCATATAGTAATAATAATGATAATGATGATCAATATCACTTCTATAGCATTTTATGAATTAGAAAACTATCTCTGTGCTTTATCACTTTAGATGCTTATACTGTTTACTCAGAGTCTCTAAAACAGATATGAGTATTTTTATTATTATACTTTTAGTACAAGTATGAACATTCAGCCTCAGAGTGGCTAAGTGACTTTCTCAGGATCATTTAGGTACTGTAATACAATATTAAACTGGGGATTTAATCCAGTTTCCAAATTTTGGTCAGCTCTTTTCCCTATTACATGTATCACATTAGAGTTTCCAGTAACAAAGTTATCTTGGGTTGTGAGCAGGTTTTCCAAGAGCCATCCAAACAGGGCATAAGAAAAAAAATACTTTTTTTTCCATTTTAACAATTTGCCTTTTTATAAAATTTTAAGTTACTACAGATAATATGAGTTTTTTTGGAAATAAAACTGCCTAATCATTATAAGCATGCATTTTTTTTCAACATCTTTATTGGAGTATAATTGCTTTACAGTGTTGTGTTAGTTTCTGCTGTATAACAAAGTGAATCAGCTATATGCATGCCTTATTTTTAAAACATATTTTTATTTATTTTCCTTTTCTAATACTCTATTAGCAATATCACAAGAAAATAATACTGGGTTCTATTTTGACTTTGAAATACGTTTAATGAGAGTATGTCGAAGGACACTTTATATTCTCAGAATCTCTATCCACTATTGTTAATATGGATATTGGAAGTGCAAATACATTTGGAAAAGACACATTTTGTGCTTCTATATCTTGGCTGATGCTATTCTTACTTTCTACAATGCCCCTGTGCTTTTCCTCCAGTTAGAATAACTTCTTATTTTTTCAACAACAGCAAAAAATAATCACTTCCTCTGTGAAAGTTCCCCAATTGCATCTCAGTAGCCACCACATATTGAACATGTAACATTACGTGACTGTTATTGGTGTACATGTTTCTCTCTCCATCTAGAAAGCGAATTCCTTTAACAGAAAAGCCATGGCTTAATTACTGCTTGTGCCTAACACAGAAACTGTTAAATTTACTGTTGAAGGTAATAATAAATAGGCTACTGGATATACACAAACCATAGGATTGTAGTTTGCAGGGGCATTGCACCTGCATCTATGCAGAAACCAATTTGTTGGTATGTAAACAACCTGCATGTTTCAAAGAGAAGAGTCATAACAAAGGGAACCTTTGTTGTGAGGGAATGAAAATCGTATAAGGAAAGAAAACTCTGTTTTTTATTGCTGTGGGGAAAAACAGAAATATTTCATTAAGCTAACCAGTCACATTAAAAATCCCCACCTTTTTCCTACCAATTTTTAAGCCTATAATCCCATATTTAGGCAAAAACACACAGGGAATGAACATTAAAAATTAATTTTATAGTTCAAAATCAGAAATAATTCCAACTGGAAGAAATTTCTCTAAATATGTTCCCTGAATTCAGGGAAAAAAAAAGTGAAAACTGATAGCAGACTTCTATTTTAATTTGTTTTAAAGAAATAAAATGTATCAGATTCAACTATAAAAGACATCCTCAGGAATCACAAAAGCCTGTTGTTATGGTTACAAGAAGACATTCTTTTATATGTTTACTCTTGGTTATAACTTACAGAATAGCTATTATTTGGAGCTGAGATTTTTCGTATGTGATCTTAGGTAAATTTTACATATTATATGGGTGAAATTCAAGGCTCTCCTTTTGACATTTTCACTGAACTTTTCATTTTTCAGCTTTAATTATTTACAACAAATTTTTTACTTGGATAACATTTGGCAGGTTGCATTTTAGATGTTAAAATGACCAGAATGTCTAGTATGGGCTTTTTGAGAAACTTAAATGTATAGTAATGAGGCTTAATTATGGAAAAGGAAATGAAATTTAGTCATCACAAGTTAGCTACCCATAAGGAGAGATGCACAGTAATTTCTGTGCTTATGAAGGCTCATTTATACTGAGTACAGTTAAACTATGCTTTCCTTCAATACAGTAAAACATTTTTATAATATTCTTCTAATTGATGGGTACTTAAATAGGCAAATCAGGTAATAACACACATGATAAAATCCAGGCAAATCATGTAATAACATACATACCATCCAGATGCAGTAATTTATTAGACAGTTATCACTAAACCAATATGAATGCATATATTGTGTAGCTAGTGCAAGTAAAATAATAATAGTTAATATTTGCTGAATACTTAACTACATGTTCATAAATGTTCCAAGTTTGTTCCCTGTGTTCTCTCTTTTAATCCTTACAGGACTCTGTGAGTAGAAACTATTATTATCACTTTTGAACGTATGAGTAAATCCAGGCTCAGGGGAGGCTAACTAAAGTGCCAAGTTCACATGGGTGGACCTGGAATATGAACCCAAGTAACCTGTTTTTAGGCCTTTTTTGCTTTTAAGACTCTGCATAGTGTTGCTTAGAAAAAAAAAAAAAAAAGCTAGACAACATTATTAATGGAATATGAGTTTTATCTTAAATATAAAAAAATACATTTAAAAAAAGCTAGTCTATAAATCTAGAGACCTGAGCCCTTGTTCCAGCTTTATCACTATCATAACAGACTAGGACAAAGCTCATAATATTTTATGGTCTCAGTTTGTCAGTGAAATGAAGGCCTGAAACTACATGATCTTCAAGACCTGTTGCAGCATTAAAATCTTTAAGTTATACTTTATTCTAAATTCTGAAAGAGATAAAAGATCATTGTTATCAAGAAATTTATAAGGTAGTTAATGAAGATAAGATTTTTCATGCTTTTTTCCATCTGGGTAAAATTGTCATTCCTTCTTTTGTGCCTCCATGGTAAAGTAGTTTTATCATAACATGCTTTAATTTTTTCATTTGTTTTACATTCACCTCTACTGTATTCACTGAGAGATCTTTGATGGCAAAAATCATATCTGTTTACCTCTGTGTTCCCAGTACTAAGCAATGTCTGACACATATTATATAGCCTCAGTGAATCATTGTTTCAAGATATGTTTCTCAATCCACTTAAGCACGGCTTTGGGGTTTATCAGAGATGTTTCACCAACTGATTTATTGAGTTAGGTTCTCTGATTCTGAAGCCTGAGAACCTACATCATTACTGCTTTGTGGGTTCCTATGTGCATGATATATGTGTTGTTCAGTTATACATGTGATAAAGAAATTCTGTAGACCGGAAGGTGCTAAAGCACAGTTTCCTAAAGTGTGTTTCCTAGGAACTGCTCTAGGAAAATAAATGTAGTTACCCAAAACTATGTGATAAACAAAGGATATTTTAGCTCCCTCTTAGAGAGTCATTATATCATATAGCATATTAAAAGCTCTGAAGAATCCTATAATTAACAAGATGATGCTTACTTTGCTTAACAAACCATTTCTCAAATATATATAATCTTGTAACCTACCTTGAAAAACATGAACTGACACAAATCAGAGAAGAGTTTGTGGAGAACAGAGGGGACACTGAATAACGTCTGAATCATAATATCTGTATTGAAGAGGCAGGAGCAAGGCAAATGATATGATAAAAGCAAAAAAGTGAAAATGTAGGACTATAAATACTCCAACTAGACCTCAGTTCATACATTTCAATAGTGGGAAGTAAATTGGAAAAGTCTGTTTCTAGTAATGAAGAATTTGAGTGTCAGGGTGAGGATTTCAGACCTCAAACTCTCAGTGAACTTATTGGGAGTGATGTAACAGATGTTGGACTCCATGAAATATGCTCTTCCTCTTCTTTGTGGTATCTTGGTTCAAGATGATGATAAGATTAGCCAAATAAAATGTTCAGAATACAAACAAAAGATATTTGCTATTACATGGAGCTCAGACCATTTGAAATTCATAATTTACTTAATGACCTCAAAAACATTACTATTGACCTCTAAGAATCTGCAGTACTTGTTAATAGTACTGCAGATTTAATGGAGGAAATTATTTTTCACTTTTGGAATTTACTTAATTTTATATGATTTTAATTAACTTAAATTTAAAGAGTCACAATTGGCTGGTGGCTACCACACTGAACAATGAACATTCAAGAAAATATAATGTACTTCTCCGTAATTCATTTTTAATTTTTCATAGGTAAAACACAAAAGAAAAAAAAATATTTAGATAGTTTTATTCCTCTAACATTATAGATGCATTTTGAAGGTTTACCTCTTTAGTTTTGGGCATCTATTATTTGTTAACACTTGCAGAAATGTTATATACATATGAGTTGTATACTAAAGGAAACATATGTTTAAAATTATATGGATATTTCAAAGTGTACTACATGTTTTAAAAAAAAGCATAAGAAAAGTTTGCATTGAAGTATGCTTCTTACAAGCTGCAATTAGAGAGATACAAGAATTAATTTGGGAATAGCTAAGCAAATAAGAGAAATACTGTAAGATGTTTTACTCCCTGAGTGTCTATAAACAACGTGGCTATTGATTTTCTTTTCTAGGTATTTATATTGGATTGACTGCTGTGAGTATCCTCACATTGGACGTGTTGGAATGGATGGAACCAATCAGAGTGTTGTCGTAGAAACCAAGATTTCTAGACCTATGGCACTAACAATAGATTATGTCAACCATAGACTCTACTGGGCTGATGAAAATCATATTGAATTTAGCAACATGGATGGATCTCACAGACATAAAGGTTGGTCCCATAGCACAAATGATTCAGTATTTCACCAGTGCATAAAATAGTCATTTAGGAAAAAAAATATATATATATATATATATATATATATTTATTTATTTATTTTATATACTTTCATCAAATACATTTCTTAATTTAAGATTACATTATTATATTCCTTTGTGACAATATTGGTAAATAAGAATTAGATATATTTATTCAGACCTTCTATAGTCATACATAAAATCACTTTGACATTGTCAATGTTTTCTCTAATTGTACTTTTCTAAATAGTTTTTATAGTAAATGAATGATATTTTTATAAGTTAATATATACATATATCCTAATTGAACTGAAACAGAATACTTGCTTATAAAAATAAGGTTATTATTGCAATCTGATAGGTTTCTTTTTTTAAATACTAAGTGAAAGTATAATTCTTTAAAGACAGTGAAGTAATACTTAAAAGTTATCAGTTAGACTACATACATGATTAAATTTATTGTTATGTAATCAACAGCATCAACAAAAAGTAACATGAAAAACAGCTTTCAAATTAGAGTAACGTTTAGGAAATTATTTGAATATAAATTCTATAGGTACTTTATTTTTCTATTTTTTATAACTCTGAGTAGATTATAAGACTCTAAATATAAAACAAATGAAGGAAGCAATTTGATATGGCGGAGGTAATGCTAGAATTAGGGATGGGCAAAAAGTCTTAGAGGAAAAAATAGCTGAGGATGAGGGAATTAACAAGAGCAAAGGAGAAGGACATAATAAAAAAGAATGGGATCCAGGTGAAGATGACATGAATATAACAGAAACCACAAACAATTCATGAACACTCAAAATATTTTAGATGCAGGTAGCTTTTTAAAGATTAGGTTTTTCCCAGAATGAAGAAGAGGAACAAATTTTTATTAATCTGTAGTGACTTAATGTCACCTTTGTTATTAGGTGTTTTCATCTTCAAATACCTTGTAAAGTACTGAGAGACTGTAAAGTTTCACTGAGAGATCCCAAGTAAAGCCATACATTTGTATGGCTTAGCTTAAGAGATTGCTTTCTTCTCTGGCAGTAAGCTTAGATCAAAACCCCTGGAAGAAGGAAAGAGGTGAAATGACAAGGAAGAGAGAATTATTGATAATTTAATCCTGTCAGGTGAAGCCCTTTAAATGTATGCCAGTGTAGAGAAGAATGAAGCCACTGAATTTTAAAAAATTAAAAACTAACAGTGGGAAGGGGCAAGTGGAATTAGGGGATTAAGAGTTACAAACTCCTATGTGTAAAATAAAACAGCTACAAGGATATATTTTTACAGCACAGGGAATATAGTCAAAATTTTATAACAATTTTAAATGGAGTATAATCTATTAAACTATTGAATCACTGTGTTGTACACCTGAAACTAACATAATATTGTAAATCAAGTATACCTTAATAAAAATAAATTTAAAAAAATAAATAATAAAGGAGGTATACATCACTGAAGTCACATCACTCCTTAACTCTGCCCAAGTTTCTCTCAGTTGTTGTTTAAATAAATATGTCTAACTAAAAATGCCAACAGAAAGCTTTTAGAGGTGCTTTTTTAAGGGTGGGAACATTGAAGTATGACAAGTGTCGGATGAGTCGCTTATTTAGGTGTTGGCATTCCAATTATAAAGAAACTCATCAGGATGCAATTGGAATGAAGAGTTTTTTAAAGATCACTTTAGGGTTTTAATTACAGCAAAAGCAATGTTGTCAAATCAAAATTACACTTAGCATTCAGCAGTTATATCTCCTTTGAAGAATCAATAATGAAATGTTCTGCAACTTTTGTAGATGATATAATTGAGTTTTATTGTAGCAATCAGTATTTTCACCACATAACCATTTTTAGCATGTATTTTTAGCGTGCTAAGTTGTTGTGAATGTATTACTTTGTGCTAAAATTTCACTGTACAATAAAATTTAAACAATTTTTGGTTAGATAGGTAAATATTTAAAATATATTCTAGCATCAAATATTTGCCTATTTTTGTTTGAGCCTTTTGTTTGAATAACAAAAACTAGTTAAAAATGTCCATTAGAAACTATTGATTCCATCCCTCCCCATTATTTTAAAATTATGTCAGATATGTGGATGACTAATGCTTTGAAAACTTAATACAAAATTGAATGCATGTAAATTAAGTGTCTTTCAATCACAGTACTGGTGATGACTTTGGGTAGATGGACATAGATAGCAAGGAGAAGTGAAACTAAATTTACTGAAGAGTAAAATATTTGGCTGAAAGATATTCAGGCATGATGTTATTAACATTTAAAAATCTGATTTTTGAAAATACTTTGAGGCTCAAGGAGGGAGAAAAGGAAAGTAAAAGAGTTCCTGCCTTCAGAAATATTTTCTCCTGAAGGCTTTTTCAGAAAGACTAATGAAAAATTCACTAAGTGTCTTATTAGGCATCTGTCAATATCTGAATGCAAGCCAGTAATTACCTGGTAGTTACTAATGAGCTACTAACTGTACACAGCCTGACTTACGCCAATTTCACAACCAATGAAAAAAGAGTCATTCATTTGCAATGTCTGTAAAGAGGAATAGGATTTTTTTACTCCTTGCATTGTCCCCATAAAGACATAAAAAAAGCTGTGGTTTTCTAGTTGCATATTTGGAGGTGGAAAATGAGACTATTATAACATTAGTAACTTTTGTATTAGTTTGGCCACTGACCTCTCTTCTCTCTTAACCAGACTAGTATTATTGTTCTCATTTATTCTTTTTATTAAAACTAGAGCCAGAGCTCATCAAAAGAATGGGATATGCCAGTCATGACAAAGTAATCTGAGAGTATAAAGGGTGTATGAAAATTTCAGAATTACGTTTTTCTTTTAATAAGTCAAAGTTTAATAATGGAGAAAAAACTAAACCATGAGTATCACTTTACAGTTTAGAAGGTTTTTTCCCCCAAACATGTTGTGGTTTAAACCATACAGCATTTCCATAAATGAAGCATTATTTTATTACTTGCCCAGCCTAAGAATTTAAAAGATCTGAGTTCTGTGCCTAAGCGATAGATCAGATTACCTCTGAGGACCATGTAACTGGAAAATTGCTTGAGAACTTACATCCGTCTTTCTCTGCTACCTCTTCTACCCCAACCCACCTTCTTAACAAGTCCAAGCACTACATCGTAAAATTTAAAAAAAAGAGAATTAGTCAATTTGCTATCTTGGGAACATTTAGGTGTAATCTTAGTTACATGAATCTTTCCCTAATGCCTGTGTATATTATTCTACTGGTTTTTACTCCAATAATTATATAATAATATGATATAATAATACTGTAGAATAGTATGCATACTACTGGATAACTGAGAGAGACAGTTAAATCACAGTTTCATTGTTCATTTTTTAAATTTCTCTGATTTCTTTTTTTTTAGATCTTCCCATTCATTCCTTCATTCATTCAACAAACATTTACTGTTGTCTCTTTCTGTGCCATGCATTATGTGAGGCCCTGGAGTTACAAAGCTGAATAAGTCCCTGCCTTCAAAGCACCTATAGTTTAGTGGGGGGAAGAGACTGATATGAAGGTAAAAACATAAATTAGATTGGTGTTAGCAGTATATGTACAGTATTGCCAAAATGCAGGCTGGATTAGGGAAGTGTTTGGTGAAGTGATGGGATCTTTGAAAAATCTGAAAGATGTAGGACAAGCTCTCCATATGGGGAAATGAAGGAAGGATTCATCACACAGAGGGAACAGCATGTGCAAAAATGTAATAGAGTCTTGAAACAGTATGGGGTTTACACAATTTGTAAACTGGAAGTTGTGTAAGAGGAAGATAATGACACTAGATGAACAAGGGCAAATTGGGGCCAGATTGTGACAGGCCTTGTATGTTAAGTAATTTGGAATTTATCATATAGGTCATAGGGAGACATTGATGGCATTTAGTTGATAGAGTGCTGTTATTAGATTTGACAACAGCATGGAAAATGAAAGACCCTGGAAGGGCAACCAATTTAGAGGCTGTTAAAATATTTTAGGAGAAAACACTTGAAGTGATTATAGCTGTGGGAATGGGGATAAAATGTTACATTCAATAGTTATTTAGCAGAATAAAGAGGAAAGATCTGTAAACTTAAAACAGCAGAAATATTGGTGGTTGAGCTGCAAATATTAAGTGAATGATTTATATTATTATCTACTTAGCCAGGGGGAAATAACTCACAGTTTGGATAACTTATGAATTTCAAATATATTTGTACATTTTTTAAAGAAATAAAAAGTACTAGACTAAGCATAACTTAGAGATTCTTCTTGAAAAGCTCTGTCTTGATGAGAGGTACATTTATTTAACAAAAGGGTCAACATCAAAGAAATTCTAAGGATATGGTTAAACATTCTTTATCATATATTTACCTAAAAAGCCTTTCTGAATACCTGATAATTTACCTAGAAGAAAGATTGCAAATGAGTGAATCTCTCTCCTCCTACTATTCCTTGAGATATAAAATAGGTCCAGTGAGAAACTTGGCATTTCAAAATGTTCTCCAGATTGAAATGCTCAGTTTTTAAGTTTAAATCTGTCTTTATACAGAAACAGAATGATTCTAAATATATTCTAAACACAATGATTCTAAATAATATTCTTCTTCTTGTAGGCCTATATTTTTGGGACTGATTTCTTACCACCCCCAAACCACAGTCCTCCTCAGAGAATTTTAGGCTTTGATGTTGGATAAGAAGTTCTAAAACTTTGTTGGAGCACAAATCTTTGAGTAAAAGGATCTTCTCAGACTGGAGAAAGAAAACCCTTAGCATCTTAAAAGAAGCTTGGGGAACCTAAGAATGAGGGTGGGTTGGGGTGGGATCCACTGTTAGAAAGCTTTTTCACCCTGAAATGTATGTGTAGCTTCACTGGGTCTCAGTTGCCTCATCCATAGAAATAAGGGTATTGGAAAAAATGTCATCAAAGGGGAATTCCAGAACTAAAATTCTAAGTCTCCCAGTTAGGTGGATCACTTTAGAATTTTTGCCAAATCCCAAAGTTTTAATTTCAGGTTAGTCTCCAATTTATTTACAAATAAATCTGTAATAACCAGATTTATTTCCTTAGTTAAAATCTCAAATCACCTATCCAGTCCTCAGTTCTCCCTGATTATTACTGCAAAAGTTATTAATATCTTTTAAAGTTGAGTACTTGTGAACTTACCAAATCAATGAGAGAAGAAAACATATGTTCTTGAGCATGATGTTGTATTAGATGTTTTGCATGTATGATTTATTATTATTATTGGCTTTCAGTGGAAATTTTCTTAGCTTAATACTGTGGTTCCAAGAACTGGAACCATCCCCTTATAAACTCATACTTTTATTAGAAGCCTACTGTGTTCAAGAAACTGCTTGATGCAATACATGCTTTTTTAGCCATTCCATCAGTGAACACTATGAGATGTGTCATTAAAGCCATTTTGCAACAAGGAAATAAGTTTGAAGAGATTAAATAATTTGTCCAAAGTCAAATAGCTCATAGTTAGAATTTGAACCCAGATCTAACTGGTTCCAAAGCCTCTTCCATTCTCCACAAGGCCCCCTTGTTTTTGAAAAGATGACTAACTGAAGATTTTTCTGTCTGCTTGTTATAGTTTCTAATAGCAACAATTATAGCATAAACACACACCTATATATATAAAGGTATATCCATACTTGAACTTTTTCAGATTAATGTAAATAGTAGACATAGATAAATTGCAAAATATATGAGAAATAAATAAACAAAAAACGTAAGCCATTGGAATATAATTACTGTAAATAAAAGAGTATAGCTCATTAAATCCAGTTTTTGTGTGTGTTTGTTTATTTGAAGGTGTGAAGAGAACAATCATGTTGCTTAAAAATGTACACCTTGCTTTAGTGGGACATTTTGATATTTCTGTTGGCTCTTTCCAAACTAACTTTATCTCCTGCCTATGGGAAAACTTCTACTCTTATTTGAAAATTTATGTCACGGAATTCCTGAAATTTGAACACAGCAAAGATCCTTTTTTATTAATTTTATGCATCATGAAAGTATAGCCTTCTCTAATGAAATGTTTATAAAATAGGTTACATTTTATAGACATTTCTGAGAAAAATTTCAGCCCTAACTCTGCATATCTTGCTTAACTTAGAGATTTTGTTTTCCATTTAATGAAAAGAAAATTAAATACCAGAAAATTCTATTTAGATCACAATTTCATTTTGACTGCTTGTATCAAAGCACATAAATTCAGATTGATTTTTCCTCATTTTTTTGTGAGTTGCCATTGAACTTGAGATAGAGAGGTAGTTTTTTGACAAAAAGACTGAAAATACTGTGTAAACTGTAATAACAAAAGGGTGAGCTAAGAAAAACATTGCTTGACCTTGAGTTTTAAAATTTATTTCTTCTAGTACTTTTTTTTTTCAGAATATTCTTCGAGTCACTGAATGATTTAACCTTGTGTTAAATCAGTCGGCTATCTACATATTTTATCCAGCACACTGGAAAAATATACACTCACAACTGCTAATTTCTCAGAAAAGTAATCATTGGGTATGATTCTAAACTATAGCTTATCACTGAACTTTTATTTTGTGGAAAAATTCTTTAAAGTTTCATGCTATTATGTTGACTTTGACTCTTCATTTGTTTCTATACTCCTAGACCTGAAGATACTCATATTGAAGTGTCAGTATTGTATTGACAGTCCAACACTTTAGTTTGTTTATTGCTCTGGGAATCTAGTTTGTGTTGTGAGGAGGCAGTTCTGTGCTTGGATTTAAAATCCAAATCATAACTCATGCAGTGATCATCTAATCAATGTTGGGAAAAGAATCCAGATCTCAGTGTGCTACTGGTGAAATAGCAAAGATATATTTAGCGGGTTTTGTTCTAAGGGGGAAAAACACACTGAAAAAGACAAAGGGAGTACTTTGTGCTCCTGTATCCTGAAAGTCAGTAGCTGTTGCATTTAGGTCTTTAGAAAATGTAAATATCCACCAAAGCCCACTGAAAAAAGAGAGAGAATCTAATAAACACCACCGTCCAATTTTACAATATTCTAGAGTGTTTCTTTCTTGATAAGATATTGCATTTTAGTACTTTTGAAAAAAAATTTCCTATCATTCACAGTCCGTTACAAACAGTTGACTTCACAGGCTATTTTATGCCAATGGTGTTGATGTGCTGCTGTTTACAATACAATAAAAGTTAATGGAAGGGAGCAAAATAAAATTCAGTTACTATAGAAATGTTCCTGAACCAGTCAAATAAATTGAAATTAACTGCCATTTATGAAAAGTTTTAGAATTTCAGTGTCAATCATATCTTTTATTTTTGTCCCTTGAATAGAACATGTTACGTTAAATTGTGTATATGTCTAAACAGGTTATTATTTTGCAAATGTCACATGCATTCCATATACTTTTTAAAATATAAATTTAAAGAATTACCCTATATGAGTTTTCAGCCACTTTCAACAGTGTTATCCGTCCCAAATATGACATGGTGCAGCATTGGGAATTAGTAGCTTTAGTTTTTGGTTAGGTTACTCTCTAATTTAGGCAAGTTGCTTTGCCACACTATAGTTCAAAATTCTTACCCACAAAATAGGACTTCTAATCAATCAGTGATTTTTTAACATTTCTTAAAGGAATTGACTGAGGTTGGAACTGGGGGAGAGGAAGACTGTTCATTCAGTTCACTCACTTATCCCTAGTTATTCCTAGGAGTACTAGAACACGTTTGAAAATGCTTGTAATATGTTACACTCTTTTCTGTTTTTATTCTAGAAGCATATTTATAATTATAGGAATGTGGGACAACCAGATACTAAATTCATGTAAATGGCTCTACTTGATATCTGTTCCAAAGGCAAAGGGCTTTTCAAAGTCTTCAGCTTTCATTAGGACGCTCTAACAAACACATTCCTAATGCATATGTATGTAGAATGTCATAACTTATATTTAGTACTGATGGTCAGCTCTGAAAGTACATTTCCAAGTATCTATGAAGGTTTGTATCACCAGTAGAAAAGTCCAGAGAGTTTCAAAGCAACTGGAATATATCTTTACCAAGTGCATGAAACAGTGTTGTTTTGTTTACTTCAGAGATTGAAGAGCAGTGTCATCATCAAGAGACGATATTTATAGGCACAGTTTAGTTTTCAAAGTAAATGAACTATAATTTACATTGTAAACTTATAAATACTGCTATTCATTAGCAGAAATACTCTTTTTAGATATTAAATATGAAAGTGGCCATATATGACCTTATATTATGAATAATTTAAAGATATGTGAGGGAAGGGAAGGGATTAAATTATATGAAGTTGAATATTCCTAATCTATGTAGAGAGTGTATATGATTTGAGGTGACAAGGTAGACAAAAAAAGGCAAGGAATACCAGAAAAGGGTAGGCAAAGGATGCCTTCTGTCTTTTAATAATGGCTTTAATTTAAAGAAGAGCTCTAAATAATTTCTATATTTTGCCATCATACATTACATTTATTTCAAAAAGTTTCACATTTAAGTGTCCCAGTGTAAACTACTGCATTAAGGAAGGACATGTAACTTTTGTCTGGACATTTGATCAGTGTCGGTATTCCAAAGGCAGCCTCATATAATAGACACTCAAGTAGCATCAGCTCATATCTGCTATGTACTCTGACATATGCTGAATGGAAGACCTTTATTTTTCCTCCTCTTTAAGGTTTCAGTGATGGATGAACTTTTTGAAAGATCATACTTTTTATTGGAAAAAATAACTTTTGAACATTTTATCATCATGTTTGGTGATACTGACTATTCTTAGTGTTTCTACCATTTGATAATGTTTTTATTGATTTTGAACAATGGATTTTGGATCCATATGCCTGAAATTTTATTTGTAGTACTGTTTCCATTAAGCAGGGTTGTATTAAAGAGTAGGCAGGAAAAAATGTTCACGTAGGCAAATGTTAAATGGAATATTTTGTAGCCTGTTGTAGATGGTTCTGAGGAAATAATTATTTTAAAAAAATCTTCTGCAAACAGTAACACTGAAGGGGATGCCCAATTACGGACAAAGAACAAATGTTCTTGGCACTTAAGTTACATAAAGCATACTCTTTTTGATGGGGCATTTGTAACTAAAGCTGCTGACTCAGCAGTCATTCTCTGGAAATTAGTATACTATGGCCATTTTCCCTTCAACCCACTCTTCTCCATTACTCTCTATAAACTAGAAACCATTATTCACCCACGTACTCACCACTGTCATGAATCTTCCACTTTCTTGACATGTTAGATCACTTTCTTCCATCATCTAATTTTATCATGTTACACTCCTTTTGTAGCCTTTGATTAATCTCACCTCATTTTTTGAATGCTAATTGTTTTTCTTTGTTTTATATCTTCCTTTTTGGTTTTCATGTTCTACTACTTTAATTCCTGGCTTCTCTACATACCGTATTGTAAATTAGACTTCTAGAAAGATATCAGGGAAAATTGTTAGTGTCAAGGTCTCTCAGAATAGAGGATTAGTGAGGATCCTGATCTTCTCTTCTGAAGACAGAAGTTTCAGTCAGGCTAAATAGTTTTCACAGTACTGCCTAGGGAATGGCTGTCATTGGTGGTTTTTGATCAAGGAAGAGAGATGCGAGATAGAAGAAATATTGGAAATATTTACTGGAGGGAGTTCTAGTTATTCTATCTTTGCCTCTTTGCCATGCTCTGTATGCTAGAAGGCGTACTTCTGTGGACTGCATCACCCCAGCTCTTTTACCTTCCAGCCTCAGATTGGATTTAAACCATGGGAAGCATTGGCAGGAGATTAGACAATGGAGGAAGCAAGAGGCCAGAATATTTATTTATCCCCTTTCCCTCCATGACCAACTACAGTGGTTTAGCAGTGGCTGAGTTCCTCCGCCAAATGTCATCTGCTTTTGGTAGGTGGCTCTTTTTCCTTAGCTACAGCTTTCACCAGCTTCTGGTATCAGATCTAGGAAAGAACTTTATCATCGGTTCCTTAGCCACACCTCTGTAAATAATTAAGAGAAAAATAATAAAACCAGTTGCGTACAGAAGACTGACTTCTTTCAATTAAATTCTTTTCAATTATCATTTAAAAACGTTCTCTGTTTACTACAGGAAGCTTGGCTGTTACAAAAAAAAAGGTTGGAAGAGTTTAAAAGCAATGAGAAAAATCAGACTAATTTTGCAATTTTTCAGGTGTGAAGGAAGGTGAGACTACTTGAGACAATGACACCAAGAATAAGAAAAATGGGAGAGTCTTAAAATGTATTAAAAATCAAAAGATGATAGAATTTAGTATTTTATTTGATATGCTTATTAACTTTAAAGTTTTAGGAGATTGTTTCCAAACTGTCAGCCGTAGAGTGAGGGTCAGATTGACTTTACTGGATCATTCAGGTGTTCCAAACAATACATAAATTCTTTATAACTAAAAGAAAAAAAATCAATATTCAAGTTACTCTTATCTTGATTCCTTAATTAAAATAACTACTGAATTTGGTGGTTGAACTTTGTTCTTCCTTTGAAAATATTTATAATAATTTTTAAATAACAAAATTAAAAATTGTTCCATATAATATTTTAAAATGACATTTACATCCTTGAAGTAAATCTTCGAGAAAAATCAGAAAAAAATATGGCATTAGTAGTAAAATTTCTATTTAAGTACTAACCCACTGGGCAAAGCTATGTTGAATCTGCCATTATCCCAATGTAATATCTTACCCAAAACACCAACTATAAGATTTTAACTCAACAAGAGATGAGTACTATGTCATTGGTGCATTCTGTTCTTAAGTATTTAAACTAGGTTAGTCCCAAATATACAATTAGATTGGTATTATCCAGGAATATACTTGTTTAGCATGATAAATGATATTCCCAAAAATGAATAATCAAGAGTTTCATAATAGAGTATCTCTAACTGTGAGGCAACAGTTAAGCTGAAAGCATATTCTGGATTTCCACTTTTTCTATTTATCGAAATTACTAGGAACCTTACCAGGGTAGCAACCTACTTGACTAAAAGAGAAAAACTCCGCAAAGTGTATTTCTTGGATTTATTTTTTGCCAAATATCAACTCCTTTCTTCTGATACATATAGTCTATGAAATAAAAGTTAGGAGCCTAGTGCTTGAGTGGAGTGCTGGAAACAGTACAGTAAATACCGCTGTTGTACAGAATAGAGGCCTAACTACAGAAAGCAGCTTTAAAATAGGTTTTAAATATATAATAAGTACCTGTTAAACTGCAGCCCACACAACTGTTCTGTTTTTAGTGTCGTTTTTGTATGTCTGCTGAATACCTGTAAAATGAAAGTTTCCCTACATTTATTTTTTGCATTTTTCTTTCAATCAAACAAAAGCAGTCTTATGTATAACAGGGGGCCATATTATTTTCCTCTTAGAAAAGGATAACCATTATTCTGAGAAAACATTGACTGCTTTTTCCATAAACTCAACCATGTCTTAGTAAGAATTTGTGTTAAATATTTCTCACATATACCATCACATTTCATGTTTATATTTTATATATATTTTGTCTATTTTGTCAGCTCCACTAACTGCCAAATTACATCACAAGATTAATCTTTTTGTTGCTCTGTAATATATGTATGTATATATAATACATGTATGTATATATTATGCATATATATATTACAGATATGTTATATATGCACACATACCTAATACACGCACACATGTATATACACACATATAGATGTACATATATACACATATCTATAAGGTGAAAATAAGTATATAAATAGAGATACAATACAACCAAAAGTAAGCAAGTTTATTTTTCTCATTCTGAATCAGGAACGTTTCCCATACCAAAATATATAATGCTTTGGCTCGGAACATCTCATTTACTCCCAATGTAGGTTGAACTCTTTGTGTTGATGGAAAAACAAACACAGCATCCATTCATTTATACTTATCATTTATCAGTTACCATATAGCAGTTTTTTCACAGAAACTTAAGCAGATAGTCAAATAACTCTCATAAGGAGATTTTAGGTCCTAAAGAGGAAATGAGGCATACTGCCAAGTTATGAGTCAAACCCCAGAAAAGGCAATATGTAAAGATTCTTGTTTGTTTGTTTTACTCTCTTTCATTTTATTTGATTTTTATTGGCATTGGTCGTGGTGTTAGGGAACACGTCACTATCTCTTAGAGAGTAGCTTGTTGGAGCCACTATAGTGTTACAGATGTATGAGACTAGATTTCTTTTGGTTAACATAGTTGGTGTTTTTACTTCATTTCTTTTCTCTAGAAGGAATACTCTGGTGGTTGTGTTTGATGCTTGCTGTTTGGGAAATAAGTATGTTTACCAAATGAATGGGCTTGGAATAGGCTTGTATAAAGATCCTAGTGTTAGTCCTGTTTTTCTTTGTCAGTATCAAATAAGGAATTGAATCAAACAGATTCAATTCCTGGGAAAATGGACTACTTTTCTTCACTTTAACCTGACTTTTCTACATTCTTTGTACATCCAGCTATGTGCCAAAAATAAGAGTTCATTTTTCTGATCTCTATACACTTATATTGATTACCTGATAACAGAGGGTTTCTGGTGGCCAATCACTACAAACTTAGAGATAGCAAACTTGCCCTGTGCTTAAATTGTCTCATGTCTGAAAATCATATACAGTGTAATTGCATTCAAGTAATTAAATAAAATGATATTCACATGGAGCTTATGAAATTAGTCCCATTGTTTTATATACTTGTATTAGTTTGCTAAGGCTACCACAAACTTGGAGGATTAAGCAACCGAAATGTATTTTCTTAGTCCTGGAAGCTGGAAGTCCCAGATCAAGATGTTTGCAGGTTTGGTTTCGCCTGAGGCCTCTCCCTTCGGCTTGTAGATAGCTGTCTTCTTGCTGTGCCTTCACCTGGCCATTTCTCTGTATGTTCACACCCCTGGTGTCCCTCTCTTCTTGTAAGAGAAGTTATATTGGATTAAGGTCCCACTCTGAAGACCTTAATTTAATCTTACTTCTTTAAAGGCCCTATCTTTAAATACAGATATATTGGGGTCTAGGGCTTCAACGTATGAATTTTGAGGGGACACAATTCAGTCCATAACCACACTTTACCTTACTAGGATGGCTTTCTTAAAGACTGATAGGTAAAGTGGCAAAGAACTCAGCAGCCAGCAAATCCGATTTAGATTCAGATACCAGCATCTTCATAGTTTTCTCTGTCCTCTCTGGTCAAATTACTTGTTTTCCAAATCTTAGTTTTCTTATCTGAAAGTGAGGTCAACTGTTTCATGATAGAGTTGTTTTGAGTATTAAATTAAATAGGTGTACAAAGTTGATATGTTACTATGGGGTTTCTCAATCTCAGATCTATCGATATGTGGGCCTGATAATTCTTCCTTCTGGGACCAGAATGGCCTCCCCCACCCATTAGAGCCAAGGGCCTACTTTCTGGCACCCATGGGCTGAATAAATGTCAGCTCTAGTTATTGAATAGTTCAACAGACTGTGCTATTTTTGAGATGCTAATAGGCAAGTTCTTACAATAACTTCACTTTTTGTACAGAAGCTAATTGAATCTCTGGTGGACTGACATTATTTTAAAGTGATGATTAATTTTTGAATTCCTATTTAATGATGTAATTACTTGCTTGACATCTAAGGAAATCTGAGTTGAATGTTTCTGAGACTTTCAATTTTTTCTGAGTATTTTTATTTTATTTTGAAAAGTTTCAAACATACACACATGTTGAAAGATTGCTGTAATGATCACCTATTACCAAGAGTCACCCAATTGTTAACATTTTGCCACATTTGTTTATCTTTCTGGAATGAATTTATATAGTCAAAGGGGGAGAGTGGGCATAGTTTGCATAAATAACTCAGACATGATTCATTCTGGTAAAATGTCATACTTTTCATCTTTCTTTATTCAATTCTACTTATCATTGTGGCAATGGGCTCCATGTCTGGGAATTACACGGATAATTCAGTTTGAATATCTGCATCAAAAGTGCGCACATCTGGATTTTTCTTGATTTTTTTATATCCTTCATATGCATAGTATCTCTTCTGAGATGGATTTCTGGCTAGACACTACATTATTTATAGTAGTCAATGGCTTAAAGTGTCACCCATTTGAAGGAGTCTTAACTCTTTTATTTCTGTATTTTCTGAGTCATAGTGAATTCTCTGATCACATTTTGCCCATCTGAGTAAAAATAACAAATTGGTAGATTTAAAATTTCTACTTCTAGTTAACAATATAAATTTACCCAGCATCTTAAAAATAAGGCTGTAAACCTCCCTAGAAAAAGTGAATTATATTTTAAATTTTGATAGTTTTTCAGTTACTGCTGAATGAGGAATATGCCAAACATAAATTCTGTCATTATGTTCTAATATATAAAAATGTACATATTACCTGAATTATAGTACCTTTTCTCATTAACGAACATTTTGCAGAATTTTTAAAAGTAGATCTAAAAATTTATATAGAGAAATATATTGGAATGTTTGTGCAAATTAGGGAATTTCAATTTTCTTTATTTATTGCTTTTTTTAAAAAAAGTTGAAGAACCCTCTATCACATTTTAAAATTATTTAACTCCAAACCACCAAACAAATTTATTACATCTTATTTGCCAGATAGGACCCTGGAATCTCTTGAAAGAAAAATTTACATTTGTGAAGCTCAATCTACTGTTTACATTTAAACCCAGTCCTCTAATGAATGTATAATTATAAAACAATTTTAATCTGCAACAAAGCAGTTTTATAATTGTTAAGTCTGCATGATGCATTGTTATTTGTCACATTTATATATTTCTCCATCCCTATCCCAGCTTATTTTGCAAGCAAAAATACTCATAAGATCTCAGTGACTAAAATGGTTAATAGTAGTCATAGTCACTCTATCTCCAGGTAGATAGACATTTCATCCTGGATATATAATTTAATCCATTTAAAAGTGGGAGAAAGCAGTACAATGACCTGTGGATTTAAGGAGGATATAAGTTAGAAACAACTGATGGAGATATACATATATATATAAGTTTTAAATGTTGGATGTTATTTGTTTCTGGTGAAGCAGCCATTACTTGTAAGCAGGATTGAATTCATTTTCTTCCCAGTGGTTGAAACAATCTAAATCTGAGCAAAGCAACCTCCTGCGCCAGATCCTGCATTCTCTTAACCGGTAATAAAGAACCTTGCCGGCCTGACAGGTTGTCACAGCAGTTATTCACACGAAGTTCTGTAGCAGTTGTATCTGTCAGCCCATGTAGTATTGAATATTTTAACTGGCAGTCTTCCAAGACTGAACATTAATCTTACCATCTCCTATTACAGTCCCTAATCAAGATATTCCAGGGGTGATTGCACTAACATTGTTTGAAGACTACATCTACTGGACTGATGGGAAAACCAAGTCACTCAGCCGTGCCCATAAAACCTCGGGAGCAGACAGACTCTCACTGATTAACTCATGGCATGCCATCACAGATATCCAGGTGTATCATTCTTATAGACAACCTGATGGTAATTATTCTTTCCATGATTTCCATAAGTGCATCAACATCTTTTAGTAACATTCCATTTTTGTTTCCTTTAAGGTTAAGTGTAAATTTATTTTTGAGAAAGATTACCAGATTTGACTGCTTAGCATAATTGTATAGAATAAATTCAGTTGATATCAAATACTGCTGTTAAGGGTTATGGTTAGAAGCTCAATAATAGTACAAGAATTATGGATTTGTTGAAATCATATTAACCTGAAATGACATTAATACATGTAGTTGGAGAAGTGAAGACTGCATTCTTGAAATCATTTATTTACAAAATAGTTATAGGATCCTAGTTTCTGAACTGCTAGGTGAAAGGAACTATATTTATGTAACTCTGAGGCTCTAAAAATGAGAACTGTATCAAGTTTGCTTAAGCATACGTCTAGTGGGAATTCTATCAGGCCATATGGAATAAAGTTTTGATTATTTTGCTACCCACTATACTATTACATGTAGACCATCATTTCATTATTTTATTTTACATTTATATTTTTAAACCTGTGTATATACTCATCCAAAATACTTTTAGTCTCTGTTTTTCTGATGGACACTTTTTTCCTACTAAAATACTTTCTATTGTGGAGATACATTCTTAAAATTATTTAATGATAAAATAAATGTCATAGGATGATGAGTAGAGTTTTTAACAAAATAAAATTATATTTATAATCTTGATGAGTTCTTGATTACAACGTTGTATTCAAATACAAGTTATGAAGCTTAAATGTCCTATCTCTCATCCCATATTATATTATTGGCCTTGATTATCCCATTCTGTTGTTGTTTCTTTCTCATCTGTAGTCTCCAAACATCTCTGTATGACAAATAATGGAGGTTGTAGTCATCTGTGCCTTTTAGCCCCTGGAAAGACTCACACCTGTGCATGTCCCACCAACTTCTATCTTGCAGCTGATAACAGGACTTGCTTATCCAACTGCACAGCCAGTCAGGTGAGTAGAGGTCTAGAAATCATTTCATGGCATGTATGAGCAAGTTGTTATAAAGGTTTTGCCTGTGTTTTGTTTATTCACGTAAACCGTTTTTGAAACATCATGTTTTTTGTTTGGCATAGCATTAGATAAACATTCCATACATTATAGAGAGGGTCACAGAGTAAGGGAAAAGCAATTTGATACATATTGTTAAAATGGGAATTTAGGAAGTACACATAGAGGTTAAAAGGAAGACAAAAACAAAAATGGAAACCATTCTTACACCGATCCACACAGAATAATGGTGCAAATCGTAAGCAGGCATAGCAGAATCATCAGGGGAAATTTGACCTATTCCAAGATACCAGGGTGATTGAGGCATAGGGTTA
Organism: Stenella coeruleoalba; assembly: GCF_951394435.1. Classification (NCBI taxonomy): domain Eukaryota; kingdom Metazoa; phylum Chordata; class Mammalia; order Artiodactyla; family Delphinidae; genus Stenella; species Stenella coeruleoalba. The sequence continues at coordinate 39,253,422 of NC_137151.1, read as the reverse complement.
AGACTAAGATATATGCAGTTTAAACAAAGAAAAAAATATTCCTAGATAATCTGCTCTGTATCACCATCTCTACCTCTCTGTCATTCTTCAGAGTAAGTGATATGGAAAATATGTTTGTAAAAAGTAATTTTCTAGATATTTTTATTGAAAATTTATATGATCTAAATAATTTCCTTCTGAAATCTCTTTTTCTTCAAAATGTAGTTATTTTCAGTGAAGCTATTTCAGAAGTTAATTTTTCTACTTAATGGTAGTTGCATGGACTTTATTACTTTCAAAATTTGGACAAAAGTCATATGGCATTATAAAATTTAATTTTTTATATTTGAGTATCTTGTTTAAGATAAAATTGTAAAGGAAATGTGATTTGTTTTTTTAACATGACTAAATTTATTCTTAGAATTCTGTGTTTTGAATTTGCTGGTTTTACAATTCTAGCAGTGACATCATAGGAAGAGACTGAATTTCTCTTAGGGTGTGCTTATTTTCAAAAAGAGAAGCTAATTCTAGCTCAACTTGCCTCTTAAGTTATGACTATGAGGCTCATACAATAAAGAACCATATAAATGAAAAAGATCCAACCTCTTCCAGGAAGCAGTATGTGTAGTGGTTAAGGGCATAGACTCTGAAGCCAGACTCACTTTGACCATACTCTGACTGCTTTAAATAAGCTGAATTACCTTGGCTTTGTTACTTAACTACTTGATGCCTCAGTTTTCTCGTCTTTTAAATGGGATTGATAATATTTCCAGGCCACCGTTATGAAGATTACATGGGAAAAGTTCCTGGGTCATAGTAAGTGTTGTTGTTATTACCCTAGCCCTCTAGTGCAAGTAGAATATACTTGAGTATGTGTGCAATTAGTGTGAGCTGCCATCAGGAGGTTCTGATGTCTAGTTGAAAGCACAGGTCACAGTCTCTTTTTTCTTTACAACTGTGTTGTTTTAATTATACTCTCCTAAGTATTTATGTGAACAAAATTCATTATTTTTAGAGAACTAGCAATTTGTCACTATGGGAGGTAAAATAAGCAAACTAGAGGTAAAATTTAAGGGAGAAGTCACATCTTTAAAAATTTTTTAATTATAATTTCTGTTAATTTTGTTTAGTTTAGACAGATTTTCAATTTAACCTCTGGGTTATTCTGAAATAACCTCTGTTCTCTTGATTTGGAGCAGACCAGGGTCACTCTGCTGAGGCCCAACACTGAGGCTATAGGTAACTTAGTGGAAATGACACCTGCCTAAGCCCCTTACAGTGTAGTGAGCCTCATTAGCTGACTGGAAATAAAGTAAAGCCAAAGGATGTCTGACACACAGATGAAATCTCAAACAGCAGGACATAGATAGTAAAACATCAGCCTCACTGTAGTCATAAAAGGAATAAGATGTTTCAAATTATTAAATAAGAAAAACCTAGGATTGTATGTATTCAAAGGCAAAAAGTCTGATCAGTCAATTAAATGAAAACTTAAATCAACCTAGAAAAGTATTATTCATATAACTAAATTACCTCTCAATTTGGTACCAGTGATAACATGACTAAAATATTTATAATTTTTCATATACCCCCAATAGTGTTTTGCATGAATTAAAAAGAATAAGCAACAGCAAGACAGTACAGTAACAACAGAATGTTATGGATCAGATATCTTTGTTTTCAATACTTCCTGAAAAAAACAGTTATCACTTCATTTGTCTCATTTTTAAGAAAAAAGTTAACGAAGAGTAACATCTCAGCTAACACAATCAAGTAGTGGTTGTCCCTGTAAGTCCTGTGGTTTATGCAGTCATTTTATCTCCGATTCTTTTCTGATACAATGGGAGGGAAAAAAGATCTACTGTATACTTCTTGGAGAAAAGTCAGTTCATAGCACAATTTTTAGTGAGGTAGATATTAAAATGAAGTGAATAATTTATGTACTTCAGAATCATATCATTAAGCATTCTGATAAAAAATATTGCATTTTAAATTTATCTTACTAAGGGATTTGGGGTTTATCATCTAGTTACTGCAGCCAACTATACACCCCCAAATATTATTGATTTTTAACAAAATAGGCAAATCACACCGATAAGAATTCTATTAGGATTGGAAATGAACATATGAAAATCTGGTAAAAATCAAGGTTAGGTCCAATTCTTGTGGCACAAATCATTTCAAATATTACATTTAAATCATTTTAATTAGAAAACTATAAAAGTAAATTTAAAATGAATTTACTTATTTTTAAGTGGAGACTCTTCCTGTTTTGAGTAAACTTCACTATATGTAGGATTTGCATTTTATCCATGTACCCACTTAGTAGACATGCATTTAAGAGTTTCTTTATAGCTTCTTCTTGTGGGTGATGATTGCAGTCTGCAATTTATTTTATGAAGCTATTAGTCTTGGAGAGCATTTACCATGAAGAATGTTTTGTATTTATGTTTAGCATTTATCTTTTCAAAGTTACTGTATTTAAGTATGAAAAAAAAAGCCCAGACACAAAATAGAAGAAATCTTCCTCTGAGAGTAATGAATAAAATATGGATTAGCATAAAGAGTAATAATAAATATATTTTACCCTGGCCTTCCCTTAACTCAAAACACTTTTATGTCCTTATTAAAAATGAAATGGTGAGCAAAATCATTGTGTCATCATCTATCATTCCAACAGTGGGTGTTTATTTAAATCAGAAATATTTAGTAAAATTAAACATATGTGTAAATATATGTAAATTTTAAAATATTTTTAATATTAAAAATTTAGATATTTTTCAAATCTTGATTGGAAAGACTTTGAATATACTCAGGAGACTTGAAATCATCTTACTTATATACTTTGATATACTGTAATGACTGGAAATGTTTAATGTTCACGGCAATTGCTTTCAGAGTAAGCCTTATATCCCCAGACAATCACTATCTATCAAAGTAATATTTTTCTTTTGGTAATTTATGAAAGCCATAACAAACATGACCACAGGCTAAGTAAATATGGGAAAATCAGTTGAACAGGGAGATCTTCCCTTGGATTCACAGTGCTCTATTCCCTCTTACAGTGCCACTGGCAAAAAACTTACTCTCTTATTTAAAATATAAATATATAAATATATATATATATATAAATCTACCCTGAATCAGCTCCATGATATCCAGATAGGTTCAGTAAAGGCTAGCGTCACAGTCTGTCTTACTTGAAGACAGTAGCAGTATTTTAAATGAACAAATTTTTAGCTTGCTAATCCATTTTCATTAGAGCAAATTGAACCTAGGTTATATATTTCTATGTTACAAATCTGCCTGGCATGCAACATGCTAAGATAAATGTCATCTTGCTTTTAGTCACTCACATGAGAATTACAGCAAAAACACTTCAAAAAGAAAATGAATGCATTTTAGAAAATACCTAATATTTTCAATTTCAGAAGAAGAAAAAAAATTGAAGTACTAGAAGAAATCTACTAAATTTAACTATCGCTTGTTTTTATTCACGGCAACTATTTCAGATGCATGTGCTCTCTGTATGGAAAGTGTGATTTTCTTTAGATTCTTCTATCTTATGAGGGTACGTTTGGAACTGGATGTTACTGAGAAAAGGATAAGTTGTGGTCTGAGATCTAAGATTGGCTGAACTTTCTCGGTCACTGTGTATGGTTGGCCAGTGAAGTTAGCAGGAACAATAATTCAAATTAATTAAATTAGTTAAATTAATTCAAATTAGCTAAATGAATTCAACTCAATACCTCTTCCTGGTATCTCTGATGATTTTTAGCCCTACTCAGTGTTCAGCAAAAGTTTTCTGTAGCGGGACAAGTAATAACTATTTTAGGCTTTGTGAACCACATGGTCTGTGTAGCAGTACTAAACTGTTGTGGTGAGAAAGCAGCTGTAGACAATAAGTAAATTCATGAGCTTGTCTTTGCTCAGGAAATTTCACCAGGTTTTCCTGAACAGTGTGCTTTCCTGGATGGTCATTTTGCTGCTTGTTGTGCACTTATTCTCCATTGTGGAATGCTCTAAGACCACCACAGTTCACATTTGCAGCAAGAGAGTAGGCTAGGCTGCTCTGCCCTAGTGAGTTTTTAAATATCCGTTACATATGAGTAGCATTCTTTAATCTTTATTTTTTTTCCCTTTATTTCAAAGTTTCGTTGCAAAACTGATAAATGTATTCCATTCTGGTGGAAATGTGACACCGTGGATGACTGTGGTGATGGATCTGACGAACCAGATGACTGTCGTGAGTACACTGGCAGATGCAGGAATTTAGAATTTAGAGCTCCTTACGTCCCAGACCCGGAAAATTGAAGCTAGATCTTAAGTATTGCCTTCTGATAGCTTTCAAAAATTGAAACAGAAAGGTTTTATGTCAGTAGTTTAAAATACAGAAAAAATTGTTGCAATGTCTTGTGTATGTCTCTGATCACTATTACATCCACAATGACACCATCAGCACTTTGTATTCGTCATCTCTTTCTCAATTTTTTTTACTTGTAGAATAACTAAACTCTGCATGTAGCAATCAGGAGAGTAAAAATCAGCATGATTTTGACTTAAGATATCATTAAATCAGAAGCAAAAATGGGCAAGTTTTCAGAATGCCACTCAATGACTGAAATCTTGACTTTAAGGGATACAGTCCTTCAACTTTTCTGTCAGTATTAAGATACTGAAAATTCCTTAAAAGTCAGATTTTTCCAATGTAAGTCATTAGTTGGCTGTTAGTCAATTTAGTATGCTCTTAGTAGTTGCCTTAAAGTGACTACCAATTATGTCTTGACATTTGACTGTCGTTGGCATGGTTAGGTGCTATTTTTTTAAGCTATCTTTGGTAACCTAGGTTGTAATGGACAATCAGCAGACTTTTCCTTGTTAGCCTTTTATAGTTCACTCCATGGGTCACTCTAATACTGTCCTGTCAACTTGAAGATGCTTGTAGTCAATCATGATAATTCCTCAACATCCCAGTAGATGGTTGCCTTGATTTGGTCTTGACAGTTGAGTTCAAGATCCTTAGGCTTGCACTAAAGAAAGAAGTATACTGTCTTAGTGAAAGCCAGCTACTTTCTGCTACAGAACTTTCCACCACATAATTACAAAGCTGTTTCAAACTTAGGACCTCTAGATAATTACCTGGATGAGCTGTATTCCACCTCTCTGGTCACTACCAAGTATATCAAACATTTGAAGTTTTTTCACATATCTCATTTATATGTTTAAAATCAGTAAATAATATATTCAGTGAGAAGGAAAAAGTTTTAAAAGTCATTGCTTTTCTAATATTATTTTTGTTTCTGAAAGGTCCATTGCCCTTTGATTTTTTTTAATAAAGTTTTTGTTTTCACTGTGATGGACAGTATATGAAGAGTAGTATCTGTATGACATAGGTATACTATTATGCCTGAATTATTCTTAAGTTACTGATTTAAAAAAATATCAAGGAATAAGAAATTATGGTGGCCAATGGAGATTTACACAATAAAGTTTATTAATTTTCTCACAATAAACTGTTCTGTGATATAGTAAATACAACTTATTTTTGTAATTTATAGAAATAAGAATGAATGTGTTACTTTAGTTCTCATATTAAGATGACCTTTCCTGCCCAGATTTACTATAGTGTTTTTTGAGGAATTATCCCCATAATGACCTGCAGACAAAGTCAGTAGCACCCAGTGCTCTCCCTTCTAAAATATTTACAGTTCCTGAACTCTAATTTTAATCTTGACTGGAATTTCATGCTGTATCCAAACTCATATGAAAAATTAACTACAGCTTTAGTATAACACACTTTTTACATTTACCCACTTTCAGAATATTTGGTGAACAAATATAACTTTAATGACTTTTGAAGGGAACCAAAGAGGCCTCTGGTATCTAAGAGTCTCTGTATGATCCTTATCCTGGTTAAATACCAATACTAAGTGTTTTTATTGGTGAGATTATCTCTGTGATATTTTAGTAAATGATCTATTTCTTGGAGTTGACGGGTTAACAGCTTGAACATCTGTAGGCATGACACTATTTTGAGAGTCATGGTGAGGTGGAAAATGATGTACGTGTGTCTGTCAAGTGTTTAGACTTCATTTTTGAGTAGCTGCATCATCAAAATTTGCAGGTATTAAGAGCCACTGACAATACCTATAATTTCACCTGAAAAAGCAGAAAGCTTGATACCAGGTTCATATACCTTCATACTGCAATAATGTTATTTATGCAAATATAGTTGAGTGATGCATCAAGAATTCTCTGGCATCATAAGTTTGTAATTATATTTCCTATAATACCCTAATGCATCAAGAATCATTCTAGAGACACATTTAAAGGTCACATAGGCTTCCTAGTTATTTAACAGACATTGGAACTCCTTTAATATTTACAACCCTTCTTACGGAAAAGTTTTGGACAACCTCACTTGTAATGGACAAGGTGACTGTGGGGATGAGGAAGATGAAAGGGACTGTCATAAGTCACCTCAAAATGTTCTGTCCTGTCTTACTTCTGACTCTGAACTGAAATTGGTCTAAAAATTACTATCCATACACCATAAGTTCATAAAGTGTTGAAAAATACAACAGCAATTATGCGCAAAGAAATATTAAAGGAACTCGTATATGAAGCAACAGGAAATAGAGGAAATGCATGTTTAGATCATGAGAAAATTAAGGATCGCCCAGTTTAAACATTTAGTGTGATTAATTAATAAATGTTGTAAATTGAAGGTAAATGATGTTCAACATTTTAGAACTCACTTCTATGGAAGCCATGCATATATTGAGGTTTTTTTCCATGTTAAGAAAATTTTAATTAATATTTTAATTATAAAAGCGTAATTCATCTTCCAAAGGAAGTTCAAAATATAATTTATTAATGTTTGATTGACCGATTTGAACTAATAAACAGCATACTATTAATCTCAAAATCAGTGATTAGTAACACACATTAGGATCATCAGTGAAAAGATAAGTGTTTATTGCAAGTTGTGAGAAGACTTCAGAGTCAGATGTGGATTTAAACTTCAACTCCGGCATTTGAAACTTGTATATTCTTGGGTGAATTATTAGAATCCATGAGACTTACTTTCCTCATTTATAAAATGGTCATGGTGATCCCAAGGTGAGAAGTTTATAATGAGATTCAATTAGTAACTATATGTGAAAGAACCTAGCCCAGTGCATGATACAAAGTAGATAGACAATAGATCCTACTTTATTGTTATTATTGCTTAAATAAACTCAAAGAATATAGCAAAAACTGCTTTACCATGTAGGAGATATTTATTATAATAACATACGTATGGTATATAAAAATCTTTACTAGTTATGACATTGTCCTTATATATTAATAAGATTATAGGAATAAATATCAATAATTCTGATTTAAAATGTGATAGTTATAGAAAGTATTTGCTTTAAGGAATGCTGGGGAATATGTATTGAGGGCAGATTTTCTCTCTTAACACATTACAGGCAGCAAGGTGATCAAATAAATAATTTTTTAAGTGATATTGGAATAACTTTTTTAAAAAATTACAATGAACTGTGCTCTGCCACTCAATACCATGTCTTTGAAATGAGAAGAAATTTAAATGTTTTAAATATATATATTTATATTTATATGTTGTTAATATCTTTCTTCTTACTGTTAGTTTATAAAATCTAATCTGGAGGCCATCTGAGCTGCTCAAAGCTTAACTGTCCATCTGAAACTAATAGCTCTCTGGATGTGAGACATTCACATTGTGCTCTAGGATATGTTTAATATAATAATATAATAAATATGTTGAATGTCAGAAAAGCTCTGTTTAAGAAGTCATGAGCTAAGATTGTCATTCCACGATACCTATATGTTTCCTCCTCTAGCGGAATTTAAATGTCAGCCAGGCCGATTTCAGTGTGGAACTGGGCTCTGTGCTCTGCCCGCTTTCATCTGTGATGGAGAGAATGACTGTGGGGACAATTCTGATGAACTCAACTGTGGTAGGTGATTACATTCTTAACTAAGGAACACGAATCTAATTCTTAACTGATTATGTCTGCACTGATTTAAATTCAGACACAGGCTTTAGCCCACATTTTTTGTTCTCTCTTTTAGACACACATGTCTGCCTCTCAGGTCAGTTCAAGTGTACCAAGAACCAGAAATGCATCCCAGTAAACCTCAGATGCAATGGGCAGGATGACTGTGGAGATGAGGAAGATGAAAGGGACTGTCGTAAGTCACCTCCAACTGTTCACTCTGACCTCTGACTCCCAACTGAAATTGGTCTAAAGATTATTATTGTTCACCATAAATTTATACAGTGTGGAAAATATAATTGCAATGATGGGCAAATAATTCCAACTAGATGTCTATTGGGATGGTTAAGAAACTCTGTATAAAAATATATAGAAAATTAAAACATGGGTGATCTTTACTTAAAAGCTACCTGGAGATTATTACAAACATGAAAAAACATGCATTCATCCACATTATCCTTAAGAGAAGCAGCAAAACCAAATTACAGGTGATTATGGTGCATTTTTAAAAAATATATAGATTTTTTTTTTTACCATATTAAGTAGCTGCAGGTAATTTTCTTCTGTTGATTTTATTAGTTACTTGAAATGAACTCCATTTTAATTAGAGATTTTTTTCCTTAATAATAACATATTGAGTGTATGATAAGAAACAAAAATCTGGACAAAATAACCTAACAAAATCACTTGTTAAAAACTGTAAGTAATACTCCTTCTAATGTATCTTAACAAGCTACTTCAAAAGACAATTGTAAAATAATTTTAATTCTGTTCACGTTTTATTTCAATCTCCCATGAAAAATCAATATACATAAAATGGGAGGCAGAACAATTTACATCATATACATACATGCACATAGGCAGGCAGGCACATACACACGTACATGTACATACACACACAGGATCTGAACCATAGAGCACCTGTCAAGTTCAAGCTTTCAGCAGAACTGCTGTCAACATTTCTGTCTTACTGAAGTTTTATTTTATTCCTCTAAAACTTTTATTAGTAAATAATGTGCAGTCATCCAGCAATTTGATTAAGATGGTACATTCAGAATAAAGTCAGTACCAGTTCTTTATGGTTAGAGAGTCTAGAAGCTGATCCATTAAACTGACTAAGATTTGTGAAGCAGTTTATAGTTTGAGTCAGATGTTCACCTCTTCCGTCAAAATCTCAACACAACTAGAGGTTTTGATAAATTCTGTGCCTTTCTTTTTCCCATTCACTAATATCTTCTGATTTTAGTCTTTTTCTATTTACAAAAATGCCTATGTGTAAATTCTTATATTTATTTATCTGAAAAAAATTATTTTGAAAGACCCTGAATCCTTTATTTTTTAATTAGTTTCAAGATATCTAATCAAGGTGGGGTGGTTTTGAAAACTCTGATTTTTATCAAATGCATCATTTGCAGAAATATGTTTTATTTATTTATACTGGAACGGGTAATAGGAATACACTATAGATAATTAAAAGTTAAAACTTATCACCTTCAGGGTCTTATTAATTAAAAGATTATACATTTTCAATTGATTAACTTAAAATTTTATTTGTTTTTTAATTAGAATGTCTATTTTTGTCCAAAGCTACATTTTAATAATAGATGCTTTCCTCTTAAGCCGAAAACAGCTGCTCTCCAGACTATTTCCAGTGTAAAACTACCAAACATTGCATTTCCAAGCTGTGGGTTTGCGACGAGGATCCAGACTGTGCAGACGCATCAGATGAGGCCAACTGCGGTGAGTGTTTTGTGATGGTGGATCCTACCTCTTGCATTTGTATCATCATCTGAGATGGCCATAGTGAAATGAATTTGAACACAATTCTGATACAACTAGGGCCTAACGCGCGAATGTTTTTCCTCTGTGCTCCCAGAGTCAATAACCTCAGGTTAGCTATTTTAGAAAAAGCATGGAGGGGTAAGGCAAAAGGGTTAAGTATTGCTTTAGCATAAGTCAAAACTGTTTCTGAAAAGACAGATCTGAAAGGTAAGATAAAACTGTCTTCTTATGTTAGCGTATGCACATGCTATTAGCATTTAATGAATAGAAACAATAAAACATTTTCATATTGTTCTAGGCTTCATTTTTCTCCTTAAATATGATTGTTCATTTATCCAATGATTATTGTTCATTCTTAAACATGGTGGGGAAAAAGAAAAAAGATAACAAAGGCATCTGTTCTGTTTTAGTAGATGACAGCAATCATTTGTTAGCATGTTTCTGAAACATTAATATTTTCACTTAAGATCAATTATTTTATTTACAGTTATTATTACTTAACATTGCAGAAATGGAGAACATATGTATTCATTTTTGTTTAATGTATTTGATTCTATCCTGAATGTGTCAACAGTGGAACAGAAATAAAGTAATAGTTGTCATGTTTAACTCATTTTTTTCAACATTTATAAAACATTAATTGAGGCTATTTTTTAGGTGACTGCACCAAACTTGGCATTGTTAGGGAAGCAAAAAAGCACTTAATCTAGTAATTGTTTAGAAAAGACAGAGTTTGTCCAAACTAAGGACAGAAACTTCAGGCTTCTTAGAAAAAATTGTCTTAAATGCATTTGCTAGATTCCACCCTACTGTTAATTAACTCTTCTGGGAGAAATCAAAATGATGAAAATCATTTAAGTTCTTTGAAATTCCATTATATTGAACAGTATTCATGAGCTATATGTATAATCACAGGCAACAATACATCATTAAGAGGTTTTTTTCTAATACTGTCTCTATATAACTGTGTCTTCAGGACATGCAATCAGTATGGCTTATCACTTTATAGTATCATAAAACCACCATTTCTCACTTTGTGGAATTGACCTTCATAATCAATTCACAAAGCATCAAACCACATCCATCACCAGTTTGTCCATAACACTTATCAAGGACTTTTGCAGACGAGTTTATATTACTGGCTGTTTTGCTCTCTTGTCTTTTGTATTTTTGTTTACCAAAGCAACATGGAATAATGACTTATATTAGCTATCTGAAAAATTTCTTGGATGAAATGTTTTTTTTCTCCATTTTACTCTTCTTCCTCATCACTTTGATGTGATTTAACTGTTTTGGTATGTTACACCGTTCAAACTGATAATTATTAATCATCATAATAAGAATAATGCCTAATATTTATGTGGTGTTTACCGTATGGCCCAAGAAATGCGTTAAAGGCTTTATAGCGATTATTTCATTTAATCTCCTTATTATCCCTATTTTATGGTTGAGGAAAATTAGATCCAAGGAGTAATTTACCCCAAATCCTACAGCTAACAAGTGGCATAACTGGAACTTGAATCCAGGGTTATTTGACACCAAAGCCTCTGCTCTATGACCATAACATGAATCCACATCATTTTTTCTATATAAAAAGAAAATATTTAAATATTTCTGTTATAAAATTATATAGAATTCTCCTAGCCACAATTATTGCTTTAAGTTCCAGACCAGTATACAAATATATACATACATACAGAAAATGGGGGAAAGGATGAATAAGGGTTACCATTTAATGTATCTTAAACCCACTCTAAAATGTTACCGTGGACAGGTGCTAATTTAACTTAAAAAAACTTCTTCTACATATATTTTAGCATGGCATTTGTCAATCCTTATTTTTGAAGGAGCTAAAAGACCACCTCTTTCCCCTTTCTTCTGTCTTCAATACATATATAAATGCCATGTATTTTTGCTAATTCTTTTAACACCCTTGTGGGATGGTTCCTCGTTTGATGCTTTATTGAGTGGGAAAGAAACATAACACTCCTTAAAGATTAACCCTATCAAGCCAAGGCCTTATTATTTGAATCTGAGTTACATGTTTCTTTGTGGGTGAGAATGGGCCTTGTCTAGAAGAAGGGATGTGTTTCACTATTTCACATGTCAAGTGGCCTAGCAGGTTGTAGTGTAGACTTGCATTAAATGCTGTTGAGAAACTGGCCCATTCGTTGTTGCAAAACCTCCATTTGCAACCCATTTTTATTTCAGTTGCCTTCTGTACTTTCTTAGCCCAGTGCTCAGTTTAGGAGGAGATTCTTTTTTATTCTTGGAGTTCACCTAGCCCTTACATCTTATTTTTCAGCACCAATATTTGTATTTATCTATAGTTTTATATCTAATTGTTTTCTGTCACTTCTAAAGTTCCAGGATTATAGTTTGTTTTACCTTGACCTAAATTAAACAGTTTGGTTTGCTTTGCTTTTAATTGTGTAAATAAAACCAATGTAGAAGCACACATGCAAGGGAGAGGGAGAGAGAGAGACAGTCACTATAGAAAAGCCTAACAAAACAGAGCACAGTAACTTAACACAAACACAGTACACATGTAGTATAGGGAACTAAATAACCAGTAATGTGCAAATATTTTAAAAATTATTTGATTTTTATATTTACCAAAATATCACATGTTTATTGCAGTCAGCCCAGTGTAACTTTTGAGATCTTATAAGTACTTGCAAATTTAACAGCTAATGCTCAATATTTGTAAAAAATTGTATGGTAATCATTTCCAGGTTAGCATAAGGAGGCTTTGAAATCACTTTGAATAGATGTAGATTAAATATAGTTTAGGAGTCTTTGTCCAGTAATCTAGTCGTGGTGAGACTTTGAATTTAAAAATTAAATTAACTGCATAGTTTCCCATCTTATTATGGCTAGATTTTGAGATGGTTGTATTTGAGTCCATTAAAGCTACATTTGGCATGTTTGGATTTAAATTGAAAAATATTTTAAAGCACCTTTTAATTCTATTTTTGTATAAATATAGATTTAAATCTATGCTACCTTCACAGTTGTAGCAGGATACAGTGGGCCTGTCTTATCCACAGGTTCCACATCAGCAGATCTGGAAAGGCCCACTGTACTAAGCTATTTTGTCTAAGGGACTTGAGCATCCATGGATTTTGGTATCCGTAGCGATCCTGGAACCAATCCCCTGTGGATACCAAGGAAGGCTGTAGTTTTAACTTTGTTTTATGAGTTGTTAATAGTTATTATAAAATTATTTCTTTTTGCCTGAGGTTGTTTATTCTTTCCTCACTCTATGCCCAAATAAAAGAAAGCTTCTTAAAACGTAGATATACACACTTCTACTAGACTATTGATGTTAACTACTCTTAGAAGGCTGTTACACTATTTATTACAATATTGGGCCAGTGCCACATTTGAATGCCTGACCACAATCAGTAGACTACTCCAACTGTGGCAGCTCTGGGCTTTTCATTAAGAATCTCAGTTTCAAACTTTCTTCACCTTCTGCCTGCCATTTTCTATTTTAGGAATGAAATGAGCATTTAGGGATTTGACGGACCTGTACTAGATTCATAATTCTTTGTAACAGAGTTGAAACTTTCTGCAATTTGACTCTCATAAGGTGATATCAGAATATGTCTTTCCATTATGTTCTCTCTCCCTGTTTTATAGTTTAGATTCTCAGTGCCCTAGATCCCTATGAAACATCCTTTTCATCAGTTTTATGCCTGGGCTTTGCTGGTCAGCTATGAACTCACCACTCTGCTCTCTAGAGTCGGCTGTTTGTGCTGCCACATCGCTCCTCCCTGTGGTCTCATTTCCTGCTTTCTTCTACATCATTTCTGTGTCATCAAAGAGAGTCTTGCTTTCACGCTGGTTCAGAGTCATTTGCTGCTTTTGAACAGTCTTGATTTATAACTAACCTGCTGCTTGGCTAATTATTTTTACTTAATGCAGTCGTTATAATCACACTAGCTGGGGCTTGTGAAAGGAACTTGAGCTTCCTACAGTAGCTTTGTACTTTCCACAGCCTGGATTTCAAGCATGACACTGAACACACTCAAACCAAAAGACAGAACCCGTCAATGCTTGCTTTTATTCTCCCTTAAATGTCTGATGAGGAAATTTGAATTGGGTTACTCAAGCTATGAGAATATAAGAAAAAAAAATATTTTTTAAGTTAAAGCAAGTGTAATACATATTAAATTATAAGATATTTCAAACACAAAGACTTGCACAGAAAGTTACACAATTATATACCTGTACCATTTTTAATAGACTTTAACATTTGGTCTAAGATATCTCTTAAAAAATTTAAATCCCTACAATAACAGATTTATAGCAGTACATAGGAAGCCTACGTATTAGATGCTGTATTAAAAAAAAGTATGAAATGTAGAACTTGAAAAATTTGCCTCCTTTTACCTACTTTTAGAACAAAAATATGTGTGTTTCTTTCAGTTTATAAGATTCTGTTCACATATCTTTTGGGCTGGCAATTTCCTTAGTGGATATTCTGTCATTTATATTTTCAGGTGTTATTTAATGTTGTTTAGCACCGTGTATATAGGATTATACTGTGTATTAATGAATGAAAGTAGGTAAAATGAAAGATTGTATTGCCTCTTCTCAACAGCAACACCTGATAATGCACCTCTATGTAAAAGGTACTTTTGTTTATTCCTTTAAGAAAACTTAGATTTGTGCTTATATGTTAAGATCAGTTTGAGGATCCAAGTGGTATCAGACTTTGTTTACAAAAAGACTATCCATTTTCAGCCATTAACATTTCAGGACAAAATATAGTAATGCGTAAAAAATGACCTATTGTAGAGTTGTGACTGTAACATTTATTAGCTTTGTGATGTGTATGTAGGGGACAGATGTGGTATAGATGATGATTCTGATAACCATACTTATTCTCCAGTCAGTGTTAGATTCAATGCCTGGGCTGCAAAGCCTCTGGGCTAGATTTTTTATGTCATCAGGCCACTGTTCATATATGGTTCCTTGTTCAGAGTTCATGTGGTAAATAATGGGAGTGGAAAGAGAGGTGACGTAGGGTTTAGTGTGAAACAATGAACTCTGTTACCTCTTGCTGGGTTAGGATGCCAGAGTAAATTATTACTTATTTTTATTTCCATTTGAAATCTTAACCTTCTAATTAATATTTTTAGTTTTCAAATCCAAAATTCTTGAGAGGTATTTTTAAAGGAATATGAACAGAAATTCTTCATGATGAGTTTCCTTTGACCCAAAGCAGAATTGACATGAAAAATATTACTTAAGGGCTAGAGAGATAAAATAGAGAGTGGATCTACCCTGTGACCAGAGATCTCTCATTCCTATGGATCATATTATCCACATGAGTACAACACTTCCCTTCAAAATTCTGTGTTCTAAGAAAGAGACAAACCTCCAGTATATAAATACTTCCCTTTTGATACAGTTACTGGGTTTTGACTAATATTTGAAAAAAAGCAGAATATAAACTGATCCTATTTATTAAAGTTCAAGTAAATCTAATATGTTTTCAAATAATATTTTTGATTAATGGTATTTGGGTTACGTGAATTGTATTATCTTACTCAAGATTTCTAATGTAAGTTCATATATTTATATTTAACCTTAAACTAATAAAAAAGTTACAGAATATGTATATACCTGCAATAATATTATAGTAACCATTTTGCTGTAAATACTAATATCAAATATTAATGTTAAAGTAAATGTATGGTATTTTGTTTTAGTTCATTAAAATCAATCATTCAGGAATTGAGTGTATTGACAATTAGTGTTAAATACTGAGTATTAAATATTGAGTGGCTGACTCAATAAAAAAATCCATATCACAATGCTGGGAACTTACTTTTTATAAACTGCCATACAGCTTTAATTAATTAAGCTATTGAAAGAGTAACATCTTACCTGTTTCAACTTGTTGAAGACATTTCTAAAGTATTAATCTGATTTTTTTCTATCACCAAGTAAACAGTACTGGCAAAAATGTCATATTATTTAATAGCATATATGGCTATAGATCCACATTTTGAATATTCTTATGTTACATTAAAAAATCAAACATCGAATCTGTTTATATTTTAGTCTCCTTTGTAATTAACTTCTGAATCCTAAAAACAAAGTGTACTCAGAAAATTCAATATAGTACTTAATTCCAATTAATCATGTTTTTCTATAAAAGATCATACAGCTATGTCTCTTAACAATTATATCTGTGTATCAGTAAGCTAGATTCCTCATATGGATATTTCTGTCTGTTTCTAGAAACTATTCATAGATGGTGAGGTGTTATGTTACTTTATGGATTCCTATCCTAGAAGTTCTTTGGATGAACTTAGAGTTCTTGGAATGAGCGTATCCCCAGTCCCATGATAATTACTGCTTCAAGAAGAGAATCTTTTGGATTCTCAGATCTTCAGTTTGGTCTTTTAATGTTTAAAACCACAAGATTCTTGGTATAAAGAGGCATTGAGCAGTAAAAATCTCACTGCATAACTATCAGGGAATCAGAGAGGTATAGGAAACTACCTCTAGTAATCATAAATCATTTTATGAACTCAGTACCCTGACAATTCAGCCAGTTCTTTTTAAATAAAGAACATTTTACTGAGTCAGAGGGAAGAAAATTGAGAATCAATCACTTAAAATATAAACAAAAAATTTTTTTCTGTCTGGAATTACCATGTCCCTTTCATAATATTCAAATAGAGGTAATTGCAGATCAGATTTGTTAATATTTCTTAAAATTATTATTGGGAACATGTAATTTAAAAGCCTGGTATTACCAAGAGATATTACCAATGGATATTGGTATTACCAATAGGGAATTTGAAAATTACGCACAAGGCTGAATTTCAAGGGGCTCTCATATCAGCACCCCTGTTCTTTGCAGAGGAAAGCACCAGGACTTTTAAAATCTCTGGATACAATCAGTTCATCCTACAACATACTTTGGGCCCACATTGTATTACTTGTTTCCTTTTTAATATTTTACTTGTAGAACTAAACTTGATTTTTGTATCTTTATAACATTCATTTATTTTAAAAATTAATAAACATCTACTGAAAATGTTAAGTAAGCCATTATATATACTCAGGGAATTCAAAGTCTAATAATAAGGATAGTTTTGAAAGCTCATCATGCTAGGCATTGTGCTAAACTTTATGTGTGGATTATGTGTGGATTATATCATTTAATCCTCACAACAATCCTATGAGAGAGGATGTTATGTGAGAGAGTATAACTATCATTATTCCTATTTTATAAGTAAGGATATAAGGCTCAGAGAGTGTAAGTAATTTTCGTAGGATTACCCAGGTAAAAAATGAGTAAGCAGAATTTGGTTCCACAGGAGATGTCTTCAGCCCCATGCACTTAACCATTACTCAGTAGAGCTTCCTTGACCTGGCTTAAATGTGCAGTAAGGCAAGGAATTAAGATGCAGATACAAATGATCCTAGACAAATAGGAATGGATAAATGTCATCAGAAAAAAATGCATACTTAAATAGAATTTTTTTAAATAACATTGTCACTAATAGTGAGTGGGCGTAGGAGTGACAATGAAGGGATGCCTTGTCTATAGTCAATTTGAAAGCAAAACAATGTCATTAAATTCTAGCTTGACACAATTCTAGTTTGACACTAGCCTAACAAAATCCAATTCTCTCTTTGTTAAAAGGGAGATTAGTGAGTTGAGCAAAGCCCTATTTTCCCATGACCAAACTTTTCATAATGAAGCAACTAGAAAAAATGACAGAGAACTGAACAGGGGGTAACCTTCTCAGCAGCCAGTCAATACTATGTAACACCCTGCTTATTCACTGTTAGAGCCATCTAGTACGTGATCCACAGCTTGCCATCCATGTTATGCAGGTCACACGTTTGAAAATGTTGTCCTCCACTTGATTAACTGAATGAACATGAATATAGATTTATTTTTTAAATCATGCATTTTCTCCTTCCTGAAGCTTTTATAAATACATGAAATTGCTGTAGGTACGTACAAAGAGTATTTTCAGGAAATGGTGACATTCCTCAGAGTCTAACTCTATGCATAATGCAAGTCATTTAAGGAACTGCAACAGTGCTTTTAAAAATGGTATCTTCATTATATTCTTATTCAAAAGTCTCTACCAATCTAAATGAAGCATAAGTAATACAGAGGATCTATTAATAGTTAAAATGAATTCTAGAATTATTGTTATCAATGGTTATTAATTTTGGGTGACTAAACTATTATTAAAGTAGATTAAAATACAAGTGACTACTGAGAAGAGAATATTTGCTCATGCTAGTATTACTCTTAGTATACTTTCAAAAACTTTCACCATGCAGAAGTGAAGGTTATTGACACTGTGCTTTGTTCCAATTTTTTGAAAACTTTAATATAAGAAAGCATTTTTTTCTTATTTTATGAAATTTGGTAATTAATCACTGGGCATGAATTATCTAGATTCTTTTCTGGAAAAAAAGTCTTGGCACTACATGCTGTATTTTTTGGCACTGAAACAAATGCAAGAAATGAACATGCTAAAATCTCTAGTTTGGAACAGTTAAGATGACTCTTTTTCAAAAACTATCGGGTGTGGGGTAATGGGATGGCAGTACCAATCTTAAATCCCAGAGCTTTCTTTGCGCTACTTGGTTTTCACAGCTGGAATTTACTGCTTCTTTATAGTACAAAATTATTCATCCACCCAATTTCATTTTTTTGGCTCAATGCTGTGACTTAGTAATTTTCAGCATCTTACTGACAGATGGAAAGTGTTCACTAACCATGCTGCTGCATTAACACGGAATGCATTTCTAAACCACTATAAAGGATGGAGCTGAAAGCGTCAAGTCCACGCAGTTTCATCTAGAGTGCGTATATTGTTATGATGTTCATAGAATCTTCAAAGGAAAAGGACCATTAGAGGTCTTCTGGTTTTCACCTACTTTAATAGGGCCACATCTATCATTCTTAATCAAACAAACAAACAACAAAAATAATTCTCTTTGTCTAGGTAATATGCTAGAATCACACTATAAATTAAGCCTATTTTTTTTCCTTTTAAAATATTTCCAATGGAAATATTGAATAACCAAACGTTATCCTTTGGGTTAAAGTCATTTGTTTAAGGACTCAAATTTTTTTACATCCTTCTTCAGGCCAAAATAATTTCATTTTCTTTAATCTCTCTGCATGTGTTCTATTTTCCTTTCTATTCATCAGCTGTATATCTCTCTCCTGAAACCTTCCCAAGTTCTATGCTTTAGGCAAGATCTGTGGAACAGTATGCGGCATTTTTAGTTATGTATGTGCTGAGTATCTCCTGTTCTCCATTGCTGTATGCCCACTATTGTATTCTAATACTGCTTCTATGTTATTGCATTTTTAAAGGTTCTAATGAAGCCTACTGTCTCCCTTGCCAAATTATAAATTCCAGGAGGGCTGGATCTATATATCTTTCTAATCCCTAATATATCCAGTACCTAGTACAGAATCTGGCACAGATAAACATTTGAGGAACAAGTGAAGGAAGGAAATTTTAAAAATACAGATTTTATTTGGTTCAGCCGAATATAATACCTTTCTCCCCTAAACCTGAACTTTGGGAATCTAGTTTTCTTTCTTTGAGTTTATATGTATTTTATTTCATATTTGTGAAGAACTGCTTTTCTTCCTGATCAGTTCAGTAGTTGGGGCTTGATTAGTGTACAAATTGGCTAAAATTGTAAGGGAATTTCAATATAGAGAATCACTGACACGTTGTGTCAAACTTGTACAATGAGATGTGCCTCCTCTCTGTAGGAAGAAAGTGTGCTATGGCAGTACAATCAGGCAGCTTTCTGAAAAGAGCCTAAAACTCTGGTGTTACTAGCAACAGAGCTCCATTCTTGATTTCAAAATTCGTTAAGTGGATAGATTCTTCAGGTCTCTACTATTTCCTCATTTGTAAACAGATATAATACTTTTGTCCTTAGAAAGCTGATGAGAGGGTTAAAAGAAATAAAGGTATATGAGTACCTAGTAGATGTATAAGTACATAATAGACCCACAGAAAATATTTTTTGTCCCTTTTTTCAGAACTTTTTGCTACATATTTAGTATTGACACAGGCTAAAACAATTACACATTCTGTAATGGAGACAGAAGGGAACAAATAAAAGATTTAAATAAATACTATGAAATTTTATGACAATAAAATGGTTCTGTGAAATCTTGCTTTTTTTGTCAGAAGAGAGGAAAAAATAAAACGTAGAGTTAATAACAAAGAGTTGGTGACTTAAGAGAATAATGCCTAGTGTATTAATAAATGTTAAAGAGCATATGACTAGTATGAATCTTCAGGTACATATTATATGGTATCCAGGAAATCTTAGATTCACAATTCTGTATATTCACTACACGTCCCTGTGAGTACTGTTTGTTTGTTTAACAGCTTTATTGAAGTATAACTGGCATACAGTAAACTGCATATATTTTAAATGGACAATTTGATAAGGGTTAACAGGTTTGTTAAACAGGTGATTAAATCCTCACCACAATCAAGATAATGAACATGTTTATCACCCCTAGAAATTTGTTTCCCTTTGCAATACCTCTCCCTCACCCCACTTCCTGCCTTGCCTCTATTACCTGCTTTCAGCCCCTGTAGATTAGTGTACATTTACATAAAACTGGAGTCATACAGTATGTATTAACTTTGTCTGGCTTATTTCACTCAGCTTAATTATTTTGAGATTATCCATGTTGATGGTTGTATTGAATGTTCATTCCTTTATATTGCTGTGAAGAATTCTATTGTATGGATAAATATAATATTTTTTATCTGTTTACCCATTTATGATCATTTGGGTTAGTTCAAGTTTTTTTTTAATTGAAGTATAGTTGATGTACAATATTATATAAATTACAGGTATGCAATATAGTGATTCACAATTTTAAAGGTTATATTCTATTTATATTTATTATAAAATATTTGCTATATTCCCCATGTTGTACAGTACATTCTTGTAGCTTATTTTATATCTATCTAATAGTTTGTACCTCTTAATCCCCTGATTCAAGTTTTAGACTATTGCAAATCAAGTTGCTATGAACATTCTTGTATTAGTCTTGGTGTGGATACATGCTTTCTTTTCTCTACAGGTAGACTAGTTCACATGATAAGCATATGCTTAACTTTTTAAGAAACGTTTTAAGAAAGTATCAAACTCTTTTACAAAGTGGTTGTACTATTTTACCATTCCCACTGGCAGTATTGGAGAATTCCAGGTTCCTCTACATCCTTGCCGATACTTGATACTTTTAAATTTTAGTCATTCTAATAGATTTGTAATGGTATCTCATTGTGGCTTTAATTTGCATTTCATTAGTGATTAATGATATTGAACATCATTTCACATGCATATTTGCTGTCTGTATATCTTCCTTGGTGAAGTATGTATTCAGATAATTTTCTCATGTTTTTATTGGATTGTTTGTTTTTATATTATTGAATTCTGCAAATTCTTATATATTCTGAATCCAAGTTAGTTTTTGGATAAATGTTTTGCAAATATATTTTCGTAGTCTATGCCTTGTCTTTTCATTCTCTTCTTCTCCTTACTCTAGGTTCAATTTGCTCTTCTTGTTCTAGTTTATTATTGTGTAAGCTGAGGTCACTGATTTGAAACCTTTCTTCTCTTATAATATAGGTGTTTCATTTTTTAATGTGCACCTAAATACTGCTTTAGCAGCATCCCACACATTTTTATATGTTGTATTTTTATTCATTTCTAACTTGTACGTTCTAACTTCACTTTTTATTTCTTCTTCAACCTATGGGTTATTTAGAAATGTGTTATTTAGTGTCCAAGTAACTGGGGATATTCTAGATATTTTTGTTTATAATTTAATTCCATTGGTGGCCAGAATACGTGCTTTTCATGGTTTGAATTTCTTCTTTACTTAACTTGAATTCTTTGAAATTTATTGATACATCTTTTATTGTTCATGATTTAGTCTATTTTGATAAAGATTTCACGTTCCTTTGAAAAGAAAGTATATTTTGCTGTTGTTGGGTGCTCTATACATATCCTTAGATCAAGTTGGTTGATAGTGCTGTTTAGGTCTTCTATATCCTTATTAATTTTTTGTGTACTTATTCTGTCATTTACTGTGAGATGAGTAATGAAATTTCTGACTTACTGTGAATTTTTCTTTGCAGTTCTACCAGTTTTTGCTTCATATGTTTGGACATGTTGTTACCAATGCCTTTTAGAATTGTTATGTTTCCATTTGTAATTAGGAAATAAACTTCCTTATCCCTAGTAAAATTCTTTGCTATGAAATCTACTTTGATATTATTATAGCCTCTCTTGGTTTCTTTTATTTATTATTAGCATGGTATATCTCTCTATTCTTTTACTTCTAATGTATTTGTGACTTTATATTTAACGTGTATTTCCTAGAGTCAGCACAGAATTGGGAATTTTTTTCCAAGTTGATAATCTCTGACTTTTAATTGGAGTTTTCAGACTATTTACATTTTAGGTGACTGTGAATATGTCTGTTTGAGTCTATCATCTTTCTTAAAATATGATTTGTTAGGTGAAATCAGAGCAGTGTTTTTGTTTTCTAGGACTAACTCTTTTCTACTGAGCTGACACCATTCTATTCTGAATATTCTACCCAGTGTCCTGTACATTATAAGATTGTCCAGTTTTACTAGTGGGAACAGGCACCATTCCAGGTCCTGTGTGAGCTGCAGATACTCTCCCTATAATCTTTGCAGATGGTTCTTTTGCTAACATCTGGTAGTTTCCTTATATGTGCATACCGAGTCATCTTCTGCTATATACTCAAGGAGGATCCTCTGTAAATCTCCAGGGTTCACATTCTGTGAAGCATTTTCATCTCCATGGCTGTCCTGAGTACTTGCATGATCTTGGACTCTCAGTTCAGTCTTGTCAACTCATGGAGTCCACTGGACTTTCCCTGTGTTTCCCTTTCTCATCTTGCACCTGGAAATTCTCTCAAGACAATAAGACCCAGGATTGTTAGGGATTACCTCATTTGTTTCTTTTCTCTCAGAGATCATTGTACTTTATTGCCTGATGTTTAATGTCTTGATAACCACTGTTTCATATATCTTATCTTTTATGTTTTTGGTTGTTTCAGGGAGAGGGTAAATCTGGTGCCTCTTACTCTAACCAAAAATCTTTTTTTTTTTAAATATGAAGCACAACTTCTTTGATAAACTTTCAGTGCTTTGTTTGCCCTCCTCTGACATTTCTAAATTAATGTCTCAGCCACTAAGTCATAATCTGTTTTTGTAATCAGATTTTATTTCTCCAGGTCTCTACCACCATGTTAATGCTTAGTCAGTACTACCACATATCTGAAGAAGTTGGCATAAGTAATGATTTTGGAATAACACAGAGACACTGAATATAGTTCTAAACAGGGACAGAATTCTTACCATACTGTTACTTTATTCTAATAGAACTTTAAGAGTATATTGCCTATTTTGGTCTACAACGAGTGCACTTTTTTTTTTATCAGGTGTAAATACTTGGAAAGCAGATATTGTAAGTTCTTATATAATAATTTTTATTGGAGTTTTAGATAGATAGGCAGTTTTTGAAGGGATTTTTGGAAATATTTAGAAGAAACGTATAAATGAGGAGCTGACTACAGTACTCATTGTATATTCCCTAGGTTGATAACTTTTCTAGGAATATGCCAATCATGACTCTGTACTCAGGCTAAATTATAAAGCTTGTAAGTAAGGCTACATCATCAGTGACTGAGCATTTTCTCCTTCTTTAATGTTATTTTTGAGGATGGTCACGCTATAACCTGTCTTCTTGCCCTATATTTAGCACCCAGAAATGTCTCCTTGAGTAGCAATGATGTGAAATACCTTTGAGTTGTTAAGCACATCTGTATTTTATATGTTTTTGGTCCATAGGCAAGGTCAGGTGAGATGAGTTATTTCAAAATCTGAAAATTTTTCTATGTGAGGAAGATACTGAGAGTGGCGGTTCTTTACACAAAAGGAAACAAATTCAGCCCTGGTGCAAATGTGTCTCACTGGAGGCCATGGGCTATTCAGGGCCAATGAATCAGTGTCTATGGTGAAAGGCCACCAGCCAAACATGAATTTGCAACTATTATAACTGGACCAAGGCCCACTACAGTAATTTATATTCTCAGTGCAGCTTCTGCCTCCATCCCTTAAAGACTAGAGGAGAGTTTAGTGAAAAACAGGAGAGTCACGAGTGGGTGGGAGCCAGAATCTGGGGAAATGTGGGCATAGGCAGACTCTCAGATTCTCTACTGGGCCAAGGTCAGGCTTCAAGAAAGAAGGCAGAGAGCTGTGGTGAGAAATGGAAGCATCCCCATGCTGTTCTTTGGTGAGAACTCATTCCTTCTCCATACAGGCATTGCTTCACCCAGGGCACATTTCTATTAGACATGTCACTACTACTTGCAGTTGACATTCTGAAAATGCTGATTATTTATATTATTTAAACTGATCAAATCTGAATGATAAGGTTAATATTATTTTCTTTTATTTCACTTTTATTACGTTAGGCCCTGGGCCAGGAATTGAGTTGTGGAAGTAAAAGAAGAAGCTGAAACTAAATCTATATGATTTAACTGTCTTTAGGGATAAAAGCAATATATTCCAAACCTTGAATACAGAAGTGATGTTGATTTCTACAGTTAATATAAAAGAAAGATGGTCATTGGAGAATACTTTAGGAAAAGTATTAGCTATCATTTTAAAGGATTTAAAAAACTAATGAGATTTTAAATCCTGTTAGATATGGGTTTCTCTTTTTATTAATAAATAGGCAACAGCATTGCAAACTTTCTGAAAAGGATCAACTTAATTATCTGCTAAGATCTCCTGCTGAGGTGGAGATGATATTTTGATTAATGTAGAACAAATAGTTCTACAAATGACACCATGACGAGCATGGTCCCTGGTATGTGAGTATCTGCCAAGCGAATACAAATAGTTTTAAGAAATGTCATTTTCCTTCAAAACTATTTCTTAATGGTATATGCAATTTAACTATAAAATGGCAAGTTTTCTTATTTAGAGGCTTTTAGAGTAAAAATTAGTAGCTTTGGCTCTGTAGCCACATGGCACAGAAAGGTAAGATTATTCAACTAGTCCCTTCCTAAGTAAGTGCTGCATTTTAGCAGGAAACAATAGAGGTTCACAGTGACAGATTTCCTATTGGAAACCTCAGTTCAGATCTGTCTCTAAGGGGATTTTCTCTAAAGCAAACATTCTTAAACACTGGCAGAGAAAGGAAAACCAATGTTACTATATCTGGAGTATATAAGGAACTTAAGACAGAAGATAAAGGATTAAGATGGCTTTACTATTTTCTTCAGCTTTGGAATACAGTCTTGGAGATGTCAACCCAATATTTTAGGTGCAATGTGATAGAATTGTGTGTTTCTGTTTGTGTGTGTAAGTGTATTACATTTCTCTTTCTTTAAAGCTAAAATAATACAACCAATCTACCATTATTGTACTGCCTGCCAATAACACCTTTAGGGCTTCTTTTAAAACTCATTTTTATTACAGTATTTTTCAGTTTATAAGGTATATTTTTAAAAATTCACAGTTCCTAATATTCTGTTAAATGTTTGTACTCCGTTAAGATGTAAGATAACATATTTTCAAGACTAAATATTCTGCCATCACTCTATAGCATAAACAGGCTTCATAAATGCTTTTGAAAATCACCTAGTTAATTAAAGTTACAGAATCTAAAATGATGAGAAACCCTCAGAATACTCATATGAATACATATGTAGTTATCACACTAGTAGTATGATAGAATGTAAAGATCAGTAAATAATTTGGCCTCATGATTTACTGACCATATAATAATATTAAGTGTATGAACGTCCATATGCTTCAGTTTCCTTGTGTAAAATGAGCAATATCTATCATAAACTTATTAAGAGGATTAAGTAAGACTACATTCTCAAAATGATTTATACCATATCTGACACATAATGGGTCTGTTTAAGTTAAATGTTCTCTCCTCCTGAAAGCAAATATTTTTTCCGACACTGAGTCAATGGAACATTTATGCTAACTTAGAAGTATGGAGAAGAATATGCTGTTTTCATCTAGTATATTTAGATTAGATTTGATATATTTACCTCCATTTGGATATATATTTTCCGTAATATTTCTTAATTATTTACATATATATTTTTATTTTCTTTTTTTTCAGATGAGTAAAAGCCCATTTAGGAGTGTCCAAAGTGAGGGTTCTATATAAAGCCATTTTAAGTCAAACATTGTGAACTTACTCAGAAGTTGACTATAACCAATGTAATTAGACTTGTAAAGTGGAGAAATCATTGATAAACTTTGAGAATTAATTGTTCTTTAATGGATTTTGTGAAGGATTTATTGTGAAAATCATTCCTGGAGAAGACAGGATCAACTCTTTTGAGAAACATAATGATGCATTTGTCTCTTTTGGGGTCCATTGTTTTCCTTTTATTTTGTAATCAGATCTTGGTGTTTAGTAGAGGGCCCATATTGAAAGATGGTCTTTGCTAAAGATTTGGGCTAAAAGAGGATGAGGGTTTGGCTATTGAGGATAATCAAAGGTAACCAAAAACTAGCAACAGAGATTTGGGAGATACTGATACTTAAGTTTTCCTAAATTTATCTATTGTACCCCCAGCCTCTTTACCTATATTCAGATTTGTTGATTTATCATTTGAATTTTGAACAGATGGTCTTGATTGACTTGTGGAATTCGTTTCTGGCCATTATCAGAAAAGATAGAAAAGTAGAAACTGGGAGAACAGGAAGAGAGGACAAGATAATTAAATTTAACTGAGGCCCTAAGATGTGTTCATCACTTTCTTGTAATCCTTAGAGAAACCTTCAAATTAGGTGGAATTGATATTATTATTCTGGTTGTTAATTATTTTTCCCATTTAATGGATGAGGAAACAGAGAGTCAGAAAGGTAAAGTCAGGCCAATGAATTGGACACAAGTCTGACTGGCCCAGGGAAAATCAGATTTCCACACAATTATTCCAACTTTTAGAGTCAGAGATCCTGTGCCTAATCAAAATTTTGTCATTAACTACCAGTGTGACTTGAAGAAGTCACATAAGTTCTCTGAGGCTGTTTCTACACCTTAAATGTAGAGGCTTAGATGAGATTATTTATAAGATTTCTTTTCCCCCGGACAGGAACTTCATCCTCTGCAAATAACAAGAGTCTGACTATAGTCCACATAATAATACCAATGGGGTATAATTATATTTTTCAAAATTTACCATCTAAATTGCTTATGTTTTCTTAATGATCAGTTTCCATCCAAGTTAGTTTCAATGCCTAAAAGGAGAGCGATTATATAACACAAAGAATTCATTTGTAATTAAGAAAGGTATCAGTTTACTGTTAACTGAAACTGTTTTAAAAGTTTCTATTAAAATTATGAATTCAATAAAATCTTTTCTCATATATATATAGAGAGAGAAATCTTGTAGACATTTGACTTCTTTATTATATCAAATCGTTTTCATCAAGATACAAGAAAGTTTGCTCAGATCTCTTTGGTGGAACAAAATTTGGCTCATTGTTGCTGAATTATCCAGTCTATTCATTAGCATTGGAAAAGAAGACAATCTTAGTTTTCTGTGTATCTGTTTTACCCTCAACAGATTTAACTGTTCTCCAAAACACATTTATATAGTGATTGATAAATTTCATTAATTCATAGACCTACAAAGCTCAATTTTCTTCATAAATCTATTAAACATTCTTTAGTTTGAATAGAATAAGACAATTTTTTCTTTACTTCTTCCAGGAAATTTAATTCCAGTTTATCTCTCCTCTGTCTTTCTTCTTCACTATTCGTGTCCTTCCTCCCATCTCTTCATTTTTGTTCGTTCTTCTTAGCTTCTCTTTGCAGCGTATTGCTTCTATTTTTTCTCCCCAATTCCAATAATGTCTCACTCAGTAAAAGTAGTAGTAACTGTGGGTATTTTTTCCCTACCTCAAATATGTTACCTAGTTGATTGAAATTTGAATCTCTTCTACCTTCATTTGGAACCATATGCATATTCCTTTTACCAAAAGGAAATTTTTCATCCAGTATTGGTGAAAAAAAGCACAGAATTACGGTGATTCTGCATCTGTCACCTCTCCTGTTTTGTTGTCAATTTTGATGACTTTTTTCCTACCCATTGTCCAGTTGAATGTTTATATCACATCACTATGCTCTTAATGTGCAATAATAAAGAATAATTACTAAAGTCCAAATTCTTTTCAAAATCAGAACCTCGATCTGTGTAATGACCTTTCGTGGTCAGCAGACCAATCTGAGAAGATATCTAAGTCTTTCTTGACCCTTACCTTAGCAACTCGTCATCCATTTATATGCGAGATGTCTTAACAAAATATAATAGAATTTTACATAAAACTTATTATTGTATCTATATAATAATGATAATGGCGTTATTATTTTAAAAGGATGCTCAGAATAATTTCTCTCAGGTCTCAGCAAAAAGGAAAAAAAAGTTTTGTTTGGTGCTGAAAGGGCTATTATATTTAATCTCCTTTACATCATATACCTTGTTATTTCCTTTTGTACCTATTAAAGTTCATTCTCTATCAAACCCTCACTCCAGATTGTTGAGAATGCTTGCCTTATAACCATGTCTTTTCACATTTTAACTATGTCTCCTAGATTTGTGCCATCTGAAAGTTTGACAACAACACATTTCATATGTTTACGTAATTTCTTAATAAAATGTTTAATAAAGTTGTGTCAAGGGTGGGTATGCTGGCATACCATCAGTATAGTCCCTTCAGTTTGTCATCAAATATTATTCTTTGGATCTAGTTTTTCAGCAGCTTAGAATTAACCTTGAAGGTATTATTCAAAATAAATTTATTTATCATCTCTTCAAAGACATAATTGACTTTTGGTTTCAAGATACAGAACGCCCACAATGTTATATTGGTACATCATAGTTAGTATGGTTCAATTTGTTGTCTCATCCATTGTCCTCCATAACATTTGGTTTTCTATTTTTCATGAGCACTTTTTTCCCCAGATTTCTTCTTAAGGCAGTCTAGATTAACTTTAAGTCTTACTTTCAGCATATTCTTTGTAAACTTTGTGATATACACAAATTCATTGAGAAGGATCCATCTTTGAGCTCTTTTTGGCTTACTTTTGATCTAATGATGATTTATATTTTCCATTGAGATACTTTGCTTTCTGCATATGTCTAGTGACTGTATTAAAATGTAAATTTTATTGGCACCTTTATTTAAATTCTCATATTAAATTCAGTCCAAGCACTGGTTTTTTTGCATTTTTTTCATAGCCTCCTGTCTCTCTGATAAATATGATTCTAGAGCAGATGCAGTATTAATATAGGAGGCAAGCAGGCTTATTAAAAGGTGAATAAAGCCATCTAACAGGGAAGTGCACTATTAAGGTTTTTAAAGACATCTGGGAGTAAAGCCAAGCAAACAATCATGTACTGTAAGCAGAATCTTAAAAAAAAAAAAAATCAATACCTTGATGACTAGGCAGCCAATGAGGAATGATAAAATAAAGGCTGATGTGATCATGTATTGATATGTAGCATCTGGTTGAACTGTAAGTCAAGTAAGGGGCATATTCTGTCCTGAGAGAGAGAGAAACAAAGAGAGAAAGAGAGAGACCCCCATAATTTTTTTTAATGAGTTAACTTGTTTTCCTCAAATTATAATGTATGCCAGATGATGAAAAAATGTACACAGTTCAGGAATAACAAATCTTGTCACTGACAGCTTCAAAATTTTGTCCATATTTATCTCTAAGTGTAAATTACACTTATTAAATGTATAATTTTTTTTTCCCTCTGATGCCGACCTGTTGCAGCTTCAGGGTTTTATGGTAAAGGCAACTGTACTTTTCTTGAATTAACTGTGGCACAACTTTTGACATGTTTACAATTTTAGTCATCTTTTAGAATCCATAAAACTTGAGATCTTGGTGTAAAGTGGCAAAAGAAGGAAGCAATGGAGAACGTTGTTTGGAGGGATTATTTGTGTTCCAGTTTCAGAATGGGTTATAGTGTAGATATTGGATGAGATGATATGGATTCAAGTCCTGGTCTCACAGTTTAAGAGCTGTGGGATTTGACAAGTAATTTATTGTAACGTGAACTTTAGCATTCTCAACTGTTCAATATACTTTCCTTGTTGAGTTGCTGGGAGGATCACATGAATCAGGCTTAGTCTTGAACTTAGTACAGAGAAAACACTCAATAAATATTAGCTGCTATTATTGTTTTCAAACTAAAACATAAAATTCAAGCTGGAATCTGAAAATACTAATATTAGTTTAAAAACTGCTCATAACAATATTTACTTAAGAATCTCTTTGGATAACCAAATTTTACTGTACCAACTACAATGAAATAAAAAATGCCAATGCTATAAAAAATAAAATACAATTCTGGTTGAAATGATAGACCTGTTTGGTACTTTTATTCAGTAAATCCAATTATTGACCTCTAGTCAATAAATCTTGTCCCTAGATTCATTTCATTTAATATAAGATTCTCAGTATTCTCTCAAAGATGAATTTGGCTTGTTTTTACCTATTTATCAGTGTATGCCACCATGCTAGCTTTGTAAATATAAAGACAAAGCTGAGACTGAGAACAAGGTAATTATCCAGAATATATACAGGCCAAGGAATCCACCATGGCAGTCCACGATCTGGGTTTCTGTATTGTTGTAATCATTTAGCAGTCTTTCAAATCTCTATCTTTATTTTGGCATAAATCTAAACAAGTACCTGAAATTCATTTGTCAAAAAAGGAAGAGGCCAAATATATATGCTCTCTTCCAAGGAGGAGAAATAGCAAGAGAAGTTCTGTTCAAAGCCTTGCTTGATGTGTGTGCCCCTCTGCACAAATGGACCATCTTCCTTACTTCTCCCATGGCTCTTGCTGAAGTTGACCTGTTTCCTCTCCTTTAGCCACCTTTGTCTCCCTGCTGTTTCTTGGACACTCCAGGCCTGCTTATTCTTTCAAGGTCCTATTTCTTCCTGGGATGCCCTTTGTCCCAGATGGCAGCATGTCTCAATCCTTTTCTCTTTGCCAATTTTCAAGGTCACTTTCTTAGTGTAGAGTTTTCAGACTATCCTGTTTGAAATTCCCTCTCCACACACATTCCTTATCCTCTTCTCTTCTTTATTTCTCATTAATACACTCCTTACTCTCCGTAAACTTTTTTTTTTCTTTATTTCTAGTCTCTCAAATCAGCACTTGGCCGTTAGCATATAAACCAATGAGGGTAGGGATTTATATCTGTTTCATTCACTGGTCACTATCATCTAGCACAACTATTTCCACTTCCTCTTTTTATCCTTTTTCAGTAATTTCCTTACAGCCTGTCAGTTGGGTCCTTCCATAATCTGCTCTGTTGAAATGATTTTATGTATGAAAATAAGGCATGATATGACAATAGAGACTTGAAGTACTTTAGCAGAAAGTGCGATTGGCCACCAGACAATGGTATTGCTAAAACATACTTTTTCTTCATACACCCTTTCCTCCAGATAAAAAACAGTGTTTCTCCTAAGCATTCTAAACCATCTAAACTATGGATTCTCTAAGGTATTTAGGGTATTGAGGAGAAGATAAACGAAAACTGTGTTCTAGTTGCATACTAAATATTTCTATCTATGATGGCAAAGTCTTATCTATCCATTCATCCAGAAGACCTGGAAGATAAAATAGTAGAAATAACTACTGTAGAGCAGAAAAAAAGAAAAAAGAATGAAAAGAATTGAGGACAGTCTCAGAGACCTGTGGGACAATATTAAACACACCAACATTCGAATTATAGGGGTCCCAGATGGAGAAGAGAAAAAGAAAGTGACTGAGAAAATATTTGAAGAGATTATAGTTGAAAACTTCCCTAATATGGGTAAGGAAATAATTAATCAAGTCCAGGAAGCACAGAGAGTCCCAGACAGGGTAAATCCAAGAAGAAACACGCCAAGACACATATTAACCAAACTATCAAAAATTAAATACAAAGAAAAAATATTAAAAGCAGCTAGGGAAAAACAACAAATAACATACAAGGGACTCCACATAAGGTTAACAGCTGATCTTTCAGCAGAAACTCTGCAAGCCAGAACGGACTGGCAGGACATATTTAAAGTGATGAAAGGGAAAAACCTGCAACCAAGATTACTCTATCCAGCAAGGATCTGATTCAGATTTGACAGAGAAATTAAAACCTTTACAGACAAGCAAAAGCTGAGAGAATTCAGCCAGCTTTACAGCAAATGCTCAATGAACTTCTCTAGGCAGGAAACACAAGAGAAGGAAAATACCTACAATAACAAACGCAAAACAGTTTACAAAATGGGAATAGGAACATACATATCGATAATTACGTTAAATGTAAATGGATTAAATGCTCCAACCAAAAGACATAGACTGGCTGAATGGATACAAAAAGAAGACCTGTATATATGCTGTCTACAAGAGGCCCACTTCAGACCTAGGGACACATACAGACTGAAAGTGAGGGGATGGAAAAAGATCTTCCATGCAAATGGAAATCAAAAGAAAGCTGGAGTAGCAATTCTCATATCAGACAAAATAGACTTTAAAATAAAGGCTATTAGAAGAGACAAAGAAGGACACAACATAATCATCGAGGGATCAATCCAAGAAGCAGATATAATAATTGTAAATATTTATGCACCCAACCTAGGGCACCTCAATACATAAGGCAAATACTGACAGCCATAAAAGGGGAAATTGACAGTAAAACAATCATAGTAGGGGACTTTAACACCCGACTTTCATCACTGGACAGATCATCCAAAGTGAAAAAAGGAAACACAAGCTTTAAATGATACATTAAACAAGATGGACATAATTGATATTCATAGGACATTCCTTCCAAAAACAAAAGAATACACACTTCTTCTCAAGTGCTTATGGAACATTCTCCAGGATAGATCATATGTTGAGGCACAAATCAGGCCTTGGTAAATTTAAGAAAATTGAAATCATATCAAGTATCTTTTCTGACCACAACGCTATGGGACTAGATATCAATTACAGGAAAAAATGAAAACACATGGAGGCTAAACAATACACTACTTAATAACCAGGAGATCACTGAAGAAAGCAAAGAGGAAATCAAAAAGTACCTAGAAACAAATGACAATGAAAACACGATGGCCCAAAACCTATGGGATGCAGCAAAAGCAGTTCTAAGAGAGAAGTTTATAGTAATACAATCCTATCTTAAGAAACAAGAAACATCTCAAATAAACAATGTAACGTTACATCTAAAGCAATTAGAGAAAGAAGAACAAAAAAACCCAAAGTTAGCAGAAGGAAAGAAATCATAAAGAGCAGATCAGAAATAAATGAAAAAGAAATGAAGGAAACGATAGTAAAGATCAATAAAACTAAAAGCTGGATCTTTGAGAAGTAAACAAAATTGATAAACCATTAGCCAGACTCATCAAGAAAAAAAGGGAGAAGACTCAAATCAGAATTAGAAATGAAAAAGGGGAAGTAACAACTGACACTGCAGAAATACAAGGGATCATGAGAGATTGCTACAAGCAACTATATGCCAATAAAATGGACAACCTGGAGAAAATGGACAAATTCTTAGAAAAGCACAACCTTGTGAGACTAAACCAGGAAGAAATAGAAAATATGAACAGACCAATCACAAGCACTGAAATTGAAACTGTGTTTAAAAATCTTCCAACAAACAAAAGCCCAGGCGCAGATGGCTTCACAGACGAATTCTATCAAACCTGTAGAGAAGAGCTAACATCTATCCTTCTCAAACTCTTCCAAAATATAGCAGAGAGAGGAACACTCCCAAACTCATTCTACAAAGCCACCATCACCCTGATACCAAAACCAGACAAAGATGTCACAAAAAAAAGAAAACTACAAGCCAATATCCCTGATGAAGATAGATGCAAAAATCCTCAACAAAATACTTTTACCCTCCAGAAAGTAGGCACAGAGGGAACTTACCTCAACATAATAAAGACCATATATGACAAACCCACAGCCAACATCGTCCTCAATGGTGAAAAATTGAAACCATTTCCACTAAGGTCAGGAACAAGACAAGGTTGCCCACTCTCACCACTCTTATTCAACATAGTTTTGGAAGTTTTAGCCACAGCAAATAGAGAAGAAAAGGAAATAAAAGGAATCCAAATCAGAAAAGAAGAAGTAAAGCTGTCACTGTTTGCAGATGACATGATACTATACATAGAGAGTCCTAAAGATGCTACCAGAAAACTACTAGAGCTAATCAATGAATTTGGTAAAGTAGCAGGATACAAAATTAATGCACAGAAGTTTCTTGCATTCCTATACATTAATGATGAAAAATCTGAAAGTGAAATCAAGAAACACTCCCATTTACCATTGCAACAACAAAAAATAAAATACCTAGGAATAAACCTACCTAAGGAGACAAAAGACCTGTATGCAGAACATTATAAGACACTGATGAAGGAAATTAAAGATGATACAAATAGATGGAGAGACATACCATGTTCTTGGATTGGAAGAATCAACATTGTGAAAATGACTCTACTACCCAAAGCAATCTACAGATTCAATGCAATCCCTATCAAACTACCACTGGCATTTTTCACAGAGCTAGAACAAAGTATTTCACAATTTGTGTGGAAACGCAAAAGACCCCGAATAGCCAAAGCAATCTTGAGAACAAAAAACGGAGCTGGAGGAATCAGACTCCCTGACTTCAGACTATACTACAAAGTTACAGTAATCAAGACAGTATGGTACTGGCACAAAACCAGAAATATAGATCAATGGAACAGGATAGAAAGCCCAGAGGTAAACCCACGCACATATGGTCACCTTATCTTTGATAAAGGAGGCAAGAATATACAATGGAGAAAAGACAGCCTCTTCAATAAGTGGTGCTGGGAAAACTGGACAGCTACATGTAAAAGAATGAAATTAGAACACTCTAACACCATACACAAAAATAAACTGAAAATGGATTAAAGACCTAAATGTAAGGTCAGACACTATAAAACTCTTAGAGGAAAACATAGGCAGAACACTCTATGACATAAATCACAGCAAGATCTTTTTTGACCCACCTCCTAGAGAAATGGAAATAAAAACAAAAATAAGCATATGGGACCTAATGAAACTTAAAAGCTTTTGCACATCAAAGGAAACCATAAACAAGATGAAAAGACAACCCTCAGAATGGGAGAAAATATTTGCAAATGAAGCAACTGACAAAGGATTAATCTCCAAAATTTACAAGCAGCTCATGAAGCTCAATATCAAAAAAACAACTCAATCCAAAAATGGGCAGAAGACCTAAATAGATATTTCTCCAGAGAAGATATACAGATTGCCAACAAACACATGAAGGAATGCTCAACATCACTAATCATTAGAGAAAGCAAATCAAAACTACAATGCGATGTCATCTCACAGCCATCAGAATGGCCATCATCAGAAAATCTACAAACAATAAATGCTGGAGAGGGTGTGGAGAAAAAGGAACCCTCTTGCACTCTTGGTGGGAATGTGAATTGATACAGCCACTATGGAGAATGGTATGGAGGTTCCTTAAAAAACTAAAAATAAAGCTACCATATGACCCAGCAATCCCACTACTGGGCATATACCCTGAGAAAACCATAATTCAAAAAGAGTCATGTACCACAACATGTACCACTGTTCATTGCAGTTCTGTTTACAATAACCAGGACATGGAAGCAACCTACGTGTCCACTGACAGATGAATGGATAAAGAAAATATGGCACATATAGACAATGGAATATTACTCAGCCACTCAGCCATAAAATGGAACGAAATTGAGTTATTTGTAGTGAGGTGGATGGATCTAGAGTCTGTCATACAGAATGAAGTAAGTCAGAAAGAAAAAAACAAATACCATATGCTAATGCATATATATGGAATCTAAAAACAAAACAGAAAAATGGTCATGAAGAACCTAGGGGTAAGACGAGAATAAAGACGCAGACCTACTGGAGAATGGACTTGAGGACAAGAGGAGGGGGAAGGGTAAGTTGGGACAAAGTGAGAGAGTGGTAGTGTACATATGGACATATAAATACTACCAAATGTAAAATAGATAGCTAGTGGGAAGCAGTCTCATAGCACAGGGAGATCAGCTTGGTGCTTTGTGACCAGCTAGAAGGGTGGGATAAGGAGGGTGGGAGGGAGTGAGATGCAAGTGGGAAGAGATATGGGGATATATGTATATGTGTAACTGATTCACCTTGTTATAAAGCAGAAACTAACACACCATTGTAAAGCAATTATACGCCAATAAAAACGTAAAAAAAAAAAGTTGTATGAGAAATAATCATGCCACTCAATACTAGAAATACTAAAATCAAAGTACTATCAATACGAGAAAGTTAAAAATATTTATATTTTAGTCCATTTCTCCATGAATTTATACACAAATTTAAAGTATTATAGTGAGAAAATTCGACAATTCAAAATCCTGAAAAACTGAGAGCATATTGAATAAGTGATGAAGTGATTGAAGGGATCCATTTGTGTATATGTGTATATATGTGTGTGTGTGTGTATTTGGGCCTTGACTTTTCAAAGTATTAAGGTAATAAATGATATCAAATGAAAACCACCAAATAGAAGTGTTAAAAAAGAAAAATTTGGTAAATATTTGAATAGTTTGCTACAAATTCATTAACACATTTTTCTGACATTTCTAACTAAATTCATTACACACTTTCCAAAGTATGTTACTATTACTTAATTGTCACTAGTTACTACTTATGAAGCCAGGTTTCATTTCAACGCTTTATGTATTTTCCTTCAGTTTTTAGCCTTCTGGAAATTGAGGCACAAAGAAGACAAATAATTACTACCGTAGCTTACACACGAGTAAGAGCCATAATTAAGATTCAAATCAAGTTCTGCCTTTAATGCTCTGCTTCTTTCCACTGTGTATGCCTCATTGCCCAAACCAAATCAGGGTCTGTTGTTGTCTATCCAAAATTGAGCAATTGTCTGTTGACTCTTAATCAATAGGGTCAGACCAAATAGACAAATGTAATCAACTGTATATTAAGAAATATTTTGGTAGACTTACTTTTTAATTGCCTCAACTTGCTTTTAGTTTGCTTTTAAAATAAAACATAGAATCATTATTTAGAAAAATGCAGCAAGAGGCTTATTTTGTTTTTCTCTTAAGCTGGAAGAGGGAGCGTAAGTAGAATTGTTAGACCGTGACTACCAGAATCTCTAACCAAGGCTCAGGAATAACTGAAGAGAAATACTCTACTCATACCTTCGTATTATGGAGATTTGGGTTCCTCTTCATCTGTGAATCACAAATGTAAATTTGTTTGTACAATATTAACATACAATCTGTCATGACTACAGACTGTTGAAAAGAAAATGATGAATCGATTTGTAGGGGTTTGGCAGATGACGTACAGAGGGTGTTGACAAAAGATGGGATAATAACTACTTCCCCTCATTTCACGCCCATAACATTATAATACAAATTTCTAAATAAGAAAAAAAAAGCACAAATTCTTGTCAAATGCGATAGATGGCATTACAGGATGTAATATGACACTTTCTGAAACTGCGTAATGTGAATTCAAAAAATTTCCACTGAAAATTACATTGTATTGACATGCAATTTTTAAAATGTCATTATTGGAGCTTCTAGAGAGCTAGCTTATTATAGATTCATCTCTTTATAAAGAAAACATGTCATAGTTAATTTGTTTTACTTTATAAAGCTTTCTCTTCTCTACCTGGAAGAATAATGTAAAAATTAAAAAAAAATTAATAATTCAAAAGCAAAACAGAAGTAGGAGAATCCCATGGGGACATGCTGCAGTTGGCATTGTTTTTCAACTGTTGGTGCATCCACATATTATTGCCACTTCCCCTAGAAGAACAGGTTGTGCATGTAAGTGCTCATTGAGGAATATTACCCTGATTGATGAGAAGTAACATGAAATTAATTTTCAGATCCACCATACACTTTACAATGCAAGGCAACCTGCAGTTTTCCAGATAATCAGTATCACTAAATGCTGTAATCATGTTGGTCATGTAGAGAATATGCTCAAAAGAAGGTGTACCATTTCCCATTTTCATGGAAACCTGAGTTTACAAATCACTTTTCAATAGAGACTGATTTTGAGACTTCTTGTGGAAAGAGACTGATTTTCCCAGGTAATTAGAAACCAATGAAATAGCTTGGGAATTATGTAAATCAGCACATACAGAAAAAAATATTAATAAGAGTCCATACTATTTCTAAGCAAAATATAGTATGGTATTTGCATTAGTTAGGACTCTTGTCTGTAAACAAAAGAAATTCAGCACAAACCAGTGGGAAAATAAATTTTCTGCCTTGATTCCAAGGAGTGGATGGAATTGACTTCAGGCACAATTTGGATCCAAGTATTCACATAGAGTCACAAGAGCCTTATCTTCTTTTTCTCCAGTTCTAAACTATTCCTTATGTTGGCTTCTGAGATGGGTACTCTCTACATGGTTTTTAAATGACCCATGGCAACTTGAGGTTATAATACTTGCAATCTTGAAAGGAAAGAAATATTCTCTCTTTCAGCAGCCATGGAAATCACCTCAAATTGCTTTAGTCTTGTTTACGTATTGACAGAGACTCCTAAATTGCCTATCAATATACCCATTTTTTCTCTTTCCCCTTAGAAACAGAGCACTAAGTCTTTTGTTGACACATTGCTATTCAGAATGTCATCACATTTCCCATCTCCCCTTGAAGCTAGATATTGTCACATGACTAAGTTCTGACCATTGAAATGTAAGCAGAAGTATTGTGAGGAACTTCCAGGAAGAATACGTTAATGGAGCTTTCTTAAAGTAAAAAGACTTCTTCTTTTGCCTTTCTGCCGTTACTCCTTCAGGCCTGCAAGGTGATGACTCAAGCACTAGTAGTCATCTTGGGCCATGAAATGACTAAGAAAAATGGTAGCCATTAGTTAGGATGGATGGTGGAGCAGAATGATAGAAATCTGTGTTCCTTAGGACATCTAGCCACCATACAATCTCTGCACTGCCCTCCTCCATATATCTATTATGTTCATTTCAGCCAAAAAGTATGTGCCAATAAATCCTACCTACTATAGAACATAAGGAAGAGAATATATTTCCTTGTATCATCACTGTCCCAGAATTCATGACCAGTCAACGAGGTTTAGAATATTTGTGAGCAGCATATATAGGTATTCATTTCCATATGATGCTAACAGAGACCTGGAGGGGGATTTAGAGTGAGAGATAATAACTATAAGGTTGATTTAAAGAAAGAACATAATGACATCTACAGAGAGAAGTTATGGTTTGATAGTTAACAGATGGTTATCCTGCCCCCAAGATGAGACAAGCTTTTCTACAAAAGAAGGTGCTCCAGTTCTAACTCCACTTCTAACACCATACTTCTGACTCTACAGTGTTATCATCTGGAACACAAGGAAACAAGGAGATACCATGATGGAGGCTCCACTTCTCATAGTTTTTTTTTGCCTCAGTGTTTCTGTGACTATATTACTCACTTTTTTTGTAACAAAAGTCATTGCATGTTACTGAACTGTCTTTAATCATCATGTTTCCTGAACTGGAAGATAGATAGTGATGATTACAAAAGAACATTAGCAAGAACAACAGAAACTCCATATTTCCAATATTTCACTTTTGAATGTGAAGAAAAATTTGCCAATTCATTTTTTCAATGATTTCTTTTAAAGAATAAAAAAATTCAATTTTGGTTAAGTTCGATTTACCAATTTTTCTCTTATTATTATTTTGTGTGTTCTATCTAAGAAATCTTTGCCTACTCCAAGATTATGAAAATATCTTCCTATATTCTAGAAGCTTTATATTACATTTATGATCATCTCAGATTAATTTTTGTGTATGGGTATGATAGGTTGAAATTTACCTTTTTCATATAGATAGCCACTTGTTTCAGTAGTAGTTGCTTAAAAAGACCTTCCTTTCCCTATTAAACTGATTTGGAGCCTTTGTTGAAATCAGTTGACTATATGTGTAGTCTTATATTTCTGGTTTCATTTTGCTTAATACTCTACTCTCGTGATTACTATAACTTTATAGTAACTGGAAATAAGGTACTGTAAATACTCTAACTTTGTTCTTTTTTCAGTATTAGTTGATTGTTCTAGATCCTTTGCATTTCAATATAATTTTAGAATAATCTATTTCTTAAAAGTAATTAGATTAGGATAACCTATTCCCTCAAAAATAACTTGCTGGAATTTTTATAGGGGTTTCATTAATTCTATATATTCATTTAGAGAAAATTATAGCAATTTGAGTTTTCTAATCCATGAGCATGATATATCACTGCATTTTCTTGGACTTTATTCACTTTCTCTCAGCAATTTTTATAGTTTTCAGTATGAAGGTCTTACACAAATTTCACTAGTTTTATTTCTAGATATTTGTTGTTTTATTGATACCATTGTAAAAGTTTTTCTTTAAGTTTAATGTTTTGTTATTGCTAATATACAGAAGTATAATTAAATATATACATTGACGTTGTATCCTATGGCCTTCTCAAATTCAGTTATTAATTCCAGCAGTTTATGGACTCCTTTGGATTCCTTTTAGTATAAAGAGAAACTTAAATCTCTCTTTCACCCCTGTCTCTCAGTCCACTTCCCTAGTTCTTGCTCTGCAAGACATCACAGCACCAGATTCTTTTCTTTCTTTTCAGAAATAGGCAAAGCATATACAAAGAAGCACCAATAGTACTGCAGTACGCATTACATATAGTTTTGTGTTTTGGTGGTCCCTCACTCCACCTTTCTGAGAGGATCAAATTTGTCTTGAGTATCTACAATTCATATGAAAATGTATTAAACAAAGAAAACACGTTTTCAAACTTGTTTGAAAACTATATTTTTCTCCAAATTTATAATACCAAAAAATGAAATAAAGCATAGTTCCAATGCTGCTTAACAATATGAATTAATAGAAAGTGCTACATACTGTATTTTAATTATGCGAAAGTATTACAATTTGGGATTATATATGTTCTGTTCTACAATCAGTTTTGGGGGCGCCGGTGATTTTCAATATTGGCTGCTCCTTGGAATCACTCAACTTGCTTTAATAAAAATACTGATGTGTGGGTTCTACCCCAGAGAGTCTGATTTTATTGATGTGGGATATGGACTAAGCAAAGGGATTTTTTAAAGTTCCCTAGGTGATTTTAATGTGAAGCCAATTTGAGAACTGCTGTTTTACACCTTACTAAAAAAAAGTATATATAATGTGTGTGTATATATATATGTATATAATGTGTATATATATATATAATGTATATATATATAATGTGTGTGTGTATATATATATATATTCTCCTCAAGGGAGATTTTAAATGCAGAAGAAGTCTATATAGTTTATATAGTTTGTATTTGTAATTTTTATAAGCAGTGTCATGTATCAAAAAGTTAAATAACTTAGAAACATAAAATTCGAGTAACCTTACCTAAGGCAATTAACCTTTCCACATACTGTTTCTGCACGCCCCAAATTGAAACCTTAGCAATGAACTGTAACTTGCTCTTGTTAAGAAATTAGTGCAGGTCTCTTTGAAACACAAAATATGAAAAAAAAATTAAACATAGAAAACAAAAGTACAAGGATTTAGGGGGGAAAAACTTAAAAACACATTGTGTTGATATTTAGTACTGATTGTTAACCTTTTGTAGTCATGGAGAATTGCTTGGGGACAATGTTGTAATACTAAGTCAAATGGTCTATTTGACTGATTCAGACTGCCCTTTCTTATATTCTTCTATTCTAAAAATTTTAAGCAATATTCTAAAATAATGCAAGAAACACATGGCAAGGAATAAATAAAACTAATGTTACCTAGAGTAGTAGTTTCAGAGGAGTTTGTTTTAATTGACAAAATGAAATAACCATCTAAATACTTCAGTATCAAATCCCATATTTTCAAGGCTTATTATTTAAGTTCCAATCATCCTAACATATTGCTTGATTGAGATGTACATAATACTACATTAGAACTTCTGTAGATTTTAAACCAATTTTTAAATCTAAAGTGAGGTATAACACAGGCAAAAAGGATATATTACAAAACACAGCCCCAACACAGTGACACAAATTAGGTTCTGAGTAATCATTAGCGGATAGGCAGGTAGGCAGGCAGGATGGAAGAGAGGCAGGGAAATATTCTCTCTCTCTTTCTCTCTCTATCTATCTATTAATATCTATCTATCTATATGCATATATATATATTAGGCTATATACAATATATACTTATTAGTAGAACAATGCATTTGAAGTCTATCATGAGAATTTCTACAAAATGCAAAATGTTTCTTGAGAAGGATCTGTATATAAATTCCTCCTTTGCCATTTAAGACCATTGTAAAATTGGAGAAATCAGTTAAACTCTTTATTTTTCTCATTTATTTAAATGCATGTAATAGTACTTCTTAGGGATGTTTTGAAGATTGAGTGTGATCATGTTTATGAAAATGCTTACGCAAGAGGTGGACTGGATCTTCAATATATGATCATTACTTAATTTTCATAATTAAACCTAAATCACTTTTGTTTTCATAATCTTATTTAAATCTGAATTTTATAAGATGCATTCTGTAGTAAAGAGTAGCAAGCACCACCAAATAGCTTATCTTCTCCTTTAGTTAATTTATTTTACTAATCTGAATCGTTGAACACTTCACTGTCCATCTCTAACATGGCTGAGAATAAGGAGTTGATCTAAGTATGTGAAAGAAAAATGTATCCTAAATTGTGCAATGACATTGTTACTCTTATTATTTTATGTATTTGAATTTATACCATCTTGATGCTTTTGACCCTTGGTACTCAGTGTGTGCCATAGACCGAGGATGATGTTGTCACTTAGAGTACTTGTTAGAATTCCAGATCTACTCAATCACAATCTCCATTTTAGCAAAATTCCCAACTAATTAATATGTAGACACATTAACGTTTAAGAAGTGCTGCCGTAGATTATGAACAGTTGGATATTACTCTTATGAAAATTTAAAAATATATGACCTAAACTCTGCATAGATTCTTATTGCATGAATTTTGTTTCTGGATCCTATGGACACAGGTTTGTTGTAAAGAACACTAAATCAGGAGTCAAAGCATGCTTTTTTGATATTGGCTGTGCCATTTAAAAGTAGTGAAAATGCATCAAGTTCTTAAACTTCTAAGAGTATCTGTTTTGTCATTTGTAAAGTGAAGGGCTAGTTAATACATCTCCTGATACTCAGTGGGATTATTTAGAAGTTTAAGTGAAATGGCACTTTAAGAATTTTCAAGGTCTGTACACATTAGGTGCTATTACAATCTATGAGTTTAGATCAGCTGACCACAGGTAGATTTTGAGTAAGAACTTATAAGGGAGGAAGACAAGATGACAACCAGAATTTAATCATTTCTTTATAGCTGCTGCTTTATATCAGAAATAGAAGGTGGCTTAGGAAATGAGTGTCCTAAAGAGAAAGGTAGTTTTGGATAATTTTGATCTTTATTTTTACTGATCGATTTGTGTTGACTTTGAGTGGTGGTCCAATCAGTTACTTTGTAATTAGCTCACAATGAAATTTTATTCAGAACTTGCCTTCAGTTTTTCCTAGGGATGCTCTCAGTTAGTAACTGACTTGAGATCTGAGGAAATATCATGTCCCCTGGATTTGACATGGCAGTGAGGACGTCGTGAGGGATGTCTTTATGGAAGTCAACGATGCAAATTCTGGTTCTTTCCATTACAGATAAAAAGACTTGTGGTCCTCATGAATTCCAGTGTAAAAACAACAACTGTATTCCAGATCACTGGTGGTGTGATAGCCAAAATGACTGCAGTGATAATTCAGATGAAGAAAACTGT
This sequence comes from Stenella coeruleoalba, assembly GCF_951394435.1. Lineage (NCBI taxonomy): Eukaryota > Metazoa > Chordata > Mammalia > Artiodactyla > Delphinidae > Stenella > Stenella coeruleoalba. The sequence continues at coordinate 39,209,623 of NC_137151.1, read as the reverse complement.
AGTAAGTAACTCTTGCTTGAGAACGTTGCAAGCTTGACAGCGTATTTAATAAGCAGGATAGCAATTTTTAGTTCGGTTAAGGTATGAATTTGAACCTTTCTGTCCTGCAGCTCACATTTTTATACATATATTCACATTTGAACAAGAATATTCAGACTAAATTGACCTAAATCTCAAACGGTAGAATTATTGAAATGCTCATCCTGGGAGTCATTTTCTTACATTTATCAGAATTAGTATGAAAGTATCATGAGGTTTAATGTAACACATTAGTATGCAATGAAGGTAGCCCTTGATGCAAATTCATACAAAGAGCTGAATGATATGGAGACAGTACAAAACATATCATTCTTTAATGGATGGAATTCATTTTATTTGTGTCAAATCCTTTTACACTACAAATTCACCCAAGAGCATCTTTCAGTGAAATATCATTTATTCTCTCTGGAGTGGTGAACACCATATGTATTCAGGATGCTTTCCTCTCAAAATAGAATAAAGCTATTATCATCATCTGCCTCCTGCATTTTTATGTAATAAATTTAAAAGACATTAATTAACCAACAATTTTATTTTCTAAGAAGCATGACAGTATGTAAAATTGTGATAGTATCTCTATCTTCTAGCATTAATTTCTGAATGTATTTCTTACTGGCACTTTCTTATGCTGCTGTTTAAATAAAGAGAATATAATCATGTTCAAAATAAGATAATAATCAAATTCCATTGATTAAATATTTACATTCTGCTACTTCCAAAAAGGATTTTATGATAACAATAATGTCTACTCTTATGCATTGGACTTAGAGCATTCATTTCCCAAGATACAGGAGACAAAATAGGAATTGTTATATTAAAGCATGGGGATATATTATTTAAAAGCATACGATTAGTAGAGTCATAGCTTTAATACACCACTTGGATGTTCAGTTTGCAAAATGTCAACAAATGTTTAGAATAACTTTCAGAACTTAATCTGAATAGTGTTTGAGTATCAGGTACATTAATTATGAAATCTCTGGATCATTATGATTATGAAATACTTTGAATATAGAAAGTATTACTATTATTACTCCCTCTTCACATAGATATCTCCCAACTGATCGTACTCTTTAGAAAGGTAAAGAATATTGCAGAGAGTCATTAGAGTGTTCTAGATTCCTTTAATCAGTAATTAAAAAAACAATTTTTATATAGCATGTTTTCAGATTCTGTCCAGTGATTAAAATAAAAATCTAATGGGGTGATGGTGGTAAGAATAGAGGAGAAATATAAAAAAGAAACAATTATTTTATACTTTTAATTTAGTTTATTTGTATTTCAGAGCTTAAATACACAGATAACTACTTAGCTTAGTTTTGGATACATTTAGTGTTAGTTATCAATAATATACCTGAGAGGAAATGCCTGTGACTGAAGGATATTGAAAACAAGAGAGGGTAGGTGGGAAGGCAACACAGGAGACTCACATCTTGGGAGACTCACATCTTGGAAGACTCTTTATTCAAGTGGTAATTTAAATTGTGTGAGAAGTTAGGTTACTGCTTTAATGAGAAATAAAGAAGAATGAAGGGTTGAGAAAGCTCACTTCTGAGTCTCCTGGGGTTTCTTAAGTGGCTGAATATCATTTTGCTGACATCTCCTAAAAGTCATCTTCTGATGCAAGAAAGCAAGGAGAAGGAACATTGCCTCTCACTTGTCACCGTGGAAACTTAGTGATAAATCATTGTAGCCATAGAGCCCTTAAGAAAAAGCAAGAGAATTGACTGCAGTATCAAGCATTGCAGTATAAACTACCCAGTTTTGTGTGTATCTCTTTTAGTCCCTACTCACTCTGAGCTTGTGGCTAAGACAAGTAATATTGATGAATTTGCAGAGGAGAGATGACAGTGAACAGGAATGAAGCATATTATAGTTGTGACATGGAAGAATAGAAGGCATACACAGGATAAGTATCAGAGTGGGTAACATGTTAAACATGTAAGAATATGTAAGAGAAAGGATCATGGGCTCTACATCATTGAGTGGTGTTTGAAGATACCATCTTGACTAGGCCAGAAAAATGGGAAGATTTAAGCATTGAAAATGCCAGTTCCACATAGACAGAAGCTGAGTCTCTGAAGAATGAGAAGAAAAAATACAGTATATCTATAGGGAACACCAAGAGACTAGTCCCATAGAAGTCAGCCTTAGAAAAAATACTGTTGCTGTATTAAAATGCTTTCAAGATATTTCCAATATCTTATTATCAATTGAAATTATTATAATAATATGTATATAATTACAACAGAACTATTTTAATTATATACACATAATTATAATATATATTGTAATTATGACTATATTATATACATCACACAATTTTATATATATAATTATAATATATATCGATGACAAAAATATACCCAAAAGGACAGTGGTATAATGTTATTATGTTTTCTAAATGTTATTAGTCAACGATATGCATTTTAGTGCACATTTTGTCATTTATTGTTAGCTCTTATTAAGTAGTGAAACATACCAGAGATAGTAAATTGGCCTTATACAATAGCAACATGCTTTTTTTTTTTTTTTACAGGCCTGCATACTATCACACAACATTCGCTTGCATTCCATTGCCTCACTTATTTCTTTATCACATTTATCTGAGTTCCTACTTAAATATCTGGAGATGGTCTAAGGAGTAGGGCTATGTACCATGGTCTAACACAGTGCCTGACACATATTTATAATATTGGCAATGTATTTTAAAGTTTTCTTTTGGACTTCTTTGTTTGTGAATCATATATAATGAATTAATGTTTTAAATTGTATTGGAAACATTCCGGCCATAGATATGGGAAGAGCTGGAATAGCAGTGGAGCAATTAACTGCCAGCTATGTTTTAGTTTAATATGCTTTTTAATGTTTTATATCTACATAAGATAATTAGTCCATTGTCATTTCATCATCTGATGATGATCATTTCCCTTGTTAAGTGTTCAGCAGGGACACTTTGCTTCAGCAGTGATTTCTGCTCTTAAAAATAAGAAAATTTCATTGTTATTGGAGTAATTTTTTAATCTGGATCAAAGGTTTGGAAATATTTGAGAAATCTTGACATCTCTACTATTTTCATCAGCAACAAATATATATATAGCATGTATGCCTTCTAAGTAATTGATGTGCAAAATAAAATTATTTCATATCTTTGCATTATTAAGAAGTAACTAGCATTCCAATAGATTTTAAAGTATCAAATAATTTGATCAACTAGATCAAGGTTTATGTAGAAAGACAAGCTGCATCTGCCTTATTTGAATTTCTAGTACTTTCACACTGAATTTATATGAAAAGATTTTTTGTATAGCATGTCAGTTATACTAATTGTATTCTAAAAATTCTCCTCAGACGCTCACACCCACATTGATATAACTTTTGAACTTATCACCGAGGGTTTATGATAGTATACTCAGTGGAGAAATTGGAGTCTGGAAGCTTTTCTGCTATGCCACTAACTCTGTGGCTTTGAAAGTTGCTTTTATTTTCTGAATATAGCTTCTTAGGTTTTGTGCAAGACGGCTCTCATAGTTCGTTTCAATTCTGAGGCAGTATGTTTGTGCCTTCACTAGTATCAAAGGAAGTGACCAATTTATACTATGCCTTTATTTTTTATCCTTATTATAGAATCAGCCTTCTGAAACATGCCCTGTAAAGGCTTCTTGGCTGTGAATCTAGCATGTTTAAATGAGATTTATGGAAAACCTGGTTAATCGTTCATGTATGGGATTCCCTATCTATTTTAGATCCGGGGAATAGGTAATATCAGACCAAGTTAGTGTGGGAAAAACATTTTAGAAATACTAGGGAAAAATGTCACATTTAAATTTTCTTTCCAGATGGGTTAGATTTCAGGTATAGTCATTTTTTTGTTCTTTTTCACAAGAAAAGTGCCAACTATCACACCAAGTTCTAAAAATTGGTCTTTTACTTTATCCTGAAAAGATCAAAGGCAAGATAAACAATTAGAGAGTACAATCACTTAGGATCTTCTCTCATAACAAAACTACATTTTCCTCAAGAGAGAATTTCTTTTGAGATAACTAGTAGCAAAAAATTTTAAGGCATATAGATGAGAGTTAGAAGCAGATTAGCTTCCCCATTCCTTGATGTCATTTGTGTATGTATAAATAATTCAGGATTATTATTCAGAAGTAGATTTGCTGGCATTTTTTAAAAACATGGTAGAAGCATACAGAATTTCCATTTGTATTGAAAAATGCTTTTCTAAGCAAGTCTTTCAGTTCCTTTGCACACATATTGGAATGGAATAATTAACAATTGTAAGACAAGTCTCTATAGATCAGATGTTCTGTGGAACTATTGGGCAAATGCCTTGAACTACTAGCTATACAACTTTTCTATAACCCTGCATCAGCAACATCCAGCCCTCCCCATAGCAGTGTGTAAAACCCTGTGAAATTATTGCTGCTTAGCACATGATAAACACACTTGCTTTTAATTAGAATAAAGGTAAATTAGAATATTAAAGGAAGAATTATCCTGTTTGGATACCCTCATGTCCATGAAATAAAATGATTCTACTGCTGTTGTAAAACATCTAAATATACTATGTTTTAGATGTACTCTCTCTTTATTATTTAATGAAAATATTTTAATGTTATTTACCATCGTTTGATGAATTGAGCATTGATTCATTAAGTAATTTATTTTACTATAATTTCTTTTCCCTGAGAATAAAAGTGCATGTGTCTGCAGATAGATGGAGGGTGAAACAGCTTCAGTATGGATGGATAAAAAGAGAAAAAGGGTTTTCTTTTATTATTATTGTAAAGTGAAATAGACATTGCTAGACATGTGCCTTGGACAATTAACTTGACTTTTCAGGGCTCTAATGTCAATTCCTGAAATAGGTGAGCACTTATTACTTCTTCAGTGGTATAGGAGGCAATGATACGGCCTAGCAGTAAAAGTATAGGCCCTGGTATCAGGTTGTCTAGGTTCAAGTTCAATACTAGCTCTTTTGCCTGCTGGGTGATTTGGAGTAAATTTCTTATCCTCTCTGTGCCTCAATTTACTCATCTAAAAAAGGATCCAACGATAGCACCTACCTTACAGAGTTGTAAATATTAACTTACAAGCTAATTCAAGTACTTGGCATTAACTTCACCAAACAAGAAATCAGTAGCTGGTAATTTTTATTATTGTTATAATTAGTAATATTAGTATTAATAAAGTTGTTTTTAAAATTAAAATGTAGTATGTGTAAATATAGTGCAAAGTCAAAAAGAGAAACTGTTCTTGTAACGCTGTCTAAACAAAGGAGTATTGAAAAATGAGGGGGGGGTCCCCCCTTATCATGCTATTGATAAGCATCTTATCTTATTCATAGTCTGAAGTTCACAATTTAAAGTCCCAGAGCAGAGCAAAAAGCTCTGATACATATTCCACTTTTCACAACTCTTCCAGTGTTCTCAGACGGGGTCTTTATATAGAAATGTAGGAGTCTTCATGATAGCAAACATTCAAGATGTTTTCGCTAGAAACCTAGTGATTGTGTAGAGCAATATTCAAATACAGGCTGAATTATGCACAATCTTTATGTAGAAAATTATGCTTCATATGAATATTCCTTAAATTTAATTTCAGTTACCTATTTCTCTTTCATCCGAACAAGAATATTATTGTGTGTGAGACAGCTGTAAATACAGTTAATGACTGGGGGAAAACAAGAAGGGGTTCTCTCATCATACCAGATATCAGTTTTCTTTGGAGAAACAAAACCAAACAATAGATGATGCCCAGCAGTCAAATTGATTACTTGCAGGAACAAATTTCTGCAATCCTACTTCATTGTCCAGATGAAACATATTCCACATAGGAATGAAGCCAAATAGCAAGTCACAATGTTTGGCTTATATCCTATGTGGAATATGGTGAAGCATAATTAAATTAAATTGGGAAATTATCTAAAATGGCAGGTAAATTATGTAGGGCATAAGCAAACAATTGCATAAATAAAGAGGCAATTTTCAAAAAAGAGTCTCCTCCTGCCTCTTCAATCCTTACCCACCCAGTCCTGTCCCATGTATAATTTAGTTCTAGGAACTCTGGATTTTCTGGGGACAAAATTGAAGAATTAGAAAGTCATTAGAATACATAATAAAAAGTCAAGACCCAAATTCTAGAATCTTCAGTAAATAAACAGCCCTGGGTACCCACAGGGAGTAACAAAATGTCTTACTTGCTTTAAGTAAATACATAAAATGACTCAGAATTTCAACTGGAAAAAATTGTTGTTTTGTTTTAATGTGTAGATTTTTATGCCTTTTAATTTACTTTCCTGCTGCATTTTTATTCAACAGTAGGCTATTTGTCTTTTGTCTTTTTTTCAATTTGTTTCTATAATGCCACTTTCTATTCATGACTTTAAAAATAAATTTGAAAAATCATTATATTACGTACCGTAGATCCTTCATGAAACATTTTTTCTAAACAATTTATTGGTTCTGCTTGGCTAACCTTTATTTTCTTAATGCTACCTCATGTTGTATGTCATACAAATTTTAGAATGAAGTTGCATATAAGAGAATAACCCTGTGCTATTTTTCTGTCCCCAGAGCCACAAACCTGTACAGTGAAAGATTTTCTCTGTGCCAATGGGGACTGTGTTTCTTCAAGGTTTTGGTGTGATGGAGATTTTGATTGTGCAGATGGCTCTGATGAGGTAGGCATCTTTGCAAAATCAAACAAAAAATAAAGCAATTCCTTAAACTTGCATTTGTAATTATTATTCATTTCAAGGAGTGTGACAAGGACAGCTCTGAATGCATTTTGCTCCTGACACACTGAGATAAGTGTTATATCTAAGCGCCGTGCTACACACATCCAGCACAGGGAAAAGCTCTTGTGCTACTATTGACAGTTAATTTTATAGTCTCTTTTACCTCAAGTGGTGAATGGTTGGGTTGGGAATAAGATGTTTGGAAACCCTATTCCCTATAGCTGATGCCCTTGCCATCTGTGAATTTGTTCATAAATTTGCTGCAGTATTTATAGTCAGGACTAATATTTTTATGCATTTTAAACAGTTTCTTCTCCCCAGTCTCTTTCTTCAGTACATATAGTCTTATAGACTTAGATATGGGTCATCAATTTTTATGAAACCGCAGGTTTAGCTTAGCTTAGATGATGAATCACAATCCATTTATAATAAGCTCTACATACACACAGTTAAGTGAAAAAGTTTAGAATTTCTCTGGATAATTCTGTAATCTTAGATTGTGCTAACATTTATAAAACTTCACGCAATTCATTACTTATGCATCTGTGTATTCATGTTACAGATATTAATCACTCCATGATGCTTTAAAAATAATACATGACACACAGTAATAACCACTGTGATTACTATGAGAAAATAGTGATTTTCTCTGTTGATGATTTCTCGTGTTACTATCAGGAACATAGCACTTGTGTAATCAAGTCCAGTCAGAGATGAAGGAAAAATGAGGTCTCTGGAGCTCAGTGGCCACCATGGCTCCTCCTGGTACACAGTGACTCCCTAGACCTCCCTAGATGATATTGACTCGAATATGTACCTACCCTCACGAAGGGCCTCCCACTGACTGTAGGCTTGGCAAGAAGGAATCCTCCTGCTGCTCTAGAGGTTTCTGTGTTTCAGGTTCAGCTTCCTTAAGTATCCACTGATTACCCGCCTCTTTGGGAGACACTGCAGGTCTCTATTAATGATAGAGCCCACACTAACTAGATCTTTCCCAGCCTTCAGGTATTCTTATCAAGTTTGGACAATTCTCCATTCTCTATCTTGGAAAAGTTCCCCTAATCACATAAAAGAGTCTAGATTTTGGAAACCAATGCACTTAATTTCTCACCTGAAGTCCAGAAAACTTAAATCTTTAGGCTGCAAAGGTCACTTAGGAGAAGATGAAAAATACCATTTCTATTCATGGGGCTATTCACAAAACAAGTCAAAATGAAATTTTTAAAAATGCACAGGGAAGTTCAAGTCTTACATTGCTCAGCTACATATTTCCTTAGTATCTATTTACTCAAAAATTGTATTAAATGTTTCCCAGTGAGGAAAATATATTTCACATAAATTCATCCATATCATTAAAATGTTTTGTTTTTGGTTTCTTTAAAAAAATGTGTTCCATGGGGCTTTCCTGGTGGCGCAGTGGTTGGGAGTCCACCTGCCGATGCAGGGGACACGGGTTCGTGCCCCGGTCTGGGAGGATCCCACGTGCCGCGGAGCGCCTGGGCCCGTGGGCCATGGCTGCTGGGCCTGCGCGTCCGGAACCTGTGCTCCGCAACGGGAGAGGCCACAGCAGTGAGGGGCCCGTGTACCACAAAAAAAAAAAAAAAAAAAAAAAGACATGTTCCATCAGCACCGTGTAATTGTGAAACATCAAGAGGTGGGGATATATTGCTTAAGGCTTGTGATTTCATCTTGCATGTTGTTCACTAGATGTCCAACATACGTAGACAAAATCAAACACTTCTTTTTCAAAATCTTATTCGCATGAAAGTAGACATCCTTATCTATGCCGTTTCTGTCATGCCATAAGTACATGGGCATAGTTCTCTGATGGCTGAATATATCTCCATTATCTGGACATTTTTATAATAATGTCCCTAGGGAATTAAATTAACTCTCTGAAAGGTGGACTTTCTCTACATTTACAGACATTTAGTATAGTCTATATGTAAGGAAGTGGCTAACACTATGGGCAGCTGATTTCTATTTCCTTTCTAAAATCTAGCTTGATAGGTTTCATTGACAAGAAAAGCAAACAAACAAACAAACAAAAAGGTGAGCTGAACAAATGGCTAGAAAGCATAATTACATACAGGATATTCTCATATTAGGAACAAAAGAAAATTGTGAGGATTAATTTTGTATGAATGTTAACTGAATTCGTTTGTTAATTTCCAGCCAAAACAAAAAAAAAGAAACCAAAAACTTGGATCAATGTAATTGTGTATCAAGTTAGTGGCAAACACAGAGAAGAACTATTTAAAGTGCCTTTAAAATATAATATATGGCCTCTGCATCCAGTATAATATACTGTAAGGACAAAAAGAAATGTAAAAGAATCTTAAACTGTATTCGTAGATGTGTTGTTAAATAATAACATTGGTTTTGCTAATTTGAATTTCATATATCAATATCTTAAGAGTAGGATAGTTCAAATGTTAAATTTTTAAAATATTATTAACACTCAAAATTTTTAAGTAAAATAAAGGAGATACAAATCTAGAAACAATGAAAGTAAATAAAAGTCCTGTAATTAAATTCAAAAGTATCAGTTTGAGATCTTGATTTATTTTTCTCCTTTTTAAAATATATATTCTTAGCTCTGCCACTGAAAAATCCTAAAACCAATGACATCACAGCCTTAAAGACTATCTCTAACATTCACATCATGACCTCTAAATACATTTTCCAATTAACAGAATCAAAACCCCTTTAAGAAATGTTTAATTCTAGGTCTGAGAAAGGCAATTGACAAAATGAGCCACTAACATCTTGTCAAGCCAGAAAACAAGGCTATTGGGATAATGTCCAGAGTACATAGGAGCAAAATTGCAGGGCTTTCCACTGACAAAAAGGACAATTTGAGCATCAGAAAGAAAAAACAAATGACTGTAATATATTGAAATACAATAAATGTACAAAAATACATGAGTTCATAATAATACTTAAACAAATAAAAGCTCAGTTGTTACTTTGGAGGTTGCTAAGGTATCAGCATTCTTAGGATTTACTCAGCCAAAATCAGAATGTGGGACATTCTATAGAGCAAATGACCTGGTTCCTTCAAGTAGTAAATGGCATTTAAAAAAAGTAGGGGAATGGAAAATAGTTACACATTAAAAGAAACTCAAATCAAACTCAGTGTATAGACATCTTTTACATCCTTCTTTTACCAAACCATATTTTTACATAGTTAAGAAAATAAGAAACTTTTTAATGTGGATTGGGAATAACTTTAAGAAATTTTTGTTAATTCCATGATACTGTTAATTTTCTGAAGCTATCGTTGTTATGTTAAAGTTCAGAATATAAATAAATTGGGGGAGAGGATTATGAAACATGAATAGCCAAGTGTGGATAATTGTTAAATATGCATAATGAGCACATGGGTCTTATTATTCTATTCTCTCTATTTTTCTGTATGTTTTTAAATGTCTAAGATAATTAAATACCCCACAAATATAAACACAGACACACTGCATCCACTATACTGTAATCTATTATAAATCAAAATCTTCTGGTGATAGAAAAAGTGTCTAGAAGTATTACCTTCTGTGTTATTGTCAATACAAATAGACCAGTGTTACTGGTTACTGAACTCTTTTACTTGAATTAGCCTTATTGCTGAGATAAACATTAATTAATTCTATAAATATATACTGAGCAGTTATAATCAACACATATATTAGACACTTGATTCATAGACAAACATGATCCCTATCCTAGTGGACCTGAATTACATAAAATGTTAATTTATATTCCTGATTTTCTACATTTGCTACTTCATTCATTCAACCATTTATTCAGCAGTTTTTATTGAATGCTTACTTATTGAATGTGTCCCAGGCATAGTACTGGGCATGGAAGAGGAAGGTGATGAACAAAATATATGAAATTACTTTCTCATGACCAGTGCATGGGCTATTTCTCCAATGTCATGCACCATTACATAACTTACCCCTCAGATACAGCACATTTCTAATTCTCCTCACACATGAAAATTCTTTTCTTAGTTCCATTTCTGTTTAAACTTCTTCTGTGAAGCCTTTTGTGAAACCTTTAAGAATTCATATGTTTAAAGCATATTCATTTATCTTGACAGTATATTTTATTGCAATTGTTGGTTTAGGTGCTGGTCTTCTATTAGAATTTATCAAATACGGGGAATAATCTTAGTTTTCTTTACATTATTATTTAAGAAACTCTAGTAAATGGTAAATTTTCAATACTTGGGAGAAGAAGGGAAGAAGAAAAGAAGGAAAGAAGAAAATCAGTTATATAGCAGGTGGTCTAAACTGCCATCAGCAAAGAGAAAACTATAGGAATTTAGAAAATAAACTCTTCTTTCTTACATGGGATGAACCTGGGAAGAAGCAGGGAGTAATAGTTTGATATACTTCATTCACTGGGAATTTCACAAGCTGTGAGAGTGCTGCACCTTTTGTGAAAGGAGCAGACAAATAGATTTTGGCAACAGTAGAAATTGCTAAACGGCAGAAAAACATCATCCCAGCAAGATATTTCACTGCAGCCTCCCATTTCAACCAGAGCGATCAGACTCAAGGAAAGTAAATTTCTAGTGGATCCCTTTCATTGATCTCACATAAAGAACTGAAAGGCCCCCAAAGGTATCACTACTATCTTATTTGACTTCCAAATAAAATCTGTATGTGAGCTAGCAGAAAATACCAATTGTGACAGTTCATTTCACAGTTCTACAGGAAGAAATGTCAGGAGAGTGGAAAAAGAATATGACCAGCAGCCAAACTGTAAAAGAACAGGTACAGAGGGAACAAAAATGGGAATATGAGGAAAGAAAGAACATTAGGGGAAGTTTTGCCAAGGCAAGACAGAATTGCCTTAGGATTCTTAGTTGTTTCACATTCATCCTTCCACCCCACTCCCAAGGAACCAGCTGTACTTGCTTAGAAATATTTTTTAGCCCTTTTATTTCCCTACAATCTTCATCGTCACTTACACTTATTAAAATTACATTACCCTATAACTGTCTATTGGAGAATGAGCCACTCAGAGCAATTTAATTAGTTGATAAAGCCATGGGATTTATGTTCTTTTTACATTTCTGTTTTATTATGACTAAGAGACAAATGAAAGTGGAAAAGGATTATAATGTTATATAGTCACAAGTTTAAATGTGACCATCTGAGTTTCTTGTATGTGTCTTTTTTGGATTTGAAGACATTTGTCTAAAAAATTAATTTTAATTATGTATGTGTTGTTTTTGACAGAGAAATTGTGAAACAAGTTGTTCCAAAGATCAGTTCCAGTGTTCCAATGGTCAGTGTATATCAGCAAAATGGAAATGCGATGGCCATGAAGACTGTAAATATGGAGAAGATGAGAAAAACTGTGAGCCAGGTAAAATTCTTGAGGCCATATTTCATTTAACTAGTATTTTAACTTGGTTAGAATTTAACTTTAAGCAATGATATGCATAAAACAGTGGCAAATAATGCACATATTTACTGTTTTTAAGAAATAATCTGAAATATCTGTAGATAAATTAATTGGTGTGCCCTTCATATGTTTTGAAAGTGTTTTGGCGGGTAAGATTGTTATTATTTCAAGATCCAAGCATTACTCCCCAAAATTTGGTTTTCTGGTCTCTATATTTTTCTACACCATTTGGAGTTGTTTTTCCAAGACAGCAACATGAAATATGTTGAAACTGTAAGTATAATAAAAGTCAGGTTTCAATTCTGGAAATTAAGGTTATAAAACAGAATGTAATAGTTTCAATGTGATACCAACTGAGAAAAAGGATGTCTATTATTTCTATTTGTATCATGGTCCAAAATAAAAATAAAATTAAGAAGCAAAACCAGAGTATAGGAAGAAAAACCCAATTTATACATTTCTGTTCCTTAAACATGACTTTAAATATACTCATTAAATTAACTTTTATACTTAGGAATTTTAATAACAATATTCTACAGGAAAAAAATACTAGGGAAAAAAATCAGTTTGTAATCTATGTCTATGGTTATAAGCACTTTCATGGTTACTTTGAGAGACTAGGTCAGGATTGCAGATACCTGGCACACACATTACCATTGTCCCAGTACCATGCCCATGGTCCATGTTGCTAATTGATCACATCTTTTTTCTTACTGAATCCAGACATATTCCCAGACTCCTTATTAATACAGATCCCTAGGCAAACACTGCCAATTAAAAGAAATTAAATCCCAAGGGAAAAGCTTTTTAGCATTCCTGGACTAAGTAATTTAGACCACAAAGTCATTATGTAAGTACATTTGGCCACCTAGTAGTCTAATATAAGGCCAAGAACTCCAGAGGTTTGAATACAAACTTAGCAAACTCAAGCACATAGACAAAGAAAGGCCTCGTCATTATTATGTCAATTAATTAAATTGGGTATTGGTAGTAACTTACTTATCCACTTTTAAAAAAATTTTTCCATATCATAAAGAAATACTTCGAATTCTACAGACTCTGCTAATCATACATATATTCATATTTAAAACCCCAAACCAAAAAAAAAAAACTTCTTAAAACTTATGTAAATATGACATTTATATCAAAACAGCCAAATAGATATCATGGGGTCTATGAGACCATGCCAAGATTTCCACTTTTAGCTTTATACAGTGCACATTATGAATTAACATTCCCAAAGGTCACTAAATCCTATTACAGTTTTAAAAATAATTTGAGGCTTTTGTCTTTTAAATAAATTAATTGAAAATTGTAAAAAAATACATTTAACTTCACAAATCAGGAAGATGGAGGTTATAGAGGGTTTTTTTCTTTCCCTTTCTTTCTTTAGGCTAGTGAGTTGAATACTTATTGAACAGGCTATTACATCATGAGGTATATTTAGTACAATGCAATAATATTGTAAAGCACATCTTAAGTCAATATTTAATATCAGATGTTGAATATAGCTCAAATAATCTAAACTGTTTTCATTACTATGTATAATTTTTATATGCTTTTATCTATCAACCATTCATTCTGTTCACTAAATCTAAATTTCAACTTTATATTCAGCTTCTCCTGCTTGCTCATCAAGTGAATATATATGTGCCAGTGGAGGATGTATTTCAGCATCTTTGAAGTGTAACGGAGAATATGATTGTGCTGATGGTTCAGATGAGGTAAAATCTATTTTTTGGTTAAAATCTATGAATTACATGAATTAGGTTTGAGAAAGCAAATATAGTAAAAAACAAAGAGACAGAATCTTGATTCTTAGCACTGTCTAAAATGTCAAGACAAGAACATTGAATACAGTAATTTCAGCAAATACCTGAATCTTCATGCTGTCCATAGACTAAACCCTATTGTCATTTGCAGAGGTGATATTCATTAAATAAAAATAAAAGAAATCCCACAGTATAATCAATCTCCAGTATTGTCAGCTGCATGTTCATCTTGCTTGTGACGATAGCATTATCATTAATGAAAACTGCAGTGGCCTTTTGTATTTGAACAGATGGACTGTGTGACTGAGTGTAAGGAAGATCAGTTTCGATGCAGAAATAAAGCCCACTGTATTCCAATTAGATGGCTTTGTGATGGAATTCGTGACTGTGTGGATGGCAGTGATGAAGACAACTGTGACAGAGGTAAGGTACTTTGTATGTGTGCATGTGTGTGTGTGTGCGCACGCGCGCCTGCAAGTAAGAGAATGGCAAGAATGACAGTTAAGATGCTACGCAGAATATTTACATAGTGTGCTAGAGGCAGAGGATAAGATCATTAAATGATTCTCCTTTTCTAGTTTCATTACATAATAGCCTATTCTAAATAAGCAAAATCTGGCTCATTTTCAGACAAGAGTATAAATTCGTCTTCATATAACAAAGACAACCAAAATGCAAGTGTTTTTTGGGTGCCTATCATGAGCATGTCTTTGGACTAGTTGTTGGGTCAGGGATGGGGATATGAGAAGAATCCAGGGAACATAGCCACTATAGCCATTCCTACCAAAGTATTTTCTGGGCACGTTTCTCTTCCACATTGCTTGCCTGGTTTCTGAATGACTAGAAACAGCATATGGTATACTATACCACACCTACTGATATGCTAGATCATATATAGGTTATAGGTGTGCCCCAAATTTCTTTCTTGCCATATAGTTGAGAAAATGACCTACATTATTTGTCAGTCTGAAAGAAACTTTCTGTTTTATAGCATCATTTTTTTCCAGCTATGGGAAAATCCTGACAGATAACTTTTTAGTTTAAGTCACCACATTAAAAATAGCAATTATGGCTACTTTAGAGTTAATGAGTGGAAAGCAAAGAAATTATAGGGTGAATCTTAAAATGATCACAAATTGTAGCATTCTTATTATTTTCATAAGATATATTATGAAATATATATCTTATCAATATATATTATATATATATTTATATATATTGTTTAAATACAAAAGTTATTTTTACCTACTTATAAAAGTCTCTCAATCAACTTTGCATTTTAGAATATTTGGAACATCATCAACAGAGATGATATTAGATATTGACATATGTTGCAAGGCATTTGAACATTCAGGGTTTACACAGTTTAAATGGGCCTAAAGTATTTACTTCTGTCAATATCTAGTTGCTCAAGGAAAAATACCTTCTACTTTCTTTAATATTAGATCAAAACTTTATGATGTCCTATATTTCTATTCCAAACCTGATAAAGTATTGTTATATCAGCAGAAGAAATCCTGTTTCTCATTTGGAATCTGCAGTACCTTATAAAAAACTGTAAAAGATTAAACTTCCGTAATAGCCGTTTCTACTTTCGCTTAAGTTCTCACACTCTCTTTCTGTAATTGGTTACTGTAAAGAAAGCAAACTTTGTGGACATTCTGGTACCAACAACTCATATACAATCTTATAGTCAAAGACTTTGGGACCACAATTAAGCTACTCGTCATTTACCATTTTCTAATTAATAAGCTCTATCCCCTCAGCTTAAGTCACTGTCACCAGTCTTGTTCTTTTCCTTGTGGCTTCCTATCTGGGCTATTAGTGACCCAACTGGTCACCAGTACATCCTATTCACTGCTGCCATGTTCATCTTATTTAAATGTAACTCTGGTTTTGTCAATCTTTACTTAAAGCTCTTCCTGGTTAGATACAAATATCACAACCTGGCAGTCAGGGTTATAAGAGAATGATCCCATTTCACCTTTCCAGTCTTATAACTCTACTAATCCTCTTTATGTACCCTAAATTCTAGCCAAACTGGAAGATAATATTCAAGCAATATCCTCCATGCTTTTCAACATCTTTCTTGATTATTCTACTATTTTGCCATCTCAATACCTTTGCCAGTAAAAATTATATCTATTCTTTTAAGTCCATCTCAGTTACTACTGTGTCTTCAACCAAATTGCAGTCTTTTTTTAGTTTCCCTAGGAACCATTTGATTGCATTCCTATTGTCATGTTCTTCCTTCTAATATAATCACTTCTGTATTATTTGACTAAGCTTCCCTGTTGGAATATGAGTTTCTTGATGTGAAAAATTAGGTATGCAAGCAAAATATGGAAGTACATTTCAGGCAGTGGGATCATTATGTTCAAAGTCACAGAGGTGAGGGAAACGATCTGTTTAGGAGCCACATGTAATTGAGGAGTCATGCTGTAGAACTTGGTTTTAATATTATGCATGTTGAGGAGTTTTCCAATGCTTTTGAGGAGTTTTCTAATATTTAAAAAGGAAGGGGTGATGGGATTTGAACTATGTAACAGCACAGAGAATTTACTGAGATGAGAATCAAGCAGTCCAGTTTCTTGTCTTATCTCCACGGACATTTCTGTGCTCATGTTTTCATACTATCAAGTTCAGCCACAGTGAAATGTCTCCAACAGCTGTAGAAACACCTGGAAAGTGAGTGTGTGCCTGGGAGGGTGGGTGGTGGTGGGCAATCCTTTTAGGATTTAGCTACTTGTTTAATATTGGATTTCATAAAAAAATGTGTTTGAACAAAGGATTCCAGGTTAAAAAATCAAACATTAAAGTAAAAAACTGAACATTATAGTTTTTGAAATCTGAGATAACTTTCAGATTTAAAATGACTATTAAATGTTTAAGCTTACTGAATAAAAAGAGAGTTGAGAGCTTTTAATTCAACCATTTAGAAATATGTCAAAGCTCCCCTACCCTCCCTATTTCTGCTTCTAACATTTCTTGGGTTCCTTTGCTGCTAGGTAATTAAATTCCAATGGAATACCTTGTTGGTTAAAGTGTTTGATCCTGTATGGATGTACCATAAGGCATGACCAAGTTCAGATTTCTAGTATTTGATTTGCTTCCAGGAAGTTGTTTAGGTATTGGGAAAAAGCACTTCAAGGCACTGAGGAGATAAAATGCCAGAATAAATAGCTCTTCTATTAAATGTTACTTCCATTCATCTCAAATCTGGACACGTGAGCTAACAGGGGCTAAGTGCTGGGGGCTGGAAGATAAGAGAGCTGTAGGATAAACATGGAACATTTTCAATGTGAATCAGTTTTACTGGTTTACTTTAAAAGGACTGAAATCCCAAATACTATGGAATTAAAAGCAGCATTCACTTTTTTTTTTAATAAATTTATTTATTTATTTTTTGTTGCATTGGGTCTTCGTTGCTGCATGAGGGCTTTCATGCGGCGAGCGGGGGCTACTCTTCGTTGCAGTGTGTGGGCTTCTCATCGTGGTGGCTTCTCTTATTGCGGAGCACAGGCGCTAGGCGCAAGGGCTTCACGAGTCGTGGCGCATGGGCTCAGTAATTGTGACACACGGGCTTAGTTGCTCCACGGAATGTGGCATCTTCCCGGACCAGGGCTCGAACCCATGTCCTCTGCATTGGTAGGCGGATTCTTAACCACTGTGCTATGAGGGAAGCCCAGCAGTCACATTTTGAAAGGTAAACCGTGTTGCCTTAAGGAAACTTGGTGTTTGTTTTGGCCTGAGCTTTCAAACTTTATTCTTTATAGCAATTTTGTTGGAAAAGATATTCTTTTTAGTAATTATCAGCTCAAATGTGTATATTATTATAGAAATTATAAAATATTATATATTTAAGCTTATCTCAACTCAAATAAAGATGAGAACTCTAGATGATTATTTTCTGTGATGTTTCACTTGTCCAAATTTCTATGAAACTGCCAAGAGCTAAGTTATATTTAGACATAGGTTGTTGTTAATATATACTTATCTATTTTTCTAATAACCTCCCATTGAGCTGATCAAGAACATGACTAGGAAACTGGGATTTTAAACCAGCTAATCTCTTTATATTATACCTGTTTTTAATTGTTTATGTGTGCTTCATGCCATTTCAAAATAAACTTGTTAAGTTAAGATGTCTTGGAAACCCCCCACCCCCCCAATGCATTGTTTGCAATGCAAATTCTTCCTAGTACAATAGGAAACCTTTCGTAGGTTATCATAAAACCTTTGCCTTTCTGCTACAATTATGATTTCATTTATATTTCTCTTCTTCTTAATAAAAATAGTGGCATATCCAACACTTTTTTTGTTTTATTTATTTATTTTTGGCCACACTTTGTGGCATGCAGGATCTTGGTTCCTCCATCAGGGATCGAACCTGTGTCCCCTGCAGTGGAAGCCTGGAGTCTTAACCACTGGGCTGCCAGGCAAGTCCCATGTCCCACACTCTTATGGGGAAAATGATAATGTTATGTAATGCAATACCTTTGGGAACTCATTTTTTTTCCTTTTAACAAGACTGATGTGCTACAAATAGTTTTTTTTAAATAATCAGAGGATGTCAAGAGTTCACAAATTCTGTTTGAATTTAGTCCATTTTAGAATGGAACATGCGATGAGATTTAGTCATTAGAATCTTTATTCTGAAAGAATACAACTCTATTTCATATTCTATGGATTTTGATATTGAATTAAGCCAAAGCTCACCTCAAACCAATATTCATATCTTTAATACTAAAGGCTGTTCATGTTATATCTTTTTGTTTTCAGAGTTCCTAAATGGTAATGTATTTTCTTGCATTGATTTTGATAATTGAGATTATTTTAAAAATCAGGGCATTTTTAGAGTTGAACATTGCAGATGTTTGAAAGAAAAGGGTGTCCCAATGCCAGATATTGTACTGTCAGAAGTCTCACATGGTGACATTCACCTTGCTGCACTCACCAAGGACCTGCCTTTTTCTGTGTCTTAGTTTGTTAGTGCTCAGGGGTGTCAATTTAAGCTGCACCAGTTCTGTTAAGCATTTTTGCAGGAAAACTTAGACCCGTTCTGAATGGTATCACTATAAATTCCTGGCCTCAGCTTCAACTACCACTCAAGATTCTAAGCAATCTACCTATATGTTTTTAATGATCTCTCTCTACCATTAACCATATCTGGTTTTTAAAAAGTTGATTTGTTTTCTCACATTCCACCTCACAGCAATAGTAAAAATCATGAGCTTTTTTCAACATCTAGACACAAAATTAACTAAGCTACATATAGCTGTGCCTAGCATTTCCTCCTTCCTTTCTCTTGAAATGGAAGACTTGTCTTCCAGCCTAAGGATAATCCTTTTATTTTGCTTTAGATCTCAACTCCTTCACACTTTCTTGATTCTCAAGGAACTCATTATCTGAATTACCATTTCTGTCTTTTGTATCCTCAACATTACCTTGTCTACTGAATTCCTTAACTTCCTCTTTTCTTCCTCCCCTTTAAGGGTAAAGTTCTGGACTACAAATTCTTCATCTATAATAACGAACTACAAACATTTCACTAAACCCACCACCACTTTCTCTAAAGCTACTCTCTTAGCATCATTTAAATGTGCTAACTATTAACTTCCTGTTAGAAAAGTTTTCAGGTATTTCTCCAACCACTCTGGCTACTTCTTCTCAGTCTCTGCTAGATTCCTCTTTATCTATTCAAACTTTAAACGCTGAGTTTCTCTGTGTTCTCTTCTAAATTTCAAATAATAACTGTATTCTGATCATTCCCACCTCTACATTTACACTTCAGAAACCTATCCCATATTTCAGACACATTTATCCACTAGCCTGCTAAATATCACCACATGATTGTCTTACCAGTAACCTAAATGAATTGTCATTATTTCCACTAAACCTGATCCTTCTAATGCGATCTTTTATTTATTGAATGACACCAACATTCACTGAATGACCCCAACAAACCAAAAATTGAGTAGTACTGTGTTTCACTACGCACTCTCCTTTACCACCCTCATCTAGTTAGCCATCAGATCCTGAGGATTCTACCTCCTGAAGAGCTCTCAAATGTAGCTACTCTAAATCAGGTTTCCATCAGTTGTTTTCTGGACTGCTGCAAGCCCTCTTCAAATTGGTCTTTTTCCTCCCATCTTGGCTTTACTACTCCCTATCTTCATTTCTAAGTTTTCCTCACTGTAGCTAGTGTTGTCATTCTAAAACCCAAATCTGATTCTGTGATTTCCTAAGTTAAATCTTTGCTACTGGAAGTGAATTACTAGAGATTAGTGTGCAAGTCAAAACTCAGAACAAGAAGAGCTTATTGACTCTCACAAGCCTAGACTCATTATTCTCTCCAAAGTACATACATAAAATGAACAATGCTTCTTTCTTGGAATTTTCTAGGCTTGCAAGGATGAGCCCTGTCATTCCCCAGCTCCCTGTTTTAATAAACATATCCATTTTTAATATGTTAATACCTTCAATCATCAAATCTCACCAATATAGAAATGATACTACTTATATATGAAATTTAAATTAATATAATTCTCTGAGAGCAGTCTTATTAATCTTAATTTTAAATTCCCATCAAGTTTCTTTGTGTGGTTTCCCCATGTACTCCTTACAAATATGAACTTATAAATCTTAACCATACCTCTTTTGTAGCATATGAAGATGTTGAGCCCCATAGAAATTAATACACTTTTCCAAAGCAAGACAAAGCAAGTTCCTATCTCCCTAACCATTGCTGTTTCTGCTATATATTGCTACATATCTAGACATACAACTAAAGTTTATTCATACTTTGGGTCCTTTGCCTGTGGTGGATGTATTTAATTTTAAGTTAGAACGTCCCTGTATTCTTTTTTTTTTTAACATCTTTATTGGAGTATAATTGCTTTACAATGTTGTCTTAGTTTCTGCTGTATAACAAAGTGAATCAGCTATATGTATACATATATCCCCATATCCCTTCCCTCTTGTGTGTCCCTCCCACCCTTCCTATCCCACCCCTCTAGGTGGTCACAGCACCGAGCTGATCGCCCTATGCTATGGGGCTGCTTCCCACTAGCTGTCTGTTTTACATTTGGTAGTATATATGACCATACCACTCTCTCACTTCGTCCCAGCTTACCCTTCCCCCTCCCCGTGTCCTCAAGTCCATTCTCTACGTCTGTGTCTTTATTCTTGTCCTGCACTTAGGTTCTTCAGAAACTTTTTGGTTTTTTTTTTCTTTGATTCCATATATATGTGTTAGCGTATGGTATTTATTTTTCTCTCTCTGACTTACTTCACTCTGTATGACAGACTCTAGGTCCACCCACCTCACTACAAATAACTCAATTTCATTTCTTTTTATGGCTGAGTAATATTCCATTGTATATATGTGCCACATCTTCTTTATCCATTCATCTGTAGATGGACACTTAGGTTGTTTCCATGTCCTGGCTATTGTAAATAGTGCTGCAGTGAACATTGTTGTACATGACTCTTTTTGAATTATGGTTTTCTCAGGGTATATGCCCAGTAGTGGGATTGCTGGATCGTATGGTAGTTCTATTTTCATTTTTTTAAGGAACTTCCATACTGTTCTCCATAGTGGCTGTATCAATTTACATTCCCACCAAGAGTGCAAGAGGGTTCCCTTTTCTCCACACCCTCTCCAGCATTTGTTGTTTGTAGATTTTTTGATGATGGTCATTCTGACCGGTGTGAAGTGATACCTCATTATAATTTTGATTTTCATTTTTCTAAGGATTAGTGATGTTGAGCATCCTTTCATGTGTTTGTTGGCAATCTGTATATCTTCCCTGTATTCTTTTTTTTTTTTAACATCTTTATTGGAGTATAGTTGCTTTACAATGGTGTGTTAGCTTCTGCTTTATAACAAAGTGAATCAGTTATACATATACATATGTTCCCATATCTCTTCCCTCTTGCGTCTCCCTCCCTCCCACCCTCCCTATCCCACCCCTCTAGGTAATCACAAACCACCGAGCTGATCTCCCTGTGCTATGCGGCTGCTTCCCACTAGCTATCTGTTTTACGTTTGGTAGTGTTTATATGTCCATGCCACTCTCTCACTTTGTCACAGCTTACCCTTCCCCCTCCCCATGTCCTCAAGTCCATGCTCTAGCAGGTCTGTGTCTTTATTCCTGTCTTACCCCTAGGTTCTTCATGACCTTTTTTTTTTCTTTCTTTTTTTCCCTCAGATTCCATATATATGTGTTAGCATACAGTATTTGTTTTTCTCTTTCTGACTTACGTCACTCTGTATGACAGACTCTAGGTCCATCCACCTCACTACAAATAACTCAATTTCATTTCTTTTTATGGCTGAGTAATATTCCATTATATATATGTGCCACATTTTCTTTATCCATTTATCTGTTGATGGAAACTTAGGTTGCTTCCATGTCCTGGCTATTGTAAATAGAGCTGCAATGAACATTTTGGTACAGGACTCTTTTTGAATTATGGTTTTCTCAGGGTATATGCCCAGTACTGGGATTGCTGGGTCGTATGGTAGTTCTATTTGTAGTTTTTTAAGGAACCTCCATACTGTTCTCCATAGTAGCTGTATCAATTTACATTCCCACCAACAGTGCAAGAGGGTTTCCTTTTCTCCACACCCTCTCCAGCATTTATTGTTTCTAGATTTTCTTTTTTTACATCTTTATTGGAGAATAATTGCTTTACAATGGTTTGTTAGTTTCTGCTATATAACAAAGTGAATCAGTTATACATATACATATGTTCACATATCTCTTCCCTCTTACAGCTCCCTCCCTCCCACCCTCCCTATCCCACCTATCTAGGTGGTCTCAAAGCACCGAGCTGATCTCCCTGTGCTATGTGGCTGCTTCCCACTAGCTATCTATTTTACGTTTGGTAGTATATATATGTCCATACCACTCTCTCACTTTGTCAAGGGTTACCCTTCCCCCTCCCCATATCCTCAAGTCCATTCTCTAGTACGTCTGTGTCTTTATTCCTGTCTTACCCCTAGGTTCTTCATGACATTTTTTTTTCTTAGATTCCATATATATGTGTTATCATACGGTATTTGTCTTTCCCTTTCTGACTTATTTCACTCTGTATGACCGACTCTAGGTCCATCCACCTCACTACAAATAACTCAATTTCGTTTCTTTTTATGGCTGAGTAATATTCCAATGTATATCTATGCCACATCTTCTTTATCCATTCATCCGATGATGGACACTTAGGTTGTTTCCATCTCCGGGCTATTGTAAAAAGAGCTGCAGTGAACATTTTGGTACATGACTCTTTTTGAATTATGGTTTTCTCAGGGTATATGCCCAGTAGTGGGATTGCTGGGTCATATGGTCATTCTATTTTTAGTTTTTTAAGGAACCTCCATACTGTTCTCCATAGTGACTGTACCAATTCACATTCCCACCAGCAGTACAAGAGTGTTCCCTTTTCTCCACACCCTCTCCAGCATTTATTGTTTCTAGACTTTTTGATGATGGCCATTCCGACTGGTGTGAGATGATATCTCATTGTAGTTTTGATGTGCATTTCTCTAATGATTAATTATGTTGATCATTCTTTCATGTGTTTGTTGCCAATATGTATATATTCTTTGGAGAAATGTCTATTTAGGTCTTCTGCCCATTTTTGGATTGGGTTGTTTGTTTTTTTGTTATTGAGCTGCATGAGCTGCTTGTAAATTTTGGAGATTAATCCTTTGTCAGTTGCTTCATTTGCAAATATTTTCTCCCATTCTGAGAGTTGTCTTTTGGTCTTCTTTATGGTTTCCTTTGCTGCGCAAAACTTTTAAGTTTCATTAGGTCCCATTTGTTTATTTTTGTTTTTATTTCCATTTCTGTAGCAGGTGGGTCAAAAAGGATCTTGCTGTGATTTATGTCATAGAGTGTTCCGCCTATATTTTCCTCTAAGAGTTTGATAGTTTCTGGCCTTACATTTAGGTCTGTAATCCATTTTGAGCTTATTTTTGTGTATGGTGTCAGGGAGTGTTCTAATCTCATACTTTTACATTTACCTGTCCAGTTTTACCAGCACCATTTATTGAAGAGGCTGTCCTTTCTCCACTGTACATTCCTACCTCTTTTATCAAAGATAAGGTGACCATATGTGCATGGGTTTATCTCTGGGCTTTCTATCCTGTTCCATTGATCTATCTTTCTGTTTTTGTGCCAGTACCATATTGTTTTGATTACTGTAGCTTTGTAGTATAGTCTGAAGTCCGGGAGCCTGATTCCTCCAGCTCTGATTTTCGTTCTCAAGATTGCTTTGGCTATTCGGGGTCTTTTGCGTTTCCATACAAATTGTGAAATTTTTTGTTCTAGTTCTGTGAAAAATGCCAGTGGTAGTTTGATAGGGACTGCATTGAATCTGTAGATTGCTTTTGGTAGTAGAGTCATTTTCACAATGTTGATTCTTCCAATCCAAGAACATGGTAATCTCTCCATCTATTTGTATCATCTTTAATTTCTTTCATCAGTGTCTTATAATTTTCTGCATACAGGTCTTTTGTCTCCTTAGGTAGGTTTATTCCTAGGTTATTTTATTCTTTTTGTTGCAGTGGTAAATGGGAGTGTTTTCTTGATTTCACTTTCAGATTTTTCATCATTAGTGTATAGGAATGCCAGAGATTTCTGTGCATTAATTTTGTATCCTGCTACTTTACCAAATTCATTGATTAGCTCTAATAGTTTTCTGGTAGAATCTTTAGGATTCTCTATGTATAGTATCATGTCATCTGCAAACAGTGACAGCTTTACTTCTTCTTTTCCGATTTGGATTCCTTTTATTTCCTTTTCTTCTCTATTTGCTGTGGCTAAAACTTCCAAAACTATGTTGAATAAGAGTGGTGAGAATGGTCAACCTCGTCTTGTTCCTGATCTTAGTGGAAATGATTTCAGTCTTTCACCATTGAGGAAGATGTTGCTGTGGGTTTGTCATATATGGCCTTTATTATGTTGAGGAAAGTTCCCTATATTCCTACTTTCTGCAGGGTTTTTATCATAAATGGGTGTTGAGTTTTGTCAAAAGCTTTCTCTGCATCTATTGAGATGATCATATGGTTTTTCTCCTTCAGTTTGTTAATATGCTGTATTATGTTGATTGACTTGCGTATATTGAAAAATCCTTGCATTCCTGGAATAAACCCCACTTGATCATGATGTATGATCTTTTTAATGTGCTGTTGGATTCTGTTTGCTAGTATTTTGTTGAGGATTTTTGCATCTATGTTCGTCAGTGATATTGGCCTGTAGTTTTCTTTCTTTGTGACATCCTTGTGTGGTTTTGGTATGAGGATGATGGTGGCCTCGTAGAATGAGTTTGGGAGTGTTCCTCCCTCTGCTGTATTTTGGAAGAGCTTGAGAAGGATAGGTGTTAGCTCTTCTCTAAATGTTTGATAGAATTCGCCTGTGAAGCCATCTGGGCTTTTGTTTGTTTTGTTTTGTTGATTAATGCTTTCTATTTAACTGTAAAGAGAGAAAGAATGCAAACATTTATAATATATGCACAGAAAGAGTACTTATTGCACAATTTTTATAAGAATAAATAATATTTCCTCACATCACCAATTTATATTTCTGTTATAAAATTAACTGTTTCTCTATGACTGCAAAAATTTTTTCCTGGTCATTCTGTTTTTAATGGATCAGTCTGTCAGTTTCCAGATAGAACTGAATTATCTAATAATTTTTAAAGTGTCTTTTCTTTTCAGAACAGCATAATTTTTAGTAAAGAAAATTAATACTATTTAAAATCTAAGTTTCTTTACACTCATTAACATAGAAATGACATGAAATGGAAGGGAATTTATATTTGAGAAAACTTGATTCTATCATCTTATGATCAATATTTTTTAAAGAAAATATGATAGACATGAGTGTGATATCAGATTGTTTTGAAAAGTTAAAAACGAATACCGTTTAAAAAAAAGTTCGGACGTTATATGTTCCTAGTAATATACAGGAAAAAAAATAATGAAATGAGACACTAGATACTGAGCTGAGAATTAGAGGAATATGTGTTTTGCTGACTGGAATTAATTATGCTATATCCCTCTGTCTCTTTTTTGTTTTAAAATAAAGGAGGAAATATATGTAGAGCGGATGAGTTCCTTTGCAATAATTCCCTCTGCAAACTACATTTCTGGGTGTGTGATGGAGAAGATGACTGTGGAGACAACTCTGATGAAGCCCCTGACATGTGTGGTATGGCATTTCACGTGGCTCTAGATTGTACTCTCATCTCCTGATGTAGTGCGCCAGCGTGAATCGATGAAGTGGTGAGGTGAACCACAAATTTTACTGTCTGGGGTTAGGTAGATAAAGTATAGCCACAGATACAGCTTTTGGTCAGGTAATAAGAGATAACCCTGCTCAAAGTTTATGACTTTATAGAGAGCCCTCCTAAATCTGAACTTGCACATGTCAGCAGTATTCAAAAGATAGATTATGGTCTGTCTAGGAGGATTTAGAGTAGTTGACCTTTTGTATTGAGTAAGGTTCATATAAGGACTTTGGCTTTATTAATTGGTGTTTTAGGCTAAAATAATTTTTTTGACAGATGAGCATGGAAAAAAATGTGCATAATCAAATCATGTACTTCCACAAGTCACCCACTACTGAGACTGTGGTTATTCAGAGAAGGGAAATAAATATACATAGAGATATACAGACATTATCTATCTATCTATCTATCTATATCTATATATCTTACAAATGTTAGGTGGAGAACCGCAATTAGGAGTTATTTAACATTTAAATCTGAAAATCTTAACAAAATTTATTTCTTCTTCAAATTCAAGTTACTTCTGACATTAGTCACAAGTGTGATTATGCAACCACGAACTATAAATATAAATGTGCACCTTTAGATCACCAAATTAAATGATTTCCTGTATTTGGTAAACACTTTTTTTCTTCATCTCATTCTTCTGCTAATCTCAGCAAAAAAGGTAATTTAACTTTTAATTTAAAGAAAAATACTACTACTTTGGGTATAACTAAATAGCACATCAGGTGAATTAAAGAAAGCATAGCATGAGTGTATGTTCTTAAATTCTGTGTTCTATTTGGTATATCAAATTAAACTAATTATTTTGATAGATGATGATATTGACTACAGATGTTACAGAAAAAAATCTGAAACAAGGAGGCAGCTTTATTTTAAACACGTTTTAAAATTTGAAAAAGACAGTAGTTAGAGAATTGATCTCTGTAGGTACAACTGATAAGTGATATAACTAAATTTCAATTTCAGTTCTTCTACATAATCTTACAAAGTGAACTCTAGAGAATGACCAGAGATAGTATTGTTTCTGAATCATAATAGTTGAAAAAATATGAGTTTACCAGTATCAAGCCAAAACCTACTATTTTTATAAACTATGTTTTTTTCTTCTATTCTCTATTCCACTTCAACACAAAACTATTGAGTGTAATAGGAAATGTTTGGAAACTAATTAACCACGTGGGGCTCCAGAGTCACCCCCCTCCCCAGAACCACTTCAGGGGCCAGGAAGTGATTCTCAGGGACATGCTGCATAGCTGCTGGAAAACTTGTAACATACATCCAGCTTAATTCTGTGAATATTTTTGCATTCCCCTCAGTCATCAGTATCAACACTGAGTCAAGCTATGATGTTCTGGAGACCGTGCTAAGTAATTGGGATTTAAAAAAACCTGAACAGAACATGGTTCTCTTTGACAAGGAGATCTTATTCTGGTTGGAAAATAATAATTTCCATAAATTATACTTTAAGCAATAGTAGAATTAAGTAAAGACAAGGCAGAGAGGGATAAGATGAACTCTGCCTGAAGGGGAATTCAGAAAGCTACAGTTTTGAAAGATCTATGCTAAAAGTCACCATAGGCATAGAGAACAGTGTGGGGAAAAGTATCATTCATTCATTTAATAAATATTTGTTAAGCTAGAGACTGTGATTATTTGTGGTGATATAATGATGAGAGAAACAGATATGGACCCAGACTTCACAGAGCTGAGAGTCTAGTGGAAGAGGGGTATTAATGATCACAAAAATATATAGTTATAAACTATGATACATGCAATGAAGAAAAAGTATAATAAGTTATAAAAATATACAACAGAAGGATTTTACTCAATCTTGGATTATAAGAAGTAACATTTGAGTTTGAGTCTGAGAAATTTATAGCTGCCAGGTAGGTGAAAGGGATGCAGTGAGAGTGGATGACACAACATTTTAGGCAAAGGAAACAAGATGTAGAAAGGCCCTGAGGTAGAGCGAAGCATAGTTTACTAGAGAAGCTGAAAGACATGTGTGCTTGGAGAATACAGAGCAAGATAGATAATGGATGAAACTGAAGAGACAGGAGAGATACATGGAAACTTGTGAGTCTAGGTAGGGATTTTTAGATTTAGCCTGAAAGCAATTAAAAGTACTATAGAATTTAAAATAGAGGAGGCACATAGCCATATTTATATTTCACAAATACTGGATAGAAATAGGCAAGAATAGTTAAGGCAGTTGCAGAGCTCAAGGCAAGCTATGCGGGTAGCTTGGATTAAGATAATGACAGACCATGATGGCAAAGTATACACAGTTTGAATGTGATTTAAAAAGCAAAATGAATTGGATTAAATAATGGAGTAGTTATAGGAGGCAAGAGACAGGAAGTTGCCCAGTATAATTTGTAGGCTGTTTTCGCTTGCACATTTGAATAGATGGGGAACACAGGAAAAGGAACAGTTTTGCAAGTAAAGATTAGAAGTCTGCTTGAGATGCATCTGAGGAGACCTTCAAGTACTGATTTCAAGTAGGTGCTAGATATTTGGTTCTAGAGCTTAAAGAGCTGGTCTAGAAATATAAATTTGAGAGTCAGCATAAAATGTAGTAGTAAATACTATGGAATTTGTAAGATTTAGGCTGGAAGGGAGTAAAACATAAAGGGGGGGGATTAGGATAGAATATTGAGGGCCACCAACATCTAGATAAATATGAACAGCCAGAAGAGACTCAGGTGAGTGATAACAAAAGGATAAGCAAAAAGAAAAAGGAAGTATAACAAGAGAAATATGAAGGTAATAAAATGTTTCAAGAAAGATAGGATAGTTCCTGAAGAAGCAGGGGAAATTAAGCTTCAGAGCAAGTGAAAAAATCAGTTTTAGATAAGGGTAGTGACCTCTTGAAATGAGTTGATAGACTATATGCAGATGCAGGTGGATGTACACGTATTTAATGATATAATAACATTTTTTTAATCTTTTAATTTCCACTTTTTTATGTATAGTAAGGAAGCGTGTTCATATATAGAATGTGAAAGGTTGGTGTGGTAGGGAGATTCAAAAGGAATGCAGATTTGAATCATTACTGCAAAGAGTAAGAGTGACATTAGATATAGATAGATATAAATATATAGATATAAATGAATGATTTCCAAGTAGTGTTCAGGGCCTACCTGGCATTGATAAATATTCATATTTGTGATATCAGTTGGTCTTGCAGTATGGTCATCTGCAACATTCCTGGGCTTCCCAGATGCAGACACTGGGATAGCAGATGGTTTCATTCATCTAAGTTTGGGATTCTGATAATTAAGATGAAAAAAGCAAAAGGGCCAGAGAATCCAGATTATTTGGACACAAGTGATTTTCTAAAAGTACTTAGAAGAATGTCCAACATATAAAGGTTATCAATAAATATCAAATAAGTAAATTAAAAATGGAATGTGGAATCTAATGTCAACAGAAATGGAAGTAAAGAGAAAAAGGCAATGGTAAATAAGGAAGAGTTAGACGTATCAATGGGCTAAAGTTTCAGGTAAGACTGAAAAAGCATCTTTAATGAGACTGGTTGAATTAAAAAGTTGGCTAACTGGAGATTGTTGTCAGAATTTTTGTTCAGACTTTTAAAATTAGTGGCTTTGTAAATGAAGCAGTTGGAGGAAATAGCAAATCCGGCTGTGTCAGTGTTTCTTATCTGCAGGCAGCAGGAACTGTCATTGGCTGAATTAAGAAGATAATTTTGTTGAAATCCACCCATGTCCACAGCCTTCTAGAAGAATGGGTGGCCTAGGTGGATTAGAGTAAAAGGACATTGGGTATGAGAAAATCAGGAAGTTAAGTGGTGCAGTTATTGGCTAGTTTGCTCATATGGATGTTGATGTCACCTAGGATGCTGGAATAATTTAGATGGAGAGAAATAGCTGTGAGGGATGGTGCTACAGTCTTCAGTGAATTGGGGAGGGGGTGATGTTTATAAGGTTTATGAGAAAATAGAGATAAGAAAAAAATACAACCAAATGCCTGGTCCTCAAAATAACAGTTTTTGTTTTTAGTTTATTTTAAAAAATAGAATATGAATATATAGTAGCAAAGTTCTGGAAGCCATACTAGGAAATTATTATGTCTTCAAATATGAGATAACATGAGGTTTGAGCAATTTAAGAGACATTCCTAAAAAACCTGAAGAGGAGGAACTCTGCTTAGAGTGAAAAACAGATTTTAATTAAAACAAGGAAGGTGGCAAGAAGGAATATGGCATATTTAAGGAGCTAACAAAGAGTGACAAGGGATGAGTCTGTAGGAGTGGCATGGACAAGATAATGATAAGTCTATTATGCCATGTAAAGTATCTTAAATTTTATTCTGGAAGTGATGAATAGCTATGGAAGAAATGATCAGATTGCTGTTCTGGTGGCTTTGGGAAGATTTTAGGTTGGGCAATGAAACTGAGACATTAAGGATTCTACGACAGTCATCTCTGTAAGAAATAATAAATAGCTGAGCTGTTGGAGTTGTAACAGGTATGCATGGAGATAAGAAGGCAAATTTGGGACAATACCAACTGCACTTGTTGACTAATAAGAGTTGAAGCATAGTGAGAGGATGCATTTAGAATAATCCCAAACTTGTGGCTATTATGTGCCACAAACTGAACTATGGAAATAAGACAGCTTGTTTGAGGAGAAGGAGGTCAAGGGAAGATGATGAAGAATTGAGCTTTGAACTTGTTGAATTTTAAATTCCCAAGGGAACGTCCTATAATTAACTATGAGATGCTAGGATTAGATAGCAAATTGAAAGTCTTCAGAATATAATGTGAAGTAAATCCATGAGAGTGAATGAGAATATCTAAGCAGAGAATTCAAGAGTGAGAACATCAGGGGACCAATGATAGAACCGTGCAGTATTCCACATATGAGATTGGGAAGACATTAGAGATGTTTCCTACTTTAGGGGTAGAAGTCTTCAGATTTGATAGTGATGGAAAGGACAAGTGTAAAATTCCCTGGCTTTAATTGTTTATTTAAATCTCATACACACACACACACACACACACACACACACACACACACATTAAAAATGAATAAGTAAGATCACCTTATTTGCCTTAAATACATATCGGCCCATTTGTTTATGGAGACAGGGAGTAAGAAACACAGTTATAGTGTTGTTGGGATTTTTTTTTTTTTTTTTTTTTTTTGCTGAATGACCTATTTTCAATTTTGGATCCATAACATATGCTTGCTCAAGCTCTATTCTGTGTGAAATTGCTCTTTCAGATAGCTGTGTCCTGCCATGTTGTATAAACCATAGGCATAAATTAATTTGGTACACTAAGGGAAGTCAGCTAAGATAAAGCATTTGGAAATAAAACCATGACGTTTGGCTTTTTTTCTTACTTCATTCAACATTTCAGCTATGCACTCTTTTCTATTGTTAATATAAATAACTAGGATCATACCTTCTATTATCACACATTTTTCTAGTATCTACATGTAAGCACTTCCCACAACAAAAGATATTCAGAAAAGCTAGATTATGGATTTGAAAAGGAAGAAAATAAAAGGAAGACAAAAGAAGGATGGTTCTTCATAAGTCAGTGTACCCAAAGGAGCTGCTTTGTTTTTTCTTTTTTTTTCAGAAAAATTTCTTTGCCCACCCACAAGACCGCACAGATGCAGAAATAACAGAATATGCCTGCAGCCTGAGCAAATGTGCAATGGGGTTGATGACTGTGGGGACAACTCAGATGAAGATCCCTGTGGTGGTAAATCTTTTTAATGTGAAATAATTGATTCAGTGACAGCTACAGATAATATAATGATGTTAGGGCTTAAAAATTTAAAAAAATATATTTTCAATATTCTTCATACAGGGTATGAAGATAATCCACTAACATTTGATTTGCATAGTAGAGCTGTGCAACTTTATCCGCTCCCTCCAGGTCTGTAAATCTCCATTGGTTATAGGTACTTTATTCTAGAAAGTACTGCATGAGAGAAACAATATAGTGGTTTAAAATATTCTGTTAAACAACTTCTTGGGGGAAAAGTGTTTATATAGATTGTATGT
This sequence comes from Stenella coeruleoalba, assembly GCF_951394435.1. Taxonomy (NCBI): domain Eukaryota; kingdom Metazoa; phylum Chordata; class Mammalia; order Artiodactyla; family Delphinidae; genus Stenella; species Stenella coeruleoalba. The sequence goes on along the minus strand of NC_137151.1, from coordinate 39,177,307 downwards.
ATGCGTACACAGTCCCTTTTTCACAATTCAGAAATTAAAACTCAAAAAACCAAAAGCTTTACTAAAATATGCAGCAAAACCATTTGGTGACAGACCCTGACTTGAACTGGTCTGAGGTAGTTTATATTACTTTTTTAAAAAAAATCTCACTTAGGGTGAATATTCAAAATTTTTCCTGTGGAAATATAGTGTTATTTATTATAGGGTAAATACAGTGTTATTTTTCTAAGAATCAAAAATTTCAGAATGTTTTTTTCATTTAGCCCCAAGAGCTTCAAATAAAGGATTATGGATCTATGTTTTTCATAGTGTTTAGCAAAATCTTGAACCTGTTATAGACTCAGTAAATTTGTTTTGATTCTGTGAAGTGCTGATCATTTTTTAAATAACTCTATAGGTAAGCTTACATATAAAGCAAGACCTTGTAAAAAAGATGAGTTTGCTTGCAGTAATAAAAAATGTATCCCTATGGACCTCCAGTGCGATCAGCTTGATGACTGTGGAGATGGTTCAGATGAACAAGCCTGCAGAATAAGTGAGTTTGTTTCCTGTTAAAATGCAGCAACACACAAGTTCAATTTCTGCTTCAACATGACTAAAATTTTCTTTACTGTGGTTAGAAAAGATTGCTCTTCCAAATGTGCTTAAGTAATACTTGTCTTTAGGCCTTTGCCAAAGTAACCTTAGAATATCATTTTAATTAATTTAAAGTATGAGGTAGGAAAGGTTGATTTTACAATGAGTATATTTGTTAAAGCTGAAACTTTATCCAAATACAGACCTTGATATCAGCAAAGAAATCTATATTCCTTAATATTTTATTTATAAAATATAAATTTAATAGTTTCTGAATTTTACAGTGATATTCATTTGAATGATGGTAAAGGTCTTAATAATTTGTTTAACGTTTTAAAATCTTAATCCATTGCTGAGTCATTCTCAAAGACGACATCATTATTTTATTCAGTTAGAGTGCTATGATACTTAAGTTATGAGACCTTGATTGTGAATAATTTTGTGTTTAATGTTTGATATCTGATTTTTCCATATTGGGAAAACTAATTAAACTTATGACCTTAAATTCATATTGCTTGTAAAACTCACAAAATAGTTCCAATTCTTGAGTCTTTTATTTTGTTCTCATTTATACATAAGTTGTTCCTCACTGGATGTTGAAGCAGTATCCACCAGGATATGGCCATGTATATCTCAATCGTGGTGTATATAATTCCACTGGTGTATTTTAATTAATTACAAAATAGTCAAGAATCAGTGGGAATTAACATTATATTTCTGATAATTAAGGTTTTCATATTTCTCATGTAATTAGATTTAAGTAAAATAGAGCTAATTCAATGTTACCCCTATAATAATGTGCCTCTCTTTTATTTGCACTCTAAAATATTTTCCTGAATTGGAGATAAAGCAATGAAGTTGCAATTACCATGCTGGAAACTACAAATAACACATAGTCTGTCCTAACTTGTATTGCAGTCCATGTCCATTGGAGCATATTACAAACTCAGATGCTACTCCCTGTATGTGTTTAGGAACTGATAATTTAACCTCTTGCTTGAGTAACATGGTAGTACCCTTGACTGAGTTCCTGAATACTAAGTTTAAGTTAGCAAGAGATGCCTACATCTCTAGGTAGCTTCTAGGGAATGTTTTGGTTCTTAGAGAAGAATGTGACTCTTGTACATTGTATCATGGTAAAGATAGACTGTCATTAGAGCCATTGATTCTCGAATTCCTTTTGGAAAGTAGTATAGCTCAATCACAGCTGTAAATATCAGCTGTTGGCAGCTTGGTCTAAACTATCCCTAATGTAATTGATTTTGGTTTTTATCTGCTTCTATACCTTTATAAGAAATGAGGGCTTATATGGGGAGAAGACCATAACCTTATAAATTCAAAAAGAGTTATCTATGGAATAATAAATGTAATTTTTAATTAAGAAAAATAGTAAACTCCCACTCAGGAATTAGAATTATATCAGTTTTGATCATATTTTTAAATCCTAGCTTCCGCTGAATATACCTGTGAAGATAATGTGAATCCATGTGGAGATGATGCATATTGTAATCAAATAAAAACATCTGTTTTCTGTCGCTGTAAGCCTGGATTTCAGAGAAACATGAAAAACAGACAGTGTGAAGGTATAGTACATTTCCTCAACAGCTTGCTCTTAAATCTTTAGGTTAGAAAAGACTCCCAAAGCTGCTAAATTGTGAGATGACAAGGGACTGATTTTCATCAGAATGGTGCATATCTACGGGATACCGTTTTACTTATGAGAGTAAAAGTCCCTGGGGTCAAGAGACTGTTTGCACTGCTAAGCTAACTGTTGCTGAGGCTTACAAAGCCTTTCATATAGTAGATTCAGACCTGCAGGAATTTCTATTGTATTGTTAAAATTGTGTTTTGAAATGCAAATAACGAAATTGCTGGTTCAGAAACTGTTGAAGAATTAGAGGCCTTCGCGAAAGAAAATGTTTATGATCCCACACTTCTCTTGAGTTGTGGCATTTGCAATACTGCGATAGGTAATTCACTTTTAGAGAATTGTGGGCTTTTGTCCTAACACCACGTCTTAAACAGTGCTTTATATTATCAAGAGTGTCTCCTAAAATTCAAAGACAGGATTTAAATAAATCTCTGTCAGCTTCCTTGTGATCATTTAAAAACTGAGCATGTAAGGGAGCCAGAATCTCATAGTAAGTTATATGTAAATATAATTTACACCAGGTCTTTAACTACAGAGCCATGAAATAAAGGCCTATATGCACTTTCTGCCAGTTTCTCCATTAATATTGATATTATTGTGGTTAGAGCCAAACCTAAATTATCCAAGTCTGGCTTATCCAGGGCAAATTCAACTCGTAAAATGCTTTCACCTACAAGCTCTCTTCTTGATTGTCTCCTTGTGTTATTCTTGGGTAAATAAAAGCGATTTTTACTTTGTGTCAATCAAAATGGAATTATTGAAATTAATTATACTCATCCAAAGGGGAAATAATTGTAATCACATCATATATATGAACATTTTGAGTTATATACTTGTTTAGATCATTCATGCCATTTTATTTCTTCATTAACGTGGAACACTGAAAACTGACAACTTAAGTTTCTCTATTTTAATAAAAAAGCGAATTATTTCTCGACTAGATTATTTCTTCTTTCGAGAAATACTTTGTTGATAGCTGAGAGCTGATACCATGTATTTTATTTATCCCTGCTATAGCATTTGTCAACAAGTAAATTCAGTTTTGTCTCTTTAGCCTACACTTCAATTAAACGCAGAATTGCACTCGTGAGAGTACGTAAGTTCACTCTGGGCAAAGTATCATAGTAGAAACAATAGAATCAAGAAGCCTGAGTTTAAGCCTTGGCACTGTCACTTACAAATGTTACTGGGAAAGTCCTCATCTCTACCACTGAGGCTTTGGAACACTTTTGAGTGCTAACAAGAGAAAATTACCATTACTGTGCTTATCCTTAAATTCCTCTAATTCAAGAGGAGGATTAATCTCACAGATTTATTATGTAATTAGGGCAACTATAAGTGATAAAGGGGGCAGAGGAATTTATGCTGATTGAAAGCAGAAGTAGAGGAGGTAGATAATTCACCAGAATCACCTGACCTCAATCCTGGCCCTGCTTAAAACTTTAAAATTTGAGGCATGTGCTAAGCCATAGAATATTGCCTAAGATTTATTTATTACTTATGATTTATATATATTTATTTTTATGTAGGCATTCAAGATTTTGTTGTTGTTTGTTCACTTGGCCCTTCTTGTTACATAGCCACTTTGTATACATGAAGCCAGAAGTGTGTTAGAGGTGTATCCACATCTTCATTCTTTGCCAGGAATTGTGCAAAATGTTGACAATAAAAAAATGAATAAATACTAATTTATGATCCCAAGGAACTGACAGTCAAGTAGGGGATATGAATATGTGACCACATACATGAAATACCATATGAACTATATTTCATATGTGTGGCATAAGATAGAAATTCCAAGAGAGCAAAAAGTGGAGAATCTAGGAGATAGATAACCATTACTGTATATTGGTGAAGACCAAGGAAGTCTTCACTTCAGGTGAATCTTGAGAGATGAGTAGAAATTTTCTATGTAAAAAGCAAGGGCATTACAGGACACAGGAATATCATATGATATGTGCAAAGGTATGGCGGCAGGTAATCAGAAAACTCAACCTTTATTTGAGTGAATGAAAATACTAGGGAAGTTTGAAATGGATATTTCAACGTGTTAAGTGGATTAACAAGCAATGCACAAACAATTGATGAGCCATTATAGTGAAACTTGTGAAAAAATTGTTATGGCTGGAAAATATTACATAGCAAGTCACAGACTTAACAGTTTGAAAAGAAAATGAAAGAAATAGGAATAATAAGTTGAAGGACACAAAATACATGTCTTTTTTGAAAAGTGGAAAGAATGACAGTACTAATTGGGGTTATGATGGTGCTATTTTGAGCTCTTCTTTTCTAGACCTTAATGAATGTTTGGTGTTTGGCACGTGTTCCCACCAATGTGTAAACATGGAAGGATCCTATAAATGTGTGTGCGACCAGAATTTTCAAGAAAGAAATAACACCTGCATAGCAAAAGGTAAGGATATATAACCATTACTTTAAATGTTATTATAATTTGCTGTAAACATTTTATGGGAAAAAAGTGTTTCATATTGCATTTTTGCAATGGCTTAATGCCTGAAAATATAAAATAAATCTCTTTTTAATACTGGTTAAATTGTCCAATTTATTTATTATCATTCTTAATATAATCTGGGAAGGTTTATAAACATGGCTGTCAAATACCTGGCTACTATTAAAATCACTTTTGTGTTTGAAACAATTTATCAGGAGGTAAAATTTTAAAGTCAATGTGATAGAAGTATCTTTCTTTATGGCCTGCTCTCAGTGTACTTGAGGAAACATTATACCACTAGGATAAAAATAACGAGTTAAATTAAATGTTAGCATTATAAGGAGAATGGAATTTTGAGTAAGAATTTAAAGGTTTTAAAATAAAATTATGTCTTCAAATTCAGACCTCCTCTACTTATGAATATCATTTTTAAAAAATTAAATTACAGATATATATTTGGGGCTTCTTAGATATGGCTTTTAATGCTTTTATGTTTTTACTAAATAATATTGTAATTTAAATATTGTTAGCTACAGGGCATGATTAACAATGTTAATAAGACAGTTATTACAAGAGGAAAACAACATGATATAGTGAATCAAGCAAGAATGGGCTATGGAATTAGACAGACTTGTATTTGAATCCCAGCATTGCACCTGATTGTGTGGCCTCGGGGAAGTTAAACTCTCTGAGCCTCAGTTCCTCATCTGTAAAATGGGAGGCCTAATCCTTACTTTCCATGGTTGTTGTAAGAGGAGATAAATTGTCAAAGACTTAATACATCTCCTATCACATAGTAACCATTTACTAAGTGAGAGCTATTGAGCCTATAGAGCTGAACTACAACTCGTGTATTATTATTTTTTTAATTTGCAGATATTATATATGCAATTCAGTCTTTCTTTACGGTTTCATTAATATTTTAGTTACTATTTTCAGGATTCTCTTTAGGGTTTTACTTGTCTCAGTATGCAGATTACATCAGTATTGTATTGTAGGTGTCAAAATTTCAGGCTACATGGTTCCAGTTAGCAAGATTCTAGAAAATATTGAGATTATGGCATGTTAATATAGTAAACACTGATATTTTTATAAAATAAAAATAAAAGAACATTTGACATATATGAATATTGGAAGAAGAAGACTCTTCATCTTGTAATTTTTATTTCTTAGCCTAAGGTAATGATCACTCAGGTGCATAAACTAAATGCTCAGGAATGTCTGAGGTTTAGTGAGTATATAACATGGTATTTGAATATTCAGATCCAAAGCATTAAAACATAAGGTATTGTGACTTACCAAATAGAAATCCCTTTTCATAAAAAGGATATCTACTACAAATACCTAATTTCTAGCCATAAGGTAAGCTTTGACCTAAGAAAACCTCCATTAATAACTCTTAGAAATGTTTAGTTAAGTGTGTTTTAGAAATGTCATGAAGACTAAAAGATGGTATAAAGCCGGTTTATTTTTATTGAGCAAGAAACTGTGTTAAGAATAACAATTCAAGTTAATTTAAAAGTACATTCGTTGCTTTTACATTAGTTGAATTTTATTTTATTTTTGTATTTTATTATAATAATCTCCAGGCTCTGAAGATCAAGTTCTCTACATTGCTAATGACACTGATATCCTGGGTTTTATATATCCATTCAACTACAGTGGCGATCATCAACAAATTTCTCATTTTGAACATAATTCAAGGATAACAGGGATGGATGTATATTATCAGAGAGATATGATTATTTGGAGTACTCAGTTTAATCCAGGCGGAATTTTCTACAAAAGGATACATGGCAGAGAAAAAAGGCAAGCAAACAGTGGCTTGATTGTAAGTAAATAAAATTGAATATTTGAAGGCTCACACCTCCCCCCACTTCCCTGTTTTTTTAATCTGTCAATCACAGTATCTGATTATAAGAGGTAATTAATATATTCAGTGATTCCTCCCAGTATTCTCCCTGTATAGAAATAGAACATTTCCCTACTCCTTTATTCTCATAGCTGGGTACAATTCATTTTAATTGCATGATATTATGTGTTTCTTTTAATACATTTTCTGTAGTTACATAAGAATGGTAATTAATAATACCTAAAATTTCTAGAACTTTCTGTATTTTATAGTATTTAATAATATATTATGAACATGAGGGTTTTTTTCATCATGAGATCGTATTGGGAACCATCACTTTGTTTTTACATTAGAAAATAAACTCAAAAATATACAGGGTAAATTGTTTCATTTTTAACAGTATGAGAAATATAGTTCTCTTCTAGGGTAAGAGATCAATTCGATAGTGTAATCATTTCTTCTGACTCCTAATAACTATATTTCAGGGAACATCCAAAATAGAGCAATATTGTTTACTGGTGTATGACGGACACATTGATTATCATGGTTATTCCTTTTGAGAAAAATAAACTAGAACATTTGTTTAGACTTGTGGTTGTAGGTTATCCTTTTTGTTTTAGGGCATGTCAATTTATTATGTATTTTATATTTTGAAGCAAATTGACAGAGAAATAACAGATAAAGACTTATTTTGGGGGGGGCTGGCCCATTCCCATACAACCAAAGAGTCAAATACTATCACAGTAGGATTAACTTACTTTAATCCTACTAAATAATTAAAGCTTTGTATTTGAAACAAATCAGAGACACCTATCTGGAAGTCTTCACTACCTTTTTCAGAGGTATCGACCGTAAATATTTGAACTCCGTGAATATCATTTGATGGAAATCTGGAACACTATTTTTTATCAGTAGTAGGTGTCAATAAGCTGGTTTTAAAAGAAGCTATATTATTAGCTTTTAAATTCAGTTTAGATTAAATTAACTGTGAGTAAAAATCCATATATATCAGAGTTGTTTCTTTAACTCCTCCTTCCCCAAACCCAGTGTTATACAAAGCTTTAGTTCTATTAAGGGTAGTTCTAGGACAGAGCCAAGAACTTCAGTGGATCACTCTGCCCTCCTTCACTCACGTATCATCTCCTTCCAATCAGACCAAAAGACTGACTCAGTCTTGACTAACTTTAGCTTTCTTTATCTTTAAACAGAAGTTTGCTTTGCAAAAACATTGTTCCTATGGTACAGTTTCATGTATTAACGAAGTGATAAAGAGTATATATTGTGAAATTACACTGACTGGGTTTTAATCTTGTTCCTGTTGCTTACTAGCTTCTTAGCTTCTCTGTACTCTCCATTTCATGAGGTTTTAGTGAGGAATACACGTGTGCACACACACACACTGTATTTATATTAGCATTAATAGTTCTTGGCACATAAGTACTGTATAGATTAACAGAATGATATGATAATGATGGTGATGATGTTGATATGATGACTGGCAAAATTTTCTTCCCTATAATGCATATTCTCACATTAAAAATTAATTGCAAATTACTCTTGCCTGAATTTGATAGTTGCTAAAATATATCTTTATTTTTCATATAATTTTCAGTGAAAATGATTTGATAATTTTTTAGCTTTGTCCTTGGGGAGATGGATAAATACAATCAGTAGCCTCTAGCAAACTGTTTATTGTAGGCCACGAGCCAAACTTGTTTAATAGCTAAATATTTATTCTTATGTACTCAAATATATAAATGGATCAATATATATTTTACATATTTTAATTTTTAATTTTATTAATGTGATATAGAGTCTTTCGTCATCAATGCAAAATTATTGATTAGCCTTTTTCTAATAGGATTTGAAACATCATTAGTCTTTTAATGGTAGTAATAAGATGTATTGTGTAATCTAGACTTTCTATTTGTTTTTCACTCTCTTCTTAGACCTACCGATGACTAACGGTATTCAATAGGAAGAAAAGTGGGTAACAGTAGGGTACATTTTCTAGAAGCCCATCATAGCTAACTAAATGTCATGATTATAAGGTTGGAACCTCTGAGCCATGAATTTTAGCACCATGTTCTAAACCATTAAGCATTCCATAGAAATTCCAACCAGTGCATTATATATATGTATAAAAATACCTAAGGCTACACTGATAAGGGCAATTATTTAACTTTGCTTCCTAAACCTTTTTGTAATCCTGATATCTCAATATTATAAATATGGAATAAATCCATTCTCACCACCTTAAGTTAATGAGCAATGTGCATTCTAGAATGATTAAATGACTTATCTATGGCCATGCAGCTATAATGTGACACAATTTAGACTTTAACTTGAGATACTTGCTACATCTCTGAGCCTCAACATACTCATCTGAATGCTAACTACTTTATTGAAGTAGAAAATTTCTAAAGTCCCTTCCAGATAGTAAATATATATGATTTCCCCAAAAATTGTGACATAGTTTATGTCTATTCAGTTATTACCTGGACAATTTGTATTTATTTCTTTGAAATCCATCTTGTATATAAAGAATTGATTTTCTACCCTCATGAATTTCCCTGCAATGTATTATATTTGCTCCTTTAACAGTCACCAGATAGTCATCCATTAGTTTAATGAACATGCACTCTATTTCATCTTCTGAGTTTTGGCACAATTATTAAATGATACTGACCTGAGAATTCCCCACTCCTCAGAAAACAAAACTTAAGATTTTTCCCTACACTGAATATGGTGCATTGATTTCTATCTCTGAATCAATAGGTAAAAGAAAGAAAAATATACAAATCGAACTATGGATACTTTAGTTATAACCCTATTATCAGTGAAGCAAATGGAAGGAGTTATCCATGTGATAGCAGGATATCTTGGAAGCATATTCACAGATACTGAAAACACTGGAATATTTTCATTTCAGCAAAGAGCAGAAAATATGTTATATCAGAAATCAGAATATTGCTCAGACAGCTAAATATTAACTGAAGTCCATTCTAAAGGAAGATAGTTTTTAACATGATATTTTTTTAGAAATAAGGAAGGGAATTCTCTTCTGTAATCTGTGAAAATGGTTGGAATAGTAATTAGGATTGCAAATTTAAATTTCAAATGCAGACTAAGTTATTTATAGGTAGAATTACTTATGATTTTCTAACCCCCTGAGCTATACAAAATGGATAGATTTTTCCTTTAAGAAAATTAATTTAAAACTTAAAAGACTGGCATAATTCAATTGATATGTAAAGCATAATGAGAATTTGAATTTTAGTAGTTACAACAGAATATGATAGTGTTATACAACAATTGTACATACTTTCTGGCCATTTATCATTTCTAGTGTGAAATGCTAGATGCATGATGGCAAGCACTATAAAGTAGGTCAATGCTTAGAAAAATGAAAATGACTTTAAATATACAGATTAGATTTTTACAGTTAAATAGCTGAATATTCCTGAGCAAAACAAATCGTTCCTCTGATCTACCTGGTTTTAAGAAGTGAATATGAGATACCATTTTTGGCATATTCTCCATTATGCAAAAGAGAATGTTCAGTATAAATTTACTTATAATTTTATTCATTAATAATCATAACTTTTTCTCAAAAAATTTGATTAGACCATTTTTCCTGAAAAGCTTTAACAAAATATTCAACTGTTTTCTTTAATAGGTTTCAATTTTGAATTGGAGTCCTAGCTATAAACCTCATACCCAACATATGGGTCTGTGTGTACATCTCATACACACGTATACACACACACACACACACACACACACACACACATAACATAAATTTATAGGTATGTCTATGAACCCATGTGTGTGTGTGTGTGTGTGTGTTTGTGTACACATTTTAGCAAAAACTTCAAAGTCTTGTTTTAGGATGTTTGGGTAGTGGTAAAAATTGATAGTTTATTTTCAAAAATTTTTTTCTTCATTATTATAAATTTATGACAACCATTAAACTCTAAATTGAAACTGTCTATACTTCCTTAGCAAGAATACTTTTAAAACCATCTGAGTTTATTCAAACCAGTCAACAGCTAAAATCATTTATTACAATTACTTTGGAAGAGATCTAAAACTATCAGATATTACACTATTACCATTTTGTGGCTTGACTGTTGTTGACTGCATAAGACAGTCACTCAGTAATACATACTGATTAGAGTTAATGGTTCTGAAACAGCTGTGATCAATATTCAAAATTTACTGAACATAAATCTTATAAGACCATATAAAACATATGATTATATAATTAATAATACTGATTAAGTTATTGATCAAATTGTATAGCATTTTAAGGTGTACGAGTCAAGTTTTATTCAATCATACCCATAGCTTTATTTAAAGAGTTCTGTTTGTTTGGTTTGGTGTTGGGTTCTTAGGATACAATAAAGATAATAGAATCTTGTCCTCATGAAGCTTATATTCTGTGGAACAAAGACAAAGTAAAGTAAACTAATAAATAAATAAATACAAAAAAATGTCCGGTTTTGAAAAGTGTATTGAGGGGAATAAAAACTGGACTTAGAGAGAAAAACTTAAACGTTGTAGGTTTTGAGTAAGATGATCAATAAAGGCACATTTGAAGAAAGGAGATTTTGAGCTAAGACCTAAGAGATGAGAAGGAAGTAATGCCATCTTATTTATATCTAAGACAACTATTTCACTTTTTATGTGGAGAATGGATCTGGTGGGAGAAAAGACTGGAACAGAAGGAGACCACATAGGAGGACTATGCTCCCAATTAGAAATGGTGGTATGTTGCACTATTGTAGTCTCAGTGAAATGGAGGGTAGTGAGTAGAATTTTAAGGAAAAATGTTTGCAAATAAAATGAATGTGAAAAATGAGGACAGGTAGGACTGCAGACTGACACCTGAGTTTCCAGATTCTATAATTTGATGGATACTGAAAATGGTAAACTGTGGGTTCAGTTTTAGTCATGTTAAGTCAGATACCTGTAAGAGATCCAAGCGAGATGTCAGTTAGTCAGTGATGTATTCAAGGCTTTATCTTAAATCTCTGGACTGGAGATTTACATTAAAGAATAGAAAAATAGAGGAGACATCTAAAACCATGAAGCCAGGTTAGATTACCAGGGGAAGTAAAGAGGGGACTGGAACGAAGCTCTGAGGCTAGATTAAAACGATGACAAAGAGTGCCCAGTGCATTAGGAGAAAACTAGAATGTAGAGTCACAAAAACTAAGAGAAAAAAAGTGTTTTGAAAAAGAATTTGGAGTTATATTTCTAGAGTACTGCTGAAAGATCAAGTAAAGGAAGATAAAGAAGTGTTCAATAAATTTGGAGACAGAAATTCATTAAAAGTCCTTGACAAATGCTTAGAGTCATGGAGTAAGCAGACATCAGAGAGCACTTAGTGGTTCTACAATCAGTGGTTCTCCACTGGGGATGATCTTTCACCCCAGGGGACATTTGGTAATGTCTGAAGATATTTTTGATTGTCACAACTGGGGAGTGCTGCTGGTATCAAGTGAGTAGAGGCCAGGGGAAATGCTTAACACCCTACAATACATAAATTAGTTTCTCACAAGGAGTTATCCTTACCAAAATGTCAGTAGTGTCAGAGTTGAGAAAGCTTTCTCTTCATAGTAGCAGTATCAGTCTTTCCAGTTAAACTTTAAGTCGATTTTTTGTTTGTTACTTCACTTGATGTAATAATAACCCTGTAATACAAAATAGTTCTAAGATGAATCATCAGTATAGTTTTTCTTTTATTGTTCTCTCTTTTTTTCCTCACCTCTCAGTCTCTTTTGCTAGATCCTTTTCTCCTTCCCTCTTAACATTGGAATGCCCCAGGCTCAGACCTTGATCCTCTTCTTTCTATCTTTCCTCACTTCCTTGTAGAGTTCATATTGTTTCATGGTTTAACATATAACCACATGCTAACAATTGCCTAATTGATATCAGGCTCTGTCCAACTGCTTGCTTTGGTTTTCCTCTTGGATGTTTAAAAAATAAAATCCCCAGTGGAGCATGCCTAAAAATAAACTATTCATATGATCCACAAAATCTGCTTCCCCAATCTCATTCAATGGCAACTCCATTTTCCAGGCGCTCAGAGTAAAAATCTTAGAGTCATTTTTGGCCCCTCTGCTTTTCTCATAACTACAAAATCAGGCAATACTATTGAGTCTACTTTCAAGGTATGCCCAGGAGCTGAATACCTTACGTCAGCTTGACTGCAAGGACCTAGTTTTGAACCACCATTGTCTTTCTTCTGAATTAGTGCAATACCCTCCTAATTGGTCTCCTTGCTATCATTATTACTCACAAAACAGTAGCCAGACTGCTCCATATAAAACATAAATCAGATTATATCACATCTCAAATCAAAAATATCCAGTGGTTTCCCACTGAAAAGACTGAAATTCTCATAATATCTTACAAGGGTTTAAAAGATCTGGTCTCCTGTTACTTCTCTGACTTTATCTTCTACTACTTTCCCCCTTACTCACTCTTCTCCAGAGAAGCTTTGCTATTTCTGAAACCCATCAGTACCTCCTAATGTAAGGCCATTCCTGAAATGTTCTCTTGGCCTAAAATGTTCTTCAGCCAGATATCCTACATGACTCAATTCCTGAACTCCTTCAAGTCTTTGTTCAAATGTCATCTTCTGAATACATAACTTTTTGATGATTGCAATCTACTGCCCCATTCCCATCCTGGGATCTTCAATGCCTTGCTCTTTTTCATTTCCATAATACTTATCTTTTTTCACTACCATATATTTTATTCATTTATTATGTTTATTATCTATTGTCTACCTCACCTTGCTATAAATAAATTCCCGGATGGCAGGTTTTTTGTTTTTGTTTTTGTTTTTTCCCCTACTGTTTGGCCACTACTGTAATCCTAGCATCTAGAACAGACCTTGTCATAAAGTAGGTCATATTTTTTAAACTAGAAGCAATAAATTAATTGAAAATCTTGAAGAGACATGGCAATAGCTTGTCAGTCTTGAAAGTTATCCTTTACAAGTTATTCTTCTCAGCCTTGGTATTCATCCAAGTTTAAATATTTTTATCTCCAGATATATCCCATTTTTTCCACTTTTGTCTCACAAAAGCCTAGATTAAACTTTCACATTCTCCCCTCTGGAGTCCATTGAGTAAGCCTCCTCTGAATTTCCTGTATCTCCTTGGTCCCCATCCCCAAGCCATTCTTCACACCATAGCCAAAATAATCTTAGAACATTAAACTCATCATCATATCTCCCTACTTAAAACATTCAAATGGATTTCCATTGAAAAATCATTGTTTTACAAGTCTCTCCATGATGTTTAGACTCATCTCCTACCACGCCCCTCCCATCTTCTTTCACACCCATGAATATTCACATATACACCCACATTTTTTTCTAGCCATAAATAGATCATGCTTCATTTACAAGAATGCAACTTCACAATTATAATATGCATTATTTTCTCTGCCTCCCTTAATTACCCTAATGAATCAAAGTTCCTTTATTAAGAAGACATCACTTTTATTATTATTGTGATCATTAAGATTGGTCTTGGTCTGGTTTAGGTATTAGAGATCTCAGCCTACATAATGTGCTTTCAGGTCTTCCAAAAGGCCTAACTGAACTAACTGTTAATGTTTGAAAGCACAGACTCACAAAAAGACTGACTACCATCTGGAGAATGTCAATTGTATGCCCAGGAAGTAGCCTACAAGGTGACCTCATTATTATTTCACATTCTGTTTAGACTTAGAAAATGGATTACTATGGGCATCATCAGAAAATCTACAAACAACAAATGCTGGAGAGGGTGTGGAGAAAAGGGAACCCTCTTGCACTGTTGGTGGGAATGTAAATTGATACAGCCACTATGGAGAACAGTATGGAGGTTCATTAAAAAAGTAAAAATAGAACTACCATATGACCCAGCAATCCCACTACTGGGCATATGCCCAGAGAAAACCATAATTCAAACAGACACATGCACCCTAGTGTTCATTGCAGCACTATTTACAATAGCCAGGTCATGGAAGCAACCTAAATGCCCATCGACAGATGAATGGATAAAGAAGATGTGGTACATATATACAATGGAATATTACTCAGCCATAAAAAGGAATGAAATTGGGTCATTTGTAGAGACTTGGGTGGATCTAGAGACTGTCACACAGAGTGAAGTAAATCAGAAAGAGAAAAACAAATATCGTATATTAATGCATATATGTGGAATCTAGAAAAATAGTACAGATGAACCAGTTTGCAAGGCAGAGATAGAAACACAGATGTAGACAACAAACATATGGACTCCAATGAGGGGTGGTGGTGGTGGGATGAATTGGGAGATTTTGATTGACATATATACACTAATTGTATAAAATAGATAACTAATAAGAGCCTGCTGTATAAAAAATAAAATAAAATTCAAAAAAAAAGAAAATGGATTGCTAGTGTATCTAGGGTATAATGAAACAGCAGAAAACTAATGTTAATGAAGCAGGAAAGAAAATGATATATAAAATTCAGTATTATGTATATGTACACATACACTTACATATTAATAATTTGAATGAACTTGATGGAGAGACATTGAACTATAAGGGCCCAATTTATGTGTACATATTCATATATATATATACATACACATTTACATATCTGCTACATAAGTATTCCAGTTTATCTACAAGACGCTTACCTAATGACTCTGGAGACACACTCTCAACATTTGTTTCTCTGACTTTTCTTTTCCCATGTGTTTATTGCTGTTTTAACCCCCTTTCTTATAGATACATGATTTATTCATTAAAGTCTAATTCTTTTGTCTCTTTAAAGCATGGGTTGCAAACCAGCTATATAGGTAAGTTAAATGAGTGAAACAGGTTGGACAGAACATTAGGCGTCCAGGTGAGAGAGGCAAACTGAAGATGTATCTCATTAAAACAGAAGCAGCTGATTGACTCTGCTACTCTGGAATGTTGGCCTGCTTTTGATATACTATCTTATTTATCCTTAATTTTAAGAAAAAAAAGTTTAATTTGTTAAAGTGATATCTTCTTAATTTTAAAGTTAGAATCTACTTAATAGGTTTTTTTTTAACTTTAACTTAAATTTAGTCCTCAGTGTACCATTTTGCAATCTCTGCTTTCAGATAGTTCTGCCTTACATCTCAGCTGTTGTGCTTGTTTAAACTGTAAACATCAGAAGGCACCTTGCTTTCTTAATTCCAGGTCTTTCACATAGGGAGATGATGTCAAAATTGCCCTCATAAGTATCAACAAATTTTTCACTTACTAATGCATGAAAATTCATATTTAGCATTAGATGCATTCTTAAGATTTGTAAAGAATGGATAATGTTTTAAACTGTTATATAATTTCGTGTTTAGAAGCTAAAGACTTTAACAGATCATCTAATCCAAATCCTATATTTTTATGCGCCACATAATTTATAGAGAAACTAGGACTGGCTCTTAAACCAAGTTTCTGATTTCAAATGTTGTGTGCTTTCCAGTCTTCCATGATATCTTTTGTTTAGCTGGTAGTGTGAATGAAGGTTTTGAGAGTGAGTTTTGCTTTTTATGGAGGGTGGGTGGTAAATCATAACAAATAAGTTTAAAGAACACTGAGCGTGTTAAAAAACGATAAAATCACATACAATATTGACCCTGTAACCCAAAGACAAATCTGGGTCTTTTCAGGATGTTGTCTATTGAATGTGGACTCCCCCCACCACACAAGCACAAGTTCTTTACAGTGTCTTCACATCTTTGTTTTACTAGCATTGCATCAGGAGATAATTAACTTCAGCAAAATGAACTGAATTTTCTTTTCTTAGATATACACAAAGATGAAAAATCATGAACAAATGAAATATGTGACCACTTCAATCTATCCTTGTGTTAACTATATTTTCTTAAATTATATTGCTAACTATAGGAATTTTGTTTTACAAAAGATAGCATTTCCATGGCTTGAATGTTTTCATTCTCCTTTCATAGATTTTCCTCTTTCCTTGATTTAAAACAAATGCCTTCAGTATTTATATATAAAGACATATCTTTAGTTTACTGAAGCTGGAATTGTGCCAGATACATTACAATCCACAGCTGTAAAGGACTGGTAGTTTAAAGCAGTAACCTCTGATTTTGTTACAATCAAGCTGCCATTTTTTCTGTAAGATTTTAAGCATTTCGTTCATTCAACTAATATATCTCTATGAAGAAGAATGCCTCAGGACTCAAAACTTCGGCTGTGTATTTAGAGAGCTTATTAGGAAAGAAATCATCTGTCTGGAGGAAGCGGTCAAAATTTGTCTCCTACTTTGTGCAAAAATATGAGCAATGCCTTTTGTTGTCTGGGTAACCACATGCCTCTGCAGTCTCTTAAACATGACATATCTCATTAGTGACTCTAGTTCTTTGGCCTGTGTGTCTAGAGTGCTAGCCCAAGGGGCAAATGAGAGTTTCATGTTTTCTTCTTATTTCCAACCTAATGTGTTTGGTTGTTTTGTTTTCAGTCTCTTTAGAGACAAATGGCTTAACTATCTGTTTCTGTTTTTCATGTCAGTCTCCACTCCATGCCAAGAACCTCAGTTTACTTTTTCTGTGTTTTCCCACTTTTTGTATGTACCTGATTGATTTTGAATTTCTCCATAAGACCCAACAGGAATTTGCCTGCCACTCTCCAACCAACACTCATTCAATATGAGAATCCCTTTTAGATGGCTAATGCTATTCACAATCCTGGTCAAGTAGTGAGCAATAGAAAGGGATTATTTATTTCCTATAGAACTCACTATAGAGGTGATTTCCTAATTTCGCCACAGTTTCCTTAATAATAAGACCATCCTATTGCTGTCTCTTGTTGTTGTTTTCTTCTGTTCAATTCTTCTCTTTTCAGTGTTGAGAATAATTGAGCATTCAGTATGTTATGAGTCACTGAGGATGAACACCTAGTAACCTCTTCACCCTGCTGCCATTATTCTCTGAGAATCATCTTGTCACTGATGATTCATGACTTTAGGTTGAATTTATTGGGCATGACCATCCTTTATCCCATATTCTACATATTTTAATTGATACCAGAATGACATTAGGGATTCCTTGATCAAGGAACCAGAGAATAACTGTATAGATTTAAATGACTCTATAACTCTTCTGCATCTCTTATGCTCAGCATTGAAAAGTAACATTTTTCCCTTTCCTTAAGCCATATTCTTCACTCTAGGAATGTGACCTAAGTTTGATATATCCTTCTGGAATTCACCATTAATAGAATTTTCACTAGCCAGCTTACCTGAAAAAGTATCACAAAATCAAACTTCTGAATGTTCTGTGATCATTAGGAATCTGAGGTTTTAATTGTCAGCAGTCCAGGTATAGAAATATAGAATGGAAAGATAATCAGCCCAGTTTTGAGCATGAGCGAAATAAAATAAAAATCTTAAATTCAAAAAAGTGAAGCTTTGCATAAAACATGTCCTATTTTAGCAAGAATACCGATAGGATAGAAAATTAAGTATGTATATTAACATCTGATAAAGCCAAAATAGGTATTTTTCTATGTTCATGCTAGACAACTGATATAATATTTCTGCATGCTAAAAGATTGCTCTAGTGGTGTTAAAAAATGATAATATGCTCCAGCAGGCTTTACACAGTTTTTAATGGTTATATTTTCCCATTGTCTCTCATCTGTATAAATTTATGACTTACACTGACAAGCCCATACCACTTGATATATTTACTTTTTTTTTCATTGCTAAAATCATTTTTTTTCTACATCTTTATTGGAGTATAATTGCTTTACAATGGTTTGTTAGTTTCTGCTTTATAACAAAGTGAATAAGTTATACATATACATATGTTCCCATATCTCTTCTCTCTTGCGTCTCCCTCCCTCCCACCCTCCCTATCCCACCCTTCTAGGTGGTCACAAAGCACCGAGCTGATCTCCCTGTGCTATGCGGCTGCTTCCCACGATCTATCTGTTTTACATTTGGTAGTGTATATATGTCCATGCCACTCTCTCGCTTTGTCACAGCTTACCCTTCCCCCTCCCCATATCCTCAAGTCCATTCTCTAGTAGGTCTGTGTCTTTATTACTGTCTTACCACTAGGTTCACGTCATTTTTTTTTTCTTAACTTCCATATATATGTGTTAGCATACGGTATTTGTCTTTCTCTTTCTGACTTACTTCACTCTGTATGACAGACTCTAGGTCCATCCACTTCATTACAAGTAGCTCAATTTCGTTTCTCTTTATGGCTGAGTAATATTCCACTGTATATATGTGCCACATCTTCTTTATCCATTCATCCGATGATGGACACTTAGGTTGTTTCCATCTTTGGGCTATTGTAAATAGAGTTGCAATGAACATTTCGGTACGTGACTCTTTTTGAATTATGGTTTTCTCAGGGTATATGCCCAGTAGTGGGATTGCTGGGTCATATGGTAGTTCTATTTGTAGTTTTTTAAGGAACCTCCATACTATTCTCCATAGTGGCTGTACCAATTTATTTTCCCACCAGCAGTGCAAGAGTGTTCCCTTTTCTCCACACCCTCTCCAGCATTTATTGTTCCTAGATTTTTTGATGATGGACATTCTGACTGGTGTGAGATGATATCTCATTGTAGTTTTCATTTGCATTTCTCTAATGATTAATGACGTTGAGCATTCTTTCATCTGTTTGTTGGCAGTCTGCATATCTTCTTTGGAGAAATGTCTATTTAGGTCTTCTGCCCATTTTTGGATTGGGTTGTTTGTTTTTTTGTTATTGAGCTGCATGAGTTGCTTGTAAATTTTG
The DNA here is from genome assembly GCF_951394435.1 of Stenella coeruleoalba. Lineage (NCBI taxonomy): Eukaryota > Metazoa > Chordata > Mammalia > Artiodactyla > Delphinidae > Stenella > Stenella coeruleoalba. The sequence goes on along the minus strand of NC_137151.1, from coordinate 39,157,973 downwards.
GAGATTAATCCTTTGTCAGTTGCTTCATTTGCAAATATTTTCTCCCATTCTGAGGGTTGTCGTTTGGTCTTCTTTATGGTTTCCTTTGCTCTGCAAAAGCTTTGAAGTTTCATTAGGTCCCATTTGTTTATTTTTGTTTTTATTTCCATTTCTCTAGGAGGTGGGTCAAAAAGGATCTTGCTGTGATTTATGTCATAGAGTGTTCTACCTATGTTTTCCTCTAAGAGTTTGATAGTTTCTGGCCTTACATTTAGGTCTTTAATCCATTTTGAGCTTATTTTTGTGTATGGTGTTAGGGAGTGATCTAATCTCATACTTTTACATGTACCTGTCCAGTTTTCCCAGCACCACTTATTGAAGAGGCTGTCCTTTCTCCACTGTACACTCCTGCCTCTTTTATCAAAGATAAGGTGATTATATGTGCGTGGGTTTATCTCTGGGCTTTCTATCCTGTTCCATTGTTCTTTCTGTTTTTCTGCCAGTACCATACTGACTTGATTACTGTAGCTTTGTAGTATACTCTGAAGTCCAGAAGCCTGATTCCTCCAGCTCCATTTTTCGTTCTCAAGATTGCTTTGGCTATTCGGGGTCTTTTGTGTTTCCATACAAATTGTGAAATTTTTTGTTCTAGTTCTGTGAAAAATGCCAGTGGTAGTTTGATAGGGATTGCATTGAATCTGTAGATTGCTTTGGGTAGTAGAGTCATTTTCACAATGTTGATTCTTCCAATCCAAGAACATGGTATATCTCTCCATCTATTTGTATCATCTTTAATTTCCTTCATCAGTGTCTTATAATTTTCTGCATACAGGTCTTTTGTCTCCTTAGGTAGGTTTATTCCGAGATATTTTATTCTTTGTGTTGCAATGGTAAATGGGAGTGTTTTCTTGATTTCACTTTCAGATTTTCATCATTAGTGTATAGAAATGCTAGAGATTTCTGTGCATTAATTTTGTATCCTGCTACTTTACCAAATTCATTGATTAGCTCTAATAGTTTTCTGGTAGCATCTTTAGGATTCTCTATGTATAGTATCATGTCATCTGCAAACAGTGACAGCTTTACTTCTTCTTTTCCGATATGGATTCCTTTTATTTCCTTTTCTTCTCTATTTGCTGTGGCTAAAACTTCCAAAACTATGTTGAATAAGAGTGGTGAGAGTGGGCAACCTTGTCTTGTTCCTGACCTTAGTGGAAATGGTTTCAGTTTTTCACCATTGAGGATGATGTTGGCTATGGGTTTGTCATATATGGCCTTTATTATATTGAATAAAGTTCCCTGTATGCCTACTTTCTGCAGGGTTTTTATCATAAAGGGGTGTTGAATTTTGTAGAAAGCTTTCTCTGCATCTATTGAGATGATCATATGGTTTTTCTCCTTCAATTTGTTAACATGGTGTATCACGTTGATTGATTTGCATATATTGAAGAATCCTTGCATTCCTGGAATAAGCCTCACTTCATCATCCTGTATGATCGTTTTAATGTGCTGTTGGATTCTGTTTGCTAGTATTTTGTTGAGGATTTTTGCATCTATGTTCATCAGTGATATTGGCCTGTAGTTTTCTTTCTTTGTGACATCCTTGTCTGGTTTTGGTATCAAGGTGATGGTGGCCTCGTAGAATGAATTTGGGAGTGTTCCTTCCTCTGCTATATTTTGGAAGAGTTTGAGAAGGATAGGTGTTAGCTCTTCTCTAAATGTTTGATAGAATTCGCCTGTGAAGTCATCTGGTCCTGGGCTTTTGTTTGTTGGAAGATTTTAATCACAGTTTCAATTTCAGTGCTTGTGACTGGTCTGTTCATATTTTCTATTTCTTCCTGATACAGTCTTGGCACGTTGTGCATTTCTAAGAATTTGTCCATTTCTTCCAGGTTGTCCATTTTATTGGCATAGAGTTGCTTGTAGTAATCTCTCATGATCTTTTGTATTTCTGCAGTGTCAGTTGTTACTTCTCCTTTTTCATTTCTAATTCTATTGATTTGAGTCTTCTCCCTTTTTTTCTTGATGAGTCTGGCTAATGGTTTATCAATTTTGTTTATCTTCTCAAAGAACCAGCTTTTAGTTTTATTGATCTTTGCTATTGTTTCCTTCATTTCTTTTTCATTTATTTCTGATCTGATTTTTATGATTTATTTCCTTCTGCTAACTTTGGGGTATTTTTGTTCTTCTTTCTCTGACTGCTTTAGGTGCAAGTTTAGGTTGTTTATTCGAGATGTTTCCTGTTTCTAGGTGGGATTGTATTGCTATAAACTTCCCTCTTAGAACTGCTTTAGCTGCATCCCAAATGGGTCATCATGTCTCCATTGTCATTTGTTTCTAGGTATTTTTTGATTTCCTCTTTGATTGCTTGAGAGATCACTTCATTATTAAGTAGTGTATTGTTTAGCCTCCATGTGTTTGTATTTTTTACACATCTTTTCCTGTAATTGATATCTAGTCTCATAGTGTTGTGGTCGGAAAAGATACTTGATACAATTTCAATTTTCTTAAATTTACCAAGGCTTGATTTGTGACCCAAGATATGATCTATCCTGGAGAATGTTCCATGAGCACTTGAGAAAAATGTGTATTCTGTTGTTTTTGGATGGAATGTCCTATAAATATCAATTAAGTCCATCTTGTTTAATGTATCATTTAAATCATGTGTTTCCTTATTTATTTTCATTTTGGATGATCTGTCCATTGGTGAAAGTGGGGTGTTAAAGTCCGCTACTATGATTGTGTTACTGTCAATTTCCCCTTTTATGGCTGTCAGTATTTGCCTTATATATTGAGGTGCTCCTATGTTGGGTGCATAAATATTTACAATTGTTATTTCTTCTTCTATCGAGCCCTTGATCATTATGTAATGTCCTTCTTTGTCTCTTGTAATAGTCTTTATTTTAAAGTCCATTTTTTTGTGATATGAGAATTGCTACTCCAGCTTTCTTTTGGTTTCCATTTGCATGGACTATCTTTTTCCGTCCCCTCACTTTCAGTCTGTATGTGTCCCTAGGTCTGAAGTGGGTCTCTTGCAGACAGCATATATATGGGTCTTGTTTTTGTATCCATTCAGCCAATCTGTGTCTTTTGGTGGGAGCATTTAGTCCATTTACATTTAAGGTAATTATCGATATGTATATTCCTATTCCCATTTTCTTCATTATTTTGGGTTCGTTATTGTAGGTCTTTTCCTTCTCTTGTGTTTCTTGCCTAGAGAAGTTCCTCTAGCATTTGTTGTAAAGCTGGTTTGGTGGTGCTGAACTCTCTCAGCTTTTGCTTGTCTGCAAAGGTTTTGATTTCTCCATCAAATCTGAATGAGATCCTTGCTGGGTAGAGTAATCTTGGTTGCAGGTTTTTCTCCTTCATCACTTTAAATATGTCCTACCAGTCCCTTCTGGCTTGCAGAGTTTCTGCTGAAAGATCAGCTTTTAACTTTATGGGGATTCCCTTTTGTGTTATTTGTTGTTTTTCCCTTGCTGCTTTTAATATGTTTTCTTTGTATTTAATTTTTGACAGTTTGATTAATATGTGTCTTGGCATATTTCTCCTTGGATTTATCCTCAATGGGAGTCTCTGTGCTTCCTGGACTTGATTAACTATTTCCTTTCCCATATTAGGGAAGTTTTCAACTATAATCTCTTCGAATATTTTCTCAGTCCATTTCTTTTTCTCTTCCTCTGGAACCCCTATAATTTGAATGTTGTGTTTAATGTTGTCCCAGAGGTCTCTGAGACTGTCCTCATTTCTTTTCATTCTTTTTTCTTTATTCTGCTCTGCAGTAGTTATTTCCACTATTTTATCTTCCAGGTCACTTATCCGTTCTTCTGCCTCAGTTATTCTGCTATTGATCCCATCTAGAGTATTTTTAATTTCATTTATTGTGTTGTTCATCGTTGCTTGTTTCATCTTTAGTTCTTCTAGGTCCTTGTTAAATGTTTCTTGCATTTTGTCTATTCTATTTCCAGATTTTGGATCATCTTTACTATCATTATTCTGAATTCTCTTTCAGGTAGACTGCCTATTTCCTCTTCATTTGTTAGGTCCGGTGGGTTTTTATCTTGCTCCTTCGCCTGCTGTGTGTTTTTCTGTCTTCTCATTTTGCTTATCTTACTGTGGGGTCTCTTTTTTGCAGGCTGCAGGTTCGTAGTTCCCGTTGTTTTTGGTGTCTGTCCCCAGTGGCTAAAGTTGGTTCAGTGGGTTGTGTAGGCTTCCTGGTGGAGGGGACTAGTGCCTGTGTTCTGGTGGAAGAGACTGGACCTTGTCTTTCTGGTGGGCAGTTCCACGTCTGTTGGTGTGTTTTGGGTTGTCTGTGGACTTATTATGTTTTTAGGCAGCCTCTCTGCTAATGGGTGGGGATGTGTTCTTGTCTTGCTAGTTGTTTGGCATAGGGTGTCCAGCACTATATCTTGCTGGTCATTGAGTGAAGCTGGGTGCTGGTGTTGAGATGGAGATCTCTGGGAGATTTTCACCATTTGATATTATGTGGAGCTGGGAGGTCTCTTGTGGACCAGTGTCCTGAAGTTGGCTCTCCCACCTCAGAGGCATAGCAGTGACTCCTGACTGCAGCACCAAGAGTCTTTCATCCACACGGCTCAGAATACAAGGGAGAAAAAGTAGAAAGAAAGAAAAATAAGAAGAAAAAAAAGAAAGAAAGAAAGAAAGGAAGGAAGGAAGGAAGAAAGGAAGGAGGGAGGGAGGAGGGAGGGAAGGAAAGAAAGATAGAAGATAAAATACAATAAAGTAAGATAAAAAATAAAGTTATTAAAATATAAAATAATTATTAAGAAAACTTTTTTTAAAGAAAAAAAAAAACGGATAGAACCCTAGGACAAATGGTGGAAGCAAAGCTATACAGACAAAATCTCACCGAGAGGCATACACACTCACAAAAAGAGGTAAAGGGGAAAGAATCATAAATCTTGCTCTCAAAGTCCACCTCCTCAATTTGTGATGATCCGTTGTCTATTCATGTATTCCACAGATGCAGGGTACATCAAGTTGATTGTGGAGCTTTAATCCGCTGCTTCTGAGGCTGCTGGGAGAGATTTCCCTTTCTCTTCTTTGTTCTCACAGCTCCCAGGGCTCAGCTTTGGATTTGGCCCCGCCTCTGCGTGGAGGTCGCTGGAGGGCGTCTGTTCTTCACTCAGACAGGACGGGGTTAAAGGAGCGGCTGCTTCGTGGACTCTGGCTTACTCAGGCCGAGGGGAGGGAGGGGTACGGAGTGCGGGGCGAGCCTGCGGTGGCAGAGGCCTGCGTGATGTTGCACCAGCCTGAGGTGCGTTCTCCAGGGGAAGTTGTCCCTGGATCCCGGGACCCTGGCAGTGGCGGGCTGCACAGGCTCCCCGGAAGGGGTGTGTGGATAGTGACCTGTGCTTGCACAGAGATTTCTTGGTGGCGGCAGCAGCAGCCTTAGTGTCTCATGCCCGTCTCTGAGGTCCGCGCTTTTAGCCGCGGCTTGCGCCAGTCTCTGGAGCTCCTTTAAGCAGCGCTCTTAATCCCCTCTCCTCGCGTAACAGGAAACAAAGAGGGAAGAAAAAGTCTCTTGCCTCTTCGGCAGGTGCAGACTTTTTCCGGACTCCCTCCCGGCTAGCCGTGGTGCATTACCCCCTTCAGGCTGTGTTTACGCAGCCAACCCCAGTCCTCTCCCTGCACTCCGACCTCTCCCTGAAGCCCGAGCCTCAGCTCCCAGCCCTGCCCGTCCCGGCGGGTGAGCAGACAAGCCTCTCGGGCTGGTGAGTACCGGTCAGCACCGATCCTCTGTGCGGGAATCTCCCCGCTTTGCCCTCCGCACCCCGGTGGCACCCTCCTTGTCTCCGAAGCTTCCCCCCTCTGCCTCCCGCAGTCTCTGCCCGCAAAGGGGCTCCTAGTGTGTGGAAACATTTCCTCCCTCACGGCTCCCTCCCACTGGTGCAGGTCACGTCCCTTTCCTTTTGTCCTTGTTTATTCTTTTTTCTTTTGCCCTACCCAGGTACGCGGGGACTTTCTTGCCTTTTGGGAGGTCTGAGGTCTTCTGCCAGCGTTCAGTAGGCGTTCTGTAGGAGTTATTCCACGTGTAGATGTATTTCTTGTGTATCTGTGAGGAGGAAGGTGATCTCTGCGTCTTACTCTTCCGCCATCTTCCCCTTGTCCGATATATTTACTTTTAAGTGCTGCCAAATCAGAAAAAAAAAAAAGAATTACAATTAATTTACATAATATTGGAACACTTGAAAATGATTTTGTGTTTTGGCTAGGACAAATCTTTATAGTCTACCCATTTATGAATATTATTTATATGGCATGTTTAGACCATGTTGTATTGTAGAGTGCTTTTATTTAACTTCAGTTAGCTATGAGATATCACTGGGTAGATGGAGAGTATTTATTAGAGTTGAGAAGTAGATTACTGTAAAATTTCATAATTTTAGTTTTTAAACCAATAAGTGAAAAGATTGATAATAAAGGTCATTAGAAATTTCTGTGAGTTCTGTGTTTAGTTCAAGCCGTATTTTTCCTTCTTTGAGATCTCAGTAATCACACGGCAGACAGTGACTTTTAATTCCTGTTTCTTGGCATCTCACGTTCTTTTTGAGAAGTTCGGTTTGTTTTCTTTTAATCCAAGCCCACTCTTTAATAAAATGTGTTCACTGGTAAATCACAGAAGAAACAGTCATGTGTTAAAAACCCATATTTCCACTGGTTACCAGGTCCTAACAATGCTCTTACACATTGACTACATGTCTAGTTATAATGACCTTCAAATAATTGTTTCTATTCTTCATAATAATACCCCTGAGAATTTCTTCTCACTTTTGTTTATGCACAATAAACCTGACCACGTCAAATTAATTACTACACTAGTTCCTGCTCAAAGTGATCAAGTTAATTGAAGGGCACAGCATACGTTATTTTCCTTGCTGTCTATTCCCAATGAACCCTCTTACCTTTGTCTCACAATATTTCAGTAATATACTATTGCACAGAAAATCCAAGCTAGCAGATTTAATATAAATGACAGAGATTGTAACTTTCCTCAAAAGACATTTAAATATAGTATCTCTCTAAATGTGTCTATTTGTATTAATTTTCTGTTTCAATTTTAAATCAAATTATATATGGTAAGGATGTAGAGCAACTGGAACTTTCTTAAATTCCTGAAAAGAGTGAATATTGGTACAGACTCTTTGAAAAAAAAATTCTAGCCCTATCTATTTAAGCAATCATAAGTATATCTTAAGACTCAACCATTCTATTTCTTATTAAATACTCAACAGAAATGAGAGTTTGTGTCCACCAAAAGACACGTAAGGGAATTTTCATAATTTTATTTGTAATGGCCTAAAATTGTAAACAAGCAAAATATATATTACCAGTAAAATGGTAAACAAATTGATATATATTCATGAATAATATTTCATATTCTGAAATATTATCCAGAAATAAAAAGTAATTAATAACTGACATGCACACCAATATGGGTGTATTTCACAAACATGATGTTGAGTCAAAGAAGTCAGGAATAGAAGAGTATGATTCTGTTTATGTGGATTTGTTTAAGCTAATCTGTGATTTAGATGTTAGGATTATGCTTATTCTAAGAGAAATACTTACTGAGAGAGGTCACAAGTGAACCTTCTACAATTCTGGAAGTATTCTAGTAGGGTGGTGGTTAAACAGGGGCAGTGATAGGTAAAGCTCCAGTGAGTTGTATACTTAGGATTTGTGAAATTATACATCTATAAAAACTAAAAATAAAATAAAGTATGTTGGGGATTTTAAAAAATCTATGTAACAATTAACACCTGACCATGTTAAGAAGATTCCCAAACAATCTCAATGTATAGATATAGAAAACTCCTCCAATTTGCTTTTGAAAATACTGTGGTTTGTTGTTTTGTTTTCTTTTAGTGTCCTGAATTTAAAAGGCCCAGGGATGTTGCAGTTGACTGGGTTGCTGGAAATATTTATTGGACTGACCATTCTAGAATGCACTGGTTCAGTTACTACACTACTCACTGGACCAGTCTGAGATACTCTATCAACGTAGGACAGCTGAATGGCCCCAACTGCACCAGACTCTTAACAAATATGGCTGGAGAACCCTATGCTATTGCTGTAAATCCTAAAAGAGGGTAGGTTAATGACCTGGTTATTTATATTTCTTGATATGAGTATCCATTTTTACAGATTGTTCCACCCATGCTCTGTAGTGTTGTTTCTGGAAGAGTGTTCAACATATAGTAGATTCACAAGACTTCTGAAAATCCCTCTACTCCTTCTGTACAAAAGCATGTCCTTTTCACACCAAACGGTGGTACAAAATATATTCTTCCTGAACATTTGCTACTTTATACATTTAGTGTATGTTATGTGTGCATTCAGTGTATATGTTATGTGTGCATTCAGATTAATGAAACTGATGTGAAAAACATAACCACTGTAGTTAATCTAAAATCGAATTTTTGAGACATTAAAAATAACATTAAACATGTTAAGTGTAGAATATTAGTGACGGGCTATTTCTGGTAATAAAAAATGGAGGCATATGTATAAACAAATTTAAACAATTTAACACAAATATTCCCTTTACTCGGCTTGATTTTTTTCCTTTTTTACTCTCTTATTTCTTATTTATAAGCAATGACCAAAAAGGAAATAGGGAAATGTTAAATAAAACTCCTAATCACCCATAAAGTGGATCATTAGATCCTGAGTAAAAAGAGGCAACTGCTGTTTACTTACTAGAATTATGTTATGTGGTGTCTTCTAAGTGAGAAAATTATTTATGTCTGAGAAAATAGTTACTATATCAAAAACAAAAGCATATTGATGCATCATCTATAGTAAAATGAATATTCTGTCATGATAAGATAATTTCAAGTGTTAGAAATATTTTTCTTCTAAAATTTAAAGGAAATTTTCAAAATTGAACTTTGCCTATCAAGTGAGCCTATTAAACAGTGGCTCTCAAATTTTAGGGAATAGGTATGACTTTTACATTGTTGACTCCTGGGGCCCCCTCTTGGAGGTACTCACTCTGTAGGTTTAGACTTGGGTCCAGAAATCTGCTTTTTCAGGCAATTTTCAGGGACTCTAAGGTGATTCTGATGCACAGGGTCTGAAGAGACCCTGTTTTGGGTTGTAACAGCACATTCACCAGGCTAAGCACATTCACCAGGCTAACCAACTTGACCTATCTCTTCAGGATGATGTACTGGACGATTGTTGGGGACCACTCCCACATAGAAGAAGCGGCCATGGACGGTACTCTGAGAAGAATTTTAGTACAAAAGAATTTACAGAGACCCACAGGTATGATATGTATCCCACACAGTCTAAAATGTGAAGTAGTGTGCTAAGTATAATAGTATTGCCTTTCTTTCTAGTTTTGTTGCCAATGTAATCATTTTTACAAGCAGATAAAATAATTTATAGTATGACTTTATAAAAGTCATTAACATTTCATGTTGTACTTTCCCAACTTGAAAGTCAGGTTCTTAGCATACTGCTGGTGATATTATGGGGATATTATTTGACAATTACCTAAGTTATAAGGCTATAAGTAAGATTTCACCTGCATGAAATTTTGACAGTTTATAGCATTGTGTTAGGGTGTTTTTACAGCTATGTGTTAATGATATTGGGATAGATGGTAATATTCCTAGAGGATGAGAGACTAAATGGATAGACAGGTGGGAACATATAAACAACTTTTGTGAAAGACACTCACAGCTCTTTTCAATCTGGCTTTAATCTCCCTTCCAGCCGTGTCATCTAAACTACCAGTCTATACTCTCTGTACTTCCAGGACTGTTCAGGAGCTCAGGTCTTTTTTCTGCATTCCTGTTCTTTCTCCTATGCCATTTTCCTCCCAGATCCCTCATCTAGAATGCCCTTCCAACTTTTGTGTACCTAGAGGAATCTTACCAGTCTTGTAAGGTCTAAGTTTAGTACTTCCTCAATAAAATATTTTCGTACTGCAGAAGCCTCAGAGATTTTTGTGCCATCCCCCACCCCCTCCCACTACATCCCCATCAAAAAGGACACAATACATTGTCTATAGCATATGTTATTTTGCAGTTAGGCTTAGCATATGTTATTTAACAATTAGGCTTTCTATAGCATATGTTATTTAACAATATAAAGTTGAAACTTTATATTTGGTACTTATATTTTTATTACTTTTAATGTGCCTTATGCCTTTTCCTCCAAGTAGATTGTTTTTACTCTTATAGGAAGGAACAATCATTGGGATTTAGTTTATTTATGTAGGTGTGTCTCAATTCAGTGATTTAACAAATACTAATTGAACACTCACCTGGTGACAGAAATTGTTCCAGATGCTGAAGAAATAAGTTCCTGCCCTTGTGAAGAGAGTTCCAATTCTCAGGAAACTTACTTTCCTGTATAGGATAGAATATGTAGGATACATCATGTCAGGTAATTATAAAAGCTATATAGAAAACAAAATATAAGAGATGGGCAGTTATGGGAAGGTACTATTTTAGTTATGATTATCAAAGTAGTCATCTCTAGAAAGGTGATATTTGAGAAGATGACTGAATAAAGAGAGATAGCAAACTATGTGATTATGTGAAGAAAGAGCTTTCCAAGTAGACAGAATGGCAAGTTATGAGTTAGGAAAGAACTTAGCATGTGTAAGAAACAGCAGTAATGTTAGGACAGTTGGCGCTCCGTATCCATGGTAGGTTGAATTTACTGAACCCACAGATACCGAGGGCTGACTATAATATGCGATTTTATATAAAGGACTTGAGCGTTTGCAGGTTTTGGTATTCATGGGGGATCCTATAACCAATCCCCTGCAGACACCAAGGGATGGCTGTATGCCTAGAAGCATATGATCAACTCGGGAGAATAGTAGATGTGAGAGTGACAAGGTGACCAAAGTCAGATCATCCAGGACCTGGAACACACTGATAAGGACTGGATTCTATTCTAGCTTTAAGAGGAGCAAGCCACTGGGGATTTTGAGGAAAGTGGCATGATCTGCTCGAACACTATTTTATTCTTTAAAGAACTTTGTACTTCTTTTTCTTAACTTTTTTATTTTTAACTAATTTTAGACTTTTATTCAGTAGAAATGTTGGACAATTGATTTAAAACAAGCTTCTCTGACGTTAACCTCTTACATAGCCATAGTATACATAACATTATTTTCATTTTAAAGAATGACTTAGGAAGCAATGTATAGAATTGCCTGTCTGAGGGTTCTTATGAGGGAATCTGAGACAGGCATTCTTGGGAAATTTATTTATGAAGGGAGTGTTATTTCCTTGCTGTCATGTGTTGTAGTTGTGGACATGACCAACATAAGTCAATCAGATGGAGATATCTCACAGAAAATTGGAGATTTTAATTCTGGAGCTCAAAGCAGAACTAGAAACTTAGTTCAGAGAACTGGCAATAGAAAACCGATGATTTAAAGTTGCTGGAGTTAAGATAGACAAGGGAGGAGAAAACAGAGGCTTCTTAGGGTAGAAATGTGTGAGATGCTTATATTCAGAAGAGTCAGGATCAAAAATAAAGACTACAGAGGTGTTTGAGCAATAGGAGCAAAGCAACAGAATTCAGTGCCATAATAGCTGACAGAAAAGTTTCAAAAGGAAGATGGTATACCCTATTGGGCATAGCATAGTGTATTAGACAGAAGAAATATGGAGTCGTAGAAAGAGTATAAGCCTTCCATTTATATAGGCTTGAGTTAAAATTGCACAACCTGCATAAACTTTTCAGCACCAATGTTCTTATTTGTAAAATGCATATGATAATATTTACCTTACAGAGAATTTATAACAATTCATTTATATCAGAAGTTAACACCAATGTAAATTGATTAGTATAATTTCTTGAATACCTAAGAGACTAAGAATAATTATAGAAATAATATGCCACGTACTAGAGCCTTGCATTTGTACCTTGTCCACCATAACTCCATAACCCGAATTTTATTTTTTTTGATGGCATCTGGCCTGTGAATGTATTTCCTTTTTTTTTAAATTTTATTTTATTTTATTTTTATACAGCAGGTTCTTATTAGTTATCTATTTTATACATATTAGTATATATATGTCAAACACAATCTCCCAATTCATCCCACCAATACCACTGCCCCCCCTACTTTCCCCTCTTGGTGTCCATACATTTGTTCTCTACCTCTGTGTCTCTATTTCTGCCTACAGACTGGTTCATCTGTATCATTATTCTAGATTCCACATATATATGTTAATATACAATCTTTGTATATTTCAGACTTACTTCACTCTGTATGACAGTCTCTAGGTCCATCCACATCTCTACAAATGACCCAGTTTTGTTCCTTTTTATGGCTGAGTAATATTCCATTGTATATATGTACCACATCTTCTTTATCCATTCGTCTATCAGTGGACGTTTAGCTTGCTTCCATGACCTGGCTATTGTAAATAGTGCTGTAATGAACATTGGGGTGCATGTGTCTTTTTGAATTATGGTTTTCTCTGGGTATATGCCCAGAGGTGGGATTGCTGGGTCATATAGTAATTCTACTTTTAGTTTTTTAAGGAATCTCCATATTGTTATCCATAGTGGCTGTATCAATTTACATTCCCACCAACAGTACAAGAGGGTTCCTTTATCTCCACACCCTCTCCAGCATTTGTTGTTTGTAGATTTTCTGATGATACCCATTCTAACCAGTATCAGGTGATTGTAGTTTTGATTTGCATTTCTCTAATAATTAGTGATGTTGAGCAGCTTTTCATGTGTCTCTTGGCCATCTGTATGTCTTCTTTGGAGAAATGTATGATTAGGTCTTCTGCACATTTTTTGATTGGGTTGTTTGTTTTTTTAATATTGAGCTGCATGAGTTGTTTATATATTTTGGCAATTCATCCTTTGTCCATTGATTTATTTGCAAATGTTTTCTCCCATTCTAAGTGTTGTCTTTTCATCTTGTTTATAGTTCCCTTTGCTGTGCAAAGGCTTGTAAGTTTCATTAGGTCCCATTTGTTTATTTTTGTTTTTATTTCCATTTCTCTAGAAGGTGGGTCAAAAAAGATCTTGCTGTGATTTATGTCAGAGAGTGTTCTTCCTATGTTTTCCTCTAAGACTTTTATGGTGTCTGGTCTTACATTTAGGACTTTAATCCATTTTGAGTTTATTTTTGTGTATGGTGTTAGGGAGTGTTCTAATTTCATTCTTTTACATGTAGCTGTCCAGTTTTCCCAGCACCACTTATTGAAGAGACTGTCTTTTCTCCATTGTATATCCTTGACTCCTTTGCCATAGATTAGTTGTGCATTTATAAGTGCGTGGGTTTATCTCTGGGCTTTCTATCCTGTTCCATTGATCTATATTTCTATTTTTGTGCCAGTACCATACTGTCTTGATTACTGTAGCTTTGTAGTATAGTCTGAAGTCCGGGAGCCTGATTCCTCCAATTCCATTTTTTCCCCTCAAGATTGCTTTGGCTATTTGGGGTCTTTTGTGTCTCCATACAAATTGTGAAATATTTTGTTCTAGTTCTGTAAAAAATGCCATTGGTAATTTCATAGGGATTGCATTGAATCTGTAGATTGCTTTGGGTAGTATAGTCATTTTCACAACATTGATTCTTCCAATCCAAGAGCATGGTATATCTCTCCATCTTTTTGTGTTACCTTTGATTTTTTTCATCAGGGTCATAGTTTTCTGAGTACAGATCTTTTACCTCCTTAGGTAGGTTTATTCCTAGGTGTTTTATTCTTTTTGTTGCAATGGTGAATGGGATTGTTTCCTTAATTTCTCTTTGTGATCTTTTGTTGTTAGTGTGTAGGAATGCAAGAGATTTCTGTGCATTAATTTTGTATCCTGCAACTTTACCAAATTCATTGATTAGCTCTAGTAATTTTCTGCTGGCATCTTTAGGATTCTCTACATATAGTATCATGTCATCTGCAAACAGTGACAGTTTTACTTCTTCTCTTCCAATTTGTATTCTTTTATATCTTTTTCTTCTTTGATTGCCATGGCTAAGACTTCCAAAGCTATGTTGAATAATAGTGGTGAGACTGGACATCATGTCTTGTTCCTGATCTTAGAAGGAATGTTTTCAGTTTTTCACCAATGAGAATGATGTTTGCTGTGGGTTTGTTATATATGGCCTTTCTTATGTTGAGGTACGTTCCCTCTATGCCCACTTTCTGGAGAGTTTTTATCATAAATGGGTGTTTAATTTTGTCAAAAGCTTTTTCTGCGTCTATTAAGATGATCATATGGTTTTTATTCTTCCCTTTGTTAATATGGTGTATTGCATTAATTGATTTTCATATATTGAAGAATCCTTGCATTCCTGGGATAAATCCTGCTTGATGAAGATGTATGACACTTTTAGTGTGTTGTTGGATTCTGTTTGCTAGTATTTTGTGGATTTTTGCATCTATATTCATTTTTCTATATTAGTCTGTAATTTTCTTTTTTGCAGTGTCTTTGATTTTCGTATCAGGGTGATGGTGGCTTCGTAGAATGAGTTTGGGAGTGTTCCTTCCTCTGCAATTTTTTGGAAGAGTTTGAGAAGATGGGTGTTAGCTCTTCTGTAAATGTTTGATAGACTTCACCTGTGAAGCCATCTGGTCCTGGACTTTTGTTTGTTGGAAGATTTTTAATCACAGTTTCAATTTCATTGCTTGTGATTGGTCTGTTCACATTTTTTATTTCTTCCTGGTTCAGTCTTGGAAGGCTATACCTTTCTAAGAATTTGTCCATTTCTCCAGGTTGTCCATTTTACTGGCGTAGAGTTGCTTGTAGTAGTCTCTTAGGATGCTTTGTATTTCTGCTGTGTCCGTTGTAACTTCTCCTTTTTCATTTCTAACTTTATTGATTTGAATCCTCTCTGTCTTTTTCTTGATGAGTCTGGCTAAAGGTTTATCAATTTTGTTTATCTTCTCAAAGAACCAGATTTTAGTTTTATTGATCTTTGCTGTTGTTTTCTTTGTTTCTATTTCATTTATTTCTGCTCTGATCTTTATGATTTCTTTCCTTCTACTAACTTTGAGTTTTGCTTGTTCTTCTTTCTCTAGTTCCTTTAGGTGTAAGGTTAGGTTGTTTATTTGAGATTTTTCTTGTTTCTTGAGGTAGGATTTCATTGCTATAAACTTCCCTCTTAAAAATGCTTTTGTTGCATCACATAGGTTTTGGATTGTCATGTTTTCATTGTCATTTGTCTCTATGTATTTTTTGATTTCCTCTTTGATTTCTTCAGTGATCTCTTGGTAATTTAGCCTCCATGTGTTTGTGTATTTTACATTTTTTTCCCTTCAGCTGATTTCTAATCTCATAGTGTTGTGGTCAGAAAAGATTCTTGCTATGATTTCAATTTTCTTAAATTTACTGAGGCTTGATTTGTGAGCTAAGATGTGATCTATTCTGGAGAATGTTCTGTGTGCACTTGAGAAGAAAGTGTAATCTGCTGTTTTCAGATGGAATGTCCTATAAATGTCAATTCATCTATCGGGTCTATTGTGTCATTTAAAGGTTGTGTTTCCTTATTAATGTTCTTTCTGGATTATCTGTCCCTTGGTGTAAGTGAGGTGTTCCCCACTATTATTGTGTTACTATTTATTTCCTCTTTTATAGCTTGTTACCATTTACCTTATGTGTTGAGGTGCTTCTATGTTGGGTACATATATAGTTATAAATCTTATATCTTCTTCTTGGATTGATACCTTGATCACTATGTAGTGTCCTTCCTTGTCTCTTGTTACATTCTTTGTTTTAATGTCTATTTTACCTGCTATGAGTATTGCTACTCCAGCTCTCTTTTGATTTCCATTTGCATGGAGTATCTTTTTCCATCCCCTCACTTTCAGTCTGTATGTGTCCCTAGGTCTGAAGTGGGTCTCTTGTAGACAGTATATATATGGGTCTTGTTTTTGTGTCCATTCAGTGAGCCTGTGTCTTTTGGTTGGAGCATTTAATCCATTAATATTTAAGATGATTACCGATATGTATTTTCCCATTACCATTTTCTTAAGTGTTTTGGGTTTGTTTTTTAGGTCCTTTTCTTCTCTTGTGTTTCGACCTTGGAGAAGTTCTTTTAGCATTTGTTGTAGAGCTGGTTTGGTGTTGCTGAATTCTCTTAGATTTTGCTTGTCTGTAAAGCTTTTGATTTCTTCATCATATCTGAATGAGATCCTTGCTTGGTAGAGTAATCTTGGTTGTAGATTTTTCCTTTTCATCACTTTAAATATATCGTGCCACTCCCTTCTGGCTTGTAGAGTTTCTGCTGAGAAATCAGCTGTTAACCTTTTGATAGTTCCCTTGTATGTTATTTGTCATTTTTCCCTTGTTGCTTTTAGTAATTTTTCTTTGTCTTTAATTTTTGTCAGTTTGATTACTATGTGTCTCGGCATGTTCCTCCTTGGGTTTACCCTGCCTGGGACTCGCTGCACTCCCTGGACTTGGGTGGCTATTTTCATTCCCATTTTCGGGAAGTTTCAACTATAATCGCTTCAAGTATTTTCTTGGGTCCTTTCTTTCTCTCTTCTCCTCCTGGGACTCCTATAATGGGAATGTTGGTGTGTTTAATGTTGTCCCAGAGGTCTCCTAGGCTGTCTTCATTTCTTTTCATTCTTTTTTCTTTATTCTGTTCGGCAGCAGTGAATTCCACCATTCTGTCATCCAGGTAACTTATCTGTTCTTCTGCCTCAGTTATTCTGCTATTGATTCCTTCTAGTGTGTTTTTCATTTCAGTTATTGTATTGTTCATCTGTTTGTTTGGTCTTTAATTCTTCTAGGTCTTTGTTAAACATTTCTTGCATCTTCTTGATCTTTGCCTCAATTCTTTTTCCAAGGTCTTACATCATCTTCCCTTTCATTATTTTGAATTCTTTTTCTGGAAAGTTGCCTATCTCCACTTCATTTAGTCATTTTTCTGGGGTTTTATCTTGTTCCTTCATCTGTTACCTAGTCCTCTGCCTTTTCATTTTGTCTGTCTTTCTGTGAATGTGGTTTTCGTTCCACATGCTTCAGGATTCTAGTTCTTCTTGCTTCTGCTGTCTGCCCTCTGGTGGATGAGGCTATCTAAGAGGCTTGTGCAAGCTTCCTGATGGGAGGGACTGGTGGTGGGTAGAGCTGGGTCTTATTCTGGTGGGCAGAGGTCAGTAAAACTTTAATCCACTTGTCTGCTGATGGGTGGGGCTGAGTCCCCTCCTTGTTTATTTTTGGCCTGAGGCAACCCAGCACTGGAACCTACAGGCTCTTTGGTGCTCTGGGAGGGCTCCCACCAAGGAGTATTTCCCAGAACTTCTGCTGCCAGTGTCCTTGTTCCCACGGTGAGCCACAGCCACCCCCGCCCCCCCCCCCCGCCTCTGCAGAAGACCCTCCAACACTAGCAGGTAGCTGTGGTTCAGTCTCATATTGGTTCACTACTCCTTCCTGCTGGGACCTGATGCTCACACTACTTTGTGTGTTCCCTCCAAGAGTGGAGTCTCTGTTTCCCCCAGTCCTGTAGAAGTCCTGTAATCAAATCCTGCTAGCCCTCAAAGTGTGATTCTCTGGGAATTCCTCCTCCCATTGCCGGACCCCCAGGTTGGGAAGACTGATGTGAAGCTCAGAACCTTCACTCAGTGGGTGTACTTCTGTGATATAATTGTTCTCCAGTTTGTAAGTCACCCACCCAGCAGTTATGGGATTTGATTTTATTGTGATTGTGCCCCTCCTACCGTCTCATTGTGGCTTCTCCTTTGTCTTTGGATGTGGGATATCTTTTTTGGTGAGTTCCAGTGTCTTCCTGTCGATGACTGTTCAGCAGTTAGTTGTCCTGTGAATGTATTTCTACTGCCAGTCCTATAGTGCCGAGTGGCTCACAGGTGCAACTCTAGTTTTAAGGGGACCAATTATTATTTTTATCCACATTTAAAAGTGTCATTTAGTATATTTTGTTAATTTGATTAATTTTCTCATTGTATATCAATTAGAATTCTGTAAGATTTAAAAAGTCCACACACCACATGTAAAAATTTATTGCTTTATTTCATGCCGACCTGCTTAATAAGTGAATTTCTTAATATTGGAAATGCTAGTCTTATATAATTAGGCAGGATTTTATTCCATCAAGCAGAAACATCACTCAGTGTTGTCTTTATCTTTAATAACTCTTAAGTATGGCATGCCAAATGTTATTGATATACAAATGAGTCAAAAACAAATCTCAGAAGATTTTTAGGAAATAATAGATAATTTAGATTTTATAAATAGCACATTACTAGAAAGTAACAATGAAAAGCTGGCAGTTAGTCATTCTGCATCTGTATGTATATATGCATGTTATATGTGGGAGGACGTGCACTTACGCAAATATATTCTATAAGATATCCTTACATGGATGTACATTCATTGCTCATGTCTTCCTAGAAACATCTTAGACTTATTCTTACCTATATTCTCTCTTTTGTTGGTGTATGTTTATAAATATTTGACCTGACTCCAAAGTTGTTATATGAAATCAGTAACTATAATAATGCCTCTGTTTCCCACCATGTGTAACATCTTGTTCTTTACGTTTGGGGTTTAAAGGAAATTCTGTCTTTCCTGATGCATCCATGAATGACTCTGTGCACTAGGATGCAGTGCATTTGGTTATACTTTGTACTTCAATAGAGTGAAGGTGATATCAGCATTATGAACAGCAATAGGAATAGACAGAAAATTGTCTCTGTCCCTTTATATAATCTCTGTGCATTCTAGGGTTGGAATTGTACTGATCGGATAGTTAGCGCACTACCCAGACAGCCCTGTATTTGCTCACCACCAGCACTGCCGTTGCCTCCTTTCCAAACTCATGAGAATACCTCAATTTTCTGGGCTTTGAAAGCACTCGTTATCTCCAAACTTGGTACTCCATAATCTACTGCTTTAATGATATAGTAGATCATTGACTCCTTAATGTATAATCTATGTGCCCAGCAAGATCATAACAGGTTAAACCAAAACCATAATGGATATTCTTGTTATATCCCCTGTAGAATGTTATAGTGCCTGTAATTAGTATGTGCTTAAGACTAATTATATGTTGAATGAATGAAGAGATGAATGCGTGCAATTTTTAACACTCTAACCCATGGTATGGTATTAAGATCTCTTTTAACAAATGGCACACTTCGTTTTGTTAGGCCGTATATTAAATATAAGAAGCATAATCTATATTCTGATTCAATCAATTGTGTGGTGGTTGAGTAGGACGCTCCATGAGAGCAGGAACATGATCTGTTTTATTCTTTGCTACATACTAGTACCTGGCAGTGTATGGTGCAAGAGAGTTGCCTTACAAATATGTATTGAGTTAGTGAATTCTGTGTCAGATAAGGATACTTTCCAGTTTTCCCTGCAGTAGAAGAGCATGTAGAATTACATGAGTCTGATTTAAATACCATATTATTTGATATCCAGAAGCTTATTTATGTTACCTTTCCCTCCTCTCAAATCGTGGCAATTTCTGAGAGAATAAACAAGTACACACTGGCCCTGGACCAGTCGTAATTATTTGATTCACTCAGTAAATTCCTTGTCATTGACCAACAAAAGATCTCTAATTAAATGAAATAGATAAAAACTTAAGGACTATTTTGCAATTCCTTGATACATTATTTTACTAACATTCATAAGTAGATATGTGTGTGTGCATGTATGGTGTGTGTGTGTGTGTGTATATATATATATTACATATATTACAACTTTAATGTAGTTCGGAATCTAAGACCCTATGTAGGCAACCTATCTCAAAAAATACTTTTAACAATTTTTTAAAAATAAATTTGACATAGTGGTAAGTATTTTTAGTTTTTTGGACCCCTCTTATACCTCTTAAATCAAGAATAGGGTAGTGCACACCTGTTGGGTGTTACTACCTTACAAATCTTGACTTTCCTTTAACACAAAATGTATAAAATCTTTTCCTCTCTTTCTGAAAACATAGTGATTTTAATTTATTTCTCTCTCCAAGTTTTCTCTCTTAAATATCACATTGGTACTGTGGTCATTTCTCATAAGATTTTTTTACCATTTTCTTTCTTCTTTTTAGTTCATAGTGGAAATAGGGGAACTAGTGGGAAGATCTTGGAAAATTTCAGAGTTCAACAAAAGTTAGATTCAAAAATCCCTAAAATGTAACAGTAGTCTTGATATCATGGGAGATGTTTAGAAAATGAATACACAATTAGGGTCATTATCATGTGCTCCTAAAACTTACTGAGACTTTATCTTTCATAACACTTCCAAACTGTGATTCCATTATGCTTGATTAGAACAAGTATGACATTTTATTTTAAATTTTCTATACTTACACCGACTTGGTTCCAAATATTCACCATTCCCAGTTCAGATAAGAATAACTTTCCTGGGAATTGATTTTCCCCCATTTTATTATTGCTTCTTTGTTAAAGACAAAAAACAGATGTGATATTTTTAAAGATATAGAAATGAACTTGTTCTTTCATATAAACTTGACTCATCTCTATAACAAAAAAGTAAGTTGACTCCTTTTTTAACTTTTTAATTTAAAAGACTATCTGTTTTATTAAAAGGCTTAAGGAAAAATCAAAATCATTGATTTGTGGATGTGGGGGAATATAAATCCCACTCATCTAAAAGCTTTGTTATATAATTTTTATCTAGATGTGATTCAATCCAAAATAGTATGGTATGGGACTGGAGATGATGAAGATGTTTGTCTAAAGCCTAGACTAACAATGCAATGTATGACATGTTTGAGAAATTTTTACTGCTGCTGAATCTGAGGAAACAATATTGGTAATTAAATTAGATTACACACCCATTGTCTTCTTCTTTTATATGATTAACAAATTTAATATTCAAATGTAGAGACGCATTATGTTGGGAACAGCTTTTTTAAAAAAAAAGCTCCTCCCTTGCACCATACGCTGCCAGGTACTAGTATGTAGTATTGTATTACACTGGTGAGAGAGAAAGAAAAGCGTTTTCAATCTTTCTGAGATAACCTTTTTGAAACAGAATGGCGGCAGCAGGAAGCTGGATGGTTTTATGGTTCATGTTACCCATAATTATACATGAAGAAACAAAAACCTAATTCCCAGCATAACTCCAAATAACAAATTAATCATTGAGCAGAAACTAGTAAAACATGGGCCACTTGTTTTAATTGTTAACTCATTTCTCAGAGGCTGATTGGGCATAGAACATCTTTATATTTTACTTGAGGAGAAATATTTATATTTAGTTTGATTACATTTGGGATAGACCTACACACTGAACAGAAGAATTATTCCCAAATGAAATGAAGCATGATATGCTTTCATTTTGATTGTTAATCTTGGCGCATCTACACAGGAATACAATTAGTGTAAACTCGAAAATACTTTTCATTCAGTTGCCTTGCCATTGAGAGGTACCTCGGTTTTTTTATTGAATGAGCTGATTCAGAAAGCTCTTTAGCATTCAGATGCCAAAGGTATTTTGATTGCATTGTACTATCAAAGTATGTCATATCTAAAGACTAGCTATGTCGTAAAAATTGAATATCTATAGCAGTGAGGATTTGTTATATAATTCATATGTCATAGATCTTACTCTTCTATACTGAATGAAGTTTACTTAAGGTATTATATGTGTTGATATTTGCGCAAGAAGACACCGGCTAGACTCCAATCACATTATGAAATACAAAATAAAAAGTTGAATAAATAGCAAAACATGATTTTTTACTACATATTATGTTAGTCCATTGGTATTCACTAACAGATACTGATGATATAAAGAAGGACAAACAGTCTCAGAGCAAATTAATGATTAGACTAAAAAAATAGAGTGAAAAATTTAAGTATCAATACAACTAGAACCTTAATTAAGAAATTTACTATTCATTCTTCCCTACTATAAACATCAATCTTTAGTCAATTTATACTTCAGCCTGCACACAGGTGTTTCATAACACTGTAGACTAATTCCAAGTGGATGAAAATATCTTATGATTAAGCCCATGAACCTTTTATATTCTGAGAAATGCACCTTTATGAAAAGATTCAAAATATAACTAATTACACTGAATTATTTTAAATAATGGTTGGGTAAGTGATTTAAATGATGAAAGTATCATGGGAAATTCTTTTAGAAAATAACCATAATTAAGAAAGCAGTGTAGAAAGGAAAGATATCTAGGGTGGCTTTCCCTATGTGAAGTAAGATTTTTTTGCCACAGTTTATTAAATAAATTCTATGTAATCTATACACATGTATTTCAGATAGGGATTAAGCTATTTCTGTTTTTCTGATTTTTGCACTACTGTGATATAGACTGAGTAATTTCTAAGATGTCTGAAGAAAAATGTCAATTATAATAAGACATTAAAAGAGCAGAAACATAATTTTAAATAATCTCAAATGTATTGCTGTTATTTGTCTGTGTGTATTGATTTTGCAGGTCTGGCCGTGGATCATTTCAGTGAACGGATATACTGGGCCGACCTTGAGCTCTCTGTTATTGGCAGCGTTCTATATGACGGCTCTGATTCAGTAATCTCTGTCAGCAGCAAACAAGGTTTGTGAAGTGCTCTTGTTTTTGCTTTTAATTATCACTGAAAGTATTAAATAATGATACATAAATATAATATGAAAGCTTTACATTCTGTATTTCCTCAAATTCTCTCTCTTTTCAACTTATAGCTCTTACTGTTCCTTACAATTTTCATTCTTACTAGAATAACAAAGAGGCCAGGCCAGAAGAACTTCTTGACTCTAGAACAAACGTGGTCCATTGCTACCCGGATTCAAAAAATATTCATTCTGTTTGTTGCTTCCGTGGATGTTCTGTTCTGAGCAGAACACTTCAAGTAATCGAGATTAGTGCCTGTGAACGCTAATTTTTATTTCAAATTGCAGTGATAAGTAGGAAATGAGTTATTGTATATAGTAAAACATCATAGTAAAAATTATTATTTTAGGTAGTTGATAGGGATATTCTCATCCATGTGAAAAGCAACATGTAAAAATGACAACTTACCTCTCACACAAGTGACTGCAGAATCTACATGTGCTCTTCTTTTGTGGCACCCTTTTATATCTCCATCTCTGTGTCTACCTCCTATTTTTTACTCTCATTTTTGACTCCTTTCTGTGTCTCACACTTTTTTTGCCTGGCAATCTCAGTTCTTTCTGATGAAACTAATTGATTTCCCTTCTGTTCTTCTTTCCCTTTCCTACCAAAACTGCTTACCTATTTAACACCAATTGTTCACAATATATACTTGAGGTTTTTATATTTACATATTTTATTTACTGAATATTGCTTTGCTTCCTTTTTTTTTTTTAAACAAAATCAGAGAAGCTTCAAGAAAAATAATTGCATTGAACTTTCACTGTGTCTTTACTGGAAGTGTGTGTTTTTTGTATGATAAACCTAGATGGAAAAAAATTCCGTATTCACATAAATGATTGCAAAAATTTACCTGTTTTAGCTTAAGTGTACATTTTACTGTTTCAAGGAACATTGAAGGAAAATATATGTTAAAAGGCATTTTATGTTTTACAACCTTTAGATAATAAGTGAAACATAAATGTTATATTACTTGTTTAAATTTCAGTACCAAAAGTTATATTTCTTATAAATTCTCTCAAATAATAGCCATTTTGTAAAATATGAAAAATTGTTATTATTATTACTATTCTTCTCAGCCATACTAGTCATATGTATGATTACCATTTGCCAATTTGTTTTCTTAACCCCATTTCTAAAACAGATAATAGTAATGCCAAATTTTGGAGGAGGATTTTACTGTTTAAAATCAGTTCATGATTGATTGATAAAATTGTCATTCAGGTAATCTAATTTGACCATTAATTTTATACAGAACACAAAATGATAATTTTGTAAATTCCTGGTTTTGAGCAATGGATAACTTTGGCCTGTAGGCTTTTTGTTGTTGTTGTTTGCAAACTGTACAGCAGAAAATATTACTGTGTATAATATGTCCCCCAGCCAATGCTTTGTGTTGGTGATGATGATTAAAGTGATGATGGAAGTGTTTTTTATGTTCTGAGTGACAAGTTTAATATCTCACATATTTCTACTGCTAATAAATTAATCCTAACAATGTTACAGCTAATATTAAAAACATTCTAATTCTGAAAGGTTTTTTATGAACAGGAATAATATTTTCTATATGATCTTGGATAAACTTAGTTTTCTTAAGTCTGAGTATTTATATTGCAACCCTTACAACTGCATTTTTTAAAAATTCTAGGCTTGTTACATCCACACAGGATTGATGTCTTCGAAGATTATATATATGGAGCAGGACCTAAAAATGGTGTATTTCGAGTACAAAAATTTGGCCATGGTTCAGTAGAGTACCTAGCTTTAGATGTTGATAAAACAAAAGGTGTTTTGATTTCTCATCGCTATAAACAACTAGACTGTAAGTATAATATTTTATACTATTATCTATATTGACAAAGTTTCTTTCTTATGACTCTCAAAATAAAGTATTTTTAAATTCTTAACTCTATTCATGGCTTAACCCCAATAAGTTAAGTTCACTTTAATTTTGGTATAACCAGACTTTTCAAATTACCAAAGACAAGAAATAAATAATGCAATAGTTGCTATTTTTGCAAAAACAGGTATGAAAATTTCAGGATTTGTTTGTATTTTCTTGCAATTAGAATTAACTTTGTTATAAAAATTTGTCTCTTATTTTGTGTTTTTCCAAATTCTTAATAAAACTTTGTGGGTCTATAGATAAACCACGCAAGTAAGGAAATTTGTCATTAGCCTTTTTCACTCTCTGATAACCAAGTAAAAATCATAGCTTTAACATTTCATCTTTAAAGGTATCTGAGGAGAATGTTCCCAAAGGTTGTATTTTCTCTCATGGTTTATGACTTTTATTGTTACTTTCTCTCCTAGAAAAAAATAGGTAAATAATTGACATAGTTATTTTGAAAGATGTGTTTCAAACAAAGCCATAAAAAATATCGAAGAACAAAGGAATAAAATGTGGCTGAAACGCTAATGATCTGTGTTTATATATGAGTTCACCCTTCAAAAAACTTTCAGATTTACTTATAACTATTCTTTATGGCAAATAAAAAGGGATTGGGCTTCCCTGGTGGCGCAGTGGTTGAGAGTCCGCCTTCTGATGCAGAGGACACGGGTTCGTGCCCCGGTCCGGGAGGATCCCACATGCTGTGGAGCGGCTGGGCCCGTGAGCCATGGCCGCTGGGCCTGTGCGTCCGGAGGCTGTGCTCCGCAACGGGAGAGGCCACAACAGTGAGAGGCCCGCGTACCGCAAAAAGAAAAAAAAAAGGGATTTAATCTCATTTGGTATGATGGTCTGGAAAGGTAGCAACTGATATTTACCAAATCAGTTTTGGAAACAGATTAAAACAACATATATTCCCCTAAAACCTTCCTGAAATTCTATTCAGTGTTTTGCTACTCTTTGCTAATGATCTGACACATATGGTTCCAAGGTTAATATGAGGACATTCCCTCTCATCCTCTAGTTCTGTTTGATTCATATTCATAGTCAAATATCTCCACCATCATAAAAAATAAATTAATAAAAGTCTGCCCTAAGTATAATAGGTGTTTGATTACTGGTTCTTACAGAATGAAAGCCACTTTCATAGTCACCATTTCACTACCTAGATACCATTTCTGTTTCATTCTAATGACAGATCCTGCATGGAAAGCCACGCAACAGCTGTGTCTGCAGAGGATACTGATTGGATAGAAATATAGACAAAAATAAATGTGGTACCCATTTATCCATGCACACAAACTCCTATCTGATGGAAAGCATACCATATTAAACATGTTTTTAGGGAAAAAAGCCATGTTTTGTTTGTGTTCTGACAGACAACTACATATGGATTTTAAGCCTTTGTAAATACCAGGGGGAGCTGTTTCTGTCTGTTAAACCAGTTTTGAAACTACCTAAATTTGCCAAAGGAAAAGTGACAAAGTATGTGCTTGAATAATTTCTTCTCCCTCATGGGAAATGTAAAGTAGGGTAAAGTTTCTATTAATGTTGAATGTTGGGTAGTAATTTCTTTTCATCTATAAAGGAGAATTGGAATATTGAAATAAGATACTCCCAGTAAAAATTTGATGTTATTTCTTTTCAACATTGCTAATTCATCATTTCACCTTATTGAATTTTATGTTTTTGAAACCTATTGTATTTATAATTATGTGTTTCTTTTTTCTTTTGTTTTGTTTTGATCAGTACCCAATCCATGCTCGGATCTAGCATGTGAATTCCTCTGTTTGCTGAATCCTTCTGGGGCCACCTGTGTGTGCCCAGAAGGAAAATATTTGATTAATGGCACCTGCAATGATGACAGCCTGTTAGGTAGGTAAACTTCATTATTCTGTAAGTAATGAATTACTGTATACAGTAAATGTTCACAACTACTGAAACTGAGCAGTATTAGCTACTCAGTCATCACTGATATTTCCATGATATCACTGGTTCTTGAATGCCTGTGTAAACTATTCTTTTCTCTGATGATGACTTCCCATCAATTCTTTCTACATTTGTTCACAAAGCTGCATTGAGCACTTACTGTGCATCGAAGACTAGATTAAGAACTTTGAAGTCACACACAGAATCAAGAGACCTGTTTATATAGCTCCTGTATCAGTAAAGATAATGATATTTCTGAGGGTGCCATTCTGCTATTAGTTTAAACCCAACTCCCAAATCCATTTATTCATTTAGCAACTTTATATATGTTTTGTGTGCCAACACTAATTTAGAAACTGATGATTAATTTAGAAAATAAATCTTAGTTTCCTCTATGTAAAATTTGATTAACAGTAAATACTACTACTACTACTAATAATAATAAATATTTTGAGGGCTTCTGAGCAAAGCATAACACTAATTTAGAAACAAAGGACTAAGTTAGAAACAAAACTGAAAATATTTCTTCATTCAAGAAGTTTATATTTTAGAAGCTAGAGGTTGGAACAAACATTTAAAAACTTGAAATATTATTTCAGATGCTAGTATGTGTTAAATAACAAAACAGAAAAAAATCAAATGAAAAAAATCAAAACTGAAAATAGTGTGATGGGAAAGGGAAAGAGATGTCTCTTGGATATCCAGGCAGACTTTCAATAAGTTTCCTCATATTCAAGACATTAGCCATAATGGGAAAAAAATGCTACTAAGAGAAAAGAAAATCAACACATTAATTTTATGTCACAGACAAAAATGCAGGGCTCCAAAAATCACTTGAGGGTCACAGCAAACATTTTTCCAATGAGATACACACTTAGGATCTCTTCATAGCAGGGCTTCCCACCGGTTGTATTTCTCTGTTTAAATGAACTCCTCATGTGAACACAGTGTCTTTGCCCTCAGTCAGCATCTATACCCCCATATCATTGTCTCATTGTTCTCTGCTGGGGGTTATGCCAGCTGAAGACTTTTGCCTTTCCTAAGGCACTCAGTGTCTAAAACTGTCACAGCTCTTCCATTTAATATGTATTTTTAATCATTTGATATGCAAAGCTGAAGAGGTTGAAAAGATGAAATGATGAATGACACAAACACCAATAAATACTTATGTGAATAGTGATATAAGCCACAAAAGAGACAGACTTTATGCTATTATGAGGAATTAGATGATTATCCAGTTAGAGAATTGATTAGTTCCTATAGAACATGACATTAGAACAAGATCTGCAAAGATAGATTATATTTAGATTAAATAGGAATGAAGGAGGAGGACACTGAGAAGAGGAAACTGTCTGAAAAGTCATGAAAGCATGGACTGTAAAGAAAATAATGAGTCATTTATTCCAGTTAGTGTGTAGGATGTGCAAAGTGCTGTTGTGGGTGGCAGTTGGAACATTCTTAACGGAGAGCTAAATATGAATCATGACTGGTATTTTGGATGGGTATTTTAGTGCCAGTCATTGAAAAGGGATGCTGTCACTGGTACTAGGATGCACCCTTCCTCTACCAATTCTCCCAACTAGAGTTGCCATGATCTCAATTGTGATGGTAGAATAAGAGAATTAAATGAACATTTTCAGGTACATTTTTCACTCACTGCTCTGACACAGTCACAAACTCTATACTTAACATCTCAGAAACAGATTCTTAAAAACGTCAACAACTCCTTCCTTGTGGAAGATGTGCCTCATTTTCACTAGTTCCATATATACCCATAAGCAGTGCTCTCACAGATGCCTCCTGTGTGCCATGTCTACTTACACTATTGTATGGGTGGGAGAGACCCCTGGGAAAGAGATGAGTATTCTGCACAGAAGTACACAGCTTGTGCTACCAGTGTGACTTTTACACTGGTTCAGATATTATAAGTGTGTTTTTTTTTCTTATGGTCAAGTTGCAGACAGCTTTTCTTGTTTTCCTTTTATAAGTAAATAAGACTGTCTCTTCTACATAACCTCCCTTTTTCCTCTTTGCTTAATGCAAATAATTTATTCAATAATACAAAATCAACAAATATACAGGAAGAACATGGTCTGGAGTAGAGCTGAGGTGGTGCTTTGGATTAAGCCAAGATCTATCACTTAACTAATATGTTTGGCCCTGTACTCCCTCAGTCTCAGTTCCTTCTGTGTGAAATTGGATTAACAATAAATACTACTACTACTGCTAGTAATAATAATAAATACCTTGAAGGCTTATGAGCAAAGCATATTTTAAGTATGTTATGTAGATATATATATAATTTCATTTAATCCTCACAAAACTCCAATGATATTATACTGTCATTGCCCCTATTTTTACACATAAAAAATTGAAGTATGGAGAGGCTCAATTGTCTAACAATACTTAATAATGGTGGTACCCTAAGGTGGACCTAGGCATTCCACACTCTTAATCATCACATAATACACTCCAGTGTCTCCAAGTCACCCAAAGTACCCATGTCCAGAGTCATTGGAAATACTAGAAATAACATACAGAAAGTGCCTAGCACAATGCCTTGCAAAAAGTAGACACACAGCACTCTAAAATAAATCTGTCATGAAGTAGGCAAGAAAATGAAGCTATTACCAAATTGTATAGTTTTATGTTTTAAATGAGGAAGCATTTTGTCTAAATATACAAAGATCTAAAACTTTTTTATAAATTTTAGTTTTACTATTTCAATCCTGCTTGAAAGGCAGGGTTACAGAAACCTCCTCAATGTTTATTTTATGATTTAAAAGAAAATCTTATATTTTAAACAATCTGAGTGTTAAAAAGTATTCACACTGGCCTCTGTATATGAGCCTTGGTAATGGATGGCTTGAACCACTTCGGTTAGGAATATAATTAAGTGGATTTTAGAATTATTGATTGGTGAAGATAAAAGCCAATTAATTTTTTCCTGACATTAGCATTTGATACAGCCAACTTTTTCAGCTCTTTATAATTGCTTGCCTTTCTCTAGCTGCTATTGTTAAATGATGAGCACCCTGAGTATTTTTAATCTTCATGTAAGAAATTTGAATTCAAATGTTACGCGTTCTTGGAGAACTGTTCACCTGCTCTTCCCTATAGTTGATTATAATTGCTGGAGCTTGGCTTCTGGGGGTGATTTTGTTATTGACAAAAGCAGCTTCCTTTTTCATTATAGAACTATTACAGTTAGGTTTTGAAAGAATGTAACTCTACTTCCATTTCATCAGGCAGTGTTATATTTTTTAAATTTCTGGTGCCTAATGAGGCACATTATAGAAATGCACCTGTCCTAACATGTAGAGATTTTGAATACCTATGTATTTTTGCACAGAACATCTACAGGTGAAAATGAGCCCTCCCGTAACAATCCTAACTGTGATCATAATACCTTAAATATTTATCTTCATTGTTCACATTCACAACTCCAGTTAGGATATTTCATGCTGAATGAGTTAGAAATGTTTTGGTAAATTTTAAATTGAGCAAGCATGTTTCACTAGAGATCTTTCTTAAGAACGTGACCTCTATATTCAACTCTTTGCTAGAGATTCCCACTTGCATTTATATAAGTATCTCCAATTTAATATGTTCAAAGATAAAACAACACTTCAGGTCCTATTGGCCTTGTGTTAGAAACTGAAGAATTATCCTTGTTTTTTCCTTTCCCTCTGATGTGATTTTTGTCTTCTAGTTACCTTCAGAATATGTCTACATTATCTATCCCACATTACTCTATTTTAGGCCATCATCTTAT
Source organism: Stenella coeruleoalba (assembly GCF_951394435.1). Taxonomy (NCBI): domain Eukaryota; kingdom Metazoa; phylum Chordata; class Mammalia; order Artiodactyla; family Delphinidae; genus Stenella; species Stenella coeruleoalba. The sequence goes on along the minus strand of NC_137151.1, from coordinate 39,127,814 downwards.
CTAGCCTGGACAATTTAAACAGAGTCCTAATAGTCCCCCTGCTTTCAGTTTAACCCCTACCAGTACAGTCATTCTTGGACTTTTTAGACTTTTCAAAGACCTAACATTGCTATGGGGGCAAAGTCCAACATCCAAGGATCTCCTATGACACTCTGCTTATCTCTTTAAATTCACTTCTCTCTTTCAGTTCCTGCCTTCACACTCTGTAATCCAGGTCCAGTCACAGTAACTTTCATTCAGTTTCAACAATGCTCACCTTCTGGTATTCATAGATACCACTCCACGTGAGCTATATTCTCAGTGCGCCTTATGGGCACTCAATACCTAATGCTGAATAAGAATGTTACTGGGTAATTTACCTAGTAAGTTCCTCAATTTCCTGTTGAAATTTAACAATACACCTTGTAGACCCAGATCGCAGGTCTTCATCCTCATACTATTCTAGTATGGCTAGAACTCAAATTCTCATTTGTGTGTATGTTATATACTTATATACTTAAAAATTTACAAAGTTTTATAATTTTGACTTTTACTTTCCAGTTTCTTATTTAATTTAATATTCACAACAAACCTATGAGTTAAGTTGCACATTTGTCCTTAAGGCTATCTTAAAGTAGAAATAACTAAGGCTCAGATAGGTTAATTTGTATGCCTAGTAAGGGGCAGACCTAGGACTTAAAAACAGGTCTCACTACATCAACTGTCATTTTCTTTATACTCTGTGTATATAGTGCCTCATGAGAGAGCCCTTCATATTACAAATGCAGACTTTAGTAATGCCAACCTGAAGCCTCCCTACATGACAAGGTATTGGAAACTGCTTTGCAATGCCAAAAATCTCGAAATTTGTCTGACACTGCTGATAGATGGTCTCTGTTTATGACAGTGGTTATGATACTTGAATTATGTTGTCATTTGAAGTCACTGAGGCTCTTTAAGATGTTTTTGTGATTATTGCAGTGATAATTATTCAAGCTTCTGTTATGTCTGTGCCAATGCATCTTGAGTGAACAATATAGGCTGTTTTGATTTTATCTTATTTTGTATAAAGTAAGCATGACTGTAGAAAAAGGTATTTTTTGAATAGAATGCTCTTAAAATATTGTCAATTGTCTTTATTCCATTGGACATTATGTCCTGTTCTATGTAGAGCAGTAGTTCTAATGGAGCAAGGCCATGTCTACACATACAGAAAAATAATGTGGAAAATGATTCCAAACCAATCTTTATCATAAATCAGACTCATCATATTTTTAAAAATGATTTTGTGACCCCCAAGGAATGACCATCCTTTCTTTCTCTCAGCCAAAATGTATTATATAGGCAGATTTTGCCTAATTATTTTATATATGGAAAAAAATGTTTCTGACACTGTTTTATCACCATCTTGTATCAAATCTAAGTAATTTTTAGTTTTGTGCGTTAATATATAGCTGATAAGGATGTACATCAAAGAGTATCTTTTCTTTTAAATGTTTCCCTATACTAAAAATTATATGTTTTTGTATATGTACACTATACTATATATATGCACTATACATACTATATATATACTCCCTACATACAAATGAGTTCCATTCAGAGAGCATGTTCGTAAGTCCAATTTGTTTGTAAGTAAAACAAAGTTAGCCTAGGTACCCAACTAACACAATCAGCTATATGGTACCGTACTGAAATAGGTTTATAATAATTTTCACACAAATAATACATAAAAAACAAACACAAAAAATAGAGAAAACTTTTTTTTTTTTTGAAGATGTTGGGGGTAGGAGTTTATTAATTAATTTGTTTGTTTTTGCTGTGTTGCGTCTTCATTTCTGTGCATGGGCCTTCTCTAGTTGTGGCAAGCGGGGGCCACTCTTCATTGCGGTGTATGGGCCTCTCACTATTGCGGCCTCTCTTGTTGCAGAGCACAGGCTCCAGACGGGCAGGCTCAGTAGTTGTGGCGCACGGGCTTAGTTGCTCCACGGCATGTGGGATCCTCCCAGACCAGGGCTCAAACCTGTGTCCCCTGCATTAGCAGGCAGATTCTCAACCACTGCGCCACCAGGGAAGCCCAGAGAAAACATTTTTAATCTTACAGTACAGTACCTTGAAAAGTATAGTAGTACAGTAAGTATAACAGCTGGCATACAGGAGCCGGCAGCGAGTGAACAGGCAAGAAGAGTAACTGACTGGAGTACGGAGAGGAGGTGGGGGAGGGTAGAGCTGAAGGATCTTCAGCAATAGAAGACGGAGGGCAAGCTGTTTTTTCACTCATGCCTGACATTCAGTACCAGCTACATCACCGCTGCTTATACGCTTGCTTCCGGACATCCTGGGCTTGAAATAAAAATACTGTACTCTATACAATACTGTACAGTAAAGTACACAAAAGCACAACCACTTGTAGAGGATACAGGCACGTGACAAAGTACAGCAGGCACGTGAACTAACTTATGTGATAGGACATGCAAACACACGTTGGCATCTTTGAAAGTTCGCAACTTGAAAGTTCGTATGTAGGGGACTGTATATATATTTATCTTACATATTTCGGTTTGGTTTAATATCAAACACTTCTAAAAACTAGGCCATGTTTGCCCATATCATGAAAAAACCCATATTGGTTGGAAAATATTTTATTTTTAGAAAGTTTCAGTTGGTTTTATTGTTTAATGTTTTAACAAATATAAGAAATGGTAAACAATGCTTTAAGCCTAAAAAAGAATAAAAGTTAATTCAATACTTGTGTTCACCATTCAACAATGTTTGAAATCTATTTCTCTATTTTCAGATAGTATTTTGTTTCTTCTACGTTTATATTAGGGGTATTTATTTTTGGAATTTTATGGAAAAAAGTGAATCTTAGTATTTAATTTTTCTTTATTTGAATTTTTCTTATTCTACCACCTACTGAATGGCATGCTAATTTGTACATTTCTTCTTATAACCAGATGATTCATGCAAACTGACTTGTGAAAATGGAGGAAGATGCATTTTAAATGAGAAAGGTGATTTGAGGTGTCACTGTTGGCCTAGTTATTCAGGAGAGAGATGTGAAATCAACCACTGTAGCAACTACTGTCAAAATGGAGGAACTTGCATGCCATCAGCTCTAGGTAAATAATTGAGTGGCATTGTATATTCAGATCATCTGTAATTTTCCTTATATATGAAAAATCTACAGAAAATACTTAATGCTATGAATATAATTCCTGTTGTCTTAACAAATACATTAACAAAAATTAAATCTAATAATTAATTCAATGTAATCAGTGGCATTTTTTCTAAATTGAGTATATCAATCGAAGTCCAAGTCACAAAAATTAACAATAATAATGATGATTATCTTGTGTTAAGTGCGTGCCATTGACAGGGCTCAGTGCTTATAGATATTCTGACTCTGGCTTAAAATGATGAGGCAAAATCAGTTTTAGAAGCCTTATCTATTTGACTCCAAAATCTGTTTTTTTTTTTTTAATTGAAGTTTGCCTGATGCTAAAACTCATGTTATTAAAAATTAGATTTATTTTAAATATATACATACTATATCAGTACATCTTAGAGCATCATAATTTCCATCTAAAATCATAACTACTCTGTTGTCATTGCAATGTAGTATATTCAAAACATATTGCTTTGAAAACATCAGTTTACTACATATTCGGATATACTTGAGATTCTTACTAATTTATGCTATATCTATGCTCGCAAAAAGTGTTTTCTACAGCACATAAGTGAATACTAAAACATATTTTCCTACTGACTTCTATTAAATTTAAAATATGTTCCCACTGGAAAAAAATTAACCATAATACATAATAGAAATATAATTTGCAAATTCCAGTATTAGTGCAAAGAAGATTATGCAACTATTAGAGTGAAATCTATGTACATTTAATTTTCCTACGATAACTGCAGATTTAGGTAGTGAGATAGAAAAGCAATCCATATGATCTTCACATCCCCTATGTGGTTAATTTCTTTCTTACTGGGATTTCTCACTGCTTCTATTGCTTAAGCTATTCTTTGAAGTATTTAGCATAATGCTAACAAAGAGCCACATGAAGCAGCATTTTCAATGGAGTTCAGGAGAAGCAAGCTGTTTTCTGATTTGCATTCTAAGAGTAAAAACAATACTACTTCTTTGATAGTTTGATAGTTTGATACCTATAAATATTTTGGACTTATGATTAATTGATAATTAAGATAATTGTAACTACTCAATAGAATTCTGAAAAAATATTCAGCAGGTTGATTGAACTAAAAGAGGCACTAGGAGTCTTACTACATATATTCATTCTGCCGGAGGGGGAGCTAATCCATAAAGTATATTCTATTGCTGTGGGAAAAACTGTAGTACTGAGACCTTCATTGACTATGCAAATGAGAATCCATTGAATTTACAGTAAAAGAGTGTGACCTGTAATTATATTTTAGCAACAAACATACCACTTTGCTTTAGGGAAGAAGCTTCTCTTATGCAAATGAGTTGTTTAAGAGTTTTATTATTTAATTGTTAACTTAATTTTCTCATTAAGATAAAAAAATCTTTGGGTTGTGACCAGATGATTTTCTTATATTTACCTTTGGAAATAATTTAAGCCAGCTAGATAAAGAGTTTGGCACTCCAAACTATGGCTACCTATTCAACCTGCAATCAATGCACAGGGACAAATCTCTGTGAAACATTGAATTTGCTATCCTGTTAATGGATCCTGAAATATATATAAATACAGCACAACTTTTGATGTTTCATTCAAATCATTTGTCCAGACCTTGCTGCATTCTTAAAATCCATAATATATCAAGTTTATCTATGCACCCAGAGTATTAGATCTTGATTTACATAGATAATATGTTCAGAAAAAATTATATTTCAAATTAGTAATATAAATGAGTTCTCATATGAATTCAACTTGAGATATAGCCATGTAGTTTATTGTCTTATAGCATCTAATAATTAATAATAATATAATAGCTAATTAAGTCATTTACAAAGCATTTTTCACTTTTAAAAATGTGGTTTTATAAAACATTGTTTGGTATTATAGACTGTAGAACCTCATTATCTCCACACAAATGTTAATTTGTGAAACAAATCCCAGTGGGCAACTCATAGATTTATTCATTGTCAGTTTACTTACAGTTAAGCCTTTGGCAAACTCCTATGTGGACACTATGTAACTAGGGTTTGGGGCAGCCTTAATTAAACTTTATAAGTTTGTGACAGTTGTATAGAACTATAATAATTGAACAAAGGAAATGTCACCAGTTAATTAAAGGCACACATCTGAGAGGCGTAATTAAAATTTTACATGTAGGAATGAATTTTTCCTCATTCCTTAAGGTTTTTTGTAATAAAGAAAACTAAAAACTAGATATATGAGCTGTATCCATATAAGAAGGTACTACAAAATGAAATAGGTTGACATTGATTATATCAACAAGGATCCATGTAGTTAATTTCTGTGACCTGCTCCTAGGAGGCTACATTTAAGATAAAGTTTACATTGGCAAAGCAATGGAAAATAGAATAAAGCATTGAATTACATTGAACTACATTTTATGTAGAAAGTAGAGTATAATTTATGGAATTATTTTTTCATCACAGATGTAATGGATATTTATGTAATTATATGTACAATTAATCTTCACTTTTATGAATATTTATTCTCTATGTTCATTCTGTGTGGTATTTTCCATACTCTTATAGGTCTGTTATTTAGACTTTTGATGTTTCTATCAAAATGAATCAGGGTTTTCTACACAACTGATTTAGAGGAATGGAGCAAGAAATTTTGTAAATTTGGGAAAATATTCTCAAATACTCCCACTCAAAGTTTGGAATTATGCATAAAGGAAGGCAATTCTAATTTGGGAAGTTTGAATATATGTAAAACTGGCTACGTGAAGAGATGATGGTGCAATTTTTTATAGTAGGCAATTCATTTGTATTGAAGTATTTAAATGAATTCAGCAAGAAGACAGCAGAAGCTCTCTTTGTGTTGCCCTCTGTCACCACATCTGTGTATTTTGGCAGTGGAAGATTTTATTCCCAGAAATGAAGCCGGAGGAAAGAGGGCTCTCTTGAGGAAAGAAAAAAATCAAAATCTTCTCACTGCAATGGAAAGGGCCCTTATAATAGCCAAGTAGATAGAGATAATTTTCTATCTCATTTATTCAAGATCTTTCTATCCAGGCCACTGCCCCAAATATGATGGTAGCATATGTGACTGCCATCAATTATGATCAAATATGACTACCCTAAAAATGTTTGCTCAAAGGCAGGTTAAGCTAGGAAATTTGGGGCACCTTTGAAACAGCATGAAACAGATTATGAAACATATATACTGATGTCTCTCAAGTCACATATGTATCTGGGCTGTAAAGTACACAGTCACCTAATTAATATCTTGATAAAGGGTGAACATACATTTAAACAGTCCCTCTTAGTTTTTCTTTCACTTTATATTTAAATGAGGGCTGTTTTTAATTTAAATTAAGCTTGATGTCTTAGCTCCCTTAACATAGATATTGATTATATTTAGAAAGTGATAAAAGCTGGATATTTGGTCCTATTTGCTTTTTAAGAATCCAAGAGAATAAGTCGAAAATATAAAATTGAAAACATAAAATAGTTCATATAGTTTAAAAAATAAGCGACATAGGAATATGTAGCTTTGACAAATCAATGGAAAAAAACCAAAAAAACATAAGGAGCAAGTGGCAGAACATGAACATATATGAACACAAACGTATATAAAAACAGAGAAAAGTGGGAAAAGAGGGAGGAGGAGCCCAGTCACACACAGGTGAAACCAGCATCCTTAAATCAGTACCAGAAGAAAATGTTCATGGTACAAGCCTTGCAGCAAGCAATTCTGAATTACTCAGCAGGAGTTGCAGGGCAGAAATAGACACACGTGTAGAGAACAAACGTACGGACCCCAAAGGGGGGAAAGCAGCAGGGGGGTGGTGGTGGTGGGATGAATTGGGAGATTGGGATTGACATGAATATACTAATATGTATGAAATGGATAACTAATAAGAACCTGCTGTATAAAAAAATTAAATAAAATTCAAAAATTAAACAAAAAACAGAACAAACAAAAAAGTTCCAATGTCCTTTAACTAAATAATGTCACTTTTAGAAATATATTCCAAAAGTTACATAATAATAAAAAATGAAATATTTAGAAGTGAAAATGTTCAATGTAGTATTGTTCATAATATAGAATTGGAGATAAAAACCTAAATTCAAGTAGTTAATATATAAAATATAGCATATCTAAAAGATGAATGTTACACGATAAACAAAACTATAATTTTAAACTATATAATAATAGAGAAAAATATTCACATTTTATTTTAAAGTTAAAAAGCACAAGAAAAAACCTGCTTGTATACTATGAGCCCAATATGAAAAAATTGCATATGTAATAGGTCCTTCATTATACTTCTGTATTTTCTAAATATTCAACCATGCTTTATTATTAGAATCAGAAATTAAAATAACACTACTTATTATCATTGTCAGGATCATGATAATTAATATGTATTGAACTGCTTACTAAGTGCCAGGCACTGTTCTTGGCCCTTGAATCTTCATAACAAGGAAAGTATGATTCTCTTTAACTGTGCTGCTGGCTTCATGAGTCATAGTTACTGGTTCGTTTGGACCATATGGTGAGAGCAGTACTGAACCATTTAGTCTTATAGCTCTCTAAGCTAATGTCAGAATGCTTGAGTTGGCTTACTTATATTCACAGAAAAGACAAAAATGTTTCAGTCTCATCTCCACAATGTTGGCTAAAAATGAACGTTCCATAAATATAAATAGATTGTGACCTATAATTTGAAACATGTCAGAATATATTAAATAGTACCTGGGGGGAGCTGGATAAAGCCCACGGTTCTTTATTTTCTTTGTCAGGCTTTGCTCAATAGTTCTCTGTAATCTTTGTAATACTTAAGACTACCCAACAGCTATAGTCAACTTGCTAAAATTATGTATAAATGGGCACTCACTTTCAGTCCAGGAAAACATTATATTAAGTGGAAAAGTAGAATGTCAAATCTCTTTATCAAAAAGACTAGCAATTTTTTAAAGCATTCAAAACTTTTATTACTTGAATCTAAGTCAGAAGTGAAGCCAGATTTCACCAAGGAGAGCAGTCTTGGGGGTTAGAGGTCAGGAGACAGGCTTTCGGATTTTAATCCAGTAAGTAACTGAATGATGCTATGATGATTTGTTTCTTGGCTTATTATTTTATTCTGTAGGAAGGAACAAGAACGTAGCTTTTGGGCTTCCCTGGTGACGCAGTGGTTGAGAGTCCGCCTGCCGATGCAGGGGACACGGGTTCGTGCCCCGGTCCGGGAGCATCCCACATGCCGCGGAGCGGCTGGGCACGTGAGCCATGGCCGCTGGGCCTGTGCATCCAGAGCCTGTGCTCCGCAACAGGAGAGGCCACAACAGTGAGAGGCCCGTGTACCGCAAAAAAAAAAAAAAAAAAAAAAAAAAGAAAAGAATGTAGCTTTTGTCCAAATAGTAAAGACGTTTTTACTAAAGATGCTTACTTTTAGATAGCATTTTCAGAGAACATTAAATGTAAATGTGTATAAATATGCCCTGCAGTTTAAATGTCAATTAAATGTTTTTATTACTTAGACTCAATGTGTGTGTCAGACTATTTGAACTAAACAATGACTGAATGCATAGAAAACTAGTTAGGTATAAAATGTTATAACCAGGGACAAAAATTTACAAGCACAAGACCAAGTTAAACAAGGTAAGCAGCATGGCTCACATAGAAAAATGAGTATGAATTCAAATAAATTGCTTAAAAAGAGAACCAATCAATAATGTTCACTAGCAGATATCTACCACTCAGAAATAATAAGTATAGTCATGGTCTCCTAAGAAATTCACATGTAATTACTTTTACTAGCATTCTTTCATCACAATCAACCACATTTTTTTCTTAAATTTAATTTTTTAATTTTATTTTTTATTAAAGTATAATTTACAATGTTATGTTAGTTTCTGAAATTACAGCAAAGTAATTCAGTTATATATATATATATATATATATATATATATATATTCTTTTCCAGATTCTTTTCCCTTAAAAATTACTACAAAATGCTGAGTAAACCATACATCTTCAGGTGTTGTGTTTAGATAGAAAAAAGAGTTATAATTTATTTGTCCAATATTGAGCAGAGAGGTTATTTTGCCTACTAAAATCATACAATATCAATTAAATTAAACTGATGAGTAGCATTTTTTGTTGTTGTTTTTGGTTTTGGGGGGTTTTTTGCGGTACGCGGGCCTCTCACTGTTGTGGCCTCTCCTGTTGCGGAGCACAGGCTCCGGATGCGCAGGCTCAGCGGCCATGGCTCACGGGCCCAGCCACTCCATGGCACGTGGGATCTTCCCAGACCGGGGCACGAACCCGTGTCCCCTGCATCGGCAGGCGGACTCTCAACCACTGCGCCACCAGGGAAGCCCAGATGAGTAGCATTTTTATAATCAGCTTAAAAACTGTTTATTAAATAAATCTAGCTTTTAAAGATACACTTACAGTTTTAAATCAAGTTATTGAAAAATGCCAACAACATACACCTTAATAATATTCAAATGAAAATATATGCTTTTGAGAAACATATTGATTGATATATTACTTGACTTAAACCTACCCAGCAAATTTTACTCTAAAATTATTAGCAAGTATGCATTAACATTTTGAAAATTTTACAAACATAATTATTGTCATATTATAGTGACTACTATAATTGAATTCTCAATTCAGGTGCCAAGGATTCTAGTAACTTCCTTAATTATATTATTTTATTTAATTTGAAACACTCTATGTGGCATTTTTTAGATGTAAGCTAGCATGATTAAGTAAGAAAACTAACATCTGAGATTATGTCAAAAGTCAGTTCTCTAAGACATTGTCTATTATCACTGAAAATCATCAGTATTGTCTGCCCATATCAGAGAAATTTCTGTGAGTATATAACTAAAGATAGCATATAGTTAAAGATTCATTTATCTAGATGTAAATTGTAACCACGTCACATAAATTCAATGCTCATTTAACAGGGACTAGTGATAAATCTTTATGATATCCATATAATTACTTATATAATAGAAAAGATTTCATTGTTATGTATATTAAAATATACTGTTTTGAACTGATATATATAGATTACCTATAGGCATGTTTTGTTCAAAAGAATGAAAATGGAAAAAATATGCATCAGGATTCCATATGGAGTTTCTTAACAAAGGCAAATGTACTCAGTGAAGTTTAAATAACAACCAAAATTGAGGATTTGTTTAATAGCAATACTAAGAGTAATAATAATGCCAATGCTACTATTACTAATAAACCTACAATTATTGAGTACTTGCTATGTGGCAGGCATTGTGACAAGTGTTTTACCAGCACATGGCAGGCATTGCTATCACCATTTTGCAGAATGAGATCCAGAAGGAGATCCAGTGAGGATGTCTAAGTTTTCCAAAGCCACACAATTAATAAATATCTAACCAGGTTTCTTTCTCAGGTCTTCCTGATTTGAAAAAAAAAAAAAAAACAAGTAATTTAACTTTGTACCAAATTTATTTAATTACTATTAAATATTCTTATGAAATATTTTAGAATCAACCATTTTTACTGAGACCGTGATTTTTGGTATATAAGGGCCATGCAAGAACAATGAAGTTTAGAGAACTCTATGAGATTCCAAGGCATTTCCATTTTTTCTTATGAACATTATAATCTTCAGTTGTGCTAACGGATATTACTAATATTTATCATTGACTATAGATGGTTAGTGATTCTAGTTATGTATTTACCATGTTTGACATCAGCTATTACTGGTTACCTAGTTAAATTTCAAGAGTTTATTATTAATTTATGTTGTATGAAAATTTGCTACAACAGTTTATATGAGATAAGCTTCCATTTATCTGTAAACAGAAGTAATATATAACTACATTAACCTCCATTTATTATATGCATACATCTAGCAAGGCACTTTGTTAACGTGTAGTGTGGAACTTAATATGGCACTGGGAGAGCCTTCAGTCTAGTGAAATCATGTGTGCTACTGAGGACAATGTTTATGAGAGGAATTTTCTCTCTTAGGGAGTCATGGGAGGAGTAGATGAACCTGTTGAACAGGCAGAGATACCCACACAGGGACGTAAAACAGGGAGTGAGAATGAAGGTCTGAAATTTAGGAAGGAGAATGAGCCCAGAGTCAAAAAATCGAGACTGAGACATTCATATAGGGAGATCATTACTGAAGCCATGAAACTGGATAATATCACCAGAAAGAGATAGAAAGAGAACATAAAGGCAATTATAAAAGAGCAGTCAGAGAAAAAGACAGGGAAATCCACAATGCTAGTGTCTTAGAAGCCAAGTGGAGATAAAATTTTCAAGTGTAGATATTAATAAATGTAAAATTATGGAGAAAATTTGAGGAAGAGGATGATTGAGGAGAAATCTAGATTTAGGAATTAAGAGATTAGAGGTAAGCTTCGCAAGAGTACACAGATATACAGTAAAGACAACACCAACATTACCTTCTCCATTCCTAATCCTTTCTTACCAAGAGGGAATCAGAGTTGATTTGTAGGAGCAGTACTTACATGTTGAGAAATCTGGCCTGTCTTCAGAGGGAACAAAGAGAAGCAACAGATTGACCCACTATTTTGTGTATTAAAAAATAAAAACTACAAACCCAGTGAAGGATTGGAATGTGACTTTATGATCGAGGATTTTACTTTGTCATATATTGGTAGAATTAGAAGCAGTAAGTGTAGCTTTCTTTTGAAAAAAGCTCGAGAATGTACCAAAATTTGAAGTTATACAAGTAGATAGATGTGGCAAATATTAGGTTTGTTTTTGTTTGTGTTGTGTGTGTGTTCTTTCTTTTAATGTGTAGAATTAAGCATATTTAGAAGATAAAGAAGACAGAAGGACCCATTCTTCAAAGTTTAAAAATGTTGGAGTTTGAGATGAAGTTTGTGGGGAATACCTGTTCTATCCCAGCACTGCCACATAAACAAATTCAAATTTAATTGTATCTTAAATAAATAATGGAGATAAAGTGTGTAATTTAAGAAAATTTTCAGAATGATTTTTCTAGAATGTTACAGTGCCTTTGTAGACAGGGTCACAGAGTAAGTCATACCTGTAAGTGGTGAATCTCAGTAGGAATAACAATAATATTCAGAGCTAAAATGTAACTGATTGCTTTCTATGTGCCTGGCACAGTGAGAAATGTTTCTCATTTATTCTATGTGATTCTACACAACAACCCCATGAAGTAGGTACTATTATTATCCCCATTTTTACACATGAGGAAATAAACAGAGAGCTGATATTTGCGCATGGTCCCACACCAGTAACTGGCACAGATAGTCTGTGAATCCAGGCAGTCTGACAACCTACACTGTTAAAGTCTTAGCTAAGAATGCTATAGGAACTAGACTGATTAGAGCCAGCAAACCCCTCCTTCCCCTTCGTCCTCAGGTCAATTGATGCTCTTTCTGATTGGGCTACCTTTACCGGCTGTCAACTCCCCAGCTCCCTGGATGCATCACTGCTATAAATCCATACCTTAGTCATTGTAACAGTGCTGTTTCCTTTTCAAATGTCAAAATCAAATTCAGCTACCTAAAAAATATTTATAAAATGAATCCAGTGCAACTTGTTAGGGTGCACCCAGAGCGATTCTTGAAAATATTAGCTGGAACCCGTTATAAAATTCTGCAGCTGATGGTTCATTTCCCATCAGCAAACAAAAGATCTGCTGTATCACCACACTGTTTCAAGTTACATAATATTCTCCTGAATATGAAGATTTATACTTACCAAAAATAAATCTCTTCAAAGGAAGAGAAAGAGGAGCTTTTTGAAAATAATTCAGCTGGAATCTAAATGATGAGAGGCATATTCTAGCTGGGGGACAACCTGGTCACTCTGCCCTAGTTTCAAAACAACTGTAGATGAGATGAAAGCATGGTGTCCTCTCTCTGAGCGACTGGAACAGAGGAATTTTCAAGTGCCTTAACAGGTTGGGTTTATTTCTTTCAAACTTCTTTTCACTTTTTTTACTCCTAGTTTCTTAAACAAAAAGAAAAACACCTAGAAATTAAGGTAGAAAAACTTAAATCTACAATGTATAAGTTGTACATTGTATGACACTTTTTCTGATTGTTCTAATGCATTTTGATTTCCCCTTATACTTTCTGTACTGTTTGTTTCACATTTAGCTCATGTTAATTTGTGTTCCTGATTGTATGTTCTATTTCTCTGGAAGTTGTTCACTGGTTCTCATTGATGTAGATGAATTACTTCTTTTATTCAGGGCTTTCATTTTCCTTAGTGACTATGTTCTAACAATTATCTATCCTCTTCATCTTCTACCATTATTCTCGTTTGTGTCTATTTGTCTGTATGTAAGCAACAGCTAGAAAACTCACTACTTTTATAAGAAAAATACTTAGCTAAAAGTTTTAAAGCTGTTTTCTGGCAATAAAAAAATATGAGGTTATTTTATACACATTACAGCTTTTAATGTATATAAATTTTACCTTGTTTCTTAACCTATTAATAGGCATTTATCTGCCACCAAACTAAAAACATGTATAAATAAGTTTTAAAGCAATAGTACCCACTGTAAAAATGTATATATCTTTCTTCCTTGAGAAGCAATAGCTTCTAGCATTTGTAAGTGTGTGGAGACCTTTCAAAGTAAACTAAATAAATAAATTGTGGAGCTCAATTTATTCATTTTCTTGGAAATGCAGGTGGATTTTATTTGGAGACGTTTTATTCACTTAAGAATGGTTTTCCAAAAATATATATGTATAGAATTGTCCTTCAAAGTAGAATGTAGAATCTATGGCAACAGAAAAAAACTTTTATCCTTTTACACTTCAAGTTTTAAGCCTTACACTTAATGCATTTTTCTGACATTCTAGTTATGTTGCATGTCTACAATGGTGAGAGAGGAGATGGTTGGATATTCTCTGATACTAGACAACTAAATGACATTTTCTGAGTCCTAGTTAACTAAGATCAATAACTGAATTTCTTTGTTATTCCCTTTCATGTTATTAGTTTATATTTGTACAACCTCTAAACTTTATTCTGCCCCCATTACAAATGGTAGCCATTCATTTTGCTTTGTTTTCCTTCACTTCTCCTGCAGAGATAATTCTAGACTCTATTTTCCACTCAGTTCTTGACAGTCCAGGCAGTTAGAGAGACTCATTCTTGATATAACAGTTAACTGTGTTACATTTAAAACACCTTAAAGGATTGTTCACCTTTCATTGTGATGTTAGTTCCCACAGAACAAATAAAATATCCATAGATGATCTGTCAGATTTGCTATTGTGTGCTATTAACATTAGATTTCTTAAATCATCTTTAGACTACAAGTGACAGTCCTTCACCATGAATAAAAATATAAAATGAAATAAAATAGGATTCAGTAAGTGCTTATATACTAAATTCAGTATGTGTATTTATATCAAATAAAATAACTGATATTCATAAATCTTATTACAGATGACATGTCCACTTTAAACTTATTAAAATATTTATTTATAATAAGCCTAAGCTTATGTTTTATGTAGATACAGCAGTGATTGGTACCTGATGATTGAACACTGGGAAATATGATTGTCTCTATTTTATATTCTAATGGCCAACACAATCTGCATTACCACATGAATAGAACAAAAATAATTGAAAAGCAAAATGGACATGAAAACAGAAATACAAAGAATAACACAAGCACTTTAAAGCATAAAATGTGTGTATGCATGTATAATTGTTCATAAAATGAGCTCTGATTATTTTACCTGAAGTGAACCTGAGCGATCTTCTAACCCAGGCTTTGTTGGAATGTGGGGAAGCTGAGACACAGAGAGGTCATGTTACTGTGTAAAGTCGCAGATTAAGTAGTGGACAGACTTTGCCCCAAATACTGACTTCTTGATTCTTACCTAGTGAAGATTCCATATAAGTAAACAATTTTGTCAACTAATTGCCTTTTCATTACCTTTTTTTCCCAATAGGGAGACCCACCTGCAGCTGTGCACTAGGGTTCACTGGACCAAACTGTGGTAAGACAGTCTGTGAGGATTTTTGTCAGAATGGAGGGACTTGCAGTGTTACTGCTGGGAACCAGCCTTACTGCGACTGCCAGCCTGAACACACTGGAGACAGATGTCAGTACTGTAAGTGAAAGCAACACCCACAAGACAGTCTGACAGCAGGCTGTGAGCTGTACATTAAGTAATCTTATCACCTAGAACTACACTCCCTCCATTACCTCAATTTCAGCCACGCCCTATTTTTCAAGTCCACCCCCTATCACCCCAAATCTAACAATTCTTTACGTTGTTCTTCATCCATCTCTTATTTTAAAGATTCTGTTCTTTCCTTTCCCAGCTTAGATTCCATGGTCCATCACTGCAGTCATTCCCTTGTATACACCCTTAACAATCTTGCTCCCTCTCCCCTCTCTTGTACTTTTCTAGAAAACCATAGCCATGGTTAAATCCAGTTCTTCTTCTGTCCTGAACTGGCATCCCACTGCTGAATGCAACTGAAAAAAAAAAAATAGACTAGTCTAACTTGAGGTTTTATCAGTAATCTCATATGGGCATTTACTATGGTTTCCACTGTATTTCATTAATCCATTAACCCTCCTAGATGTCTGTGTCACATCTTCTCCTTTCCCCCCAAACCTTCAATACCTGTGCCCCAACTTTATTCTCAGCTTAGGAACTTGCTTCCTATTTCATTAATAAAAAAAGAAGCTGTCTAAAGAAAACTGCCACAAGCTCCCACCACCAGATCCCTCAAATTACTTTGTCCTACACCACATCCTTTGTCTTCCTTCTTATGACTAGGGACCCATGCGATGTCTAATGCTACACTGTCCACTCCTACATTATATCCCTCTTAGATACTCATGGACACATCTCATACAACTGTCCCCTCTTTCTTCTGCCTTATCAGTGTTTTTCTTTTTACCTACCTTTCTTTAGAAACTTTCCTTTGTGCTCACATCCCTTTCTAGCTACAACTTTATTTCCCTGCTCATTTGTTTTAACCTAAGGTATAGTTGCTCTACAATATTTTATTAGTTTCAGGTGTACAGCATAATGATTCAGTAATTTTATAGATTATATACCATTTAAAGTTATTACAAAATAATGGTTATAATTCCCTGTGCTGTACAAAGTATCCTTATCGCTTATCTTTTTTATACATAGTAGTTTGTAATCTGATACCCCTATCTTGCCCCTCCTCCCTTTCCTCTCCCCACTAGTTTGTTTTCTACATCCATGAGTCTGTTTCTGTTTTGCTATATACATTCATTTGTTTTATTCTTTAGATTCCACATATAAGTGATATCACACAGTATTTGTCTTTCTCTGTCTGACTTATTTCACAAGGCATAATATTCTCCAGGTCCATCTACATTGCTGCAAATGGAAGAATTTCATTCTTTTTTCGTGGCTGAGTAATATTCCATTGTATATATACATTTTCTTTATCTATTCTTCTGTTGATGGACACTTGGGTTGCTTCCATATCTTGGCTATTGTAAATAGTGCTGCTATGAACATTGGGGTGCATATATATTTTTCAATTTTTCATTTTGTCCAGATATATACCCAGGACCAGAATCATATGGCAGTTCTATTTTTAGTTTTTGGAGGAACCTCCATACTGTTTTCCATAGTGGCTGCATTAATTTACATTCCCACCAACAGTGTACAAGAGTTCCCTTTTCTCCACATCCTCGATAATATTTGTTGTTTGTAGACTTTTCGATGATAGCCATTCTGACAGGTGTGAGGTGAGAGCTTGTTGTTTTGATTCACATTTCTCTAATAATTAGTGATGTTCAGAATCTTTTAATGTTAACCATCTGTATGTCTTATTTCAGAAAAATGTATTTTTGGGTCTTTTGTCCATTTTTTAATCAGGTCATTTGTTTTTTTAATGTTGAGTTGTATGAGCTGTTTATATATGTTCAATATTAACCACTTATCAGCCATATCATTTGCAAATATTTTCTCCCATCAGTAGGTTGTCTTTTCATTTTGTCAGTGGTTCCCTTTGCTGTGCAAAGCTTTTAAGTTTAATTAGGTCCCATTTTCTTTTGCCTTAGGAGACAGATCCAAAAAATATTGCTACAATTTATGTCAAAGAGTATCCTGCCTATGTTCTCTTAAAGTCTTATGGTTTCAGGCCTTACTTTTAGGTCTTTAAACCATTTTGAGTTTTTTTTTTACATATGGTGTGAGGCAGTGTTCTAATTTCATTGTTTTACATGTAGCTGTCCTGCTTTTTCAGCACCACTTGTTGAAGAGACTGTCTTTTCTCCATTGTATATTCTTGCCTCCTTTGTAGTAGATTGACTGTAGGTGCATGGAGTTATTTGTGGGCCCTCTATTCTTTTCCATTGATCTATGTGTCTGTTCTTGTGCCAGTACTACACTGTTTTGATTCCTGTAGTTTGGAGTATAGTCTGAAGTCTGAGAAGGTTATACCACCAGCTTTGCTTATTTTTCCCCCCCTCAGGATTGCTTTAGCAATTTGGGGTCTTTTGTGGGTTCATATAAATGTTAGAATTATTTGTTCTAGTTCTGTGGAAAATGTTATGGGTATTTTGATAGGGATTGCATTACATCTGTAAATAGCTTTGGAAAGTGTGACCATTTTAACAATATTAATTCTTCCAATCCAAGATCATAGATATCTTTCCATTTCTTTGTATCATCTTCAATTTCTTTGAACAATGTTATATAGTTTTCAAAGTATAGGTCTTTCACCTCCTTAGTTAATTTTATTCTTAGGTAGTTTATTCTTTTTGATGTGATTTTTAAAACGATTTTTGTTTGTTTTCTCTTTCTGATATTTCATTATTAGTGTATGGGAAAGCAACAGATTTCTGTATATTAATCTTGTATCCTGCAATTTTACTCAATTTATTTATTAGTTCTAATAGTTTATGGGTGGAGGCTTTAGGGTTCTCTACATAGAGTATCATTGTCATCTGCAAATAGTGACAGTTTTACCTCTTCCCTTCCAATTTGGATACATTTTATTTCTTTATCTTGTCTGATTGCTGTGGATAGGCCTTCCAATGCTATGTTAAATAGAAGTTGTGAAAGTGGGCATCCTTTTCTGTTCCTGAATTTAAAGGAAAGACTTTCAGCTTTTCACTGTTGAGTATGATGTTAGCTGTGGGTTTGCCATGCATGGCCTTTATTATGTTGAGATATGTTCCCTCTTTCACCATTTTGATGAGAGTTTTTATCAAGAATGGAAGTTGAATTTTGTCAAATGCTTTTTCTGTGTCAATTGAAATGAACATGTAATTTTTATGCTTCCTTTTGTTAATGTGGTGTATCAAATTGATATATTTGCAAATATTGAACCATCCATGTATCCCTGGAATAAATCCAATTTGATCATGCTATATGATCCTTCTTATATATTGTTGGACTTGGCTTGCTAATATTTTGTTGAAGATTTTTACATCAATATTCATCAAAGATGTTGGTGTATTATTTTCTTTCTTTCTTTCTTTCTTTCTTTTTTGGTAGTGTCTTTGTCTGATTTTTGTATCAGGGTAATGGTGGCCTCATAGAATGAATGTGGAAGTGTTCTGTTCTCAATTTTTGGAATAGTTTGAGAAGTATATGTATTAGCTCTTCCTTATATGTTTAGTAGAGTTTTCCTATGAAGCCATCTGATCCTAGATTTTGTTTGCTGGGAGTTTTTTTAAAAATTATTATTATTATTAGAAATTCAATTTACTACTAGTGATCATTCTGTTCAAGTTATCTGTTTCTTCTTGATTTAGTCTTGGAGGTGATTTGTTTCTAGAAAATTGTCCATTTCTTCTAGATTGTCCAATTTGTTTGCATGTAACTGTTTGTCATTGGTATTGGTTGTTATTTCTCCTCTTTCATTTCTGATTTTATTTGTCTCCTCTCTTTTTTCTCAGTGAGCCTGGCTAAAGGTTTATCAATTTTGTTTATCTTTATCAAAAAACCAGCTCATGGTTTCATTGATTTTTTCTAGTTTTTTGTCTCTGTTTTATTTATTTACTCTTTGATCTTTATTATTTCCATCCTTATACCCTTATGGGCATTTCAGGGTATATGACTCTTTATTTTTCTCTTGCTGCCTTTAGAATTATGTCTTTATCTTCAACTTTTGCCATTTAATTATTTGTCTTTGTATAGGTCTATGTTTCACTTCATCTTGTTTGGGACCCTCTGTGCTTCCTATATCTAGATATCTGTTTCCTTCTTCAGGTTTTGGAAGTTTTCAGCCATAAGTTCCTCAAATATATTTTCAATCTCTTTCTCTCGCTCTTCTCCTTCTGGGATCCCTATAATACAAATGTTGGTATGCTTAACATTATCACAGAGCTCTCTTAAACTGTTTTCACTTTTTTTAAAACTTGTTTTTCTTTTTGCTGCCCTGATTGGGTGATGTCCAATCTTCTATCTTCCAGATCACTTATGATTCTTCTCTATTACTTACTCTGTTCATTCCTTCTACTGTGTTTTTATTTCAGTTATTGAATTCTTCATTTCTGATTGGGTCTTTTTTATATTTTCTTGTTCCTTGTTAAAATTTTCACTGTGTCTATCTATTAGTTTCCCTATTCAGTTAACATTCTTATTACCAATGCTTTGAATTATTTATCTGGTAAATTGTTTATTTCTGTTTCATTATTTTATTTCATGGTTTGTCTCTTGCTTTTTCAGTTGAGAATATTTCCCTCCCTTTTCATTTTGCTTAACTTTCTCTGCCTCTATGAATTATGTGAAACAATTACCTGTTTCAGTCTTGAGAGTGTTCTTATATGGAAACATTTCTATACAGACTGTGTGTGTTCAGTGCCTTTGGTGGCAGAGCTGGATTTGTCCTGTATGCAAGTCATGTCTTTCCTTAGGGTGTACTGGCAGCTATCACCTTGGTAGGGGATGGGGCTGGAGATGGAGGGGCTTCAGCTGGAGCTGGGTGTAAGGCAAGAGTTTCTCTCTGCTTGATGGACATATTGGCCCTATCAGGGCTGGGGTCTGATCCCAAGTTGCTGAAGCAAAAGCCATGAAGGTCATCCCCAAGGTACCTCAGTTTCCTTTAAGTGTGTGCTTTCCCCTCTCCCAGCCCTGGGACCCTCTCCCCAGAGTAGGGTAGTGTCAAAGCAAGGGGGTCTCACATGGGCTGTCAGCCCATGCCTGTCTCAGACAGAGGTTCAAGCTGTCTCTGATGCACTGCCTGTGCAGGCATCAGCAGTTATTTCCCTCACTCTGTTCAGATGCAGCTTCAAGTCCAAGTCCCCTTTGTCCCTCAAAGCCAATGACTCCCCATGGCCTCTATTGCCAATGCCCTGTTGTAGAATCACACTGCAGGGAAGGTGAGGCCTACATGGACTCTGCATATGTGGGGTGTGGGCTTTGGTAGAGCAGCCACTGTCAGAGATCTGCGTGGCTTCTGAAGCACTGCTTGAGTAATTGCCAACGATGGCCATGGCTGCCCCATCCGGGCTCCACCCTGTGACCTGTCGCCTCTGTGTCCCATAGTTAAGTTTTTCTCCCCAGTTGTGGCAGCCCCAGATTGAATGCTGCACTGTGACATGCAGCAAGCAGGGCTGGAGCATTTGCTCACCTTGGGCTTGGCATATGCACAGAGGTGGTAAGAAAGCCAGCCGGGAGATTTCAATCTGCCATTTCTGCTCTGCCTTGGGGGGTTAGCCGATATGCATACTCTCCTCAAAAGCAGCAGTTCCTACAGCCTGTAGCAGTTCCTACAGCCTGTAGCAGTTCCTACAGTCCCAGTGGTCTTCCAACTTACCAAGGGGGCTTATCTCCCCTGTGTAGGACTCAAGCACTAAGCACCCAATCCATGGCTCTCACAGCTCACTCCTCTAAAACACCCACCCCTTGATTTCCATATGACTCTGCACATTGGAATGGACTCAACAGCTTTTATAAAATACAGTTTACCAAGTTACTTCCAAAGACTTTGATCCTGGTAGCCTGGAATAGGACATCTATAACATTTAAAGTTTTCCAGGTATTTCACATATATGACTAAGATTGAGACCCACTACCTAGATGATTTCAACTAATTGCATGGCTTTTAATACCATCCAAATATGAATGATTCCAAATTTATATTTCTAGCTGAACTAGCTGTTGCCTGAATCCCAGATGTTTATACCTAAGTGTCTATTTGACAGCTTGACCTGGCTCTAAATTAACCTGATTTTCTCATCCAAAAATTTGTCTACCATAGTTTTCCCTGTGTTTGTAGAGGGAAATACTCATTGTCCAGGTCCAAAAATCTTGGAGTCACTTTTGACTCCTCTCTTTCTTTTATACCCCACCTTTATTCTCACATTTACCTTTAAAACATACCCAGAATCTGAATGCTTCTCATCACCTCTATTCTCATTACCCTTATAGAAGCTACCAATATCTCTTACCTGGATTATTACTAATTTATCTCCATGCTTCCTCTCTGCACCCTCTGTATTTATTCTCAAAACAGCAGCCACAGTTTTGTTTTATCCCCCCCAAAAAACTGATTTTCGATCTCAGTCACATTTACTGAGATCTTTCTACATCTAGGCACTCTTGTAATTACTTCTTTTTTTTAAAATAAATTCTGTTAATCCATTTAATCCTATGAATAAAGTAGCTATTATTTTTATTCTCATTTTACAGAGGAGGCTACTAGGGAGGCACAAATAGCCTCCTGAAGATCGATCACACAGTTACTAATTGGGAAAGCCAAGATTTAAGCTCATACAATCCAACCCCAGCGTCCACACCCTTAAAAATTACTTAACATTGTGGTCCCCAGATTATTTGATATCTTTAAGGACCTCACAGAGAGTGGCCTAGGTCTCTGTTCATTGTAGAAAGTACATGGAACAACATAGAATCAAACTATATATACTGATTTATTTGAGAATCAAAAATAATATTAAATATTTTTTCTCTGATATTATAGCAAGAGACCACTTCTGCAGCAAAGAGATTCAGTGTTTTTTTTAATCTTTATTTGAGTATAATTACTTTATATTGTTGTGTTAGTTGCTGCTGTGTAACAAAACAAATCAGCTTTATGCATACACATGTCCCCATATCCCCTCCCTCTTGAGCCTCCCCCCCACCCTCCCTATCCCACCCCTCTAGGTGGTCACAAAGCACCGAGCTGATCTCCCTGTGCTATGTGGCTGCTTCCCACTAGCTATCTATTTTACATTTGGTGTTTCCTTTCCTATATGTATATTCTTCTCATATTAGGTCAGCCTCTTTTCAACATATATAGATGCCACTACCCTAATCCAATGCCCTTTTCACATTGTTCACCCAATTTATCTCTTAAGTGATATGCATCACAGACCAGCAGAGTTTATCTGGCAAATACGGTCCAGTTATATGTGTGTATCCTCCTCACATGTTGCTTGCATCCTCTCATCTCCCACCTCTCAACATAGCATAATAGTCCAGCGCAACTCCCATCTACTAACTTGTAGGGTTTTTTTTTTCTTTTCAGCTCCACATTTCCCACCACACTGAATGATGTCCAAGCGAATCAGGGCAATGCCAACCATGAACCTGCATAATGCAGACCCTACTTACTATCCAAACTATTTTTGCACCCTCTCCTTTATTCTAGTAAAACCACACTGATCATGCGTCTCCAAAGGTCAACTTCCTTGGCATTGTGGCTTTCTCATGCTATTCTCTCCCTTTGAAATGCACTTTCTTCATATTTCTCCTCACTCTCATCTCTCAGTACCAAATCCTATCTGTCTGTCTCTGTCCAGCTCAAAAATCATTTCCTTTTTGATGTTGTTCATAACCACCCTCAGTTTGAATTAATCTCTCTGTCTTCTAAATTTTCAAGTCACTGCTTCTTTATTTCTTCTTAGCTCTATTCACTTTTACATAGGAGTATTAGTTGTGTATATTCCTTCTATTTGTCTGGGATGACCTCTTTGAGACCACACCCAACAGTGGCATTGGTCAAATAAACAAATGAACAAATACATAATCATAGATAAGTAAATGAAAGCAGTTTGGAGGCAAGTTTATAAAAGAATAATCAGTGTAATGCACAAAAGCTACATTTAATTAGGGTACAATCATATGGTATTTTTGTATGGAGCTCTTTCTCAGTTCCCAATTGGTCCATCATCATGGTACACCAGCCATTTTTTGTTTGTTTGTTTGTTTAAGGTGAAGCATCACCATATTTGATTTTTTTTAAACGAAGTTAAAAAAAATACTATGTGGCCATCATTATAATGATTTGTATTCTTAAAAAGAATAAATTCATTTGGCTTATATTTTAGTTAGCAACTTAATAGAATCACAGTCTGAGGTAGCCTGATGCATTATAAAAGGCTGCATTATAATTTTATTATCACTATTAGCAATCATAGCACCTTTTACAACAAAGCACTTATTAAAATTAACCAATTAATCCTTAGGCAGAGGTTAAATAACTTGCTCAAGCTCCCAGAGAAGTAATAGTACAGTCAGAATTGGACCCCAGAAGTTGTTGATCAAAATATCAACAAACATTGATGCTGTTCTTTGGCAGCAAAATAAGTCTGTGGACAGTATCATTAAAATGATAAATCCAACAGCTGACAAAAGCATAATAAATTTAGGATCTGTTAGATGAGAGTCGGCAAGGTTCAATGGACCTGGTGTTCCGTCAAAACTGTATCTTGCATATACAAAATCTTCTCTCTATAAATGAAGAAATGACAGAATGGTTCATTACAGTGCCTAATTAAAGGTCCATTAGTGGGAAGTAAAACATCAGTTCTTAGTTGTGCTGAGTAAAAACATTTCACAACACTAATGGCAATATAAAATCCAAGGTCTGAAAAGCAAATTAATTTTAACACCAGTGCCCAGGGAGGAGAGACAGCGATAAATAATGGCAAAAGTAAAATTAAGTATTCTTTTAGTCAAACAAATATAACTCCATTTCATGCAGTTCTGGAGCAAGGATTCCTTGTATACATCAACAAAATTATAAGTATGGCATTTTTCATTTAAATCTGGGTGTTCAGTATGAGGTCAACAATATTGGAGGTTTTTGTTTTTTTTTTTTTACATCTTTATTGGAGTATAATTGCTTTACAATGGTGTGTTAGCTTCTGCTTTATAACAAAGTGAATCAGTTATACATATACATATGTTCCCATATCTCTTCCCTCTTGTATCTCCCTCCCTCCCACCCTCCCTATCCCACCCCTCTAGGTGGTCACAATGCACTGAGCTGATCTCCCTGTGCTATGCGGCTGCTTCCCACTAGCTATCTATTTTATGTTTCGTAGTGTATATATGTCCATGCCACTCTCTCACTTTGTCACAGCTTACCCTTCCCCCTCCCCATATCCTCAAGTCCATTCTATAGTAGGTCTGTGTCTTTATTCCTGTCTTACCCCTAGGTTCTTCATGACATTTTTTTTTTAATTAAACAGTAATTATATTAGGGCAGAAGAGCCAATGAGGACCAATTCAATCTGTGTCTAAGAGCCAGGTATTCAAATCAAATGGCAATCTGTTTGTCATCTCATTGATGTTTTCAAAGTCCTCTAGTGACCTGCTTGAGGAACCATTATAATGTCAATTTGAACTCAGTTTATTAGAAATATACCTGTATGGCTTGCTCCCACTTACTGATTCCAGTAAGTACAGACATTAAGTAGTATCTCAAGTTTATAAAATTTGGAGTATCTGACACTAATTCAAACACATCATCTATGGTAACTGGTATTAGAGCCATAGTCTATCAAGTAACTTATAAAAGTTATGAACTATAGTTTTGAACCTAACATATGTGAAGACACAATGGGATTATTTTTACCATTTTCCTTCCAGAGCAATTTTATTCCATTAGTCAGTTGGTCAGTGAACATATTTTGGAGTTTACAATGAGCCTCTCCCTATGTTAGCATGGAGGAAACAGTGGCATCAGAGGTATTTCCTGCCCTCAAAGGGCTTACAGTCTAATGTATGATTCTGAAAAGGAAACAAATAGGGCTTCCCTGGTGGCGCAGTGGTTGAGAGTCTGCCTGCCGATGCAGGGGACACAGGTTCGTGCCCCAGTCCGGGAAGATCCCACATGCCATGGAGCGGCTAGGCCTGTGAGCCATGGCCGCTGAGCCTGTGCATCAGGAGCCTGTGCTCCGCAGCGGAAGAGGCCACAAGGGGGAAGCTTCCCCCTTCCCCTTTGAAGCATACAATGGACTGAACATTTGCCTCCTCCAAACTCATATGTTGAAACCACAATCCCAAAGTGATAGTATTAGGAGGTTGGGCCCTGGGGGTGATCAGGTCATAAGGATGGAGCCCTCATGAATGGGATTAGTGCCCTTGTAAGAAGAGGCCAGCTTGCTCTCTTTCTGCCATGTGAGGACACAGTGAGAAGTCTGCCATCTGCAACCCAGGAAAGGGCCCTCACCAGAACCTGACATGGCCACCCTGATCTCAGACTTCTAGCCTCAGAACTGTGAGAAATCAGTGTTTGTTGTTGAGCTGCCTAGTCTGTGATGCTTTGTTACAGTAGCCAAAGCTCAGACATTGCCAGTACATCTCTTTGCTGTTTAATGACAATCATGATTTCATTAAACCCCTTGTGAAGATGTTATTCCCATTTAATGGCTGAAGCTCTGAGACTTAAATGGGGAAATGATCTGTCAGATACTACATACTCCATCAGTGTCAAAGCCAATGATGGAATTCAGGTGCCCTGATTTTTTTTTATGCACTAAAATTGTCTTTGAGGTAAAACATGTAATAAGGTGCATAAATCTTTACTGTACAGTGTAAATCTCCATGAATTTTTATGTATGTATGCACTATGTAGCCACCACCCAGATCAGGATGTAGCATATTTCCAACACCCGGTGAGACTCCCTCATTTCCATTTCCCAGACAATACCTTTACCTCCCATGCCCATGATAAACATTATTCTGACCTCACCATAGTTTGGTTTTTTTGCCTGTTTTTGAACTTTATGTAAATGGAATCGTACAGCATGTGTATGAGAGTCATCCATATTGTTGTATGTAGCAGTAGTCCATCCATTTTTTATTGCTAGGTAGTTTTCCATTGTATAACAATATTGTAGTTTATTTATCTGTGGTCCTTTGAATAAGACATTTGAGTGATTTTGAGTTTCAACCTGTTGTAAATAAAGTTTTGACTGTTATCACAAAAAAAAAGGAAACAAATAATAATTTTAATGACCAGTTTAATGAAACACAAAGACCAGCTCCCAAGAAAGAACACAGAATACAGCCAACAGAAAAGATTTCTTGAAGGAATTATCACCTAAGCTGAGACCAGAAGAAAGAAAAGCTAACCAGGTAAAGAGACAATGCATTCAGTGGAACAGCATTTGCAAAGGCCCAGGTAGGGAAAGCCTTTTGAAATTTAGTTTTTCTTTTTCTATTTTATTTTCTTAGGGGCGGGCTGGCAAGAGAAATAACACTTACTGAACATACATAATGTGTTGGTCACAGAGATATGTGCTGTTGTTATACATTATTTTATCTGATATATGAATATATGATATTATGACAAATGCTTATACAACCCTATGAGATTAGTATTATTAGTCCAACTTTATGAATGCCGAAAAATGTGATGAAGTCATTCTCCCTAATCTGCAACATAGGAACCACAGTTTACAGCCTTGCAGGTCTGACTCCACAAGGCTTCTGGTGTATTTTCCTGTCGTTTAATAGCCTTCCCATTCTATTGCATCTTTTTAGACTCACTATGGGAACACTCAAAGCTCAGGTGGCCCAGTGGCTCAACCTGGTCTTTTCAAGTTTCTACTCCATTGAAGAGAGGTTTTAATAATTATTTTCATCTTGACTTGATTCAGACTATGGCAGGCCCAAGCAGAAGAGACCAAAAGACTAATAATGACCAGGAAAATAGAATAGAATCTTTTTAGTTAGGATGAAGGCCAATTAGAACTGACCTTTGAACTCCAAGAAAGGACCATGACTTAAAAATGAAATTATCAATTAGGAGTAGCAATTGCCTAGATATTCAAGTATATAAGATTCTTAGAACATTCACACCTAGAGTATTAAAGTATTTTGGAGCCCTGTCCCCCGATTCTTTTTCTCCTGGTGAGAAGATAAGCATTGCCTTCATTCCGGCCTTCATCATCTCTTGCCTGGATTATTACAACACATTCCCTTATGTACCTTTTCTTGAACCTTGGAAACCTGTCCATTGTGTCCAAAATGTGCCCCTTTTAATTGATCATACCTCTTTTTCTTCACACATGGTATCCTGAATATCTGCCAAGCCTAATTCCCCAACTTTGTCTTCTTAACTTCCCTTTGCTGTAGGCCGTTCAGCACTTCTCTTTGGCACTTTCACTCTGTATTAATGTCATCATTCATATTCTTGACTCTCTACCCCACTAGAATATGAAATAGGCCATGGTGTTTTGCATATCTTACAAATCTTGGGAGTTAAATCACTGCCTGGTCTTAGTAGATAATGTTAAGTATGTGAGTGAATGTGAACCAAATAGCAGGATTCTGTTTCCAGCCTGCTAGGCTCAGTTTTTTTCTGTTCTCTGACAAGATCCCACTGAAAAGGCAGGGCCAAGGTTCTGGGCCACCTTTACTTACTAGCTCATTAAGAGCTACACTCCATGAGAAATTTTGTGCCTGTGTTTTAAGTTTGAAAAATATAGTGAAAAAATACAATTATGTTTGAAATAACATGTGTGAAGGAAAATAAATACTTTTCTCATGTGAGCAGGACAGAGAATAGTGAGCTGAGGGTAAGATAATGTAATAACATTAATTTTTTTTAACTCTACATATTTTAGAAGAAATTGTCAGTTATAAAAATATTGTTGAAGACAATTTTGATCCCTTAGTAAAACTAGAATTACTAAAAACAGATTTTTACTATAATGTTGTGCCTTCATTTAAAGGAAATGTAAAAATAATAAGAGGGACAATATCTAGGAAACATGTGGTAATATAAAAAATAATTTATTGGAAACTGAACTAAATCTAAGAAGATTTATGTCATATGTCAAAGTACATATTCTGATTATTAAAATTAATTTATCAACTGATATATATTGAACATTTCTGGGTCTCATTTATTGTTCTAGGCATTAGAGATACATTGGTATAAAAGCTCTTTTGAAGATACTTGCCTACTTAATTTTTGGTGAATAAAAAACCAAATGATATGTCTTTTCAGATTAAAAGCTGTGACTTAAGAGTTATATAGTCAAAAAATGATTAGTTGGAGATCAGAAATGGGTGTTATGCCATACTACTTAGAAGCATACTTATTTTATACAATTATATTTCAAATTCCAACAACATGTTTGTAAAGTTAATTATGAATAATAAACTTTTATTTCTGTGTCATGTAACTTCTACCTTTAGTGTTATTATGTTTCAGTAATTAACTTTTAGTAATTACAGTTAATAATTTTGGTAAGTATAACTAAAAAAAATTAAGAATGCTTAATTACTTTTGCTGGCATTATAGCAGCAACTTTCTTCTATGCCAGCTTCATTTGAGTTTGAGACAATTCTAATCTCACAATACTCTTGAAACAGTGCATCACCTGTTACCTTGCCAAGTTTAGATGACTTCTTTTTCTACTTTCATGGCACATTAGCCCTACCAACAGGTATTTGCTCTTCTTTTTCCAACTTAAGGAAGAGTGAATATACAAAGTAATATGAAGGACTACAAAAAACAGCCTTAAAACTGCCTAACTGAAGGTTGAAAATAACCTGCTACACAAATAATGGTTAGTAACTGTTTAAAGAGGCATTTGTATTGAAATAAACTGAACATGCCCAGTGGGAGCCCTCAAAAAAGAAAAAAAAGCAAAGTTTTGCATGAATAGAAACCACCTATTACTGTGATTCTGTTGTACTTGGTGTTAAGTAAACTGAATGGATTCATAATTATCTACATACAGAGTTGGGTATGAGAAGACCATATAGTAAGTACATAAATCATGCACAGACAGACACACAGATTGAAAAAAAATTTTTACTTGGGGCTTACCTCAAACGAAGCAAACTGTTTCTGGTTAAATGCATCTGCTAACATTATTTTTAAAATAATTATATCAAATGTAAATGTAAGAGTAGTTTTAAAACATCATGCTTTATATCGGATTTGGAATGTCAGCTGACATGTTTTGAAAAAATGTCATGAGTCAGGAATCTTTAAATACTTTAAATATAAGACAATTAAATAAGATTCCTATCTTATAGTTAATATGATAACCTTCATGTTTAAGTATTAAAGATTTCATCACTATAAACTGGTGTTGTTATTCTGTTTCAATCAAAACATAGAACCTCTTTTGGTAATTGGTAATTAATATTCTGCAAGAAAAAGTTTGTACTTATATTCATTATTGATAAAAATGGCAAATATCAGTATGGCAAACATCACCTGTTCTCATGGTAAGAAAAAAAAAATTCTCCAAATTTTAAGCTTAGAGCTTCTGAGTCCCGGAATGCAATAAACCAAAGAAAGGAGGGAACGTTTATAATTTATCCTATGAATATGTAACTCATTAAATAAAGAAGGGCATAACTTTGCTTAAATCAAGACAGTACATTCATAATTTTATTTATTCAGTTTCATTCTCATGTATGCAAAAATATAATTTTCATAAAGTTTGATTTTAATAAATGGATATATACTAAGATCCATTGTTTTCTAACAAATGAAGTAACACTAAAAAGAGCAAAGTAAAATAGAAAGGGGATCCCAGAGATAGCCAATAATTTCTCACAATATAGATGATTAATTATATGAAAATGAAATATTATTAGAAAAGCCCACTTATTGGGGATCGCAGTAAAGATTCAGATACATCATAAGCATAGGATACTCTGAAAAATAGAAAGTTACTTGTTCCAGAATAGTATTAGAAAATCAATCCAACATTCAAGTAGCTAAATTTGAATGTTTAGATCTGCATTACCATTTGAAGATCCATGACTAAAACTGTGGTAATAATAACCTAATTTTCAGTTTGATAAAATAATTTGTACTTTATTAGTTTTAAGAACTCAGAAGAAAATCTGTATTGTAATGAACTGAGGGCAAGCTTTCCTTGCAAGTGAATGATATAATCAACATAGTGCTAGAAACAAACAAATTGGTGTGGATATGACCACATCATAAATGGCACCGTGTTTAACTGACTACTTGAAAATTCAGGTCACTTTCATGAATCATTCTAGATCATGAATAACTGGAATTAAGCTAGAATTTTTCTACACCAGATATCAATGCTCCTTAATTTGAAAGGTGGTATAGGCTTCTGATCCTTTTAAGAATCTCCTGTCAAATAAAACAAATACATAAAACAGTTTGCATAAAATTTCAGTGGCTTTCTGGAACTTCATTGATTATACACTCTAAGTTCACTGGAATCTGTCAAGATGGAATCCAGATTTGAGGATGAAATATTAGGGTTTAGAGGTGATAATAAGGAATTGAAACATTCTTTCAGAATCATTTAAAATTGTACAAAGTAGAAAATTGTGGACTAACAAATAGTATTCTACAACTTTGGATTTTCATAATTATTTTCATTATCAAAGGGGAAACTCAGTTACATGATTTATAAAAACAATAATTATAATAATTTAACCATCTGCTTCTCAGAGTTGTGAATTTCAAGTTAGGTAATCTTTAAAAAAGTTTCTTTTAAGATTTACAATTAAATGCAAATATTTATATTTTAATAGATATTTTGAGTACCTATCATTTGTAATATATAATTAATGTGTATTCTAATATGTATTTTAGGTAATATATATTCAGGTAATATATAATTTGGATAATACAAAATTAATTTATTAATGTCTTAGCATTCATGTTTATGGACTGAGATTTTTTTAAACATAAATTCTGTAATGATCCATGAATTTAGAATGAAATTCTATATAGAGTTACATAAAGGAAATAGATCAGAGATCAATTTCTATTATTGAAGAAAATAGTTTATTGAGTAGGTATACATTTTTTTCTCTAATTTTTTTTAAGTTTTATTTGTTTGAATTTTATTTTCTTTATACAGCAGGTTCTTATTAGTTATCTATTTTAAACTTATTAGTGTATACATGTCAATCCCAATCTCCCAATTCATCCCACCACCACCACCACCCACCCAAGGTTTTCCCCCCTTGGTGTCCATACGTTTGTTCTCTACATCTGTGTCTCTATCTCTGCCTTGCAAACCAGTTCATCTGTACCATTTTTCTAGATTCCACATATATGTGTTAATATACGATACTTGTTTTTCTCTTTTTGACTTCCTTCACTCTGTATAACAGCCTCTAAGTCCATCCACGTCTCTACAAATGACCCAATTTCGTTTCTTTTTATGGCTGAGTAATATTCCACTGTATATATGGACCACATCTTTTTTGTCCATTCGTCTATCAGTGGGCATTTAGGTTGCTTCCATGACCTGGCTATTGTAAATACTGTTGCGATGAACATTGGGAAGCATGAGTCTTTTTGAATTATGGTTTTCTCTGGGTATATACCAAGTAGTGGGTATTGCTGGGTCATATGGTAATTCTATTTTTAGTTTTTTAAGGAACCTCCGTATTGTTCTCCATAGTGGCTGTATCAATTTACATTCCCACCAACAGTGAAAGAGGGTTCCCTTTTCTCCACACCCTCTCCAGCATTCGTTGTTTGTAGATCTTCTGATGATGCCCATTCTAACCAGTGTGAGGTGATACCTCATTGTAGTTTTGATTTGCATTTCTCTAATAATTAATGATGTTGAGCAGCTTTTCATGTGCCCCTTGGCCATCTGTATGTCTTCTTTGGAAAAATGTCTGTTTAGGTCTTCTGTGCATTTTTTGATTGGGTTGTTTGTTTTTTTAATATTGAGCTGCATGAGCTGTTTATATATTTTGGAGATTAATCCTTTGTCCATTGATTTGTTTGCAAATATTTTCTCCTATTGTGAGGGTTGTCTTTTCCTCTTGTTTATGTTTTCCTTTCCTGTGCAAAAGCTTTTAAGTTTCATTAGGTCCCATTTGTTTATTTTTGTTTTTATTTCCATTTGTCTAGGAGGTGGGTCAAAAAAGATCTTGCTGTGATGTATGTCAAAGAGTGTTCTTCCTGTTTTCCTCTAAGAGTTTTATAGTGTCCAGTCTTACATTTAGGTCTTTAATCCATTTTGAGTTTATTGTTGTGTATGGTGTTAGGGAGTGTTCTAATTTCATTCTTTTACATGTAGCTGTCCAATTTTCCCAGCACCACTTATTGTAGAGGCTGTCTCTTCTCCACTGTGTACCTTGCCTCCTTTGTCATAGGTAAGTTGACCAAAGTGTGTGAGTTTATCTCTGAGCTTTCTATCCTGTTCCATTGATCTGTATTTCTGTTTTTGTGCCAGTACCATATTGTCTTGATTACTGTAGCTTTGTAGTATAGTCTGAAGTCAGGGAGTCTGATTCCTCCAGCTCCATTTTTTTCCCTCAAGACTGCTTTGGCTATTTGGGGTCTTTTGTGTCTCCATACAAATTTTAAGAATTTTTGTTCTAGTTCTGTAAAAAATGCCATTGGTAATTTGATAGGTATTGCATTGAATCTGTAAATTGCTTTGTGTAGTATAATCATTTTCACAATATTGATTCTTCCAATCCAAGAACATGGTATCTCCCTCCATCTGTTTGTGTCACCTTTGAGGTTTTTCATCAGTGTCTTATAGTTTTCTGAGTACAGCTCTTTTACCTCCTTAGGTTGGTTTATTACTAGGTATTTTATTCTTTCTGTTGCAGTGGTGAATGGGATTGTTTCCTTAATTTCTCTTTCTGATTTTTCGTTGTTAGTGTACAGGAATGCAAGAGATTTCTGTGCATTAATTTTGTATCCTGCTACTTTACCAAATTCATTGATTAGCTCTAGTAGTTTTCTGGTGGCATATTTAGGATTCTCTATGTATAGTATCATGTCATCTGCAAAACAGTGACAGTTCTAATTCTTCTTTCCAATTTGTTTTCCTTTTATTTCTTTTTCTTCTCTGACTGCCATGGCTAGGACTTCCAAAACTATGTTGAATAATAGTGGCAAGAGTGGACATCCTTGTCTTATTCCTGATCTTAGAGGAAATGCTTTCAGTTTTTCACCATTGAGAATGAAGCTTGCTGTGGGTTTGTCATATGTGGCCTTTTTTATGTTGAGGTAGGTTCCCTCTGTGCTCACTTTCTGGAGAGTTTTTATCATAAATGGGTGTTGAATTTTGTCAAAAGCTTTTTCTGCATCTATTGAGATGATCATATGGTTTTTATTCTTCAGTTTGTTAATATGGTGTATCACATTGATTGATTTGCATATGCTGAAGAATCCTTGCATCCCTGGGATAAATCCCACTTGACAATGGTGTATGGTCCTTTTAATGTGTTATTGAATTCTGTTTGCTAGTATTTTGTTGAGGATTTTTGCATCTATATTCATCAGTGATATTGGTCTGTAATTTCCTTTTTTCGTAGTATCTTTGTCTGGTTTTGATATCAGGGTGATGGTGGCCTCATAGAATGAGTTTAGGAGTGTTCCTTCCTCTGCAATTTTTTAGAAGAGTTTGAGAAAGATGGGTGTTAGCTCTTCTATAACTATTTGATAGAATTCACCTGTGAAGCCATCTGGTCCTGGACTTCTGTTTGTTGGAGAATTTTTAATCACAGTTTCAATTTCATTACTTGTGATTAGCCTGTTTACATTTTTTCTTTCTTCCTGGTTCAGTCTTGGAAGGTTATACCTTTCTAAGAATTTGTCCATTTCTTCCAGGTTGTCCATGTTATTGGTGTAGAGTTGCTTGTAATAGTCTCTTAGGATGCTTTGTATTTCAGCAGTGTCTGTTGTAACTTCTCCTTTTTCATTTCTAATTTCGTTGATTTGAGTCTTCTCCCTGTTTTTCTTGATGAGTCTGGCTAAAGGTTTATCAATTTTGTTTATCTTCTCAAAGAACCAGCTTTCAGTTTTATTGATCTTTACTGTTGTTTTCTTTGTTTCTACTTCATTTATTTCTGCTCTGATCTTTATGATTTCTTTCCTTCTACTAACTTTGGGTTTTGCTTGTTCTTCTTTCTCTAGTTCCTTTAGGTGTAAGATTAGATTGTTTATTTGAGATTTTTCTTATTTCTTTAGGTAGGATTGTATTGCTATAAACTTCCCTCTTAGAACAGTGTTTGCTACATCCCATAGATTTTGGATTGTTGTGTTTTTGTTGTCATTTGTCTCTATGTATTTTTTGATTTCCTCTTTGATTTCTTCAGTGATCTCTTGGTTATTTAGTAACGTATGGTTTAGCCTCCATGTGTTTGTGTTTTTTATGTTTTATTCCCTATAATTCATTTCTAATCTCATAGCATTGTGGTCATAAAAGATGCTTGATATGATTTCAATTTTCTTAAATTTACTGAGGCTTGATTTGTGACCCAAGATGTGATCTATCCTGGAGAATGTTCTGTGTGCACTTGAGAAGAAAGTGTAATCTGCTGTTTTTGGATGGAATGTCCTATAAATATCAATTAATCTATCTGGTCTATTGTGTCATTTAAAGTTTGCATTTCCTTATTAATATTCTGTCTGGATGATCTGTCCATTGGTGTCAGTGTGGTGTTAAAGTCCCTCACTTTTATTGTGTTACTGTTGATTTCCTCTTTTATAGCTGTTAGCATTCGCCTTATGTATTGCAGTGCTCCTATGTTGGGTGAAAATGTATTTATAATTGTTATATCATCTTCTTGGATTCATCCCTTGATCATTACATAGTGCCCTTCCTTGTCTCTTGTAACATTCTTTATTTTAAAGTCTATTTTATCTGATATGAGTATTGCTACTCCAGCTTTCTTTTGATTTCTATTTGCATGGAATATCTTTTTCCATCCCCTCACTTTCAGTCTGTATGTGTCCCTAGGTCTGAAGTGGGTCTCTTATAGACAGTATTTATATGGGTCTTGTTTTTGTGTCCATTCAGCAAGCCTCTGTCTTTTGGCTGGAGCATTTAATCCATTCACATTTAAGGTGATTATCGATATGTATGTTCATATTACCATTATCTTAAGTGTTGTGTGTTTGTTTTATAGGTCCTTTTCTTCTCTTGTGTTTCAAACTTGGAGAAGTTCCTTTAGCATTTGTTGTAGAGCTGGTCTGGTGGTGCTGAATTCTCTTAGCTTTTGCTTGTCTATAAAGCTTTTGATTTCTTCGCCAAATCTGAATTAGATTCTTGCCAGATAGAGTAATAATGGTAGTAGGTTTTTCCCTTTCATCACTTTAAGTATATCATGCCACTCCCTTCTGGCTTGTAGAGTTTCTGCTGAGAAATCAGCTGTTAACCTTCTGGAAGTTCCCTTGTATGTTATTTGTCGTTTTTCCCTTGTTGCTTTTAATAATTTGTGTTTGTTTTTAATTTTTGTCAAATTTGATTACTATGTATCTCAGCATGCTCTTCCTTGTTTTTATCCTGCCTGGTACTCTCTATGCTTCCTGGATTTGGTTATCTCTTTCCTTTCCCATGTTAGGGAAGTTTCCAACTATTATCTCCTCAATTTTTTTCTCAGGTCCTTTCTCTCTCTCTTCTCCTTCTGGGACCCATATAATGCGAATGTTGGTGCGTTTAATGTTGTCCCAATGGTCTCTTAGTCTGTCTTCATTTCTTTTCATTCTCTTTTCTTTGTTCTGTTTTGCAGCAGTGAATTCCACCATTCTGTCTTCCAGGTCACTTATCCATTCTTCTGCCTCAGTTATTCTGCTATTGATTCCTTTTTGTATATTTTTCACTTCAGTTATTTTATTGCTCATCTCTGTTTGTTTGGTCTTTAATTCTTTTAGGTCTTTGTTAAACATTTCTTGCATCTTCTGATCTTTGCCTCCATTCTTTTTCCAAGGTCCTGGATCATCTTCACTCTCATTATTCTGAATTATTTTTCTGGAAGTTTGCCTATCTCCACTTCATTTAGTCATTTTTCTGGGTTTTTTTCTTGTTTCTTCATCCGGTACATAGTCCTCTGCCTTTTCATTTTGTCTGTCTTTCTGTGAATGTGGTTTTCGTTCCACAGGCTTCAGGATTGTGGTCCTTCTTTCTTCTGCTGTTTGCCCTCTGGTGGATGAGGCTATCTAAGAGGCTTGTGCAGGCTTCCTGATGGGAGGGACTGGTGGTGGGTAGAGCTGGGTGTTATTCTGGTGGGTAGAGCTCAGTAAAACTTTTAATCTGCTTGTCTCCTAATGGGTGGGGCTGGGTTGGTTGTTTGGCATGAGGCAACCCATCACTGGAGCCTTCCTGGCTCCTTGGTGGGGCCAATGGTGGACTCCAGGAGGGCTCACGCCAAGGAGCACTTCACAGAATTTCTGCTGTCAGTGTCCTTGTTCCAATGGTAATCCACAGCCACCCCCGCCTCTGCAGGAGACCCTCCAACACTAGCAGGTAGATCTGGTTCAGTCTCCTATGGGGTCACTGCTCCTTCTCCTGCGTCCCAATGTGCACACTACTTTGTGTGTGCCCTCCAAGAGTGGAGTCTCTGCCTCCCCCACTCCTGTCAAAATCCTGCAATCAAATCCCTCTAGCCTTCAAAGTCTGTTTCTCTGGGAATTCCTCCTCCCGTTGCTGGACCCCCAGGTTGGGAAGCCTGACGTGGGGCTCAGAAGCTTCACTCCAGTGGGTGGACTTCTGTGGTATGTGTTCTCCAGTTTGTGAGTCACCCACCCAGTGGTTATGGGATTTGATTTAATTGTGATTGTGCCCTTCCTACCGTCTCATTGCGGCTTCTCCTTTTCTTTGGATGTGGGGTATCCTTTTTGGTGAATTCCAGTGTCTTCCTGTTGGTATTTGTTCAGCAGTCAGTTGTGATTCCAGTGCTCTCACAAGAGGGAGTGAGAGTACGTCCTTCTACTCTGCCATCTTGAACTAGTCTCCTAGGTTTACTTTCATACATAGGTTAGGCTATGACTACAAAATGAAACCTATTGGAAGCTGAAAAGTTTAGTCTACGTCTATGGAATGCCCATTTCTGGGAAAATGGTAGGTCACATCTTTCATTCACCTGGTGGTCTGGAGTATCTGGTAGTTGTTTCATTGATCCAGCAGCTGAATGTCTATTTTATGTAGACACTAGATATCCAAGAGCCCTTTTTCAGAGACTGGATGGCATCTATCTTTGCTTCTCATCTGAATTTCCTCTTTCATCTCCCACCTTCCTCTCCCCAACTGTAGCACACATACATATCTTGGCAAACTTCAGTTAGTTTCCAGAGTAAGTAAAATTAACCTTGATTGATCTCATATTTACATAAATTCGTAACTGCCTGTGGAGTTTTAAAACTAAAAAATCTACAGTATGACGCTTGTTCTCTGCCTTCTGAAGTGCCCTGCTTTCCAAGGGGCAGTGCTCATTCATTAATTCAACAAATATAAATAGTGCATCTAAGGTGTGACAGCCACTGAGGCTTGAGAATTAGTCATGAATAAAACAGAAAACTGCTCTCATGGTACACTTTAGTATTTATAAAAAATATGCAAACAAACATATTAAGTGTCTGGTGGTGAGAAATGAGATGATGAAAAATAAAGCAGGGTAAATTAAGAACCTAATACAGTCTGAATGAAGAAAAGAGTCAGGGGGCTATAGAAACTAAAACACATTAGTTACTATATCAGAAGTGTATTGCTACAGTATTTTTTGTAAGCTAGGTACGTAAAAGAGTAATGAGTTAATGTCATCGCCTTAAGGTTGAAACAATTTACAAGAATGTCTTCAAAGAACAATAATCTTTATAAATCAAAAGTATACTGGATTAAATTGTTTATTGATTAATTGCAGTAATTCAATGCCTAGTTCTTATCATGTTAAAGTGTAATGCTACTAATTAAAGTGATTTTCTGTAACTTTTGAATTACTATGAAAGTAAAGTAGAAAGCCGATTTTTATATATGAATAATCTGTTTTATGCCTACACATCTAACCTAAAGGAAACTTGCACATTTGACCAGGGGATATCTTTTATAATTTGCTACATATAACTCTGTCAGGTGACCTTTTCAAGATGACTTTCTCAATATTTTAGGAAACTCTCATTAAATACTAATCACTTATCACACCAGTGTAAAAACCCCTCTCTATATATCTGTATAGATATTGATATATGGATATAAAGAAACATATATTATGTATTTTGCAAGGTAACATATTGAAGGAAAAGTAGGAGGAAGTTACATCTAATTATATCAGAAATCATTACTTTAACATTTAGTTTTGAAGTGAGTAGCTTGGAAGAAAGAAAGGATGAAAAGTTGGAATGGAGAAGAGATAGAGAAAGAAGGAGAAAAAATATGTATATAGGAACTGCATAGGTTTGTCTACGATGGCCATGTCTTCTCCCAGTATGAGGTAAGACATTCCCTGCCCTCTCGTTAGGCTACAATATGATGACAATAACTTTCTTAATGATACTCCCATCTGAGATGATCTTTTCCATGATCGATTCCAAGCATTGTTCACCTCTCATTTCTCCATGAAATTCTTTCTAGTTTTCTACAAATGAGTTATTAATTAATTTGTGCTCTGAATTGTCTTAAAAAAATAGTTCTTAACTAAAATATTTTATTGATCTTAATTTTTTTCAGTTGTGTTATCCCTGAGGTTCTATCAAATTATAGGCACCCTGAGGGTAAGGGCAATATTAACACTATAGATACTATTAATATAGTAGATGTTAATAAATTTTATTAGGCTGAAATGAATTGAACTTTAGTACCATTCAATGTCCTGATAAAGAAATTAGGGCCTGAACATGGTAAATGCTTTGTTTATGGTGAGAGAGTTACTACATATATGTGTGTGCTTCATTCTTACTCTACGTTTAAGCCATCATATGCTTATTCACTTGTATGGTTTTCAGTTAGCCTCATGTGGTAATTGTATTTAGCTGTCATCTGCAAGTGAACTTGCTTTCAAGTCTCAAATGACTCTCTACCACTTTATACTTACTTGCTAAAAGCTTTTATAGCTGGATTGCTTTAAAAATAGAGGAATACTCAACCCAGAACATGCTTTATAAACAAAAGTTATGTAGGTTTCTCTGATATTTGAAAAAAACATTGCCATGATAGTTTTATGAGTTAATTTTGACTATCGCTAAAATTACTGATGCCATCATTGTTAATATACATTTTGAAACAGCAGCCTGTTGAGAATTTAAATGCTGGTACTTTTAAAATCCCACCCCATATGTCTCACTCAAATGAAAATTTTATTAAGTTGGCTTTCTGAATCTTACATTTTCCTTTTACCTGGATACTCCGAGATGGCAGTGTTTGCTCAGAATAGATCTCACTCTAAATTTTTGCAGTTTTCTCTATAAAATATTTGGGATATATTTCAATTTTTAGTAATAAATTAGAAAATGCTAATTTTCTTAAACATGCTTTTCTGGTGAAAATTTATCAGCTCTAATCAGAGTTTTGCACACATTTTTCCCTAGTGAGTATTTAATTGGCATACCTGGATTCAGTGTTTGCCTACTTTATTAAACTCAGTTCTGAAAACAGAAGATATATTTAGGACTATGCAATAAGTTTAATTATTAAAATATCTTAGGTTGTGTGAAACATTGGAGGAATGTGAAAAAGAATACATTCTATTATTTCTTAAATTTGTTTTTATTTTTTAATATAATCCTTTAAAGACAGCAATCATAAAATTCTAAGCAAATTATACAAGTTACTTTATCTCTTTGCCTGCTAAACCATGATAAATGAAAAACTGACTCCAGAGAAGAAAGGCTGCCATCACTTTTGTTAACATTTTTAAGAATCTAAAAGCTTTTCCAGAAAACCTTCTAAATGTTTTCATCTTAAATGATGTGTCAGCAAATGGTGACACTCAGGAATGTCATACTTTGAGATTTCTTGGCTGTTATTTTGGTTTCCTATTTGTCCAGAGTGACTCAGAGCTGATCCTGCCTGATATTGACTATATCATATGTATGGTTATGTGTTCCCTTCAAGTAAGAGAGTCCAGTGCTGTAAGCCAATTACTAGTGGCTGGAGAGGCCAATGTTCAACTTGGGTTGGCATGGAATGCTGAGAATGGCACATGAAAAATGAATGTTTCGATGAGATATAGGAGCCCAGATTGAGTTCCTGAGCTCTAATTTTGCTGGTCTGTATGACATCAGGTAAGCTCTTCTGGGTCTGTTGCTCTTGCTACTGCAGGGTCCATTAGCATTCTGACTGGTGGTTAGACCTTCAGATATCTATATAGATGGAGGCCCATTCAATTTTAGACACACATAAGGAAAAAAGAACACCAAGGTATTCCAAATTACTGTCTGGATTTTTTTTTTCTTGAGTGTGAGTAATTGAATAATAAAAATAAGAGTTTATTCTCTAGAGTTTGACTTATTGGGGTTTGAATTTCAGTCTTCTCACTTTTTCTTGTGTCGTCATTGGCAAGTTGCATAACCTCTCTGTGCCTCAGAGTAATCACCTATAAAATGAGGGTAATACCATGTAATGCTGAGACTAAAGCCAACACATGTGCCTGGCATGTAGAAGACAGCTAAAAACAAGTGTTTATTATCATCATAATCATCATATCCATCATTTTACTCAAAACAGGCTCTCATTGGCCTTTTTGGTATTAAGGATATTGTTGAGGATGGATGGGTGAGCAGGGAATCATGACATAATCTCAGGTGTGTTTAGTAATACTGACTCTGTTCAAAGATGACAAAAGGGCATCTTGGAGAAGTTAGTCAAGTAATTCAGATGAGGTCATATTGTTAGTCAGAGGAAGGGCTGAATTAAACCTCCAAGTCCCTCATATTCTGGCCAATGATTTTGTTTTTTCTTTCTTTTTATTATGTCACCCTAGTATAAGTATTCATCAAAAGTTTATAAAACACCATGTTGGCTCTTCTGGAAATTCTTCTGCCTTTTATACATATGTGGAAGCAGCTATAAACATCTCGGCAGGGAGAACATTAGCAAAATTCATAGAACCTACTACTCCTGAGACAAATAACAGTGAAGGTGGAGTATGAATTGCACTGAAATTGGAGCTCAGTTATAGAATGTCTGGGGGTATGTGCTGTGGGTTTACCTAGTCTTTGTGAAAGTAATACCATCCTACTTTTAATTTATTGGTGTGTTTGTGTGTGTGTGGGGGGGGGGGGTCCTAAATTATCAAATGCTTATTTAAATTAGGAATCTTAAAGCCAATTCACATAGCATTTTTCTATTTTTTATTTTTTTTTCACATTTTTTTAAAGGCTGGGTCAAAATTCAGTGAAGTAGGACAATTGATGTACATACATGTGATTGCATAATTTAGTCTCCCCTGTATAACCACTCTGTATTACCAATTAAGTACTCTCCAGGTTACTCATTATTCTTACTATCTTCAGCTCCTGTTTAGGTAGTATATTTTGGTTTGGTTTTCTTCTCTTTAAATAAATTTCACACTTCACTAACTATTACAATGTGAATAGCCCAGTTGCAAATATGAGTTAATAGCTAAATGGTCTTGGCAATTACTTTTCAATAGAAAGAAATATTTGGGAAAGAAGTTAAATGCAGCTAGAGATTTTATAGGCATCTGGCTCCCGATGAATATTCATAAACCTGTATATATACCCATACATGTACATATTTTTATGTGGTCTATTAAGATACTGTAAAAAATATTAAAGGAAGAAGAATCTCCTTGTATTTCTGGTTACTTAAAAAGAAAAGAGAAAGAGAGAAAGAGAAAAAGAGACAGTGCAATAATGATCTGCCTTGAAAATTACTCCGTTTCTGTTGCAGAAAATAGCCATTCACTTATTCTCCAGTTACTATCTACTTAATTACCATGTGAATACTCTGTAATTATATATCCATCATTGTCCTTTAGATTACATGATTGTGTTTGGTGCTGCTATGCAGTTCTTAGTGTAATTACCCTACACAGGTTATAACAATTTTTATATTGTGAATATAAAATGTTATTATATAATTTCATGGTAATCTCTACTTTCTTAGCACAAATTAATTGCATTTCATTATTGCTCCTTCTTACCATATACAGAAATCTCAATTATTATGCCATTCAGGTCAGTAAAATGCTCAAAACTTATGAGCTAGAATGTTCCAAAGGAAGGAAGATTTTGTTGGTAGTAATATATGTAGGCTCTTGCCACAGTGGACATTATTCAGATCAGTTTTAATTGCTTTTTTCTTCTTGTTTTAACCTTTTAATTGGCTTATCAGCTCTCTAGAGCTGGTGTCCTGTCTTGTATTTCTGAACTCTTCTCACAGCTCCCAGTATACAATTAGACACATGCATGTCCTCAGCAAATAATTACACATCCACTACTTCCATTTTATCATCATGGTGTTTAAAATTAGATCAACTATATTGTTCCGCCTGCTTTTCTTTCCATAAATTCCAGACTGTTGCTGTTGAACACTTACTGGCCAATCTCACTAGCCTCTTTTATCTTCAGCCTTCAATCTTCAATTCCTTCCCTATTTCATCCTCTCTACCAAAATGTCTCATCACCTGTATTTTCTTCTAACTTTTCTTCGTTTAGTCTACCGCATTCTTTTTAACTTTCTCTCAGTTCCAATAATTATTAAGCTAAATTTAAAATTTGGGGGGAAAAAGATGATTGTGTTGGGGAAAGTGCATGTATGTGTGTGTGTCTCTGTGTCAGAAAATAGAAGATGATCCCTTTGTGGTACACCTTGGTGTTAACCAACCACCAACATTCCTAACTCTTTTATTCTTTGGGAGGAATTAAGTTTTTTATTTAGATTTGTCTACTGCTTCATAATCGGTAACATTTCACTTAGTCAAAACTGAAATATGAAAAAAAGCAGAAGGTTATGAAACTTCTGCAAAGGTAATTTCACATAAATAATTGATAGACTGATAAATGAGTCATTAATAAAAATACCAATATATTTTAGTTAAGAACATGCGTATCTATCTTATAGAAAGATTACTTTCAAAATGGTTTTAAAGCATTTTTGATGCTTAAAGTGGTAAGCTGTGTAGGATAACTATTTTCAGTGCTCTAGGATAAAAAAATTGTTCTTCCAGTTATGGTTAGACTTCTCTCTTTTTCTGAGCTTATCAAGAAATACTCCTTAGAACCAAAGTGAATAATTGCATACCATAGGAGCCTTCTCTTATAATATTCTTCTTCATACTTTGCTAAATTTCTGCTGAATTGGGAAGTGCTAATGAAGTATTCCTTTTATTAAATAAATAACTGAAGAGATAGTTAGAATTTAAATATGAGTATGTAGTAATTATTTGAGAGTGTATAGAGAGGAGACACTGATAAAAATACAGCATATATTTATACAAATTTTACATAGATGCTTGTAATTCAAAGTGGATTATAGCTGAAAAGAGAATGAGAGAGAAATAAGGTAGCATTCCTATGACTTACTATACATTCCTGTCATGATATTGAGACAATTGCAGAGAACATGAACTCTGGTTGAGTCAATCAATTTGCAAATAGTACCATCAGGTGTTTCAAACTTTTTCCTGGACTTGCATATAGTATGTGACATGATTAAACTTGAAATATCAGAGAGCTTTTGAAGGAATTATTTCGATTTACAGATATCCAGTATCTGTATGTGATAGATTAAATACGAGATGCTGAAGTCCCCTATCAAGTAAGATCTACCTTCTCCTGTGTTCAGAAATCTTGGAGTTGGAATTGAATAAATAGGGAAGGCTTTAAGAGGAGAAAGAAAGAAGGAAAGAGAGAGAGAGGGAGGGAGGGAGGGAGGGAATATATATTAAAAGTGTTGGGCCCAAGAATCCTAACAGTGATGCAGAAAACAATCCAGCCAGACATATAATTCAGCATCCTCTACATGTTCCACATCTTAAGCCTAACAGTGGGAGATAGTCAGAAATTTTTCATAGGTAGGCATTGGGAAGCCACTCTGACAGGGCTGGAGTGTAGTGAGCAGCTCTCTGTCCCTAAGCTTCAATTTAGCATAAAGTGCTAAACATGTAAACTGGGAAAAGCGAAATGTCTTCCATTTGAATATCTGTAGAGAAAGGGTTCTGAGCCTAAAATTATTTCAGGCTATTTTAGAGGGAAAACATGGCATGGCTTAACAGCATGCAATTTAGAGTTATTTATTAAACTGTATATTCTAACATCTGTTTACTTCACAATTTTATATTAGCAAACATTTCTTTACATTCTTTAGGTTCTATTTTTAGGCCATGAGACCAGTCAATTGCAATTGAATAATGTGCATTTGGCATGCTTCAAAAAATATTAAAAGCATTAAAGGGTGGAGGATTTCCTTTTTTTTTAAACATCTTTACTGAAGCATAATTGCTTTACAATGGTGTGTTAGTCTCTGCTTTATAA
This sequence comes from Stenella coeruleoalba, assembly GCF_951394435.1. Classification (NCBI taxonomy): domain Eukaryota; kingdom Metazoa; phylum Chordata; class Mammalia; order Artiodactyla; family Delphinidae; genus Stenella; species Stenella coeruleoalba. The sequence goes on along the minus strand of NC_137151.1, from coordinate 39,083,274 downwards.
CAAAGTGAATCAGCTATACATATACATATATCCCTATATCTCCTCCCTCTTGTGTCTCCTTCTGACCCTCCCTATCCCATCCCTCTAGGTGGTCACAAAGCACCGAGCTGATCTCCCTGTGCTTTGCGGCTGCTTCCCACTAGCTATCTATTTTACGTTTGGTAGTGTATATATATGTCCATGCCTCTCTCTCACTTTGTCCCAGCTTACTCTTCCCCCTTCTCGTGTCAAGTCCAATCTCTACATCTGCATCTTTACTCCAGTCCTGCCCCTAGGTTCTGCAGAACCTTTTTTTTTTTTTTTTAGATTCCATATATATGTATTAGCATACAGTATTTGTTTTTCTCCTTCTGACTTACTTCACTCTGTATGACAGACTCTAGGTTCACTACAAATAACTCAATTTCGTTTCTTTTTATGGCTGAGTAATATTCCGTTGTATATATGTGCCACATCTTCTTTATCCATTCATCTGTCAATGGACACTTAGTTGCTTCCATGTCCTGGCTATTGTAAATAGAGCTGTAATGAACATTGTTGTACATGACTCTTTTTGAATTATGGTTTTCTCAGGGTATATGCCCAGGAATGGGATTGCTGGGTCATATGGTAGTTCTATTTTCATTTTTTTAAGGAACTTCCATACTGTTCTCCATAGTGGCTGTATCAATTTACATTCCCACCAACAATGCAAGAGGGTTCTCTTTTCTTCACACCCTCTCCAGCATTTATTATTTGTAGATTTTTTTGATGATGGTGGCCATTCTGACTAGTGTGAGGTGATACCTCATTGTAGTTTTGATTTGCATTTCTCTATTGATTAGTGATATTGAGCATCCTTTCATATGTTTGTTGGCAATCTGTATTTGAAGATGACATGATACTATACATAGAGAAGCCTAAAGATGCTACCAGAAAACTACTACAGCTGATCAATGAATTTGGTAAAGTAGCAGGATACAAAATCAATGCACAGAAATCTCTTGCATTCCTATACACTAATGATGAAAAATCTGAAAGAGAAATTAAGGAAACACTCCCATTTACCATTGCAACAAAAAGAATAAAATACCTAGGAATAAACCTACCTAAGGAGACAAAAGACCTGTATGCAGAAAACTGTAAGACACTGATGAAAGAAATTAAAGATGATACAAACAGATGGAGAGATATACCATGTTCTTGGATTGGAAGAATCAACACGGTGAAAATGACTATACTACCCAAAGCAATCTACAGATTCAGTTCAATCCCTATCAAACTACCACTGGCATTTTTCACAGAACTAGAACAAAAAATTTCACAATTTGTATGGAAACACAAAGACCCCAAATAGCCAAAGCAATCTAGAGAAAGAAAAATGGAGCTGGAGGAATCTGGCTCCCAGACTTAAGACTATACTACAAAGCTACAGTAATCAAGACAGTATGGTACTGGCACAAAATCAGAAAGAAAGATTAATGGAACAGGATAGAAAGCCCAGAGATAAACCCATGCACATATGGTCACCTTATTTTTGATAAAGGAGGCAAGAATATACAATGGGGAAAAGACAGCCTCTTCAATAAGTGGTGCTGGGAAAACTGGACAGGTACATGTAAAAGAATGAAATTAGAGCACTCCCTAACCCCATACACAAAAATAAGCTCAAAATGGATTAAGGACCTAAATGTAAGGCCAGAGACTATAAAACTCTTAGAGGAAAACATAGGCAGAACAGTCTTTGACATACATCACATCAAGATCCTTTCTGACACATCTCCCAGAGAAATGGAAATTTAAACAAATGGGACCTAATGAAACTTAAAAGCTTTCGCACAGCAAAGGAAACCATAAACAAGATGAAAAGGCAACCCTCAGAATTGGAGAAAATATTTGCAAATGAAGCAACTGACAAAGGATTAATCTCCAAAATTTACAAGCAGCTCATGCAGCTCAGTATCAAAGCAAACAATCCAATCCATAAGTGGACAGAAGACCTAAATAGACATTTCTCCAGAGAATTTCCTTTTAAGCATAAAAAGTGGACCATGAATTCCTTTAAAAAATATCGTGTGTAAAGAGAAAAGCTATTAGCCTGTTTAGCAAATTAAGCAGAATTTATAAAATATTCTCATTGTAGCTTATATGCCATTAGATTAAAAAATCTTTCTATGGAAAAATAATATACATAGAAATGTTTAGAATCACAGGTATACAGTTCAATAATTTATCCCCAGCTGTACATACCAGTGTAAACCAACATTCAGGTCAAGAATAAACATTATCATTACCTCAGATGCCCCCTGGTGTTCTTCATCTCTATCCCTTTCCTCCTCCTCAAAAATAACTCTTTTTTTTTTTTGCGGTACATGGGCCTCTCACTGTTGTGGCCTCTCCCGTTGCAAAGCACAGGCTCCGGATGCACAGGCTCAGTGGCCATGGCTCACGGGCCCAGCCGCTCCGCAGCATGTGGGATCTTCCCAGACCGGGGCACAAACCTGTGTCCCCTGCATCGGCAGGCAGTCTCCCAACCACTGCGCCATCAAGGAAGCCCCTCAAAAATAACTCATTTTTGACTCTTAAAACCATAAATTAGTTCTTCCTTTTGAAGTTATATAAATAAAAAAGTAGTATATATATTTTTCTGTCCAGCATTTTCCTCTCAATATTATTTTTGTGAGATTCATCCATGTCATTGTGTATAACTGTAATGTCTTCATTTTTCATTTATCTCTTTACATATAAATATACATATATATATGAACTACAGTTTATCCATTCTTCTTACAATGGACATTTAGATTATTTTCTGTTTTCGGCTATTTCAAAATATATTGCTGTGCATATTATGTACATGTTTGTGTGCACATGTACATGCTTTTTTCTGGGATATACAGTATATTAAGAGTAAAAATCTAGGTCATAAAGTGTGGGTATGTTCAAATTTAGTATATACTGTCAATTGTTTCCCAAATTGGTTGAACCAGTTTATATTCCCACTACTAGTGTACGAGAGTTTCTGCTATTTGTTGTCAATTTGGTATGTGTGCAATGGTATTTCTTTGAGCTATTAATTTGTATTTCCTTGATTACTGATGAGTTGTATATATTCTCACATCTTTATTATCTTAGTCTAAAACAGATTTAATTTATGCACCAAAACTAGTTATAATTAGTAAATTGTAGGTAAGTTTTTAACTTTGACCTTTAGCACCCTAGATAAGTGCAAACTGTTCCTTGCTACAGTATGGTGTAGGGCAATCATCACCCCTCAGAATGTTAACCCAGTTTTTTCGAGTTTCTTAGGTCTTCTCAGTGATGTGATTATAAAAAAAGTGGTTCAAAATTTTAGGTTAAAAATTACATTTTAATTAGGGCTCACAAATTGGTCAAGAAATAAGCTATTTTAGTCAAATCTATTTACAATTATGATACAATGTAGTCCCTTTGCTAATCAGTAAATTGTTTTCTGATTTCTTACATTCCCTCATTCCCAAATTCTATTTACTCAACCGGTCCCATGGGAATCACCTGGGCCTCGTTTATGATCTATAAATTGGAATCCAGGGGTGGTGGTGGATGAAAGGGAAAGACACTGGAATTTTTATTTGCAAATAAGTTACCTACATGATTCTGATGAATTATCCACTGTGGAAAAACCTCATAATATGAAGATCTTGGACAGATACATCAGCTGACTTTTATGTCCCATCAGAAAAATGAACCAGGACCAAAGAATGAAATTTAAAGCAATTAGAGACAATCTTAAAAGAGCTCTCTGTCAATAAGTGGTATGTAGCAACCTGACGAAGCAAAATTTTTCTTTAGAGATTTCTGCATAGGAGATGGTACTAGATGATTATGTAGGCTGCTGCTAATGCATTCTTCATAAATAAAAACAGAAGCTGTGCTGTGTAAACTCTACCTGCCAAGCCTAGAACAACTACAGATAGACATCATAATGGACAGATACTAACACTGACTTAACTTTTAGATCTCCACATCTCTCACCTTTCGAAAGTGCTGCTTTCCTTACATACAGCCAAGACCCTTAGTAATAAGCTTCAGCATGGAATTGCAACGAGGGCACTTGGCGTAAAGCAACAGCAAGCAGAAGAATGCTTGAAATAAATTTCCATAAATATGAAGCAAGCCTGTCAGTAAATTTAATTTCTGTCTGATTTAATAAACAGCTAGATAGATACACAAACATGAAAATTATAAATTATGTTTTAATTTTTCTCCCTACCATAACTGTCTTATCACAGGTTAAAGTTTATAAGTTGTGATTTTTATCTCAGCTAATCTCATTTAACATTGCTTCATGGTTAGATAGCTAAAATGAAATTGCAGCTCCAAACACAAAGTCTGGGATCAATTTGACCAGTTCTTCTGCTTACGGTTATTTGTACTATAAATTTCAATATTTTGAATATGGTAAATTTGAATACATTGATATGTCAACAGACATATAAACTTGTTTTTCAAAAGACAGGCAGAATATCTAATTGCAAAGTCAATGTGGTTCTTATATTATTAAATGGTCTTTGTTTTATTACTGACGTTCAAGAGGTATAGAAATATTCGAGTAAGACTTCCTTGGTGGTTGAGAAAATTGTCTGTAGCGCTCAGTAAGAAACATCTTCCAAAGTAAAGGGCTCAGCTACAGGGAGGTTTTCCCTCTGACTGTTGGGGAGGTTAGGTTCTCACCTAGGAGGGGGCAATAGTCTAGACTTCTGTTATCACTTTCTACCCATGATGGATCAGTTAGTCTTCCAGTCTACCTTTCTATTAGGGTTCCATGAGAGGCACAACTCCTGTCTGCTTACCTGCCCAGGTGTTTGGAAATACTGGGCCTGTTCTGGCTCATAGAGGTAGGCTTCTTTCCACCACACCAAAAGCTAGTGAAGAAGTAGGATTCCCCTACTCACCACTCACTACCCTGTTCTCTGGATGAAAAGAGTTGCGAAGAGGGACAAAGATAAATGACATCTAAAGAAATCTTGAGCATTTCTGTTCATTTCAGAATAACGTTAATATTGCTCATTAGAAGGAAAACTGAGGAAACTTGTGAACTTAAACTTTAAAACTCAGAACCAAAAGAGTTTGTCACTTAGTATTATATCAGTATAACCCATCTCCTCTTAGAAAGATGAAATGATGCCTAACTCGGGCAAAAAGAGGAACCAATGGCATTATTAAAGAATTCTGGTTACATCCAGTTACACGCTGCTTTTTGTAAATTAATCTACCTCTTCTCTGACCATTTTAAAATATTAAGTGAAAGGTAACATTTATTGTGACTCAAGAAATGTATCTTGAAATATTTCAAGAAATTTCATTTCTATGTTGTGCATTCTTTCTAGATGTATGTCATCACTACTGTGTGAATTCTGAATCCTGTACCATTGGGGATGACGGAAGTGTGGAATGTGTCTGTCCAACACGCTACGAAGGACCAAAATGCGAGGTTGACAAATGTATAAGGTGCCATGGGGGACATTGCATTATAAATAAAGACAGTGAAGATATATCTTGCAAGTAAGTAGACAGCTAGCTTACTTTATAAAAACATTTGAACCCAAAAGGACATAGCAATCCAGAAATAAACAGTGAAAACAATGTAAATTATTTTTATTCTAAAATTCAGTATGGCAACCATTCCATTCTCTCTCTCTCTCTCTCTTTTTCTTTTTTGGCTAGAGATAGAGTTCAATTCATTTTGATTAAACCAAAACTTATTAAAAACCTATTATGGGTAATATGAACATTTATCATGTAATGACATGGTCAGGTCATTGCCTATATAGAATATTCCTAATAGTAAGCAAGTAAAAGTGAAATGCAACATACCTTCAGAAAGCTATGTGTAATACTTCTAAATTAGAATAGCTCAGGCTTTTACTTGTTTCATCATTATTATCAACAATGAGTGTTTGCCTTTCTGATTTTACAAAATGATCCTTTGGGGAAGAAGCAAAAGACCTATCTAATGGAAATAAAATTTAATCTTTTTATCTGACTTTGAAAATTATTGTACAAAATAAGTAGAAGGAATAATGTTTCCTAGGAAGCAACTACAACAAAAATGTCCAAGTTAGATTTTGATTACATTGCCTTTTGCTCTTTGGCTTTGAGATCAAGTGAATGGAAAACAGAACTTTCCAGGTAAAGAGTAATGCCAACATGCTAGTAATGTTTCTAGTATGAAACAAATTTATGCCACTGGGGTTAGAGATCAATTCTCACTCTGAACTTCTTTTAACAGGCTTTTCAAAAAAAGGGCTTATAAAGGACTGGACTCTATCACTTGCCCTAGGAGTATAATAAACGAGCATATGTGATAGGAAAGCACGCCTTAAAGGGTTCACGTCACAGCTTCCACCAAGACAGCTCTGCAAGGGTGCCAGCCCTGAGTTATGTTGCTCTGCCAAACAAGGCCCCATAAAATTTTATTACAGACACCATCAACATTTTTTTCTTTTTTATTTACTCTCATTTTAGAATTACTCCATGTATGATTTGTGTTATCGCTATAAATGACATTTACTCAAACCCTCAAATTGTGTCCTTTGAAAGTATATTATTTTTTAACTAAAGTAATTTAAAATATGACTAGTTATAATATATGCCTTTGATAAGTACATAAAAGCAAAATGCATTTTCATATAAACTACCAAAATCATGTTTGCTCATTAAGCTCATCGGTTTTTTGTGATGAAACTTTAGCATGACAGAACTTGATTTTAATTACTGAGCATACATCTTTCTTTATGTCCAGTGTACCATGTCAGGAATGCACTGTAGAATCTTCTTCACAGCCCCAACCCAGTCACACAGGGAATCATGGACCATCGTATAAGAAAGGCTATGAGCCATAGTTTGCAACCCAGTTTATCTTGGAGAAGCTCATGCAGAGACACACACCCTGTTTCCATCACACAGGGCAGTTCTACGTGAGGAATGAAGGGCTGAACTCTTAGGACCCTCGGTTCCTGCTCCTTTACATAGAATACTGGCTTCACCAACATAGAAACACTAGAACCTCATAGCCTGAGTAGGCTTTTGAAGGTCCAACATTATAGTTCTTGATTCTTAAAAGATCTTTCTGGAAAACTATATGTAAGAATGGATAAATAATAGTTGCTAGCAGTGAGTTGATAATGGAAGTTTAAAGATAAGAGTATAATATTTGATTTATCAGATAGGCTATAATAACATATGAACATGATAGTACAAACAGGACTCTTTGGGTATTTTGAAACTTTTAGGTAAGTTTGTTTTCATTTCTATGATACTTTTCATCTTAGCATTAACTAAAGCTTGCAGTGATATTGGGACTTCTATTTCATGGGTAAAGAACTGATACTAAAACAAAATCACAACTGCGTTAAATATTTTTTTACTGAAATGGGAAAATTCAAGCGGCATGTATACTTGCAATTCCAAAGAGTCATGTATTTCTAATGCACAGCCTATGAGCTGTCAACTACAGTAAAGAATAGATGCTCTGTCAATTATACTGAGTATAATCTTTGAAACAGAGCTAATTGTGTATTTTTCTCTCTTCCTCAGTAAATATTGTTGAAGAAAGTCTTTATCATAATTTTGAATAGCCTAAATAATACCACTGTGATGTCAAATTGTTACGAGAATTCTTTCTCTTTACTGGACAACTGCTAATTACAAAGTGTGTCTGCATGCACGCACATGTAACATTTCTAAGAAATGAAATTATGATGAAAACCTACATTAAAATATAAGTTGTACTCTGATATATTACAATGATTTGGGTAACTTGTATTTCACATTTGAAATATCTACAAAGTTCTGTCTAAAGTTTAGGATTCAGATAAAACCTTTAGAAGGAGAACAGGGCAACATCTCTTATAACTCTTGGGAGCAGAAGTTTAAAAGCAATCGATAATTAGAATATTTTTCTCTTTTAAAAGATGATATTTGGTGTATAGTTATCTTTTTGTGGAAAATTCTTTAATGTATGATGAGCTAATTTTTTTCTTTGATGTTGTCCCTTTGATTGAACATGAAGCTATAACTTTCTGCTCTTTGATTTTCAAGGAGGCTGGGCGAGGAAAGCAAGGAAAAGTCTCCCAGATCCATTTAACATATCAGACACCACTACCATTAAATATGTACTTGACTCACTTTGCATCCATATTCGTATGGCTCTATAGATTATAAAGAATGTGATATTCTTTGTTAAATCTTGGAAACTTTAAACCACTACCATCTTCCCCATGTTTAGTTCCACTTTCATGTGTCTCCATTTCATATCTGGTACATAATTGACTCACTGCTTCTGTTTATCTTGAAAAGAAATGTGATTTTTAAATCCAGGTTCTTAAAAAAAATCTTTAAATTAAACTTCTGGGAAAGTGTAAGCAGTTCAGTGCATTTCCAGCAGCCCTACCACCCACAAGAGGCCAAATAAATATGCACAGAATAAATAAACTATGGGATTGCTAACCAATTATTTCAAATATCTAACCAATCATTGGGAATTACTCTTTGATGGATGTACTGCAATAGGTACCCACCATGAAGAGGATCAAAGTGATCAATCAATGACATTGCAGCCTGATTTCTTTATCAAGGTTATGTCCAGATTTATTGTGATACCATTGATTACTTCATAGCACTTAGTACTAACATGATCTCATAATCGGAATATTGACATGATCTGTTGTAATTCTGATCTGGGCCAAGGCTTGTATGATTCTATTACCATACTTCTCACAGAAGAGTTTCCCTCAATAATTTGGAATGTCAATGTACTTTTCTCTGTTCCACCAACAATTGTCAATGTCTGATCTAATAGTATTTATTTATTCATTTATTTATTTAAAAATATAACATGGCAAGTAAGAAATTTCTGTAATTTTCCTCTTATCGTTATGCTTGTTTTTCCCATGTAGCAATAGCCACAGTGCTTATTCTTATCCCAGACAGGTAATGTACTATAAATTAGAAGCATTTCCAAAAATTTTCCAAGAAAGCCTACCTCATTACTTTGTTGCCATATTTCATGTTGTTCCTATAATATTACTGTTTATTTTTGCAATGAACTGTTATGTTTTTTCCTTTAGAATAAAAAGAGTTTGACACTAATTATAGTACATATTCAGGGAGAAACAGTGGGGTAAAAGTGACTACAGAATAGTTCTATGCTTTCGTACAAAATGTGGAGTCTAAAACTCATAACAGTTCTTTGGACCAGACTTTCCAGTTTAGAAGGAATAGCTGAGCATTTGCTTCCAGAGTATTTGATAATGTGGTTTATAAATAATAAAGATGCCACCAAACTCTGGTAATATGAAAAGGGAATAAAATACTGATGTTAATGTCTCCCTGAAGTGTAAGTGATAAACACTAGAGTATATTTTTTCACACCTATATCTAGCTATATTAAATTTTTATATTAAACGAATGGATTGAAATTTTGAAAATTACCAAAAGAAAAATTTTATTTGTCATCATTCTATTAAAAAACATCTTTGCCTCCAGCAAGTCTCTCTTTCTGAAAACCTACTTTTAGCCAGCCACTGCATTAGTCTTCTATGATGAATATTCTCATCTTTAGAGAATTTGTGTCAGCTCTCCACAATAATCATGCCAGAAACAATGAGATTTTTTTTTTCTTTGTTGCTGCAGCTGCACTAATGGAAAGATTGCCTCTAGCTGCCAGCTATGTGACGGCTACTGTTACAATGGTGGCACGTGCCAGCTGGACCCAGAGACAAATGTACCTGTGTGTCTGTGAGTATTTTATAACGTTGTGGGCATTTTATGATAACAACTTTAGATGTACATGGAATCCCTGCTCTATTTTTCTCCTTTCATGGCGTAACATATTTTAAATGAATGTTTCGTGGACATCTCTGATCAAGTATTGTTCCTCATTGGCTCATGTACTACAGAATCTCCTCCCTCATCAATTTGCTAGTGATTTCATATGGAAAAGCTCATTCACTTCTTAGCATCATACCCATTTCAAACATTCAGAGACCTTTGAACTTGGAAATGCCAGTAAAAATTGTTCTAATTTAATTGACCTTATTTACAATAGATACGTGAAACCCAGGCATAATCATATTTATAAATACTTTGGTACTTAGGGCCATTATTTTCAAAGTATGTAAGGTATCTTTTCAAAAGTATAATACTATTTGATTTTTGTATCAGGTTTTGAGTGTTGTATTATGTAAACCTATTAAGCCCTTGTCTCTTTTGAAATACATTACCTTGAATCTGGGTTTCTAAATGTTTGGAAAGTATTGTAGATTCTCTGCTCCTGAGAAAATCTGGAATTTAATATATTCCCTTTTCAAATATCTGATTGGCCATAATGGAAAGCTTGAAATAAGACCATTCAGCCTGTGTGATCTCTATTTTGAGTTTTCTTTTATCACTGCTTGACCAGAAGAATGATGCCCACATCTGATCCACATCTGCATTCTGTTCCCCACCTTGTCAGAATAGCCTATGATGAGTGTGTATATAAGAAATAAGTGAGCATACCTGAGAAAAATTTTGTTCATATGTTACTATTTCTGTATGAAATGAATTTGAAACATTTGAAAAAAAAAAAGTCAGATGCTTTATTTAGCTGTATTTTACTGAAATTCTGCAGATGCTCTGTTGGGTTTAAAAGTCAGCGCTGTGACCAGAAAGAGAACCCTTGTGATCACTACTGTCAGAATGAGGGGATTTGCACTTTAACTTCGTTTAATGAGCCGAGATGCAAGTAGGTTTAACCTTCCACTTACCGCTAAGCTTTGTGTGACATCATTTCAGGCCAGAGTTCATTGGTTTAAATCATGAACATCCACATGCTTTTCACAGCGTATACTTAATCTCGGGGCTCATCTGTGTCATACACACTTAACCTTTGCTTTGCTCGCCGACAAGTGTATGCACCACAGTTAGCTAGATTGTCTAGAAATATAATGGAGGGAATGAAAAAGCTCGTGGAACTGTCTCATAAAAATACATTTGCTAGAACAGTGGCTTTTAATTAGAGGACAGAAGCAGGTGTTTTTAGACTTTATTACTATACTGGATACTATAATTGGAATAGTGTCTTTTATTTAGTAACTGACTTTTCATTTCAAGTACTGATAAAACACATTATTTTGGCTCCCAAGATTTCAGTGGAACTGTCTTACCTTAATCAGTAAGACTTCTTTACAGAAGAAATAGGTATATGCTAAAATATTCCAGAAACTTCATTTCAAAACATTCTTTCTTGATTCAATTTGTTCATAACAAATACATTCTTTTCCTCTGTGAAATCTCAGGGACCACCTTTGGGGTAGCTATCAACCTTCATAACAATGAAGTTATTTTTGCATGTTGCATTTGAGCTTTAGCGATGGATCATATCTGACATCTTCCTTAATACTCCATGTCATAAACAGAAACCCTGATTGGCACCCAATAATAGCTCATGGTGGTGTCTCAGAGTATTTAGTAATGGTTTTAACGCACAATTATATTAAAATTCAGATATTTCATTTCCAAAACTCTACAATTTGTTCATAATGATCTATTTTGTTATTCAAGAAAATGTTATTCTTTACACAATAATTGTGAAAATATGGGAAGTGATTAAAATAATCACATAGGAGAAACTGATATTCTTTCTTTTTTTCTAAAAGATATTTGAATATGTTAAAACAATGTTCCTACATAAAATAATCCAGAAATACTCCTTTAAATATCAGTCTGTAAAGGGTATATAAACTGACCTGTTAAGAAATTGATACACTTCTTAGTTCATACTCAGGTTTAGTGCCTTATGCAGCTGAAGACAGAGAGGGGACCCTTCTTTAGTCTTACCTCTGCCTTGCCTCCAACCTAAATTCCTCCAGTCATTCAGCAAGTATTTATAAGACCCTGAAAGAGTGCTAAGTCCTAGACAAGTGAAGATGAATGAAATTTAACCCAAACATCAAGGAGCTCACGAATTAGTGGGTTTAGAAATTCATAAGCAACTAATTAACCTGTATTAACGCAGGTGTGAACACAGGAAAAAAGAGAGGGCAGTGGAGTTTTAACAGGGCAGGTGATTTGTTTAGAATGGGAGATAGGAATACATGGAAGACTTTACAGAAAAGGCAACCTCGTGTTGTCCATGTAGTTCAGATAGTTCAGTGAGGTCGGGAAGAACATTCTGAAAAGAAAGAATAACATAAGCAGAGACATGGATGTGAGACTTAGTGACCTCTCTGGGGAACTGTGAGTGGTTTAATACAGCTAGAATGAAGGGTGACTGGAGAATTGGGGAGGGGGGTGAGGAGTTAAAACTGGGAAGATAAATTGGAACCCGATTTATGCAAGTTAGGGGATTCCATAGGATCCTGAAAAGAATGTATAGCCAAAGTGATTTGAGGCAGAGCTGAAGGAGTTTGCTTTCGAAGGTGACACTGAGTGGCATGTGGAAGAAAGGCCTGGAGATCAGCTGCAGGGATCCCACACCAAAAGGTCTGGCAGCACTTCAGGTGAAAAATGATGGATTCACGGTTAGTTCAGTGTTAGTAAGGTCAGGGTGATCCTTGGCCAAACTTTGATCTAGGTACTTACGTTATCTCATTTTTAGAATCCTGGTAATGCCTGCTCTGGGGCCCAGTCTTTGTATTTCTTGTCCTTTTCTCACAATTCCCAGGCAAAGTATACATGACATTTCAGCACCACCCCACTCCATAAATAGGTCTCAGGAACATGACCTGTCTAGAGAATGCCCTTGTGTCACCAGAATGAATATTTCTTGTGGGCATAACAGTCCACAGTAATGTTCTGTTCCACTTTTCACTCTTACCATGTATCATCAGAGGCACCTGACCTTGTAAGGTATAATCAGCCTCTGATTAAAATCAGCTAGGAAGGGCTTCCCTGGTGGTGCAGTGGTTGAGAGTCCGCCTGCCGATGCAGGGAACGCGGGTTTGTGCCCCGGTCCGGGAGGATCCCATGTGCTGCGGAGCGGCTGGGCCCGTGAGCCGTGGCCGCTGGGCCTGTGTGTCCGGAGCCTGTGCTCCGCGACGGGAGTGGCCACAGCAGTGAGAGGCCCGCGTACCGCAAAAAAAAAAAAAAAAAAAAAAAAAATCAGCCAGGAAAAATGTGTTAATCGGAAAGGTTCAGAGCAAGCACCTTTTACTTTTGTGTATCTTTATTTCTATCTGCTTTGGGCTTAATGGAAATTTTGTCTGTGCTTTGGTTTTCTACACCCTAAAATTTATTCTGATGGTAGGAGTAATGCTTACTGAATTCCTCAAATCATTTAAGCCATGAAAGAATCGTAGAAGAGATAATGATATTCTGTTATTCACTCATTAATTCATTCATCAAATATGTATTGATAACCTATGATGAGTGAGGCCCTATGTATATTCAGAAGGAGAATTAATAACAGCTAAAACTGATTTAGCAAATACCTGTTTGATTCTAAAGTTCTTGCCCTGGTTATAACTCTTATTCCATACTGCTTTCTTTGTGCTGACTAACTCCAATAAGGTTTTTACTTTTAAAGAGTTTAAGATTCATTTTGGGTAGATGAATGGATTTTAAAAAGTTAAAATACCATTTGATAATTGCTATACAGAAATATGACCAAAGTGTTGTGGGAAAACAACTGAATAGAGATCAGTTAATGATTACTAGTGGGAGAGAGAAAGGTTTTACAGATGAAGTGACATTTTAACAGTATTTTGAAAAAATTTTAGTTATTTTACAGGAGGAAATGTCTGAAAACCTTTCTTGAAAGAGGAATAGCACAGTGAGAGAATAGGTCTGAAAGTAGAAGATGAACGTTGTTGAGAATAGAACACAGGCTATGTGATATAATGGGGGATGGGTTGGGGGAGATTAAAGATATATGTTGGGACCAGTTTGTGAGGTACAGTTTATGAATGATTCAAGAGTGGGTTTATAGAAAGAAGATTGGAGAATTAAGGATGGAATTCTAGGAGACACCAATGTTTAATACTGTATTATGGAAGAATCAACAAAAAAATGAGAAGAAATAGAATTTGGAGGGGACTTGTCAAAGTGAAGGTTCCTCCAAGTCAAAGGAATAGAGCGTGTCCAAGAATATCAACTCCAGATAGTTCAAAGAGGATAAGAATTCTAAGTGGTTTATTGAATTTTGCAATTAGATGGCCATTATGAGAGATGTTTTGAAAGTGCTACATGACAGCAACCAGATTATAGTTGGAAAAGTGAAAGGTAAGAAAGTAGAGAAGACTGTAGATTCCTTTCTGACTGTTTGGCTGTGGATTAAATGAAGGAAGAACAATTGTAACTTCAAGGGGAAGTGGGATCTAAGGGAAAATATTTTTACAATAAGAAAGACATACGTTTCAAGAGGATCAGTCTTTCACTATTTATTAAGGGCCCATTGTTAAGTAACTATGAAGGATAGATGGTTCAGACATAGATACTATACTCATGTATCTTAGAGTTAAAATTTCTAGAATATGGAAAATTTCCTAGTTTTACATAGGATACTTATAATTCATTTGGTACTAAAATGTAAATAAATAAAAATAAATTTAGTATGAAGTGCCTATGATCATGTAGAATACAAAAATTGTCCAGCTAAGAGAATATTAAGCCCTCAGGATCTCTTTCTAGTGGTTGATTCTCCTTGTAAGTGGAAATTTTTGGAAACACAGATTTTAGCTTCAGATTTCAATTTGTAGTGGTCATGTATCTTTGATGAAAAGCTAGTATGCACTATTTCATCTAAGCGCCTTTACAGGAAACAAAAATTGCTTTAAGAAGTAAGATATAGTACTTGCTTTAACTTTGTTGGTACTACATTTTTCTTTTTTTCATAGAGTAAAAAACTATTGAATTGTGCAGAACTTACACACATTTGGAAAGTCTACAAAGTATTCAGATCTATGAGGTTGACAGGTTTTTTCCACATAGAAATTTTATTACCTTATCTTTCAATTTAAGGAATAGATTTGTTCTTTGAAAGCCTTCACTTTTGTCTCTTGATGGCCCTTTTCACTTATTACTATGTGCGGAGGAAAAGAAAACTCCAAAGAAAAGCCTAGAATAAATGAAAATCTAAAGGCTTTTTTATGTTTATTTGGAGAGAGTTTTGACATTTATCAAAGAAGGTATATTGAACAATGTTAAAGCCAAACTTTAAAAAATTAATGTGTTATTTTGACAATGTTTGTATTGTTAAACAATTTTTGTTGTGAGATATAGAAATGAATAAGCCTGTGAACTCAATAACAAGTTAACTATGTCTTCCTACTTCTAAAATTTCTCCCTAGCGTAAGACTTTCATTTATATTGAATTTAAGGTTTTTTTTTTTTGTTTTTTGTTTTTTGTGGTACGCGGGCCTCTCACTGTTGTGGCCTCTCCCGTTGCGGAGCACAGGCTCCGGACGCGCAGGCTCAGCGGCCATGGCTCACGGGCCTAGCCGCTACGCGGCATGTGGGATCTTTCCAGACCGGGGCACGAACCCGTGTCCCCTGCATCGGCAGGCGGACTCTCAATCACTGCGCCACCAGGGAAGCCCAAGTTGTTTTTTAAAACGTAGACCAACCTCCACAGCATTATCTCCCAGCAATACCCACAGCACATTTCACCCTCCAGTAGTAAAGAAGTGCTTGTAGCTACACTACTTCTCCTACCACTGTGGACACAGGTGCATACACAGGCTCACCACATAGCCATGGGACCATTCCACACCTAGATGTTTTTGCTTAAATAGCTCACTGGACCCAAATGTCTCTGCTGCCTTTTTCCACTTTACTCTTATTATCCCACTAGTCTCAACACAGGATTATCTCTTTGTATATAGCACGTGGCAAGTGAATAGTAAATATTAATTGACTTGGACTTAACTGAAGTTTTTTAAAAGAGAAGAATCAAATATTCAGGGTTCTCCAGAGAAAAAGAAGCAATAGGATATATATCATATGTGTCATATATCATATATATTATATATATAAATGGGGAGAGAGAGGCATTTATTATAGGAATTGACTCACCCAATTATGGAGGTCAAGAAATCCCAGGGTCTACTGTCTGCAAGCTGGAGAACAGGGAAAGCTGGTGGTGTAATTCAGTCCAAATCTAAAGACCTGAGAACCTGGGAAATGATGGTGTACGTCACATTCTAAGTTCAAAGAACTAAAAACCAGGAGCATTAATGTTTGAGGGCAAGAGATGACGGATGTCCCAGCTCAAGCAGAGAGAGCAAATGTGCCCTTCCTCTGCCTTTTTGTTCTATTCAGACCCTCAGCAGATTGGATGATGCCCACCCTCACTGGTGAGAGTGGTCTTCTTTACTCAGTCTAATTCAACCATTTATTTCTTCCCAGACACACCCTCATAGACATACCCAGAAATAATGTTTTGCCAGCTATCTGGGCATCCCTTAGGCCAGTCAAGTTGACATAAAATGAACTTATACAGGACTTCCCTGGTGGTGCAGTGGTTGAGAGTCCGCCTGCCAATGCAGGGGACACGGGTTCATGCCCCAGTCTGGTAAGATCCCACATGCCGCAGAGTGGCTGGGCCCGTGAGCCATGGCTGCTGGGCCTGCGCGTCCAGAGCCTGTGCTCCGCAATGGGAGAGGCCACAACAGTGAGAGGCCTGTGTACCGCAAAAAAAAAAAAAAAAAAAAATTAACTTATACACACAAGTGATATATCTATATGTGTGTATATGAATTTTGCTTTTTTGTCCGTATTTTGAGATGAATTGTGTTCAAAATTCATATGTTGAAGCTCTATCTCCCAGTACCTCAGAATGGGACTGTATTTGGAGATAGAATCTTGAAAGAGATGAATAAGTTAAAATGGGGGTCAATAGGGTGGGCCCCAATCCAATGTGTCTGGTGTCCTTATAAGGAGGGGAGATTTGGATACAGCACACACAGGGGAAGACCATGTGAAGATATATAGGAAGAAGATGGTCGTAAGCCAAGGAGAGAGGCCTCAGAAGAAATCAAACCTGCTGACGCTTTGATCTCAAACTACTATTACTTTGGTTCTATTCATTCCGTTTCTTTATGCAAATATATATTTGCAGAATATTATATACTAAAATGAAATCATGTGATAGATACTCTTTCATGTTTATTTACTTTGCAATACATTATGAACATCATTCCATGTCAATCTACATAACTAGATACTTTTATTCTTAAGGTTACTGAGTGTTCTATTGTCTGGACTTTTCCTATTTTATTTAATGAACCAGCTATCATTCTATAATTAGGATTTTTTTGTTAGTTTGTTTCTGTGTTTTGTTCTTTTTTTAAATTATTTTTTCCTAGGATAAAAACTTCTGTCTTTAAATATCTGTGTGCTTATCTCATTAGTTTTCTAGTATCAACACTCAGAAGAAGAAATATTCAGTGTGAAAGTATAGATTTTATTAATCAAACTAGCAATGATTTGGGGCAAGTTACATTGTCTTTTTGTGTCACATTTTCCTTGTCCATAAGGTGATGGGTTTAGACTAATTGTTCACTAATATACTATAAAACTATAAAGTATGATGTATTTAATCAGAGTCACATTTGAATTTTAGTAATTTTTTAAAAATTGGGTCAGAGTCACAACCACAGATACCAATTCTCTCAAAATTCCTCTAAAATATCTATAAAGACACTGAGAAAACAAAGATTCCTATAGTAGCAGAATTAAAAATAACAAAGCCTTTATTATTAAAACTATGGAGTAACTGAAAAATTCCTGGGTCACAATTAAATATTTGTATTAATTTTTCTCTGTGATTTTATGATCTATTTTCCTGATACTTTAAAATAATGTACCACAATATATCAGGTTATATAAATTTATGTTTATAAGTTTATAAACTTATAAGTTTATAAAATAAGTTTATAAACTTATTTATGCCTAACTTCAAGAGAAGTAATAATCTTTTCCACCTCTTTCTTATTATCAACCCCTAGTCTAGTATCAATAGATCCACAATCTATATGAGCTAGAAACCTAAGTGTCTGTCCCTTGGTTTCTTCATATTTTTGTCCATTTAGATAACAAAAATACTGGTGATTTTTTTCTTCCCATATTAATTCATCAGAAAATTTTTATTGAATACCTACTATATACCAGAAAACAACCTAGGCACTGAAGTTTTTATCAGTGAACAGACAAAAATATTTGACTTGTGAAGCTTAAAGATTAATGACCATTATTGGTGGAATTTGGGGAATATTTCCTTTAAAATCAATTTTCTGTATAATTCACCTTCTTTTTCAAAAAGAAAAGAAAAAAACAAGTTTAAAATTATATTTTATCAACTGAAAAGGGAGAACCAAAAAGATCTAACTCTGATATTACACTGGTTTTGAAATCATACCAATTCAGGCCCACACTGTTTTGAAAATAGCAGTATGGCAAAATTCCAAGACATTTCTTACTATATGTATTATTGCTTCTTGCCCGTAACAGGACCAATTCTCTGTGTGGTCAAAAACAATTTAACACTGTTAGTTTTTTATGTTTTCCTTCTTCATTTCAAGCAGAAGCTAAAAATAACTTTCTGTGAGCATTTTTCCCCAATCTATTATTTGTTTTTCCCTTTTTTCTGGATTTTTCCTTTTTTTGTTTTTTTGGTTTGGTTATATTTATTTGGGCATCTGTTTTGTTTTGTTTGCTTTCTGCTTTATTTTTTTTTTCCTCTTTTTTTTTTTTTGGAAACATGGTTTTCCTTTCTCTGATCATCTGCATGAGTGTGTGGTTACATTTTTCGTATTACCCTATGATATTCCATATTTTATGGCTAGAATTGGCTTCTCGTCTCTGTGTGGCCTTTTGACATGGAGCATATTTCTATGAAACTGGCTTGGGAATGCTGCTTGTTTTACTCCATGGCCCTTCTAAATGTACATGTCTGTTTCTCTCTGGCAGATTGTAAATTCCTTTAAAGAAGAGGTTATATCTGATTTATCTATTTTGCCTCAGCAGCTAGCATGCATTCTTTGTGTAATATGTGCTTAACTAATGTTGCTAAAAAATACTGTCCTGGTGCCTGTATTGTATTGTGAAATCTGGCAGCCTATGATATAAACATCTTTCTATCATCATTGTAATACCACTTCTTACTTCATTAATACATTTTCAAAAACTGCAAGAGTCAGAAAAAAAATTTTAAGTGATTCATTTCATTATGATTTTTGGTTCTCTTTCTTATCTTTATGATATCTTCTAAAACTACCACAGGAAGTTTCCTGAGCGTTCTAGAACTGAGGTTAAATATCTCTCTACAAAAGGAGCTAAATAGGCTTTTAACTTACCCATATTAAGTTATTAGTAAAACTTAATTGTATTAATTTTTGTTCTCTCTTCTCTTTGACTTTTGTTTGTTGTTTTTACCCTGGTATTTTCTCTCTAAAAAAAAAAAAAAGAAAGAAATAAAAAAGAATGAAATAGAAGAAAGTAAGTTGTAGCCCCTGCCCTTGAGGGACTCTGATCTATTTTGAGGAAAGAGATGAGACAAGAAGGAATGTGGCAGGGGCTCTGTGGATGTGAGTGGTGTAAGATAAATGGTGCTTCTGGGGGAGTATTAGACAATAATGTTATACACTGAAATCGTTCTGAGGAACATAATATGCTTAGCTAGGAATTTGAAATTTATTCCATAAGTCCATAAACAGTAGGGGAACACTAATAACATTTGACTTATGAACTATCTCAATCATGTGTGTGTTTTAAAAAGGTCTTGATGGCATGGTGCTCTGCTGGAACAAGAAGCCCTGGGTTTGAAAAAACAGATTTTAAAATGAATCCCAATTTACAAAGGAAAAGGAGACAATTTTTTAAATTAAAGAAATGGCTTTTTAAAAGTGATTTGTTGGTAAACAGGGCACAAAAAAGAGCCAAAAGATAGAAGACCTTATACCTTGGAATTGCAGTTTGTTTTGTTGGTTTTGTTTTTCTTCTCTTTGCCTCATTTGTCATCTTAGTATGGAAATACTGATAGCATCTACTTCCTAAAATTATTTTGAGGAATAAGAAATGTAATACCTGTTAAAAAAAAAACAACAGAATATTGTTTTCAACCTAGTAAACACTTAAAAAAAAAAGTAGAACCTTAAAACTGTTCTAATAGACCATACATAAAATGATCAGTACTTGGCATAATTTGGGCTTCTGGGAGTTTGGAGGCAAAAAATAAGCTGTGGGGTTCTTAAAAAGTGCTCGTTATTAAAAATAAGCAAAATATGGCATAAATAAAAGATTAGAAGTGTGATGATTGTGATAGTAATAGTGACTGAAAAGGGAAGTACATAACTAAGCTCAAGTCCCATGAGGGACAACAGAGAAAAAAGGGCAGCAGGTCCACCCTCAAACACCTCAGAAAACACACAGGAGCTAGCTTTTGAAACATTTTCAAAGCAGATTTTTAAAACTCAGAGGGATGCAAAATGAATGTACAAGTACCAAAGGGACATTCATTAAGCAAATGATCGGAAAATTAGTCATTTTGTCATTTTCTTTGGTTTTGTGATTGTTCCATCTAATTATTTTCTTAAAAGTTTAGCATTGTTTTATACGTCCTTAGGGTGAGAAACACATAAGGAAATGTACAGGTACTAGGGAAACCTCTGTTGGGGTTTTGGGGAAGAAGATAGTGAGTTTCGTTTCTGTCACACATTTTTAAAAGGTAGGAATTATTCTTCTATATTACAACAGCTAATTAAGGCCTAGGTATTTCAAACTACTGGCTCTGCTGAAAGGAGAGGGCACATGCTACTCTTCAGGCCTCTGCTGTCAGGCTGAGCGACGCTCCTCCTTGTGGACCAGTGACCCTGTGGCCCCGTAGAGAACATTTGAGAAGAGCCCAAGGAAGCTGTCAGGAGTGATTTCAAACAGATCACAACTTTTCAGCAGGGGTTTTGAGCAATTCAACTTTGGCAGCCTGTGTTGTCCACTTTTCAAGAGTCAGGTCATTGCATGTCCCTTATTTGTTTTCTGCCCCGTGGCATATTTTCAAAGCACAAAATGTGAAACGTGCATGTCTTTTGGAACAGTAAAGGCCAGGAAAATCTGTCACATCAATATCTATCCTTTATGATCGCAGGTAACAAGTTGTAGCTTGTTCTAGCTTTCACCAAGCTAGTCATGTCATGGGGAAAAACACGGAATACAGAATTTTTCTATTAAAGTTTAAAGTCCAGTTTGTGCTTTGAGAGTACAGCTGGCACTGCCTAACAGAGAACAGTTATTGCATAGGTACCCATTGGGCAGCTGTTGTTATGAAGCTTTGATGTAGTCACCTTATTTTCCCTTGATTCTGGGACATGTTCTTGGCCTTTAATATAATCAGTAAGTAAATCAGAATAACCAAAGAAACCAAATACAGTATAACTACATAGTATTTTCATTCATTTACTTGTTACCTCTTTAACAGTTTACATTATTTTTCTCTCTATTAGACTGCATTCCCCAGGTTTTGCTGCTATGAAAAAGCACAAATTTCAGATGCTTTTAACAATGAAGGTTTATCTCCTGCTCATGTTCTATCCTGGAACAAGTCAAAAAAAAAAAATAAATCAATAAACCTCCAACCTACTACTTAATTCCAAACCAACTTTATACAATTTTAAGAAAAGGATCAGAGGAATATAGATTAACAAGCAACACTGGTTTAAGAGTAAAAAAAATAAATGAAAAATTCCTTACATTATCGTCAGTTAAGGAAATATTTTCTTCTTTTTCACACTGGAATAGTAGCAGGAGAAAGCCATTTTTGTTAAAGGAGTACAGAAATTTTAGCCTAATACTTCTTCCACTCAGCATACAAACAAAAATTATAATTATATTGATATTGGTGTGCCATATACAAGCTTTAAATTTAATATTCATAGTATTATTTATCACTTGAGTTAAATTAACTTAGAGGGTGTGTAAATTTTATATACATTGTATCATTTCATCTTTCAGGAAGCCTAATTTTTTTTTAACTTTTATAATGATCAACTTGCCTTGCAAAAAGGAAAAAGAAAAAGAATGGAAGGAAGAAAGAGAGGAAAAAAGAAACAAAGTAAAGAAGGAAGAAGAAAAATTTTGAGGTAGTAAAAGGAAAACATACAATAGAAAGATAAAATATAAAATAAGAAAGGAAGGGGAAAACAAAGGTTAAAGCATAAGAGGCTAGATCTGTGGGAAATGTGTGACAAAAGTGGGAGTATTGCTCTCCCTTGTATTATAAACTAAACAACCAAAGTGGGTGAATTGCTAGAAGATATATCCTTCTAGGAGGGGAGGGGAGACTAGATTACAGCACAGTTCTGTCTAATTCCAAAACTTACACATTCCATTTGTGTCACTCCATACCAGCACTTTAATTTTACACAATTATTTAAATGACTAAATTGAATTAAATTACATTTAACTACATATTTTTTTGTATGATTTTTATATAAAACTGGTTTCCATGTTAATTTACCCATCAGGCAAATGCCTTTAGAATTTTTGTCAGGGAAAGAAGATAAACGTTTCTTAGTTAGCTGCATCGTGGGACAAGAACGGAAGTGTCACACAATTTACAACATTGAATAAGTAAAATTTTACATGTCCAAGTTGCTAAAATATGATCATCTAATTTTGTAAAAGGAAGAATTAATAAATAGATTAATGAAGAAAGGGAGGGAGGGAGGGAGGAAGGAAGAAAGGAAGAAAATATTTGTGGTTCTTACATGTTAAGTGTTTTTCATAGTGGATCAATATTCTTTTCAGTGAGAAATGACTGGTAACTAGCTGAAAACATGTACTTATGAATGGAGCTATATATTCTTCATAGAATGGGATATGACACATGTATGTGTATTCATATGAGTTCAACCATGCATCCTCCATGCCTTCATGCATTCGTTCATTCATTTTAACAAACAACAAACATATTGATTGACCAAACCTACATACTGACCATGTGCTCAAGAAATGAAGAAATATAAAAATGAATAATAGATTACCCCTACCTTTAAGTAATTAGTCTACCATAGTCATAGGCAAAGGCATATTTAGAAATTTATAAATGCATATATAGAGAAATGCAAAAATAAAATGTACCATATTTATGATTGTATGTGGATCAAATAAATAAAGGTATTTATAACTGACCCCAAATGGCAATTCTCCATAATGTAAAATACTACTGTAATATTCTGTAGCCTTTTAGATTTATTGAAGATATTTATCTAAACTTCCTGAATCAATTTTTAGACTACTGCCTGCATAAACCTTCTCACCTTGAGTCAGGGAAGTAATATAATACTTGGATTAGGAAATAAGTGTGTGTTAATGGCCATCTTTTGTCATAAGCCTCCAGATGTTTCTGTTTGCAACATGTTCCTATAAGTGTTGAACAAATCTGGTGAGTGTTTTATGACTAATTGACATTTATGCAGCGTAGACAAATTTGTTAATTCATACTGACACTTGATTTTAGCAAGTCATTTCAATTTTTTTCATTTACTCTTTTTTGATTGCTTGTTTTGTTTTAAAACAATTTAAAAATTTTTAAAAACTTGTGAAATGCGGGCTTCCCTGGTGGCGCAGTGGTTGAGAGTCCGCCTGCCGATGCAGGGGACACGGGTTCGTGCCCCGGTCTGGGAAGATCACACATGCCGCGGAGCGGCTGGGCCCGTGAGCCATGGCCGCTGAGCCTGCACGTCCAGAGTCTGTGCTCCGCAACGGAAGAGGCCACAACAGTGAGAGGCCCACGTACCGCAAAAAAAAAAAAAAAAGAAAAAAAAAAAAAAAAAACTTGTGAAATGCAGGTCCTAGATTTTGAGGAAGGCTGAATGGTGGTAATTGGGAAGGTGGTATCAATACTAATACAGTGTACCTTTATCAATTAAAAATGTTTGCCTCTAGAAACCTTTAGTGTTACCTTTTGGTGGATATGTAAAAATCTTGTAACTAGAACAAAGGCTATACTGAAGTATCAGAAAGGAGGTGACTATCTATATATAGGAATTATTTCCCAATGATTCAGACTATAAATTAAAGTGGCTAATATCAATATCTCAGCATAATGTGCACTACAACTGAAAATAAATATTTTCTAGAGAATTAGAGTTATATATCTCACTTATAAAGACATTCACAGTCTCAAAACCTTCTGTTAACACTTTCTGATATCCCTACCATTGCCCCAAATTTGTATAGGACTAATATGCCTTGAATGATATTTAATAACTGCAGTTGACTATGCCAGATATTGCCATTATAAATTGTTTCAGATTTTACCATGTTGCGCCACAGAAACCCTATGAACTAGGAAGGGTAGTCATTAGGTTTTCATAGAAAAATTCCTTATTGTTTACTCTTATTTTGTGCTAAAACATAAAATATTCAGGTATAAGATTAGTCACTTTGTCTGCATGGCACTAAGCATGGAGATTTCCAAACCCAGCCCCCATGGCTTGATATGTTCTTAAGCCAGTTTTGGAATTGGTCATTCATCGTGGCATCATGTAGACAGAACTTTCCACTTGTGTTACAGCATACATTGCTTTTCTTCCCACTTTCAGCTATAGAATTATAACCACTGTTTCTAATGTAATACCCTACATTTATGTCTTCAATTTTATCAGCCATATTACTTAATACTAATTTTATGATTGTTCCTTTTCCTTTTGAGTTGATGCATGTAGCATATTAATTTAAGTAGAAATCATCTACTCACTCTGCAAAAAACACTTTATGCCTTTCAGATCTGCTTTTAATAAAATTTCCTGGAAAACATCTAGATAATAAAAGTTTTACATTACTAGAGATTTTGTTCTTTTTTTAATATTTATTGAGTCATCATTTCACACTTCAGTGGCCGTTTCTGCTCAGGTGGCCTGCATAGAATGTTGTGTTTAAACATTTCTAACTTAAACCAGCCAATCTTAACAAACTTCCTTTTATGGATAACTTCTTGGCAAACTAGATTTTATCTTTTATATTTCTCCTTCTTAAAATAATCACTTTAAATAATGCACTTTGTTAATTTTATTTCTTTCATGGTCACTTCTTCAACTGAAATTTCTCATTAGTTTTTTTTTTTTTTTTTTTTTTTTTTTTTGCGGTACGCGGGCCTCTCACTGTTGTGGCCTCTCCCATTGCGGAGCACAGGCTCCGGACGCGCAGGCCCAGCGGCCATGGCTCACGGGCCCAGCCGCTCCGCGGCATGTGGGATCTTCCCGGACCGGGGCACGAACACGTGTCCCCTGCATCGGCAGACGGACTCTCAACCACTGCACCACCAGAGAAGCCCTCTCATTAATTTTTACTTTTCCTAAAATAATTGTTGGTCAGAGTTTATTGAACATCTCATTATTATTTTACTTCATCTCATTAACCCTTCTCAGAAATCAAAAACTCTTTCTGACCAAATGTCCTTAATATTAAAGTAAGATTAGCTTTGTCTTACTAATTTTATCAATACTAGGTAACACAATGATTTAATGTAGTATTTTAAAACTAGGCATTATAATATATAATTATAGAGTTGAACCACTTATACTTATTACAACAAACAAAAATTTAAGATACTAACTTAAGCTTTTTGAAGAAAACAAAGCAGGGTGATACCTAGCTATTTCTATGTTAGAAATAACAGTCAAATTTTGATAGAGAATAGTGCTAAATAAATAGAAATTGTAGTACAAAACTATGTGTGTATATATATATATGTGTGTATATATATACACACACACATATATATATATATCTACCAAATGAATGAAATATATATAGAGTGAATTGTTGTGGAAGTTCAAAATTGTACTGAGTAATAATATAGATGAATTTATAATTGATGGATCTTGGATTTTTAAAGGTGTTTTAAACACATCTACAGTATTTTGGAATCCACACAAAAATGTGAAGTTGGTATCAAGAAGGATATTAACACCCTTCTATAACATGTCCCTCACTGTCACTGCCAGAGACAGAATATCAGGCATTACTGACCACAGGTCTGAGCCAGTGTGGTAATTTTAACAATTTTACTACTCAGAAAATGCACTGATTTTCCTTTGTTCAGATAATATTTCTACTTTCTTCTTAAGTGACTGTACTCTCTTGGGCATGAGGGAGTAAGGAAAAGCATTTTTCCTACTACTGCTTTGAATAAGAAGGATCATAATAACTCCACATTTTATTTCTACCTCTTATTAGCTATGATTTTTCAGGAAAATCATTTGAACACACACTTCTCCATTTCATAAGATGAATAATTCCAACTCATGGGTTATTATAGAAGCTGAATAAGAATATTTTTCATATGAAAACACTTATCCTAGGACCTGGCACAAAGTTGTGCAAATGTTAATTGAACTTTATGCAAAATATTATATCAAAGGTAGGATAGAAAATTTTTGAAGCATGTTAAAAAATTATAAATCTTTATGTATATATGAAATAATTTTATCTCAGAAAATTGGGAAACAATAACAGATGAAAAAATGTTTCAAAGTCAAGTTAACAAACTGGTGAATTAATATATAAATATCCTTTCCAAATGCAATAAAACTTTTTGCATTTTGCAATACAGCAGTCTGCAAGAAGAGGGGGGCAAAAAAGTGCTGGGAGCTACATAGGGTGTAAGGCTTTAAAGTTAAGAATGCCATGCAAATGTAGTCATGTTCTTCCACCAAAAGAGTGAAATTTTCAGAATTAATCAGAAAAAAAAATTTGCAACTGACTTTTAATGTTTGAATTTTCATCACTGTATGAAAATACTGTTTTATAAATCTGATGCACAAAATGTAGTCATAGTTTTATTTTTATTGAATGAGCTTTTTGGAGCACTGAAACATGCATGGCACTCTGCACAAGTTTTCTAAGGCTCCTTTAATCCCTTGTGCCATATTTTTTTTCCCCTGTGTGTAGAAAGAGAAGGGTATATTAAAAGATTTTTCATTCTGAATGTCTCCATCATCATAGTTAATAACGGCAGCCTAGCATGTAAGAGGAGAAATTCAATTTCAAATTGCTTTAAGGTTTACCTTTGAATTCCACTTTGGTCAGAAGGGTTCCATGACCTTTAAATTTGATGAAAAGAGGAAGCAGATATTAATCTCATTATTTTATTTTGAAGTCCTCCCAAAGCAAGTGACTCTAGACGACATTTCCACAAAATGACATGAGTAGTCCACGTAAGTTGATCATTATTACAGTGAAAGACAATACCTAAGATTTTAATACACTTTCAGTATTTTATATCTGATTTCAATTCCTTTTGTAAAATCTCTCTGCTACTTCAGAGTTCTCATTGTTTTGGACAGTTTAATTATATGTCTTATATTTATGCTTGTCTTGTAAAAACTGTTTCTTTTTAAAGATTATATATTTATTCCCTTATATATGCTAAACTTATTTTGATAGTCCAAAAATATTTACTGTGCTTCCTAGTAATATATGCTACACTATTGCCTTTACACAAAGTTACTCCCCGTTACAGAAAATTACAATTGAAGTATAGAATATTGTAACTATACAATAATTGCACACACTGTTAAAGAACACAATAAGTTAACTATCCAAGCATTTCATATAGTAACATTCAGATGAGAATTAGTTACCCCAAACAAAAATCCACTCAGTTACTTTCAGATACTATGTTAAGAACTTCTACCAATGTCATTTAACCTTTTGAACAGTCTTGCTGGACATGCATACTATTATTCCTATCCTAAATTTTTTTTAAATGATTGAACAATATTTGGTATAAGAAGAAAATCTGTGGGAACATAATTTATCTCAAATATCTCTTGAAGTGTGATATGTGAAGTATTTGCATCAGGCTCACTTTGTTAAAATGCAGATTTCTGGCCACAGCTCCAAGCTGCTTAATGAAAATCTCTGGTATATGGGCCTCCAGAATTTCAACTTTAACACATTTTTCAGTTTGATAATCATTAGTCTAACCTAGAACATAAAAGGAAGAATAAGATTAGGAAAACAATATAACGATAAACAACCTTTCTTTTCAATGTCACTGGCCTTGGGGAGAAGGGGAGAAATCAAAAAGACTGCTTTTGAAGCAAATATCTTCGTACGATAATGTGAAAAGAGAAGGATAAACAATTGTTTGAATAAATAAGAATCTATCTTTCTGTCTACCTATCTATCCATGATCCAACAATACTTTCATGAATCCAAAATTCATAAAAGTGCTTAAAAAGTTAAATAATTCAGAGTGGTACAGTGATCAAACACATAAGAAAAAGAAGCTGATTTTCATTGTCCTAGGATAAAGCACAGTGGGGGAAATAACTGTAGAATAAATTTAAAAGGAAGGATATACAGATGTTTGTGATGGTAAGAAAAAAAATAAGATTTCTTGGGAGGACCATGCAGGACTAACTCAAAGATAATTGTCCAGGGATGAATAGCAGGGAGCAGTAGATTGCAACAGTACAGATTAAAGATGATAATAAACAAATATTATAAACAAAATATTCCCTGAAAGCTAAGAAGTTAAGTGTGCTTCCACAATGCAAAAGAGAGGAGCATCACGACCACTAGCAAGTGATATATTTTATCTAATATAAGTACTGGGTTCCAAGCTATGGATAAAACAGAAAATTACTCAATACTGTTAATAAATACCACCTGTCCTACTTAAATAATTTCAGAGTTTGGAATAAAAATCACAGTATCCTGATCTTCTTTGTTTAAAAATCTCTCTCTGCCCTTCTGGAGTTCTAAAGGCATATTTTTAATAACTTCCTAAAATACTTAAAACACATTATGCTCATATCAGAACATCTTATCAATTAGC
The DNA here is from genome assembly GCF_951394435.1 of Stenella coeruleoalba. NCBI lineage: Eukaryota > Metazoa > Chordata > Mammalia > Artiodactyla > Delphinidae > Stenella > Stenella coeruleoalba. The sequence goes on along the minus strand of NC_137151.1, from coordinate 39,054,491 downwards.
ATTTATTCCTCCAATTCCTGAGCAATTCCATTTTCTGACTTCTAAGCATCTCAGTGTTACGATGAGCCCCAGAGGTTCTTATCTCTATTAACACAACAAAATATATCTCAGATCATTTCTCTTGCTTAACATGAACCTGATTTAGGTTGCTGTTGTTACTGTTGTTTTTTCAAAGGAGGTAATGTAAAGAGCAAATTTTGATATTTTAATTTTAAAATAGCTTTGTACACATCGGTTATATAATAAAATTACCAAGCAATCAGTATTATTTTTTTCACTGGAGCATGTAAAATATCCTCAATGGTCAATTAGAAAGATTTGACAAATGTAAAGCTACAAAGAACAAAAAGACTTTTGCAATGATTAGGATTCATTCTAATGATGTTTGCAAAATTTGCCTAAACATCTTATTTTGAATTATCTTTGGACTGTGTCAAGAATTAGGAACTGAAGAACTGGAACAATTTTCTAGAACATTCAACTGCAAAACCACAACTAAGGGAGAAAACAGATTTTTTTTAAATCAATGATTTTATTGGTTGTTCACTTTATTATAATTATTTGAAATATGCTCATTTCATTACCTCACTTCAGTAATACAGACAGCGTCATAGACCTGGCCTTAAAATTTATTTACCTATTTTAATGATTTACTTGTAGTATGGTATATAATAAATGTGATGTATAGAAAATATATATGTAAGCTTTTTATAAAGGATCTAAATAAAAAATCAGGATAATGCATGAGTGATGACTTAATAATAATATAATGATATTAATTTTCATTGAAATCATGATCCATACTCATAGTTTTATAATATCATTATTAATCAAATAACTATATTCTTGAATAGTAACGTTGCTGTCCATTATTCTGAAGTTAATGTATGCTTTTATGAAACAAATTTTTCTTTTTGTAACTTGAGTTTGTCAATATGATGATTTTATGAGATTTTGCCCTGTGTTAGGACACCCGATACTGTCTTCACAAATACCACAAATAATTCACATGGCATCATAGAAGCCTAGTTCCCAAACAGCTTCAGCTACTTGAATTGGCTGTGACAGAATTGGAAGAGACCCACCCATGGCAGTTATTTAGTTTGGCCACCATGCCCAAAGATATCTACTTGGAATAGTTCTGGAAGCGGTTCTTTTACTGTGTACAACTACTTGTGATGTGGTGGTATTTGACAGTCATTTTAAATAAGAACTGAAGCCAATTAAATTGTTTCTCTATGGATTTCCTCTGACAGATGCATGGAGGCATCTTGTGTTAGCCAGCAGACATTGTTCAAACATAGCTAAAACCATTCCAGCATTTATTTTGATACAATCAGCTAATTATATGGTTGTGATTTATGTTTAAATGAAGGATTTTAATCAAATCTATTATTTTAATCCTCTGCAAGACTTCCCATCATAATGTCATGGTTCCTATATGGGAAAGACAACTTCTCTGAATGAAAACTTGGGCATATTGTCTTGATTTCATGGGAATAGAAGCATGATCTTAAATGGGAAAGCACTATATTTCCCTGTCTCTGATTAAAAGAGTAAAAATTGTGCAGTTTGAACTATGAGACATATGACCATTTGCTGTTTGGTTGTTAGTTCCACTCTGAATTTAGAACCAGAAAAAATAAATCACAGAAACTTAGTAAAGAAGGATTTGCTTGACAGGCAAACTCAATTTTTATAGTGGCATAATTTTCAGTACGTCTCAAATTAATCTCAATTCTTAATTAAAATTTCAGTTTTGTTATAAAATATGCCAATTTTAAGTTTAACATAGAATAAAGAAAAATGACTTTAAATTTTAAAAAGTATTTTAACAAGTGAAGTCCAATTGAAGTTACCCTCAGCATACTGACAATATGCAGGAAATTAGCAGAAATCTCTATCTAAAATTCATGAATCTGTGATAGTAGGCTCTTCCTTCATTTCATTTGGTTAAAGTTACTACGTTAGCAGACTTGTGGGTTTTGTTACTCACTGATTTTTTTGTTTGTTTTTATCTTTCTAGATGTTCCACCAACTGGTCAGGCACACAGTGTGAGAGGCCGGCCCCAAAGAGCAGCAAATCTGATCATATCAGCACAAGTAAGTTTCTCAGATTAATATCTTGGGTGTTCCACATAGTATAGAAAGCATTGTTTTCTTTTTATACCATTATTGTGGGAATTGAGTCTTGGAAAATCTCCTTTATGGAATTTTGCAAGAGATCTGCAATCCATATGTTTTTTGAAAGAAGAAACACTGAGCTCTCACCTGGTGACAGGATCCAGCGTTATGTGCGCTTTTAGGCTGTGAGGGTTCATCTCAAACTTTGGCAGTTTTCAGAACACACATCTGTAAACCTAGCTTAAGCTTTTCTTCGGAAATGTGCGTCAGCTGCAAAGTCTGCAAATATCACAATGGATGTGAGAATGCTTGGGGAAGAAAAGTAATTTCATGTTTTAATTAGAGTATTTTTCTTGAAGTGCATTCAGTGTGTTGTGGAAAAACAAACTTGATTAGTCTCAAAGTGATGAAGTATGTTAACAAGCAATTTTTAATAAGGAGCATAGTTGATTCATTGCTTCCTTATCTTTAAAGTACTGGTTTTGAAGTATGTTAAAATGTAGCAACATTTTACAAGTTTTTTTGTGTGTGTAGCTGTAGTCTTAGGACAGGTCCCTGATATGAAATTTTATCTACATCAATATTTTGTGTCTATGTGTGTGTGTTCCAACAATTTTAAATGATTTTATAAAGATTTTCACAACAAAAGTCTTACATAAAGTTTCCCAACTCACACATACTATCGCTAATGTGTGGAAAATTTTTGAGAAATCTGGAATAACTATCAAGTGGGTAAATATATTCTTGAAGAGAAAAAGTAATACCTCTGATTTATGAATGCTTACTTAGCAATTTTTCTCTAGTCTTTCACTGCTGGTGAGAGAGCATACATGGAAACAAACAAAAAATATACTATGGAATTTGTGAAAAAAGAAAGACATTATCAAAATCAAAAGTATATGATTTTTGTACCTTAGACATAGGCTCCCAGTGTTTGCTGATCTACTTGTTTGTTGTGCCTGTCCCCAAATAATTTATCATTGCTTGAAATCCTTCAAGTGACATTGTTTAAAGTTCCACCATTTAGAGATTAACTTGGGCTAGTAAGGATGACCATCTTTGAAAAATGGCAAATAGATATAGAATAAATAACCTTAGAAATGAGTCTTTGCATTTGGAAAAGTGAGATACGTGATTCTGGTCATGGAGCATATGGTGTTACCTTAGAATTTGTGTGTTGTCTTTAGGAAGGGAAGGGAGAATACTGTAACAAAACTATGGACACGTAGTTGTAGGAATAGGGCACTAGGATTTGAGGAATTGATTCATAAAATATAGGAGATGTGGGAAAATATACCTTGCCTAACTTGATATTGCAGAAGAAGAGCAAAAGAAAAAAAAATACTCTCTTCTCTCTCTTCCAGGATCATACTGACATTAGTACTAACAATTCTGGAGGAATACTAATTTATATGATTTTTTGTGAACCAGTTATAAGACTCAACCATCATTAAGAGCATTTTTGTAATGAAAAAATGCATTTGAGTTACCAACCTGTAGAACATACTGAAGTAATAAGTTGAGAATTAATGAAGTCATGGTACTTTAGGCTTTCTTTGATGATAACTTCTCAATTATCTAAGATAAATTAAAAACTTAGTCTTTTAGAGAATCAAAACAATTTTAAATATTGATAAAATTTTCTGAAAGAAGGAAACAGAGTAGAATGTCAATTGAATTTTCAATTTATATATAAGGTCCATCTACAAGGGAAAATTTCGTGTTTGGAAGATGATTTTGAGGAGGGGTGTGCCAGATGTATTTATTGAAAGGTGATGTTGCCAACCATTTGCATTGGCAACAAGCTCCCTTATAAAAAAAATGCCTCTAATTACATGCAACAGTTCTAAAATAGGAACTATCACATGGAAGGAGGAGTTGCAAGTAGTTGTAACCCTTTTTCCAAAGATTCTGATGCTCTTTCTTCCATCACTGATTTAAAGTCATTACATTTAATGGAAGTATCAATGCACATTGAAAGGGCTATTAGCTATGCAAATGTCAAATTATCTCAGATTTGAGCAAAGTTGACCACATAATGACTATGTTAAAAGGTACTTATCAGACATTTGCGCTTAGAGAAACTTGCCTCAGTAACTCTGAAAGGAGAGAAAAGGTAGTTAAACTGATCCTTCCTAAGGTAGGAGGGCTATTTTTATTTTCTCAGGTAAACTCCAGTGGTTTTGAATGGTTGTCAAATGTTCCCCGAACTTGGGCAAAAGTAATCTGTTCAGTAAGAAAGATGGATACTTTAGGAATGTGTTTTCAAATCTGCATTTCCACTTACAGTGAAGCATTCCATAATCATTGGACCTTGGCGCAATCAGGAATATACTGCCTCTCTCAGCCTAACTGCTATCAACTGGCACGAGATTTACCTTTCTAATTGATGAGCGGCTTTCTTAATCATCTCTGAGTAGTCATACTGATGTTCTCTGCCCCTTGCGGTTTAAAGTATCTAAAGATCAGCCTGCCTGTGGAATTAAGTGGATCTATTATTCTAGAACTTTCTGCTTAGTTTCCACTTGAAAAAGCAGAAACTTTTCTGAAGTTATTTGGAAGAGTTTTAAACTAAGGATGATGAAATATTTATTTTATACTCCTGTTTTAGATTTACCTGAAGTTTTAAGGGAGTGGATGCTCAGTGTTTGGATTATGCTATTCATATCTGCTAAATTTAAGGAGGATAAAAATATACTCAGCATTTGTGGGACAGTAATGTAATGATGCTGTATTTTACTGTAGTGACAACAGAAATGTGACATCTGTTAGGGGGTTATTCATATCTTCTGTTTTCCTACTTTATCCTCATGTCTTTTATACTGTCATGTTTTAAAACAGAAAAAAAATTAATTATGTTATACCAAGGAATTATAAATATAACTATAAATTGCAAATATATAGAGAAAAATGCAACAAAATAATGCCTCTGTCCTAATTATCCAAAAGCAAGTATTTATTGAGCCTCTACTAAGTGTCAAGTAATGTCTAGATCCCAGGGATGAATCAGTGAATAAGATAGTCAGGGCTTCCCTGGTGGCACAGTGGTTGAGAGTCTGCCTGCCGTTGCAGGGGACACGGGTTCGTGCCCCGGTCCGGGAGGATCCCACATGCCACGGAGCAGCTGGGCCTGTGAGCCATGGCCGCTGAGCCTGCACATCCGGAGCCTGTGCTCCACAACGGGAGAGGCCACAACAGTGAGAGGCCCGTGTACAGCAAAAAAAAAAAAAAAATAGTCAGTGCCTCTTCTCATGAAACTGAGGTGCCAGAGGGATAAAAAAAATAGTTAAACAAGAAAGCAAGCAAATAAGTAAACACGTAGAAAATAATTATGAGTCTTGATTGGATCTGTGAAGGAAGTAAAAAAGACACAGAAATAGAGAATGTTAGGGGAGAACTGACGTCAGGAGTGATTTCTCTGAGATGGTGATACTTAAGCTCAGACTTGAATGATTAAAAAGGGGAGGAGACGCTAAGTGTATTTCAAACAAAAGAAACAGCAGATACAAGAACGCTAGAGTAGGAAAAAGCTAAACATGTTCAAGGGATTGAAAGAAAATCAGTGTACTGACACCAAGGGGACAAGAGTGAGAGTGGTACAAAGTGAGGATGATTATACATGACCAGGATGATAAGCAGCCTCTCAAAGATCACTGGAAGGATAATCTTTGCTAAGTTTGGAACATGATATGTTCTTTATGATTTTTAAAATAACAGTTTATCAAAATGCTTAAGAAACATCATCCAAATCACTATATATAGAGACACACACATTTATACATATATGTAAACATAAACTTAAGAGCAGAATATATAGCAGCAAGTCAAAAGAGGTCAATTGTAATGATATAATTTATGCTTATATTTTTCTACTATAACTTCGATAAATAAAAAATTCTTTCTTTAACTTTCATGATAGTAAACTCTGCTGGTTTCCCCACACTACATATATTCTCCTTGGTAATCCATAATTCCTTGATCTCGGTTTTCAACTCTTCGTTAATTACTCCCAAATTTCTATCCTCAATCCTGGTTTCTCTTCTGAGGCTGAGACACATATCCCACTGCACAACTGCTGTATCCATATTGATGTCATCTCTGTCTATATCTGTATATCTATATCTCTATACTACAGGAATCTGAAGTTCCGTGTTTCCCCAAATGATCTCATCCCCTTCTCCCACTCAACCAGCCATTTTTATACACCTTGTTTTGCCTTCCTGTCTATACACATAGCTGCAAAATCTACCTGGTTATCCAAGCAACACTTAAGTGTCACTCTTAACCTTCCTCCTTTTTTAAGTTAAGTTAGACAATATAGTCCATAGATATGACTTCCTAAATTTCCTTCAACATCATCCTGTTTTTTAATAGCATAAATTCCCGGCTCATTTATGTAGCTTACACAGCCCTTCCTAACATCCCCTTTGCTTTCCTCTATAGCCACATCTCCTTCTACCACCCTCTGCTCTACTCTCCATTCAGACTGCTGTTCCTTGATCTTTTCTCCTCCAGGTTTTCATATTTCTCTCCCTAGGTTAATTCAATATCTCCTCCTCCTCTCAACCTGCATTCTCTTTCATGGAACTCATCCCTCAGGTCTCAAAGGCACACCAGTCGTCCTCCTCTATCCCAGATCTAGCCGGATAGTACTCCTCTATGTTTTCAGAGCAATACATACTTTCACTAGGGTGGTGCTTATCACTGTGCTAAATAAACCCATGTGTTTGTCATCTTCTAATATACGTCAAACAAGATGAGAGGAGGGACGTTTCTATCCCCAGTGCAAAGTAGAGTAAATGTTGAGTGTGCGGAGTATAGCAACACTTAAAATATATCTGCTAAATGAGAACTGAATGTATAGTCCCTATGATATCCTAGGCACTGTGCTATCTGCAAAACAAAGATAGATAGCTTATGCCCTCAAGTTACAAATAAACTGATCTCTACAACATATGGTGAAAAGTGCATACATAGAGGCATACACAGAGTCATATGGCAATATGTATTTTGAATTAGTTAATAAACATGTATTAGCACTTTCTGTGTAATAGACACAATTCTATTTACATTACTATGAGGTATATATTAATGATAACACTCATTTTATAAATGTGTAAACTCAAAGAATATAAATTTGCCCAAGCGCATGTTGCTAGTAAGCTGAGATTTGACCTTTGAGGTTCAAATTTGAGGTAGGCTGGCTCCAGAATCTATTATATCAACTGTGATGCTGTACTGCCTCTCCCATTGAAGGGGTCTCCTCAATGTAACAATTTGATAAGACAGTTCTTCTTTCAAATGGAAAAGCATTATATAATGAGGCTACAGTACAACGTGGCAAAGAAAGACTGGCTCTATTTTCTGTGAGAAGTTTGTTGAGATTTCCCCTCCACCCAATAACAAGTTCAGAGTGTGCTTTTTTTTTTTTTAATCTGTTTAGGACAATCCACCAAAAATATACTATCAAAAATATCACCTACAATAGATCTTGATTGTTATATGTTACAATATGATATTTACTGCCGTATATACTGCTTGGAAAAAATACTTATTTTGATAAATATCTATACTATATTCTAATAATATATATATTTGCTAGTTGTTTCTATGAATATAAACTAATTTACAAAAAATAAAGAAAAACTTGCCAAATTGCCACCCTTTATTATTTATTGGCTATACTGAGCATTATCGCAGTTACCTTGATAGCTTATATAAACTTATAAGAATGCTAGGCTCTTAAACAGAGGGCTGTAATGTGAGGGATTGGAACTGCCATCTGTCATGGGAAAAAGAAAAACAAAGTTCTTTGTTTTCTAGCATGCATAATTAACAGCATTTCTACCTAATAAGAATAAAAGAAACTATGTAGAACAAATAAAATCTAATATTCTAAATAATTTATAATTGCTTTGAGGGGAAAGTAACTTTATATACCTTAAAGCTAGTATTGATATATATTTTAAACCTACATATTTACCACAAATTTTAGCAGAAAAAAATATAAATGATGAAGTGAGGATATTTATAAAGTTGTGATCAATCAGTTGAAGTCAGTTTATGAAGAAATCAAGCTGTTCACTGGTATTTAAAATTTGTGAACAAATGTTAATTACTATCCAAGGTGCCAGATTCTCCACTTACATTAATTATTAATAAATTACACATTCATATAAAGTTCACTTTCCCAAAACCAAGGAGGTAATGTAATATCAAACTCACTAAATCATATAGTGCTGGTAACAGCATGAAAAAAATAAAATGAGGTTTACATTTCAGAAACTGACTAAAGAAGGCAAACCATATTTTTTCTTGCATGGAAGAGAGTTATTTGGTCATTTTAGTCAAGTTATTTTTGAAGTTCCAAATTGAAAGATTATCTTATATATGACATTTCCTTAATAAAGACTTTTTGGTATTTTGGTAAATGATCTGCAATACGTACTACCTCACACAGATATCTGTGGCTAGAGCTGTTAAAACTGATCTATATTTCTATTTTAAATTCCCTAGGCAGCTGCTTATCATGCTTAATATTACCATTAATTTCTACCACAGTATTTTACATGTACATGTATATGCAGAGAAAAATTCATATATTTAATAACTATTAACGTTTCATTCCTGAACCATTCAAGATCCTCACATTAAATTTCAATTAGTTTGGGTGTTGCTGTGTTTCTCAGTTTAGCCAATGATTAAGCTGACTTGACAGAATCAATGAGATACTTCTTCCAAATAGACAAAGACTTGTCTTATGGGCACTAGATATTTGTCTGTTGGAAACATGAGCTTTAGGTACTTGATAGAGCTTCTTAATACTCTCCTGTTATTAGGCAACGCTTGCATTCGGTTTTCTTCCTGCATAAGTGACATATGACCCTAGATGTATCTTACTGTGGATCGCATCATCAGTAAAAGGGTATCGTCTCCTTCTTCTTTAGAAAAAAAAGATTGCTCTTATTGCCAACCTAGAAATGGAGAGCAGGGCAGAGTTTCTCCTCAGTTTTACTTCTCCCCTATGCTCAGCTGCATAAAAACTAAGATCCACTTTCTATGACCACTTTTGAAAATCTATTCCATAGATCTGTTATTCCATTTTGAAGATGAGTGATACAACCTAGATCATTCTTATAAAGAGGGAAAGTGGACATTTACAACATAAGCCCAACACTTAAATGTGGTTTGCTGAAAATATTCTGGAGCTGGAATTTGAGAAAGAGAATCCACTTTGTCCCCCTATTTTGTTGAATCAAGCTAAGAGCCCTATGTGGTAGGTCTTCATGTCTCTATTTTAACAGGTAAAGAGCATGAGCCTCAAATTTTAAATAACTTTTCCAAGGTCTCACTTCAGGTAGGTGGTGAAACTGATATTTAGGCCTATGTCCATCCAAATCCAAAACTGTTACCCCTTTTGTTTTACCAGACTGCCATCTAACTTGCCACATGTACTCATGGCCAGGGAGTATTTATAGCTGAAGGAAAAAAACTAAGGGTGGAAATATGGCCAGGGAAATTGTGGAAATGTGTGTTCAGTCACAGTTTCTTTACTTATGTCATTGCAAATAAATGTGTCTGGTGAGAATCAGAGTCAGATTGACAAAGAAGTCAGTATTTCTAACCTCAAGGTATTTAATGATAACATATAAAGGAAAGATATCTGAAGAAACATTTCCAGCAGATCAAGTATTTAATAAGAAAGTGATTTTCCAGTAATGTAGTTATGAACTAGGAATATAGACATTTGACCTAAGCTTTATTTTTATTATGTCAATTGTCAAATGATTTGGTGTAATAAAGTGTTCAGTTATATCAATCTTGTCTTCATTTTATTTATGTGTTCATCTATTCATTCATTTCTTTTTCAGGAAGCATAGCCATCATTGTGCCTCTCGTCCTCTTGGTGACTTTGATAACCACCTTGGTAATTGGTTTAGTGCTTTGTAAAAGAAAACGAAGGTAAGATGCAAGGTTCTAGACCAACAGTAAATAAATTACACAAATAGTTACAGAAACTGATTTTTTTTAAGAAAATTTCTTAAAGTATGATTTACATATTCCAACTGCTGAATTCTATGTTTTTTGAACCATTTTATCCCTCCACTTCATTTTAAGTGATTATAATTTAGACAACCTTTCCCTTATGTTATATTGATGGAATGGCTGCACTTGCATATTCCAACAAAAATAACAAGGGAGTTATTAAACATTCAATAGAATTTTACATTTGTGGTAGTTTTTCCTTGAAATAGCAAGCGTCTCTAAAGAGCATTTTATAATATTAATGTGTAAGATTAGTAATGTCAATAAAATGATAATGACTATGTATTGTATGTCACAAATTGTGCGTTTTATTCACAGATTACATATTTGTTGATTTTATATATTACTGGAAGTGTCATTATTTCAACTTATTTGAATATGCAGGTAAAAGATCTATAAGGAGTGAGTTGTCTGTGGGGTTATTATCTGGAAGCTAGAGTTTGTGAGTCCGTTTTTTTTTTTGTTTTGGTTTGGTTTGGTTTGTTTGTTTTTTGCGGTACACGGGCCTCTCACTGTTGTGGCCTCTCCCGTTGCGGAGCACAGGCTCCGGATGCGCAGGCTCAGCGGCCATGGCTCACGGGCCCAGCCGCTCCGCGGCATGTGGGATCTTCCCGAACCGGGGCACGAACCCGTTTTCCCCTGCATCGGCAGGCGGACTCTCAACCACTGCGCCACCAGGGAAGCCCCACGAGTCCGTTTTTGAATTATGTAAAAGAGGATTTTAGCCACATGACTTGAGGATTGAAAGTTTATCACTTTTTATAGACGTTTTTCAGGAACGAAAGGGAGAAAGTAGAATTTTAAAGGGCAATTGATTAGTGAATATTCAGTTTCAACTAATGTGGTATTAGCTATTTACAAGGAATATGTTCCAAGTGCATTTTTTATTGTTAAATCTAAATAATTTGGGAAAATAATGTATTACATTCAGAGTTTTTGTTCCTCTGTGAATCAATAAATGTCATTTATTTTCAGTGTATTTTATTTAAGAATGTTCCATCAGTTACATTAAAATGTCATTAAATCTACAAATATGACAGTTTCATGCACCACATTGTGATATTTAGATAACTCACACAATGTTCACTTATTCTAGGACGAAAACTATAAGAAGACAACCTATTATCAATGGAGGAATAAATGTAGAAATCGGCAATCCATCTTACAACATGTATGAGGTGGATCATGATCACAGCGATGGAGGTCTTTTAGATCCTGGCTTTATGGTGGATCCAGCAAAGGTAAAGTTTTAAGATGATACACTGTGAGCACTAACATTCTTGAGTCATTTCTCCATAAAATGGTTCTGAATTTCATCATTATTTCTTTTATCTGAAGTTAGATTAAAGAACTTTAGGATGCATTGAATTTTATAGGCTCTTCTAAAGAAAAAATAAAATTGTGGACTGCATTCACCTGAAGCACGAAGTTAATGTAACATGTTTTGGAAAATAATATTTATTTATTTGCTTAGTTTATAAACATAGCTTATTTTAAATAATATCTTATTCAAATGTGTTGAGGTGCTGGCACATGTAAATATACAGCCTAGTGTAAAATTACTGATTTATTTTTAATAACAAAAAGAGTACAGTATTTCATTGCCAAAATAAGTACTTTATTTCCAATAATGTTTTATTGAAGAGTCCACTAAGCTGTGTGCTTGGATTTGTTTGTGATCAAATCACTTTTAAACAATATTTTTCTACCTACTATAATATCCTTCTTATTGATTTGAGACATACCATTGATATATATAGCCTAAAAATCCACAGTCTTTTTTTAGTTTCTATTAGTTCATATTACTGAATGCTCAGTCTGGAAGCTTTCATAAGAAATAGATAAATGATACAACTATCTAGATAAACTTGCAAAGATTCCCTTCACTGTATAATCGGAATATTTTGCATGATAATTATAGAATATTTTAAGAGCATCAATTGAATTAATGAATTAAGAGCATCAATTTGCTAGTATGGTATGATTTTTCTTAGCTTATTTGTTCATTCATTAAATGGTTATTTATATTCTGATATATTAAAGGTATTTTGTCCAAAATGCACCATTATATTAAATAATCGCAACGATCACGTGGCTTTGCACTCATAGCAACAGCTGTTCCCAAAGAAACTGAATAGGTCCCCATATATTCAATCTAGTTCTGAATCCACGGCCAGACTTTCTAAGCCTAAAATTGGTGGTCTGAAACTGAAGAAGTATTCATTTCTATGAAAAGAAATCAATCATTATTGCATAGATAAGTTTTTACCCTATCAGAAGATATTGTATACTTTTTTCCTCATTAGAAATAATTTTTTAGTTTCTCTAAATTATTAATTCAGTTACTAACTCCTACACTTGAAATTGTTTGTGAAATAAACCCTGGCAACCTAAGTTTCAGTGTTTTGTACTCGAAATTGAAAAACTAAACATACTGTGCATGTTGTTTGATAATTTATAAAGGAGAAAGACATCTTAAATAATAGACTTCTCATATTCTATGAATTTTTCTTAGGAATAAAATATAGTGTCTGTAAATATAATATGAACTGATGAGGATATACCTTATACACTTTTTATGAGCGGGAGAGTTCTCATTTTCCCCATCATTTTATTTCTAGTGATAGAGCTAAGCCTATTTTGGATACTTAAAGGGGCTAGCTTTTTAATATTCCATTTAATTTTTTAAATATTTACTCTAAGAAGATAAAGCTGTGCTTCAGTGCCCCTCAAATATATTTTTAATGTATTTAGCAAATAACATTCAGTAAATATATATTTACTTATTTTCTGATTGACCAAAATTACACTTAATGTGCCTTAGATGGCTGATTCTGAGTCCTGATGTTTGAAATGTAAATATGAATTGTTGCCTAAGAAGTAACTGCAGAAAATACATTTATAGGTATAGACGATTTTAAAAAGCAGGTAGCCACACCAAAGCAACCTTCATGATGAAGTGTTTTTCATAGAGTATTCACTTGTTACAATGGTTTGATATATTCATGATGTGAATGTGAATGATGATTCATGAATTCATGATCTGTGAATCACAGGTATAATATTAATAGTTATTTCATAAATTATTGAAACTACCATGAACACAATGTTGATGCCCCAGGGCTGAAGAATATATCTTATGTTATTTTTATGACTTAACATGAGTTTATATCAATGAAAACAGTTCCATGATATTAGATCAGAAACTAAAATTCTCTGTTTACACACAGCCCAGGTATATAGGGGGAGGGACCAGTGCTTTCAAGCTTCCACACACAGCGCTGCCCAGCTACCTAAACTCTGATTTGAAAGGACCACTAACCGCTGGGGTGAGAGAAAATTCATTATTCCATACCCATTCCATCACAGAACTCCTCACAATCAAAGATGATTACTAGACTTAGATAGGGGCTTATCTTTAATGATTTTTTAATTAACAAAAGATTTCAAAACAGCATTAAAATTGGGGGCTTAAGTGTCCTGTGTATGCAAGATTATATATGAAATGTTATTTTCGGCAAGTTATTCAGTAGGAATATCTCTTCTTCTAAATTTGAAAATGTTAAAGCTCCTTAGCAGTAAACATGAGCATTTGCTATTGTTAGAACAGAAATCTCTAGCCAGAAATTTAAGCTGAATAGTTTAAATTTATGTTTGGCTTGGTTTATTTTCTATTAAGACGCTTTGTTTAGTATATACAAATTTGATATCCTTTTAAATAAAAATATAATACAAAATGTGGCATTGTATGGAGAAGTTAGAAATGGTGTATGAAACCATTCTTGAAAACTTTTTAAGTAACTAGCTTCTAGAGAAAGGTACTTTGCCTAAAGTTACATGGTTCATATTGGAAAGAAGAGGGATTAAAGACAGGTATCAAGATTCCTAGGATTGATCTCACCCTTGTACCTCTCTCCCATCAACTGGTTTTCATTCTCATTTTTTTATCATGTTTGTCTCATTTGCATGGCTCAAAAAATATAATATTTCTTTGTTATGACTAAGATTTAACATTCTATTTTGGAAAGACAAAATTTTAAAAATCCAACTAGGTAACAACCTCAGGTTAAGTTGCAACTATTAAAATAATAAACATTGTATATGTTTTTCAAATGAAAGAGATCATTTCTGCATGTCTCAATTCTACCTCAAAGTGATGCAAGTATCTATGAAACTTAGAATGAATGTGTCCTTCACAATTCTTTGGAAGAATCCAAAAATATTTCCAATAATAAGTACATAGAGATTGTTTGAAGCAAAAATACTGTCTTTATTTTTTAAAGTTTATACAACTAATGTAGTTTACTTTCATTTTTCTTTTTTTTTTTTTTATTTCATATTGAAAAATTATAAGCACCAAGCAGTTAGATGACCAAGCAAAAAGATGGCAGCACATCTTTCCTGCCACTGCAATAGCATTAAGGGGAGAAAACATGGACTGGAAATAAGACAGTTTGGTTTCATGTTCTGTACTTTTAAATAAAGTTGCAGTGAATATAGCTTTCATGAAGATTTCTTCAGGCTTTCAATATTATGTCAAAGCTCCCCTTAGGTTCACAAGTTAACTGAAAGACATACAATTATGTTTTTATCTAAAGCAATGCTAAAGTCGACGAAAGCCTGTAAACAGAATTTAAATTACATTTATATAATTACTATTTAGTAAGTTAAATGAAATGCATATAAATGTTGTTAACAGTAAAAGATAGACATCATAGAAAATAACAAATTCATGTGGTCAAAACAGGTAATAAAACTATATTTATTTTTCTCCTTCAGCCAACAAATTACTCCAATCCGATATATGCGAAATTGTATATGGATGGGCAAAACTGTCGAAACTCCTTAGGAAGTGTTGATGAAAGGAAAGAACTGCTTCCAAAGAAAATAGAAATTGGGATAAGAGAGACAGTGGCATAATGAGTGATACCTTTTATATACTGTATAAATGTATAAAATGTAAGGATTACTTTTGTATGTTCCAACAGTATTATACTTGTTTTGGGATCAGCATTACCTCTTCCTTTATCTTTTTTCTGGTCAATTGTTTTCTGAGTTTTCTGGGTTTTATTTTTTGCTGATGACTACTGATTGACCATTTGTATGGTATTTTTATGAAAAAGAACTGCACTACAGTACAATTTACACCAATGCTGCTGATAAGACACCTTTGAATTTGTTAAAATTAAAAACAACATATTCCTTTGTAGTGTGAATATGAGCAATCTATTTTATATGAACTTTTTTGGTTCTACTTAATCAACAAATATAATCTCTGCACTTTTTCATTATATGGTCTGAAAGCTGTAATACAATATCATTTAATTTTCTGTTTAAATTGATGGAAAAATGATTGAATGGTCAACTCTCTTCTTTGTGCCCATTAAGACTGATTCAGACTGCTGAAAACATATAGCCCTCACAAGTTCAGCATAACCAGCTTTGAAATTAGTCTTAGGTTGCCAAGTGAGAATTTTGACAAAAAACCTTTAAAAATTTATAAAATTAATAATTTGCATGAATACATATGACTACATTTTCCAAAATTTAGTGGACTCTCTTGTGATATACTAAAAGTATACACCCTATAAACAATAGTTATATTTAGGTAGTAGAACATAGCAAAATTATAATCAAAAGTGGAAAGAACACACTTGCTATGGGAGAAGACATTTTGTTTTCCCTCAGTCCTGAGGTAAATAGCCAGCCTAGAGCACAACAGGGCATTGGGCACTCATGTCTTAGGAATTTCTTCCCAGTCACGTGCATTTTGTGGAAGATTAACCCAACCCCTTAACACACAGAACACTAAAGAATACTATATAAGCACACAAATTGATAACACAGTTTCAATTATGTGAATGCATTCTCTTCGCGAGATCAAAAGGAAGAGGCAAGGCAGCCATTATGGTATAGAGTAATCAGTAAATATTTTCAATATACAATATGACTAATCTATTATTTGCCCTATCCAAAATATATTCTTAAGGGACTTTCCAAGTTATGGAAAAACAATTATCTGCCCATAATCAAAGGGGGAGAGTATACATGCTGACCAGTTACTCTGGTACTCTGATTTCTTCTGGTTATACAAAACACATGGACCCCATTTACTTGTCTGTTTTCAAATTTCAATTGAAACACACATACGATTTATTTAAGTTGTATAAAAAAGTATAGCATTTTTATACAAATATCTTTAAAGGCACAAAAGATTTATTCACAAGGTATGGAGGGCTTTTTGTTCCTCTGATAGACATGACTGACTTTTAGCTGTCATAATGTATTAACAGATGAAATATGTTTGTGGTTGCTCTTTATCCCTTTGTACAAGCATTAAAAAAAAAAACACAGCTGTTTTATAAAGAGACTTTTTGTTGTACTATGTGCATGCATACTACCTATTTCTAAACTTTGCCATATTGAGGCCTTTATAAACGATTGATTTATGTAATACTAGTGCAATTTTGCTTGAAACAATGTTATGCATATCATAAACTTTTCCAGGTTCTTGTTTAAGTACATTTTTTAAATTGAACAGTATTTTTCATTTTGGTTATAATAGTCATTTTGCCTATGTTTCTACAATGAAGTGTTAAATACTTTATAAAAAATTGTTGACTGGCTTATTTAAATGAAATTCTACATATTTAAGTTCTTGTGTTGGATAGTTTTTGAAAAGAAAATTATTTTCTTTATGGAGTTTAACATTCTTAGGAAGTTATTTTAGTAAACATGAAACATAATTTTTGTTGTATCCTTAGGACATACTCCTTGGGTTAGGACTGATTTCATTGCATCATTTTTCAAATCACAATAAGAAGGCATTTTCCCTCTTCTTGAAATAGAAACACATCTCTTAACTTTTTCCTTTTCCCTGCCATACATTGCTCATCGTGGACGCCATGTTGCAATAGAAAGAAAGATAGGTTATATACACAGTAGTATGACAATTGTGTTGAAATAAGCCAAAGTTCTTCCTGCTCTTTCCCATTCTCAAAAAAATGTACTTTAAGGAAAACTCAGAATCCATTAGATGCTGTGTAGACATTATTTTGTAAATGGAATAGTTATTAATGTACCTACTTGGAGTATTGGACTAGAGATGCAAATGTAGGAGGGTCTGATTGACTGGAGCTATCATTGAGTTGTATTATCTGAAAGAGTCTTTGTATATCAGAGCTTTATGACCGTAGCTGACATTATCATTTGAAAGAGAAGAACCCACAGATTGGAATGACCTCAATGCAACTAACATTAATATAAGTATCTGTCAAAACATATATGATATACAACTAACACTCAGGGTCTGGCATTAATGACCTGTTTTCTCTCTAGTACACCGAAAACTATAGTCAGGAGAGCTCAGGATGCAGCTCATCCTAAGGACCTACATTCTCATGGTCCTTATTTCACAGTATGTTTCACCATTCTATGCTGGTTCATTCAAGTCCACATCAGAATCCATAGTATTTCTAGTTGCAGTTACTTTGCATTCAGTGTTTAGAGAACAAAGATATTTTTTGTCAACTCATCAAACTTTATGGCTCTAGCTGTTTCTATTTCAATTTTCTTTTGCAAAAACTCATATAAATGCTAGAAAGTCAGGTGTATAATTCTCCACAGTGACCATTCTTTATAAATGCCTTTCCAAAATACTTCCTGAAATATTCCTTCAAGTTTTGATGGGACACATTGTCTAAAAAACGAATGCTTCCTGGTAAACTCTTCTTCTTACCCATATGTCTTTCCATCCAAAGCAGAGATTTTCAGCCTTTTGACATTTAAGCCAGGCAATTCTTTGTTGTCCTCTTTAGAGTAAGACACTTAGCAGGATCTCTGCCCCCTATCCATTAGTCGCTACTAGCACCACCCAAAGTTGCAACAACCAGAATACCTACAGACATTGCCACATGCCTTCTGGGGAACAATATTGCTCTTGCTAAGAACTGCTGATCTAGGGCTGTGTTCTGTTTAACCGCTATTAAATGACTTTCAGCTGGATCAGCTGAGTCAAAAAAAAAAAAAAAAAAAGGCTCCTCATCACCAAAATCATGGCAGTACTAAGTTTTTATTTTAATTCTTTAATGTTGATGATGCATAAGTTATAGAAACTTGGTATTAGTAAAGTGCCTATGTAGTTTAAAAAAGTCATTACTAAGGGAAAATTTTCATTTAGAAACGTACCGTTTTGCATACATTGGGCTATTTTCATTTATGCAAATGTTTTATTTGTGGCCTTTTTGATATTATTAATGATTATGTGTTATTTTGTTTAGTGGTTGATTATATGCTTATTTTGTTGTATCTCAAGGTTGAGATTTAAGCTTGCAGTTTTCATCTAGGAATGTTTCTTTCCATTTTTATGATGACTTGAAGAAGTTCAACACTCATTGTATTTTATGGCTATTATAAATGAACTATAATTTGTAAAATGCCCACAATTTCCAAATCCCTAACAGGGAAAATTGATACATGTGATGAAGGAAATATAAAAAAAAAATTGTTAACTTTTCTTTATCCTCTCCCATCTCCATATCTTCCAACAGATACAAAATCTTATTCCTGTCTATGAATACTACTACTATTTACAAATTCAACTTTTTCATGTAGTTTTACTTAAAAGATTAAAATATACGATAATTAAAATTCTGCAGAGTTGAGCAAAATATAGCTAACCACTTTCTTCACCTTCTGCCCCATTCCAATTATTGTCAGTTTGTTTAACAATGGCTCTCTCAATATTAAAAGATTTATTTAAATTTAATGTAGATTAAAGTCATTGTTCAAATAGGTTCCCTTGAATTGTAACTTGTAAGAAAAAGAGGGACTCAAGCACTTCTTTTGAAGATGACTACTGGGTAACATAGCACAAAAATTATTTTTCCATGTGTTTTGAATATGAGAAAAACAACAATAGAAAGAGCAAAAACATGGTTTATTTTTCAACTCTACTACCAAATCTATTGCTAACTCAGTATATCCAGAAAATTAACTTGTCCAGCAAAGATAAAGTTAATTAAAAATATTCAGAACCAGTTTTATTCAGAAAAACATTTAGTTTTTGATGTTATCTAATATCAAAAGGTCCAGGGACATATACTTCATGCCATGAGGTGCATGTATCTAGTCTAAAAAAAGAAAAATAAATAAAATGACTTCTCTGGTTTAACTTTTCTCTTGTAGATATTACACTTAAGTGGCTGCAATTTATTCTGAAAAACAGTTTCTAGTGAATCCCATCATTTTTCGTACCCAAAGTGATCAAAAATCAAAGAAAAATTGCTACTAAAGATGGCCTATTTGATAAATTCTATGCTTAGAAGGTGTTCATTCTCTTTGATGGATAGCCTGCCCCTTTAGCACAGCGTTTGTAAGAGATCAGTGAACCTAGGCAATGCAATTCTGATACTTTAGTCATTTATTCACTCCAAGATAATTTTTCAGCTGTAGTTTCTTTTGCAGTTTTAATAGATAAATTATGTGTCTCCTGATAGAAGGTGATTTCCATCTTTTTTATGTTGTAATGGTTTGGAGAACCAGTAATATAACTGTTCTAGCCTTTCAAAATATAATGTCAATAGTGAAAGCCATATGCAGCTTATTCAAGTCAGTAATATACAAATTTATAAGTGAGAAACTATTTTTCTACACACAGAGTAAACTGTGAAATATAGTTTAGAAAAATTTAGAAGTTTGAAATAAGGCTGTTGATGGAGATTCTTAAAAAAACAATACACAGAGTCAAACTTTAGTATGGCTTGATTGATTTGATACAATATTTCTCAATGAATAATGTCAAAAGTAAGGTAGAAAATAACCAGACAATGAAATTTCACATGGAGCAACCTCCGTTCTTGCAGTCTACAAGTGTCAATAGTATGTTTGTGGAAATCTGTATAAACACGTAACAATAATGACAACATACAAACACACATGTACATACACATACACTCACATATTCTCACACACTGACTTTGAGGTCCCATTAATTGTGAAGATGGCATTTTTCTCCTATTTTACCTAAATTTTAATCACGTTTAGCTTCTCTGGCTTATAATTTCAGAAATCACTACACTTATCCATGTTAGTAACAAGTTCCTAGATTCTTATTCTTTAATATAAAATTATATCTCTCCCTATTTGCTTCTTATTTTCTATCCAAAGTGATCTTACAGGAAGCCAATATTCTTCTTTCACTATTTTGTCATAAGCTGTATTGCTTATTTTTATTGTAAAAAATAGTCATTTTAGGAAAGAAAATGAAGAAAAATTAATAGGAAGTTTAAAAACTAGAGAGAACCAATTATGATTTCAGAGAATTTTATTCATTTGTTTTAGAATCATGCTTTAATTTTTCTATCCTGCTTTAAAAATATAACATTATGACATTAAAATATTTGGTTTTATGTCTTTCTTGTGCTTTTATTTAGTTACTTTTTATTCAATTTCTTGCTTATTTTATGGAAACTCTGTATTGCTTGTTTTTATTTTTCTCTTTTGAAAATTATATTTTATAATTTGTTCTACTGGTAAATACTTCCAACTCTAAATAATTAAATATAGAATTTAAAAATAAGTCTTTTTTTCTCTCTCTCTAAATTGAGGAATTTAACATCCTTAGATTCCTCTAACCTAGCTCACCCTCACCGTCTTTGTTGATACAGTTTGTTGTTTTATTAAGAAAATATTTTTTAGAATGGTATTTTTAAATTGATTTATTTTTTATTTTTGTGTTTTTGTATTATTTATTTTATTTATTTATTTTGTTGGCTGCATCAAGTCTTAGTTGCAGGATATTTTGTTGCAGTGCATGGGCTTCTCTCTAGTTGTGGTGTGCTGGCTTCTCTCTGGTTGTGGCATGCGGGTTTTCTCTCTCTAGTTGTGGTGTGTGGGTTTTCTCTCTCTAGTTGTGGCGTGCAGGTTACAGAGCACGTGGGCATTGTAGTTTGTGGCACGTTGGCTGTCTCATTGAGGCACACAAGCTTAGTCCTTGTGGCGTGTGGGCTTAGTTGCCCCGTGGCATGTGGGATGTTAGCTCCCCAACCAGGGATCAAACCCACGTCCCCTGCATTGGAAAGTGGATCCTTTACCGCTGAACCACCAGGGAAGTCCCATTAAGAAAATATTTTAACTGAAGTATTACTTTTTATATGTTTTGTCTTTTCTTTATCAATTATTTGGAATATTTTCAACTATTTTTACATTTAAGATTTCTTTTTAAAATTCATCATTCCATCACTGTATGATTCTTCCTTCCTTAATTTCTTTATTTTGACTGATGTCTTATTAGTATCTTTCATGAAGCATACTTATGAAAAGCCTTTATCAGTGGTATATTTGCTGAACTTTTGCATATGTACAGACATTTCTCTAAGGTGTTCAAATACGAATGTCAACTCAACTGTATGTATATTTTTGGAGTTTTTTCTTTTCCTCCAAAGTTAGGTTGAACCTGCCCCACTGCTTTCTGGTGTTCAGTGCTGTTAAGGATAAGTCTGAGACCAAAGAGGTTTTCCTTTCTTTGTAACATTTCTCCCCAGACTTTAAGAAAACAAAGCAAAAATTAATTATAATTAAAATATATTGTCAAATATACACATACATTTTTATTAATTTTGTCTATCTACTACAATTTATTTTTAGCTGAGATTAGTTTTCTTCAAGAGGTCTTTATCACTTCTGTCCAAAGTGTTTTCTTTCAATACACAGAATCACCTACATTTCTTAGATTAAATCTTTATTTTTTCTTTACTAGAGAAAAATCATCTTAATATTTTTTCTCCTTTTTTTTCCTTTATTCTTGAAGAGATTTTCAAGTTTCTGGCCTGAATTCCTGATTTACTTTTTTCCCCTGCATATTCAATTTATTTTTCACGTATTCATGTGTGAGTCTGTGTGTGTGCATGCATGCAAGTGCCTTGGGGATGGGTCCTTCCTTATCTTGCTCAACTTTCTTTTTAACTTAGTTTTTTATTTTTCTGTTTAGTGTATTTTCTTCTTATGGTTTTCTGCTGAAGTATCATAGTATCTGTTTCCTGTTTCCTACTCACAATACCAACTTATTTTCAAAAGTTTTTGTTTTGTAACAATCTGTAAGTCTAGAGAATGATGTTTTGACATCCTTGTCCTATGGAATTTTTAAAAGCGTAATCCAAGTGCTTTTTACATTTTCTTTGCCATTCACTAATTTTTTTTTTTTATTTTTTTAGGCTGCATTGGGTCTTTGTTGCTGCATGCAGGCTCTCTCTAGCTGTGGCGAATGGGGGCTACTCTTTGTTGCAGTGGACAGGCTTCTCATTGTGGTGGCTTCTCTTCTTGCAGAGCACGGGTTGTAGGCACGCAGGCTTCAGTAGTTGCAGCACGCAGGCTTCAGTAGTTGCAGCACATGGGCTCAGTAGTTGAGGCACGCAGGCCCTAGAGCGTGCAGGCTTCAGTAGTTGTGGTGCATGGGCTCTAGGGTGCTCAGGCTTCAGTAGTTGTGGCATGTGGGCTCAGTAGTTGTGGCTCACAGGCTTAGTGGCTCTGCGGCATGTGGGAACTTCCCGGACCAGGGATCAAACCCATGTCCCCTGCATTAGCAAGCATATTCTTAACCACTGTGCAACCAGGGAAGTCCCGCCATTCACTAATGTTTAATTACAGAGAAAACACTCTACTTCCAGTGCTTCCCAGCAAATAGGGTATACAATATTTATTGTCCACTATTTCCATCAATTTTATGCCTCTTAAATATCTTTCTTAGGTCTATAACTTCTGGTCCATTTCTCCATCATATATCCTAGTGGGTCTTTTCTAAGAATCAGTCTAATTAATCTCATTCTCATATCAATATATCTTTACTTAAACAATAAAATAAGAAAGTGCAGAAAATGTCAGTGCTCCTGTATGCTGTATTATGGGGATTCTTCCTGTAATCCACACCCAGCTGCACCTCCAAATACCTGGTCCATGAATTCATTAGGAAAGTACCAGGCTTCTTTAGTGCTGCAGCACCCCTTCTCTTTCTTGAAAACAGTCCTAGAGGTCTGGACTATTTTCTGGCAGCATCACATTTTGAAAGAATGTAGAAGCTTAGATTGGGGAAGTGCTCTGCCCACCTCAAGAAGCACTGACTGGTAGAAGGATGGCTATCCACTTTATTTTCTAATACAGATCCCAGGCCTTTGCATCTTGATGCTGAGTATTGAGAAAACACATATTTTAAATTTTACAGAGACTCAGCTTCATCAGGGAAATTATTGCTAGATTACCACTGGTTTTGGTTTGTTTTTTACTTAGCTCCACTTCACCTAAAAACTCTCACACATGTCATACTGATTTATCAATAATTTTGTATTTTCCTAAGTGTTTTAGAGAAAATTACAAATAACTGAATCAAAGGCTCCTTGTCAGATGCCTTTTAAAACTGCTAGTTTCCTCTTTAACTGTTAATAAACAATGTGCGGGCAATATCTGGGAATATCGCTTCCTCTCTCCTATCCACAGCCATGTCTTCAGTCCTTAGAACTCAACCGCAGAGATTAGTAGCCCTGTATCTTTCCTCCAGATGTTGTCCTTTAAAGGTGCATTAGACACCTCTTACTTCCCACTGCACAGTGTCACTTTTCACCTCTTTCTAATCTGTCTGCTGCACTTAGCTTTGCAGGAGCGCAACAGAGAACTTGGCCTCAGCTATGCTTAGTCTCTCTCTGGATTAGCTTTTTTTTGCTGCCATAACAAATTACCACAGGTTTAGCCTCTTAAAACAATACATATATCATCTCACAGTTCTGTAGGTCAGAAGTCCAGGTTGGCTTGAGTAGATTCTCTGCTCCAGGTTTCACAAGGCTGGCATCAAGGTGTTGATGACCAGAGCTCTTATCACAGGCTCTAGGGAGGATGTGCTCCCAAGCTCATTCAGGCTTATGGCAGAATCCAGCTGGCTGTCAGCTGGGGTCCATCCTTAGCTCCTACAGGTATCTCTATGGTCCTAGTAGGTGGGCCCCTACATCCCAGAACCATGTTTCATAGCTCCCTCATGCTTGCAGTCTCCCTGAGTTACACTTCTACTGATCCCTTCTGCTTCCAGCCAGAGAATGCTTTTTGCGTTTAAGGGCTTATGTGATTAGGTTGGACCAATGTGAATTATACAGGATAATTTCCTTATTTTAAAGTCCATAACCTTAATTATATCTACAAAGTCCTTTTTGCCATGTAAGCTAACATATTCATGGATTCCAGGGATTGGGGCACAGGTATCTTTATGGTGCCAATATTTGACCTGTGACACACTCTTGCTTCTGCCCTGGGGCACCTCTGAGCCAGTACAAAACAACTAGCTCTAGAAGTCCTGCTAAATATTAAATTCTCTTATATTCTTCCTTGCTGGTCCAACGTCTTCATGATCTACTCTTGAATGTTCTCCCCCTCCTATTGACCAGGTCTCAAAAATGTCTTACTCAAGATACACACCTAATTGACCTTGATTATTTGCCTGAAGACAAATGATAGGAGAGCAGACCATGGGGAGGACAAGAACATCTACAGGAACCTACCTGGCACTCAGCATGTGCAACCTGGAGATGTGAAGGTGTTAATACAACATGGAGCAACCATTAACCAATAAAAAAAAGTCCCAATTCCATCTCTTAGCTAATTTCATGCTTCATTCTTCTTCCTGTCTTTTTCAAAAGTCTCTGAGAAAAAAACCCAAGATTCCCTTATTAGTGATCAATTTGATAACACCTGCTTGTATGGATTGTCTACTATTCTCAGTTTCCTGTACCTATTCTCGAAATCACTGCCCAATACAAACTGCTTGCATAAGGCCCATGTCTCAACCTCCATTTTGGGAAATAAAAAGTGGCCTTTCAAAGTAAAGCGTCAGGAAGGAATTCTAAAACAGATATAATAAGGACCCCATTGTTGGGGTTAAATGGGAGGATGATTACCCTGACATGCAGTGGCATCACGATTTCTAAGAGTCTCACTAGTGCTAACCAGGATGAGTTACAGGTAGAAGATGTAGCATTGGCTTACATGGTAGCTGTGGTCCTTGGACAATATAGGGACAAAAGTAATTATAAGGATTATATTGTATAATTTATTTAAGTCTTAAAAAAAAAATAGAATCAGCTTAGCCAACAATCACCTCAAGGCACACTGTTATAGGTCAGAAGGCCAAATTGGAGGCAGTTGAAGGAACCTCTAACTCCTACAGCCTCACGCAGACTATACTGAAAATTAGACCTGGACTTCATTTTACATGGAGCAGAGCTACAAAGGAGGTACCCTGGTGTAGACTTGACTTGTCTCACAGCTTAAGGTCAGTGATCTTATAGAAAGCAAACTTTGATAGGGGATATTTGCGTGGACAAGGATGAAAATGTCAAACCTCCAAGTTTCTCTGAATCATCCAGACTGACAAAAGGAGCACCTGCCCATCTGCTAAAGGAAAACAGGCTGCCTTTGTCTGGAGGCTCTGTAAAGATCTCACCTAAAACAGAGGCCTTGCAAGGTCATCCTTATTCTCCCCACAGTTTGTTCCCATTTCATTGCCTTCATGTCAATAACCAGGTTCAACCAGCTCAAGCAGGGAAATGGTTCCTTTTCCAGGAAAAAGTAGAAGACCTGGTTATTATGAAAGGGAACACATTCAAAAGTGGATCATGAAGACACTGGACCAGTAGGAAAGAATACAAGAGGATAATTTGTTTGACATCATGGTAAGAGCATCTGGAGCTAGTTATTTTGTGCTGTGATGGATCCCTAAATCATGGGAAATATGACGGTCCTCAATAAATGAGGCAGAGATGCTGGAACTGCCTTAACAGTATTTGGGGTCAGAAGGCTCAAGGAGGTAGGTGGGAACGTTAGGCCAGACCTACTGCATATTAGGATCTAGTGTATGGGTCAACCATGTTTTGTGTAAAGTCCAAGAGGATACTCTCTTCACAAAGGTAATAAAAGATTCCCTGGTAAAGGGCAAATTTAAAACTTTGGTAGGCTGGATTTGATAATAGGAGATGTTTTCTGGAACTGGGCTCTACGGTGTCAATAGAGATAATAGGATTTCAGAATGTCATGCTTTAAGTGGAAGCATTTATCCAATAGACGGAAGGTAGAAATATTTACTGCTATGGACAGCAAGGGTGAAGTGGCAACCAGGGTGCCTTGGGTCTGTGGCAATGACTGATAGGCCATAGGTTTTTCTGGTAGCAAGATAGATGCGCAGCCAACTAGGGTGTTACTTGACCTTACATCCAAAGAAATTTAGAGGTGGCACATAGAAGATTTACATCCTCTACAGCAATGGATAAAAATTCATGACTCCTGATGTGGTTTCAAAACCTAAGTCAGTTCACAGACCCAGAATCCAATAATTGAAAGTGAAACCAAATGCCCTTGAGGAAGAATAAATGTTCCTTCAATCTGTCCTCAAAGGTGCTGTGCCAATTGCCAGACTTAACCTCACAATGGAAAAAGGAAATACTCAGAACTTTGGAATGTTTTTGGATATAGTACCCAAACTGATAAGAGGATACCATAACAATCATCATGCCCCTCATTTAGCGGGAGCCTGGGGAGGCCAAGTAATAAGTAAAGTTCTGATCCAGGTTTATCTTATAGTGGATCTAGTGCATCCAACTATCTACCCAGTAGCTATTTCCTGGCCCATCAGTACACAGTTGGGATGCATTTTCTGAGCACCTGGCCAAACTCTGACATGTTCACTCTGATTTGTGGAGGAACAGTGATTATGATAAGGGTTAAGTGTGGAAGCTCCTGAAACTGCCCTATCTTCAAGTCAAAATAGGAAATCAGAAGCAAGAATACATTCCTGGAAGAATTTCGGAGATTGGTGCCCCAATTAAAGATCTAAAGGATATGGTGGTGCTGGTTCTGTCTTAAACCATTAGTCAAAAATAAATAAATGAATGAATCTATTTGGCAGATGACAATGGACTACTATAAACTTAACTAAGTTGCAGACCCAAGTGCCATCCTTTGCCAGATGTGATATTTTTAAAGGAATATGTTTACATAGGTTATGACACTAGGTGTACAGCTACTGATCTGGTAGATACATTTTTTTCAATCCCCATCAGAAGATTCAAACTTTTTCTTTTATGCAAGAAGAACAGCAATATATATTCACTGTTGATCTCAGAACTGTGTTCACCCTCTTTCAGGAAACTTGATGATCATTTCACATTTTGTAGACCACACAGTGGCATGGGAAGGATCACTGTCTGTTTAGTAAATATAGGTATGGCAAACATAAACTTCATAGAATAATAAACTATTTATAGTTTTATGAATTTTTAAATTATTTTCAAGGCTGATGTTATTGTATGCAACTATTTTGGTAGTGCTATAAGTCCAGGCAGAGGGCAAAAATTAGAACTTAAGTAGTTTTTGCCTAAGTGTTTTCATTTTAAATAATTGGACACAAAAGTATTTTGGATATTCAGAATACTGCCTCCATTCTACATTCCATTTATTTTCTGTGGAATCCTCAAATCTTGAATTATTTGCCCTTTTTTAAAAATATAATTTCTGTTCAAATTCAGTTAAGATATAATTATGCCTACAGAGTTCTCTCCTGCCTGCTTAATGATTTTTTTTTTTTTTTTTTTTTTTTTTTGTGGTACGCAGGCCTCTCACTGCTGTGGCCTCTCCCACTGCGGAGCACAGGCTCCGGACGCTCAGGCTCAGCGGCCATGGCTCATGGGCCCAGCCGCTCCGCCGCATGTGGGATCTTCCCGGACCGGGGCACGAACCCGTGTCCCCTGCATCGGCAGGCGGACTCTCAACCACTGCGCCACCAGGGAAGCCCTTAATGATTTTTAAAATAACACATTTTTATTTATCTTAAAGACTGCAATAGAAAATACAAATCTTTTTGTATTTTTACAAAATATATTTACCTTGCAGCATGATACCTGCACATCCATTTAAATGCTTCTTTTTGGCCTATATTACAATGCAAAATGAACTCTGAATCTCATGCTTGTAAGTGGATGTATATATATATATTTGAAATGAATGTCTTCAGTGGACTCTTCAAGACAAGATCCTGAACATTGACTCCCAATTAATTAGTACAAAGAAAGAAAATCTATTCAAACAACCTCGCTATTCATTTGATAGCTAATTAAAATGCATACTTTGTAGAAGTCACTTGACTCTCAATTACAATTAAGTATGCAAGGTTATCAGAACACCACAAGCAGAAAGTTGAAAGTAACCTTCCCCTATTAGAGTGAGCACATCAGGGATGGTTCTGTGTGGTAAGGAAAGGCTGTGTGTAGCACAACTGATGTCACCACTGATCCTAGGATCCCATCAGCTGTAGCAGGCTCAAGGTAAAAACCTACTGAACTGATAAAATTGTTTGTGGACCCCATCAAATATCAACTAGAACAGTCTAAGAAAAAATAGCTGTCAAGATTTGCCTGTTGCTCTAATGGTGTTGGGTTAATTTTGTCATAAAATTAATGATGCACTTAAAATGAAGAGATGTATGATACCTGCGAGCACTTCTAATTGAGTTAACCCAACAGAGCAGGTTACAAGTCATACAACTCGAAAAATGAATGATTAATAAGGTGCCCAAATTGTGTCCTCCCTTATTGACTGAAATCTTCAATAGGCTATTAACATAATTACCTAATTTTTACTTCAACTGTTGTCATTTTAAACCAGATGACTGTGTTTTTCATGAACACCAAGCTAGATTGTTTTCTTAAATTAACCTGTGAGTAAAAGCTTTATTGAGCCTTAGAAGAAAAACTCTCCCTCTCTAAGCTCCTCTCTGAAGTACCTAGATAACAATATCTGATGCACATTTCCTAAGTTATTTTACAGATGCTAAAACCCCCACCAAATGGAAGATGTTAACTATTTGATGACCACGAGCACATAGTCCCCAGGCCTCCTGGAGCTTCCAGATCGATAATGTTAACCCTGTGACACCACCCTGTTACCTCACCACTAACCAATCAGAGAACTGTGCCTGAGACCCTACAACACACCTGCTTCACTTGGCCTTTAAGGATGCTTTCCTAAAACCCATCCAGGAGTTCCGGTGTCTCGCACACTAGCTGCCCTGTACTCCCAGCTTGGCGCCCTACAATAAATGCTGCACTTTCCTTCACCACAACCTGGTGTCAATAGATTGGCTTTACTGCGTGCAGGCAAGCGGTCCCAAGTTTGGTTGGGAACAGAAGCTCTGAATTAAAAATTTTTTTTTAAAAAATTTGACCTAGACACACTGGTGGCTAAATTAAAACAGACCTGTTTACTGCTTTGACGCAAGGCTGTTCAAGGTATCTAATCCATTACTGTGACCCACATGGATTTTAAAAAGAACAAAAAACCTCACTGAGTTTCAGCAATACTTTAATACTGTGTTTGTGAAGCTGACTTCCCCTTGGCTGAAACTTTCAGTACAGAAAAGGACATGTCTTGGTGATAATCATAAGTATAAATGTCTCAAGGGAGTATAGTTTAGGGCAGTGAGCAGGAGAAGGAAAATGATTAGAGAAAGAGGGAGGATTCAGGCCAGGAGTTGAAAGCTTTTCTGGAAATTTTAATGTAGTTGGAACTGCAGGAACACTTGAATGATGAGTCATGAAGATTGTAAATAATGGAGGTTTTACTGTTTTAGATGATCTTTGAGAGCCTCCGTTGTAGATTTTTTTGTTGTTTGTTTTAAATCAGTACCACAAGGATCATGGTTTTCATCTGACTATTGGACCATTCACATATATTTAATTAATTCTGACAGATGCAATGTTATTCTAGAGAGTCCATCAAAAATTACATATTTTCTTAGAAATAAACAAGATTTCCCCCAGCTCTAAAGGTAGGTGGTTTATAGTCAGCTACAAAACCCATAGGAAGAGTTATTAAACTCAAAGAAGTTAACATTTATTAATTTATATAAACTTATTACTGACCTAGACTTATTGCTTTATTCAGAAGAAAACAGAGCATTTTTATTTTTAAGGACCTGGATTTTGTATACACAATAGTCTATTATCAATTCAAAAGTTTGTGGCAACATTATTCTAAGAACATGATTGAGCTATCTGCTGATATAATCAGAGAACACAACACATATTCTGCATTTCTATTTCCTAACATGAATAAATGAATAAATAAATACATTAGCTAGCAAATGACCACTTACAATAAATAGAATTCACAGATAAAATCTGCATTAAAAGATCATTAGCATTGGGGATTGAAAACACGAAACTATGGAAATGAGTTTTGAAAGCTTAATTCTCTCATTATATCTTCTCAAAGTTAGGTACATACCTCTAGATATAAATAAATATATATATAAATATATAAAAATATATATTATATATATATATTTATATATAGAAATATATATATATTTATATATATATATAAATATATATATTTCTATATATAAATATATATATATATAAATAAATATATATAAATATAAATAAATCCAGAGGGTAATTTTAGTGGCATATGGGGTAACATATTCTTTTTTTGCGTTTGTAATTAGAGAAAGGGAGTTTGAGATCTCAGCCACAGTACTGGTCTAAGCCTCATCTTCGTTTTCTGAGTTTACTCAGTGAGAGAACACCAGCCTTGGATGGGTCCTACACCAGATGTCATCTTTGCACAGCACAAAGTACCACCATTTTGCTTTATATAGCTTATAATCTATCCCCTAGGGCTGCTAAGAGCCCCTGTATGATCTTTGCTACAAAAGAGGGCCCATTATCACTCTAGAAGGACTTTGGAGGGCCAAACAGAGGAGTTTTTTCCTTTAGAAGGGACTTACAGACTTGAGTAGCTTTCTCAGATTGAGTGGGGAAGGCTTCAACCCAACATGTGATGGTGTCAACAAATACTAGTAGATCTCTATATCCTGACCACAGGGTCATTTGGGTGAAATCAAACTGCCAATCTTCCCCAGAGTATGTCCCTCAGCATTCAACTGGTTTGAGTAATGAAGGGGGGATTGGGTGAGCTTGCACGTTATTACCGGCACACAAATCACAGGCAAGAGTCACTTGTTTTACTGTTCCCTTAAGTCCCTTCCCTGAAAACGTCTTTTGCACCAAGTCCCATAGTGCATCCCTCCTATAGTGGAAGCATCATGCAAACTCTTTTTTTTTTTTTTTTGCGGTACGCGGGCCTCTCACTGTTGTGGCCTCTCCCATTGCGGAGCACAGGCTCTGGACGCGCAGGCTCAGGGACCATGGCTCACGGGCCCAGCCGCTCCGCGGCATGTAGGATCTTCCCAGACCGGGGCACGAACCCGTGTCCCCTGCATCGGCAGGCGGACCCCCAACCACTGCGCCACCAGAGAAACCCACTCCAGTTGTTTTGAAAAGTAAGCCACGGTCTCTGACCTGGTCCCGGCTTTTGGGTCAGGACTCCCACTGCTATTCCCGATCACTCATGAATGGACAGGATAAAGAGTTTGTCTAAATTTGGAAGCCCTAGTGCTGGTGCTCTACTCAATTCAGTCTTTAGAGTCTCAAAGGCCTGTTAGTGGTCCCCACCCCATTGGAGAGGTTCCCTTTCTCCTCCCTTTAGAGCCTCATTTAGGGGTTTTGCTAGGAGGCCATAATTTGGAATCCAGCTAAAGCAGAATCCAGCCATCCTGAGAAAGCTTCAAAGCTGTCTATTTGTGATTGGAGATGGTAATGCACTACTTGCTACCTTCCAATCTATGGCCAGGGCTCGTGCTCCTGGGGTCAAAACAAATTCTAAATATTGAATCCTTTGCTGTGATATCTGAGCCTTGGTTGGGGAGACTTTATATCCCTTTTCTGCCAGAAAATGTAGGACCTTAACAGTATTAGAATCTGAATCTTGTTTTGTCTCACTACTTACAAGTAGGTCATCAACATATTGTAACAGAGTTCCTTGTTTCAGGCTCAGTTCCCCAATTCTTTTGCCAACACATTTCCAAAAAAATGGAGGCTATCCCAAAAACCCTGTGGAAGCATCCTCCAACTGTATTGCATATCCTCCAAGGTGTCAGTGTCCTTCGACTCAAAGGCAGAGAGAAACTGTGAATCTGGATATAGGGGAATACAGAAGAATGCATCTTTGAGGTCCAACACAGAAATACTGAGCATCCCCTGGCACCTGGGTGAGTAGTGTGTATGGGTTTGGCACCATTGGGTAAATGGAGATGACTGCTTCATTTACTGCCCATAGGTAAGTCTTGCACAAACCAGTACTCCCCGTTAGGCTTTTGGATGGGGAGAATCTGGGTGTTGCAAGGGGACTGACAGGGCCGAATGAGTCCAAGTTTGAGGAATTTGGTGAGCAGTGGCTGGATGCCCCTTCCCTCCCACCCAGGGCTTCAGGCTTTAAAGGGTATTTCCTTTTCCAGGGATACTTCCCCTGGGTTTTCATCTTATTTCTATTGGGGAAATACACTTTGCCCTCTCCAGCATTGAAATATCCCAAACCCACCTGATCCGCTTGTTCTCTAATTTGGGGAGAATGTCTCAATGATCAACAGGCAGGTCATCTGAGGCCACTAATAGATGTATTCCTTGTTCTCGTTTCCTACTTCCTTGAACTTCCCCTTGTTCTAAGAAAATGCTGGCTCCTAATTTATTTAGCTAGTCTCTTCAAAGGAGGGGGACAGGGCATTCTGGCATATACAAAAAGGAATGAGTAATAATAATAGACCTGACTCCCAGGTTAGGGGAGATGTAAACCACCTTACATTTGGCTGTCCATCAACTCCTGTCACAGGACAGTCAGGGTTGGAGAGGGGGCCAGCTGGCCAAGTGAGAACAGAGCAGGCGACTCCAGTGTCTACAAGAAATTCAGTTCTTCTACTTGCCACATTGAGGGTGACTTGAGGCTCCGCTGGAGTGATGAGGATGGATCAAGTAGGATCCGGAGCCCTGCGGGCACTCGGGTCCTGTCAGTCAGTGTCATGTGTGGGAACCTCTCATCCAGGGATTCAGGAGGAACTAAGGCCAGCAGGCGTTGTCCTTCGGGATCCCCACAAGAGGGCGCTCTGGGCATTCCCTCTGCAACTGTTCCTCTTTCCTACAAAAGGCACACTGATTTCCACCCAGGCAACTTCTTGGCTCTCCGTCTGGTCTTCTTGGCTTCCCAGAGTCCCTTTGGGTGGCAGGTGGATCAAAGCAGCCAAAAACTGCGTTTTCCTTTTAACTTCCTCTTCTTGTTGGCCTGCCCTGTAAAGTCTCCGTTACTATAGACTTTAAAGCCTTCCTCTGCCAAGGTTGATAATGGGGTTTGGGTCCAGCCTCTAGCTTTGGTAACTTTATCCTGACATCAGGAGCAGACTTGGTGATAAAATGCATGGCCAATAGCCACCTACCCTCTGTGGACTCAGTGTCTGTACTGGTGTCCTTCCCGAATGCCTCTGTCACCAGGCTCAGGAAGACCACCAGATTTTCATCCTTCTCTTGTGTAATTTCTCTGACCTTCTCATAATTTACCAGCTTCACCATACACTTTCTCATTCCTTCTGATAAACAAGTAGCATAATGTCTCGTGCTGGCCTGACCTATGTGACCCTCATAATCTCAGTGTGGGTCCGTGTCTGGGATAGCACCACCACCCATTTCATAAATCTGGTGCTGCGGGTTGGTGGCTAGTATGCTATCTGTGTGTTCCCTGGCCTTTCTCAGTATGTATGTGTTCCTTTTCATCTGGGGTGCAACAGTGGGCCAGAACAAATGGGATGTCCTGCCAGGTCAAGGAGGATGTTAACCCCAGCCTGATAAATTTGTTCTTAAACCTGTTGGGGTTCTGCAAGAACCTATCAAGCCTCTCCTAACAGATTCCTAGGTCCGCCATCAAAAAGGGGGCATGCACCCTAGTAACCCCTCCATTTCCATCAGCTACCTCACGGAGAGGGTGAGGTACCTGTGGGGCAAAAGTGGGAGCTAACTTTGAACCTGACTGGAGCCCTACTGGGGACAGCACTGGGAGCTCTGATTTGGGGGTTTCTTGTTTACCAGGGTAAGATGCGGGTTCAGGGGCTGAAGGCAATGCTGAAGGGGAAAGAGTGGGGACCTGAGAAAGAGGCTCGTGTGTCAATGGTCAGTCGGTGGTTGAAAAGGCGGGTCCCTGAGGAAATCTGGCTCTGAATCTTTTGGGGATGAGGTAGAAATAGAGGCCACACACACATGGCAAGAGCCCTCAGACCGGGGTCCTGATAAAGCTTCATGAAGGCCTGCATGTAAGAGATTTCTCCCCACTTTTTTTTTTTGCGGTATGCGGGCCTCTCACTGCTGTGGCCTCTCCCGTTGCGGAGCACAGGCTCCGGACGCTCAGGCTCAGCGGCCATGGCTCACGGGCCCAGCCGCTCTGCCGCATGTGGGATCTTCCCGGATCGGGGCACGAACCCATGACCCCTGCATCGGCAGGCGGACTCTCAACCACTGTGCCACCAGGGAAGCCCTCTCACCACTTTTGAGAGCACTTGCAAAATACGTCCAGTTGTAAAATGGCATTAAAATTAAGCAATCCATTTTGGGGTCACGTCTCCTAGTCGCCTAAGGCATATTGAGGCCAAGTCCTATTACAAAAGAAAACCAGCTTGTTCCTTTAAGACATCTAACTTGAACTGTCCCCAATTATTAAACATGCAACCCAAGGGGGAGTCTCTGGGAATTCCTGGGACATTTCCCATTGCTATACTTCTAATGACCAATGATTAAAAGTCCAGGAGCGGGCTTTCCAGGTGGCGCAGTGGTTGAGAGTCCGCCTGCCGATGCAGGGGACACGGGTTTGTGCCCCGGTCCGGGAGGATCCCACATGCCGCAGAGCGGCTGGGCCCGTGAGCCGTGGCCACTGAGCCTGCGTGTCCGGAGCCTGTGCTCTGCAACGGGAGAGGCCGCAACAGTGAGAGGCCCGCGTACCGGAAAAAAAAAAAAAAAAAAAGTCCAGGAGCAAGATGGAGGCCTGGAGACGCTGCATCAATGTAATTATCTGATCCTTTCTGGTCCCAAAAACTCCAAAGAAGGAGGGAATAAAGGAGTGACAAACAAGCTATGGAGACTCAAGGTCTTGTGACCGGAGGAGTTCCTCTATTGCCTCAACCTTGTACCGGGTCCAAGTCTGGCTAACCTGAACCCCTTTCTCCTTTCTGATTGAAAAACAATGAATCAGGTGTCAGACAATCGAGCGAACAAAGGAAAAACTGGGACTGAAGAGTCTATGAGGGAATGGGCCCAAGTATTATCCAAACGGTCTTCACAGAGTCAACCAGGGGGGTTTCGAGGGGAGAAACCAGGAAGAGAAGGACGGTAAAGGCAATCACAGAACTCTCCTCCCTGCAGGTGAAGGCACAGAACAGGAAAACATCCAGAGGTAAGGTAAAGGTTGTCCCAGGAGGGGACCTCCAGGATGGAGGAGAGTGGAGGGTTCAGATATGGAGAATAAAGAAGAAACAGAGGAAATGAGAGAGAGTGCGCGAGCCTGCCCTTTCACCTGCCGCTCTGCGGTGTCTGTTCAGGCAGTTCCAAGCCCCACTGTCCTGGCAGAGTGGCCACAAATTATGTTATGATCAGGCCTCCTGAACTCTTTAATCAATAGAAATTGACAAACGGCCAGAGCAGAGTTTGAGGCAAGGCTTTACTGCGGGTGCGGTGCAGCGAAAGCACTACGCAGGAACCCGACTGCTGCTGGTGCTCGGTTCCTTTAACCGGGTGAGGGTGGGGGCAGATGGGCGGGCGGGGCGGGCGGAGGGGCGGCTTGGGCGGGGCGCTGGGCCACCTCAGAGAGCGGGGCGGTCGGCTCATGCGCAATCCTTCGCTTTTGCACCCGGCACCTCGAACATGGTGGACGAGGCCTTCGTCATCCGCAAAGGAGGGCGTCAAGCGCAAAAGCAGGCAAGTCTCTGATAACTTCTCATACTCAACCTTCAAGAGGTCTCATGCTGCCGAACGATGAAGTTTTTTCCTCTTGATCCGTTTGCGGTGCTCGACCTCCTGTTTGTCCAGGGGGTCGGTAGGTGTTGTCCAGGCTCAATTGTTCTGGCAGATTCTTGGCTTTCAGCTTCTCGTTGTTTAAGGAAGTGTTGTCCAGGTGCAAGTGTGTGGGCAGATGACACCCTGTTGTTTTCGGAGGTGTTGTCCAGGTGCGGGCAGACGACCTCAGGCCCCAGCCTATGTCAAGCGAAAGAAGTTATCCTCCTTATTGAAGCAAAACTTCCCAAACACTTTGTCTCCTGATTCCGCTTGACCAGAGTGTGGAAACAGGGCCAATTAGATGTACCCAGCAGGGACTATTTCTGGGGGAGTAATGCACATAAGTAGGGAACACATTAGAGTTTATTCCCGGTGGTGGAGGGAGAAGCAGTGCTGGTTCAGGGTGTGGCCTGCAGCATCCTAACAAGACTCTCCCTAGAGCATGGTTGGAATGTAGTTCTAGCCTCTTAGCCTCATTTGTAACGCGTCTGTTTTTCAAAGACTGCTTCTGCAGACCTCCCGTCAACACGAGCTCTCTTTATCATGGATGTAATTCCTTTTCAACCTTTTTTAACTCCAACCAACTTCTGTTGCTTACATTGTGAAGTCTTTAATACTATTTAAATTATTACCACTGAAATATTTAAATATTCTCCACTGAAATTCCTTCTATTTGGTGAAAACATTGAAGTACTGTTTTGGGTAGGGGGGGAAATGTTTTGGGTAGGGGGGGAAATGAGGAGAAGTCTCAGTACTAAAAGGTCAAAGTTCCTATGGAGCAGTCCTGCCCATTGTTTTGGCAACAGTCACTGTGAAAATTTTAACATCTCTGATACCTCCTCATGCATTTTGAAAGTAAATGAAAATCTTTATTTTCAAGGGGATTATGATGAAATGGTTAGATAATTTCTAATTTTTTTTCATCAAAACACATTTTCCCAAATTGACTTCATTTGGAGTGCTGAAAACTGTTATCCAGGCTTTGAAAACAAGAATGGGCAACCTGAATGGAAGGGCCTTTTTCCCACCAAAGTATGGAGATTCGGCTAGAGTTTCTCCCCTTGTTTCTCAGGATTAAATACTGTTACACCTCTCCAAAATCCTTATGTATAAGCAGCAATTTCTGTACTTACGTTGGTAGTTCTCTTTGTTTCAGGACATTTTGTCTTTGCCTTTCTTACTGAAGATGTGTGAGGTGTATGTAAATATGTGATTTGGTTGATAGTTAAATCCTAGATATGGAGAAAGACTCAAGAACTATATCTGAAGCCAAATGTTAGCACTTCTACAAGCCACCTGCAAACATTTCAGTATCTTGAGTAGAGGCTCTATGTCCCAATAGCAGGAAAGACAGTTTTTAACTGTTATATACAACCTGGTAAACGGAATCATTTTGAGGTGGCTCCTTCCACCCCCATGATGCTGGCAGTAAACTTCAAGATGGTCAGTAATTCTCCATCAGTCCCTGCCTCCTGTATGTGTCTCTGTGACCTCAGAAAGGAAACTTCTACAAAAGGATGAGATACCTAGTGGTTAACCATTTACCTGGGTCACAGACAGAGCACCTCCACCCTACCCCCATCCCCTACCCCCCACCCCCCCCCCCCACCCCCACCCAAGCATGCTCCCTGATCCTCCCTCATGGATTTGTATCACCACTAGGGGCCTGTGAGCCTTCAATGAGCTAACGTATCAGAGTACTCAGCACCCTGAGCCACCTATCGTTTATGCAACAAATATTTACTGAGTGTCTGCATGTGTTAGCACTATTCCTGTTGCTGTGGGTGTAGCATCGAACAAAACTCATTTCCCTTCTCAATGATCTCCTGACATTCCAGTGAAGAAGAAAGGCAATAAACTTAGAAGAAGGGTGTGTAAATATTGATGGGGTGTTATATTAAGTAAGGTGGCCAGGAAAGGCCTTTGTTCAGAAATGACATTTGCAAAGAGATTTGAGCCTAGTGAGGCTGAGTCTTGTGAACCTATGTAGGGCATGGGGGATGCTTCAGGCTTAGTGACAGGAAGTACAAAAGCAGAGCGTGTGATTGTTTATTGGCAAGTGCAGAAGGCCAACGTGACCGGGACGGAGTGAGCAAGTGAAAGATGTGAGAACTGACAGGGAGGCGGTCTGTGACCAGATCATGTAGACGCTATGAAGGGTTTAATTGTATCTCAAGACTAACAAATAATATGTCACATATGTGAAAAATCTATTATTATAGCATTAATAGTTTAGACATGTGCCTAAGTGAAAGTGTTACAACTACATATTAAAATGCTTCTTTTATTTGTAATCAGTTTTAGGTAATGATGTGATTTTATATTTTTATAAATATATAAATATATATGCTTATGGATATATATATATATATAAAATATAGATAGATAGCATGAACGTTCTTCTAAACTATACTTGTTGGGTATGTTTAAACCAGGAAAACCAGCAACCTGACCAGCATTGAATGTGAATGAATAAACACAAAGAGAACTCCCAGATTGAGGCATTTCTTAAGGTCACATCCAGCGCATTTTTGAATATGAAATGCGTGTGAAATGCCCTTTAGAGACTGTCTCTTTAATCCAAAGAAAACACAAAATAAATATTTGTGTTTGTATTTTTAGTGGGCATTAACCTTCAGGGAATTGAAAGAGGTTGGGGAATAAAGAGGCATTTTCTGTGAAATTATATGTATTCAGCCAATTAGATGGTAGACCTTTTACCTGTTCTTTTTTTAGTATAACTTTTTCTCTGCCTTGAAATAGTCTGGCATACAAACTCTGTAAATACAGGTAGATATCTTGGTCCTGCAGAAACATAAAATATATATGGATTTGTTCCCAAAATATATGCTGTTCTTTTCCCAAGTTATATTAACCAAAACCAAAACCAAAAACAAACAAACAAAAAAAAACAGGCTTTGGGGTTACCAAAAAACATCTACTTTGTCTAAAATCAGTACTCTTGGCCTTGCCTGGTCTAACACAAGGTGATGTCACACTTAGAGTTTAGAGAGAAATGGCTCCACTAATTAAATATTTCACAGAAAAATGACTTTCTTGTCAAGGAGGTGATACTTACTTTGATTAGGGGACATGCTAAAAGCCAGCCTTACACAAGGAAGAATTTCTATCAGTTCTAACCTGCAGGTTTCCTGGGCATAAATTCTGCCAAAACTATAGATATTATCCCAAATGTTGTAAATGTCTGCTGTGAAGGTTTGAGCAGCTCTGTTGCTGTCTCCTCAGCACCTGCCAAAGCCAGCTCCTCCCTCTTCATTCCTTCTCTCTCCACACCCCCGAAAGCTGCCCCTGAGTCAGCTGCCACTAGAAATTTTCTCTGGAAAGGTTTTCATTTGAAACTTGCCTACATAAAGCAATTATAGTTAGTACAATGCTAGATGTGACAGTATTTAGTTTGGAGCATCAGAAAAGACAAGTCGGGGTGGATGCAAACTGTCAGGAATAGCAGGCTGAGACTTCTGGGTTTTTTTCAAGGCTATAGAACCTATAAAAGGGGACCTCGGTAGTTAAAGGTGGAAAGTACTTTTATTCTAGTCCCTGGACAATAAAAAATGCAGAAGGGATTCTATAGTCTTTGCCAATGTGGAAACCACTCTTGGAGTAAAAAGTAGGGCATCTCAAGTCAGAAACAAAGAAAATTACTTAGAAAAAGACATTTAGAACATGATTCTTTGGGGCAGGGGTTAGCCTCTTATCTGTAAAGATGCTGTCAGTAGCCATGAGGAAAGATTTGTGGTTGAAAGTGAAAACATAAGCAACCTAAAAGAATGCCTCTATAGTACATAAATGACCAAATGTCCTATAAGTTTACTAAGTGGGCAAAAAATGTCTTTGTGTTTTCTCTACAGATTTCTGAATTTATGTATTTTTTTTCAGTAGTCAAATTTTTAGTGATTGTGTTAATATTGCTATATATGATATGACATAAAGAAAATGAGTAACTTTATTGTTTTTTCTTTGTTTTTTGTCTTGGTTTGTTTTTTATTGAAGTATAGTTTATTTACAATGTTGTGTTAGTTTCAGGTGTCAACAGCAAAGTGATTCAGTTATACATATATTTTTTTTTCAGATTTTTTTCCTTATCGGTTATTACAAAATATTGAGTATAGTTCCTTGTGCTATACAGTAGGTCCTTATTGGTTATCTATTTTATGTGTAGCGGTGTGTTTATATTAATCCCAAACTCCTAATTTATCCCTCTCC
This sequence comes from Stenella coeruleoalba, assembly GCF_951394435.1. Lineage (NCBI taxonomy): Eukaryota > Metazoa > Chordata > Mammalia > Artiodactyla > Delphinidae > Stenella > Stenella coeruleoalba. The sequence goes on along the minus strand of NC_137151.1, from coordinate 39,014,145 downwards.
CCCCCTTTCCCCTTTGGTAACCATAAATTTATGTGTGTGGGTTTAATTTAGAAATTCTCTAGGAACTATCCCTTCCATTAAGTGAATGTAGAAATGCCTAGATGTGATCTGGAAAGCACTTTCTAATGTCTGTGTAAACATTTGTCTTTTTGGACCTCCCAGTGTTTCAGACCTGAAAACTGACCATTCCAGTTTGAATACTGCTGTGTATAGGAAGCTTCCAGGTGCAAACCTATGCCCATCCTGATGCTTAACCAACTCTGATCTTTTTTCCTTGAAATAATCATTGGCATAGCATATGCATGATAGGGCTGACACATTTAAAATCAACCCAGTAGAAATGAGTCTTTTTTGCATTTTTTCAACTCAGAAGTGCAGGTCTCAACTGCATAAAAATGTAAAATATTACTTTAAATTACAGCCCTATTTCATTGTTACACAGCCCAAGTGCTGTTCTACATGTAAAAGAAAGTCTATAATTATTATAATTGCTCATCATCATCAGATGCTTTATAATCATTAGTTGCTATATGAATTATAAACATGTTGATGAACAGAATAATCACCATTAACATCATGGTCAATGGTAGGTTTCTCATAGTTAATGAAGTTTTAGAAAAGGAAATCCATGAATTTCATCTGAGGAACTTGCTTTTTATTGGTCTCTTAAAATGTCTTGTAAATTCTCTTATTAGAAGATAATTATAACATTAGAGGGGAAAAGACAGTCTGAGAAATGTATACTTGAATCAGTAAAACCTGGGTAGTTGTGTCTAATGACAGGTTGTATAAGGGTCTTTGTATAGAATATTTCCTTTGGTCATGTTGTTCTTCATCAGTTCCCCAAACAGAAAAAGAAAAAAAAAAATCAACCTAGCATGACTAGAGCCGAGTTTTTAATATTCCTTATATAGAAACTTGGAGCTGCTCAGGAAAACAGTACTTTCCAATACGCACAAGCCAAGTGCAAATTTCCACTGAAAAAGCAGTTGGAAGATTGTATTAATACTGCAGGCTGCTCACATCAGATGACAGTGGTAGTTATGCACCTATATGCCAGGTGCTCTGTTAGGTAGTTTATGTTAATTATAATATTCATCATGTGTTTGCAGAAGAAGATACTGGAGCTTAGAGAAGTGAGGTCAGTGTTCTGAACGGCAGAGCTGTAACTTGAACCCAGACATTGTGACTCTGAAGCTAGATCCTGTTGCCTCCTCCAAATTGTAAAAAATTAATGGCAGCATTTATTTAAACATTTCCCATGCTAAACATTTATGTTACTTAGTCTCTGTAACAAACAATAAAACTTACAACTTACAACTAAAATCATAGTTTATTAGATTTTCTTTTTCCTGAAAGCTGGAATTCTGATAGGCATATGTGTCTCCCATAATGCTTTGCAATGACTCCTGGCTGTTCAGTAAATACATAAGAAGCATCTAAATCATGTATACATTCACTCTATGCCATGAGAGGAAAAAGTGACTTCGTGCATTTGGTGGCTTAATAATTATAATTGTATAATAGACTCTTCATTCTTTCTGTTGTTTGCCTCTGAATTTTATTTGAATTGTTATCATTGCTTATTAAACCCTAAAAGTTTGCCATACAAATATATTTTCACTCTCATCATATTAAATACACTCCTAAGCACACATTCTCTTTTAAGTAACATGTTTAAATATATTTTGTATATTCAGTAAAAGAAACAAGGATACTTCACTCCAAACGAATACAAGGCAACAGAATTTATAAAATCTTCTCAGTTCCCTTCTAATAATTTCATTGTAAAACAGATTAAAAATAACCACAATAAAACGGAAACCTTTTGGATTTGCTCATTTAATTCATTTTATGAGAAGCCACGATCGTAATCAAAACAGAGTGAATCTAAAGTCCTTGAACTTGAAAAGAAAAGAAAATACATAACAACTTTGAGTTGCTATGGACAAAATATCCGTATGAACTGTAGTTTCCCAGTATATGTTGATATGCTTTGAGAAAACAATCTCTCATTAGCATTAAAAGCTTACTGATTACTGAAATTTTTATGTATTAATCATTAATTTTATTACCCACATTTAAATAGTTCCATGTACAAGTTCAACATTAGCTAAAGTCTAGTAAGTTCTATTTTAAATTTTTTTGTTTTTATTTTGTTCTTCATCCTCCATAAAAAAATAATATTCTTTATTCATTTTACTTTCCATTTGACATATTTTCTTTCTCTTAACCTTCATCACTTTCTCTGTTTTACATCTTACCATTGCTATTCTCCATCTTAAATAGTAAACTTACTTAAAATCCCAGGATATCCCTATGCATCATGTTGCTAATGAAGTAGTTGTGTCTGAATGGCCACATTGATTTCTTTAACAGGCAGTCACTGTTGTCTTCTGTATTCCAGGTCTGGTTCTAGGTGCTGGTGCTAGAGCAGTGAAGAGAGCAAGCTTTTTGACTTTTTCTAGTCAATAAACTAATAGTAAACCAATAGAATTTTATTATCAATTAATGATACATTCTATAAAGAAAACTTAAGCAAGGTAGGGTGATGGAGAGTGATGAAGGAAGAAGAGGCTGATTGGTGATAAAGAAAGGCCTGTCTGAGGAAATAAAATATGAGAAGAGCCATAAATTAAGTGGTGGGTAGAAGCATGCTGATATCAAGAGGAAAACATTCTCAAAGAGGGAGTAACTGGTGCAAAAAGCCTGGAGCAGAAATGAGGTCAGAAGAGCACGGTAACTCTGGTAGGCTAATGAGGGAAAAGTGGCAGATGTGAGTGGGGAGAAGACATGGGTTAGGTCATGGAAGCTTTGGATTTTGTCCTCACTGAGACGGAAGGGATGTGGAAGATTCTGAAGAGAGTAGTGATAAGAGCCGAGTAATCTTTTGAAAAAGGATTATTTTGGCTGTTATATGCAGAAATGAGCTATTGAGGGGCAGGTACATACAAGGGTGTGGTAGAGGAGACTAAAAGTAGCTGGGGGATTCCCTGGTGGCGCAGTGGTTGGGAGTCCGCCTGCCGATGCAGGGGATGCGGGTTCGTGCCCCAGTCCGGGGGGATCCCACAAGCCGCGGAGCGGCTGGGCCCGTGGGCTATGGCCGCTGGGCCTGCGCGTCCGGAGCCTGTGCTCCGCGGCGGGAGAGGCCACAGCGGTGAGGGGCCCGCGTACTGCAAAAAAAAAAAAAAAAAAGTAGCTGGATTTGGAATGTGTTTTTTAAGATAGAACTGACATAACTTCCCAACCAATTGGATGTGGATTGCAGCAAATAGGAAAAGATGCCACAACCCAATTACTCTGTCATTAGAAACCGAAAAAGTAAACAGGATTTGGCATTAGAGGAAGTACTTCTCTAATAGCAGAAATTATTAGAAGCACGTGTTGACTTGCAAATGTGATTTTCAGTGGAAGATAAGGATATAAGATGAGGCAGAGTGAGGAACAGTTCTAGTGGCACTGGGTTCTGTTCCTGAAGTAGGCAAGATGGTTGCAAGAAGGTGAAACCCAGGAATTAGGAAAAGGGAGATAATTTCAGGATCATCATGTTTCTTCTCACCAAGGACTAGGCTATGATGGGAAGGAAGACAGCAAGATGGAGAAGGGAGGAAAGTAATCTACCTGCTCCCACATTCTGTTCTCAACAAGTATTGCCCAGTCTTCTTTGCTGAAGTCCTAATATTATTAGCAATACTCATATTATTTCTCAGTTACCTAAGGTTTTATTAAATTCCATTGATTGGCCTAGGGATATCTTCACAGGTATTACACATTCTCTCTATGGAGAAATCCATGCTGAGTTCTAAACAGCTGACTTACAAACAAACTTTGTAAGCATAATCTGTCTGTAAACTTAGGAACTGCGTAGCCTCAGCTCCCTTTGTGAACATGTCCTCAGCATGTTCATATTTACAGCCGTGGTGGAGCGCTACATTAGAACTGCCCAGTGTGGGAGGAATTGCTTCCCACCCCGGGATGGGGATAGAGCTTTGTTACACATAATTTACGTATGTATATGGTTGCAGTTGTGGTCAAACTATAACGTTAAAAGGGGTGGTTTTGTAGAAGACTCTTTGATATTCGATTTGCTAGTAACAAAAAGGCATCTAGTTCTCTCAAAATGTATAGATGTTCTGCCCCTCAACTTGGGCCTTCTCCCACTATCCGTCACTGTTTTTCTGAAAAAAAAAAATGCTTTGTGGATTATATCAGAAGAGAAATTAAAACAAAAGGTTCTGAAAGAACAAAAATGAAAAGGGAATTACATAGGAATGATCTCCTTCAATCCCTCTATAAAAAGGCTATGCTCTACAAGATCAAAGGGTACATAGTGAGTCTATCATACTGGGTTGTCATTGTGGGGTGGGATAGGATAAAATAGGATAAAAAGGTATATGAGTGAATAAATACAGTTATAAATTATAAAACAAGTAAATGCCTTACACAGACGAATGGTGATGCCATGAACTGAAATATTTGCTTCTTAGGTTCAAAACAACAATAGCAGCTAAAAACAAAAAGTTGATTCAAAACTTTGAAAGTTGAAATGCATTTTTCCTAAGAAACAAATTTTTCACCACTTCTTCAGAGAGCTTATGTTGGGCAATCTATTTACCTACTTCCTGGCATCCTCTAAATTCCAATTCCTTCTTTCCTCACCAGCCAGAAGAATGTGCCTTGTACCTTATGTGGCTAACACCCTCCACCCTCCACTCACATTTCTAAAGATTCCTAAGTCAGGGCTGCTTCTTACCTGTGTGTCCTGCCTCTATAGTACCCGACTGCACATTGTTACCCATTTCTTGTTAGGGTTAAATGTAAGAGAGCAATGGGAGAGAGTGCAGAACGCATCTACTTTGCATTTCAACTTGCTTTGTTCAGTGTGCTTAAAATATGTAATGCACTCTGTTAATTTTTCCAAACAGAAAGGAGACCTTTCTGTGCAAGTTGGACATGTTGATTACGAAGCAGGAAAGAGAAAGAGAGAAGTGCCAAGAAAAACATGCTGTTTTAACATCAAGCAACAAAAAAGAGGCATGAGGTTATTTCCAGCCTAAAGTTAGAGACTATGTTTGGAACAAAACTCTAAGAGACCAGAGGCTTAACCCAATCTTTTTTTAAAAAATTGAGGTAGAATACACATAACATAAAATTAGTCATTTTAAAGTGAACAATCCAGTGACATTTAGTATATTCACAGTATTATGCAGCAACCACTACTTTCAAGTTCCAAAACATCCTCATAACCCAAAAAGAAACCCATAGAAATTAAGTCAGTATCTCCCTATATTTTAGTTCCCCAAGTATTGGCAAACATCAGTCTGCAATCTGTCTCTCTGGATTTACCTATTCTGGATATCTCATATAAGTGGAATAATACAATATGTGATTTTTTGTGTGTCTAGCTTCTTTCATTTAGGATAATGTTTTGGAAGTTCATCCATGTTGTAACACGTATCAGTACTTCATTCCGTTTTTTTTAACCTCCATTGCATTGTATGTATTTACCACAATTTGTATAATCATTCATCCATTGAAATTCAATGTTGTCTTACTCAAAAACACCTGGAGACGAATATGTATTCACTGATAGACTTAATAACATGTGATTACTAAGACTACATACCTCAAACACATCCAACTGATCAAAGTGATGTTCCTTCAACCCACAGAAATGTTCTCAACCACTTTTTTTTCAGAGACTTTCTCATAGTCATCAACTATCTCTTTGATTATCTGTCAGTACATCATACTCAGATATCATGGTTTCTGCTAATTTTCACTGAGTGCAAATCACTCGGATTGTGCCTCAGAGAAGTTTCTTACATATAGAGAAGGGTTTCATTTCCTCCTGCTTTCTTGTTTCTGTTAGTTTTGGTATTGAGGAGTAAGCTAGCATTGAGAGGCCAAAGAATAAAAATATCAGCAATGACTGAAATGTTTTTAGGGTTCATACTTTTAACCTCTTAAAAATTTAGTTTCTATTTTCTCTTGTGGCTTTAAATTTATAGTCTTGGAACATGATAAGGAGAGGGATATTGATTTTTTTTTTTTACCTTTATATATTTGTGGTTCATGTTAGACTGAATTTATACTTCAATGTTAGAAATAATCCAGGAATTATTATTTGCAGAAAAACAACATGTCTCTACTGCAGAATTGAGTTGAATTGGGAATAAATAATAATGTGGAGTAGTGAGAGACCCCAAACCTGAGGCACCTCAGACCTGGCTTCATATTCTAACTCTATTCATTACTTTCAGTGCTCCTCCTCCAGGGGATGCACTTTCCTTCTCATTAAAGTAAATTAGATTTAAGGGTTTTCCCAAAAGGATGCTAATCCTTTTTTTTTTTCTAACATCTTTATTGGAGTGTAATTACTTTACAATGTGTGTTAGTTTCCGCTTTATAACAAAGTGAAGCAGTTATATATATACATATATATAACTGATAACATATCCCCATATCTCTTCCCTCTTGCATCTCCCTCCCTCCCACGCTCCATATCCTACCCCTCTAGGTGGTCACAGAGCACCGAGCTGATCTCCCTGTGCTATGTGGCTGCTTCCCACTAGCTATCTGTTTCACATTTGGTAGTGTATATATGTCCATGCCACTCTCTCACTTCGTCCCAGCTTACCCTTCCCCCTCCCCATATCCTCAAGTCCATTCTCCAGTAGGTCTGCATCTTTATTTCCTTCCTGCCCCTAGGTTCTTCATGACCATTTTTCTTTTTTTTTTTCTTTAGATTCCATACATATGTGTTAGCATATGGTATTTGTTTTTCTCTTTCTGACTTACTTCACTCTGTATGACAGACTCTAGGTCCATCCATCTCACTACAAATAACTCAATTTCATTTCTTTTTATGGCTAAATCTTCCAATACTATGTTGAATAATAGTGGTGAGAGTGGACAACCTTGTCTTGTTCCTGATCTTAGTGGAAATGGTTTCAGTTTTTCACCATTGAGGACGACCTTGGCTGTAGGATTGTCATATATGGCCTTTATTATGTTAAGTTCCCTCTATGCCTACTTTCTGGAGGGTTTTTATCATAACTGGGTGTTGAATTTTGTCAAAAGCTTTCTCTGCATCTATTGAGATGATCATATGGTTTTTCTCCTTCAATTTGTTAATATGGTGTATCACATTGATAGATTTGCATATATTGAAGAATCCTTGCATTCCTGGGATAAACCCCACTTGATCATGGTGTATGATCCTTTTAATGTGCTGTTGGATTCTGTTTGCTAGGATTTTGTTGAGGGTTTTTGCGTCTGTGTTCATCAGTGATACTGGCCTGTAGTTTTCTTTCTTTGTGACATCTTTGTCTAGTTTTGGTATCAGGGTGATGGTGGCCTTATAGAATGAGTTTGGGAGTGTTCTTCCCTCTGCTACATTTTGGAAAAGTTTGAGAAGGATAGGTGTTAGCTCTTCTCTAAATGTTTGATAGAATTTGCCTGTGAAGCCGTCTGGTCCTGGGCTTTTGTTTGTTGGAAGATTTTTAATCACAGTTTCAATTTCAGTGCTTGTGATTGGTCTGTTCATATTTTCTGTTTCTTCCTGGTTCAGTATCGGAAGGTTGTGCATTTCTAAGAACTTGTCCGTTTCCTCCAGGTTATCCATTTTATTGGCACATAGTTGCTTGTAGTAATCTCCCATGATCCTTTGTATTTCTGCAGTGTCAGTTGTTACTTCTGCTTTTTCATTTCTAATTCTACTGATTTGAGTCTTCTCCCTTTTTTTCTTGATGAGTCTGGCTAATGGTTTATCCATTTTGTTTATCTTCTCAAAGAACCAGATTATAGTTTTATTGATCTTTGCTATAGTTACCTTCATTTCTTTTTCATATATTTCTGATCCGATCTTTATGATTTCTTTCCTTCTGCTAACTTTGGGGTTTTTTTGTGCTTCTTTCTCTAATTGCTTTAGGTATAAGGTTATGTTGTTTATTTGAGATATTTCTTGTATCTTAAGGTAAGATTGTATTGCTATAAACTTCCCTCTTAGAACTCCTTTTGCTGCATCGCATAGGTTTTGGGTCGTCGTGTTTTCATTGTCATTTGTTTGTAGGTATTTTTTGATTTCTTCTTTGATTTCTTCAGTGATCTCTTGGTTATTAAGTAGTGTGTTGTTTAGCCTTCATGTGTTTGTATTTTTTACAGATTTTTTCCTGTAATTGATATCTAGTCTCATAGCGTTGTGGTCAGAAAAGATACTTGATGCAATTTCAATTTTCTTAAATTTACCAAGGCTTGATTTGTGACGCAAGATATGATCTATCCTGGAGAATGTTCCATGAGCATTTGAGAAGAAAGTGTATTCTGTTGTTTTTGGATGGAATGTCCTATAAATATCAGTTAAGTCCATCTTGTTTAATGTATCATTTAAAGCTTGTGTTTCCTTATTTATTTTCATTTTGGATGATCTGTACATTGGTAAAAGTGGGGTGTTAAAGTCCCCTACTATGAATGTCTTACTGTTGATTTCCCCTTTTATGGCTGTTAGCATTTGCCTTATGTATTGAAGTGTTCCTATGTTGGGTGCATAAATATTTACAATTGTTATATCTTCTTCTTAGATTGATCCCTTGATCATTATGTAGTGTCCTTCTTTGTCTTTTGTAGTAGTCTTTGTTTTAAAGTCTATTTTGTTTGATATCAGAATTGGTACTCCAGCTTTCTTTTGATTTCCATTTGCATGGAATATTTTTTTCTATCCCCTCACTTTAAGTCTGTATGTGTCCCTAGGTCTGAAGTGGGTCTCTTGTAAACAGCGCATATATGGGTTCTTTTGTATCCATTCAGCCAGTCTGTGTCTTTTGGTTGGAGCATTTAATCCATTTACATTTAAGGTAATTATCGATATGTATGTTCCTTTTTTTTTTTTTTTTTTTTGCGGTATGTGGGCCTCTCACTGTTGTGGCCTCTCCCATTGCGGAGCACAAGCTCCAGACACGCAGGCTCAGCGGTCATGGGTCACGGGCCTAGCCGCTCTGTGGCATGTGGGATCTTCCTGGACCGGGGCACGAACCCGTGTCCCCTGCATCGGCAGGCAGACTCTCAACCACTGTGCCACCAGGGAAGCCCTATCCTGTATGTTCCTATTACCATTTTCTTAATTGTTTTGGGTTTGTTATTGTAGGTCTTTTCCTTCTCTTGTGTTTCCTGCCTAGAGAAGTTCCTGTAGCATTTGTTGTAAAGCTGGTTTGGTGGTGCTGAACTCTCTCAGCTTTTGCTTGTCTGTAAAGGTTTTGATTTCTCCATCATATCTGAATGAGATCCTTGCTGGGTAGAGTAATCTTGGTTTTAGGTTTTTCTCCTTCATCACTTTAAATATGTCCTGCCACTCCCTTCTGGCTTGCAGAGTTTCTGCTGAAAGATCAGCTATTAACCTTATGGGGATTCCCGTGTATGTTATTTGTTGTTTTTCCCTTGCTGCTTTTAATATTTTTCCTTTGTATTTAATTTTTGATATTTTGATTAATACGTGTCTTGGCGAGTTTCTCATTGGATTTATCCTGTATGGGACTCTCTGTGCTTCCTGGACTTGACTATTTCCTTTATCATATTAGGGAAATTTTCAACTATAATCTCTTCAAATATTTTCTCAGTATCTTTTTTTTTCTCTTCTTCTTCTGGGACCCCTATAATTCAATGGTGGTGTGTTTAATGTTGTCCCAAAGGTCTCTGAGACTGTCCTCAATTCTTTACACTTTTCTTTCTTTATTCTGCTCTGCAGTAGTTATTTCCAGTATTTTATTTTCCAGGTCTCTTATCTGTTCTTCTGCCTCAGTTATTCTGCTATTGATCCCTTCTAGAGAATTTTTAATTTCATTCATTGTTTTGTTCATCACTCTTTGTTTGCTCTTTAGTTCTTCTAGGTCCTTGTTAAACGTTTCTTATTTTTCTCCATTCTACTTCCAAGATTTTAGATCATCTTTACTATCATTATTGTGAATTCTTTTTCGGGTAGACTGCCTATTTCCTCTTCATTTATTAGGTTTGGTGGGTTTTCACCTTGCTCCTTCATCTGCTGTGTGTTTTTCTGTCTTCTCATTTTGCATAACTTACTGTGTTTGGGGTTTCCTTTTTGCAGGCTGCAGGTTCGTAGTTCCCGTTGTTTTTAGTGTTTGCCCCCAGTGGCTAAGATTGGTTCAGTGGATTGTGTAGGCTTCCTGGTGGAGGGCACTAGTGCCTGTGTTCTGGTGGATGAGGCTGGATCTTGTCTTTTTGTTGGGCAAGTCCACGTCTGGTGGTGTGTTTTGGGGTGTCTGTGGACTTGTTATGATTTTAGGCAGCCTCTCTGCTAATGGATGGGGTTATGTTCCTGTCTTGCTAGTTGTTTGGCATAGGGTGTCCAGCACTGTAGCTTGCTGATCATTGAGTGAAGCTGGGTGCTGGTGTTGAGATGGAGATCTCTGGGAGATTTTCACCATTTGTTATTACGTGGAGCTGGGAGGTCTCTTGTGGACCAGTGTCCTGAACTTGGCTCTCCCACCTCAGAGGCACAGCACTGATGCCTGGCTGAAGCACCAAGAGCCTGTCATCCACACGGTTCAGAATAAAATGGAGAAAGAAAAAAGAAAGATGATAAAATAAAATAAAGTTATGAAAATAAAAAATAAAAATAATTATTAAAAAATTTTTAAAGTAATAAAAAACAAAAGAAAGAAGAGAGCAACCAAACCAAAAAACAAATCCAGCAATGATAACAAGCGCTAAAAACTACACTAAAAAAACAAAGGAAAAACGGACAGACAGAACCCTAGGACAAATGGTAAAAGCAAAGCTATACAGACAGAATCGCACACAGAAGCATACACATACACACTCACAAAAAGAGGAAAAGGTGAAAAAATCATAAATCTTGCTCTCAAAGTCCACCTCCTCAATTTGGGATGATTGGTTGTCTATTCATGTATTCCACAGATGCAGGGTACATCAAGTTGATTGTGGAGCTTTAATCTGCTGCTCCTGAGGCTGCTGGGAGAGATTTCCCTTTCTCTTCTTTGTTCGCACAGCTCCCAGGGCTCAGCTTTGGATTTGGTCCTGCCTCTGCATGTAGGTCGCCGAGGGCGTCTGTTTTTCGCTCAGACAGGACGGGGTTAAGGAGCAGCTGATTCAGGGGCTCTGGCTCACTCAGGGTGGGTGGAAGGAGGGGTACGGAGTTTGGGGGCAAGCCTGCGGCGGCAGAGGCCGGCTTGATGTTGCACCAGCCTGATGTGTGCCGTGCGTTCTCCTGGGGAAGTTGTCCCTGGGTCACGGGACCCTGGCAGTGGCGGGCTGCACAGGCTCCTGGGAGGGGAGGTGTGGAGAGTGACCTGTGCTCACACACAGGCTTCTTGGTGGCTGCAGCAGCAGCCTTAGTGTCTCATGCCCGTCTCTGGGGTCCGTGCTGATAGCCACAGCTCAAGCCTGTCTCTGGAGCTCCTTTAAGCAGCGCTCTTAATCCCCTCTCCTTGCGCACCAGGATACAAAGAGGCAAGAAAAAGTCTCTTGCCTCTTCGGCAGCTCCAGACCTTTTCCCGGACTCCCTGCGGGCTAGCCGTGGTGCACTAACCCCCTGCAGGCTGTGTTCACGCCGCCAACCCCAGTCCTCTCCCTGCGCTTCGACCGAATCCCGAGCCTCAGCTCGCAGCCCCGCCCACCCCGGCGGGTGAGCAGACAATCCTCTCGGGCCAGTGAGTGCTGATCGGCACCAGTCCTCTGTACGGGAATCTCTCTGCTTTGCCCTCTGCACCCCTGTTGCTGCGCTCTCCTCTGTGGCCCCGAAGCTCCCCCCGCCGCCACCCACAGTCTCCGCCCACGAAGGGGCTTCCTAGTGTGTGGAAACCTTTCCTCCTTCACGGCTCCCTCCCGCTGGTGCAGGTCCCGTCCCTATTCTTTTGTCTCTGTTTTTTCTTTTGCCCTACCCAGGTATGTGGGGAGTTTCTTGCCTTTTGGGAGGTCTGAGGTCTTCTGCCAGCATTCAGTAGGTGTTCTGTAGGAGTTGTTCCACATGTAGACGTATTTCTGATGTATTTGTGGGGAGGAAGGTGATTTCCGCGTCTTACTCTTCTGTAATCTTGAAGCTCCTCCCCGCTAATCCATTTTAAATGTTAAAAAGAAGTTTTCACATTCAAGTAATATGGGAAAATATTGGTCACAATGATGAGAAAACCATAATTTATAATACTTTTTGCAAATTCATTAATGAGTATTGCTAATCTCTAAAAATGGTTAGACTCTGGCCTTTCTCAAACATGTGAAAACATATTTTTTTTAAAGAACCATCTAATGGGACTACTTACTTTTCAGGAGAAATTAAGTTGAGATAGTCTCTAACTTCCTCTAAAAGTCTAAGGACCAATAAATATCAAAATATATCTTGTCATAAATGAGAGTGAAACCTATAAAATATGAATATTTTTTGAAAAGGAGAAAAATTGTGACTATTTCCTATTTAAATTTTGAATTTGTTTTTTTGTCTCCTTCCTATTAGTGAAGTGAAAGTGTAAGATCTTGCTAACAAAGAAAAATATGGTATTATTGGCTGCTGCATAAGAGCAGAAAGGGTTACAGGAATAGTGAAATAAAAAGAGCTAAGCCAGGAAGAGTAAATTACTGAATCTTTCTAGCAGCAAACAACATGACATTCAAAACTAAACAAATTTTTTCTCTCTCTCTCCTACATTGGCCTAGAAGCATGTAGAAGCTAGGCATGCATGTCTACCGCACACATGCACAAATGATACACACACGCAAACTCTGATGTGATGTTACTCAATGGTTATAACACTGAAGGCATCAAAATATACTATTCAGTGTTTCACTGTCCCTGAACTGCAGCTGTAAACTCCCCATCATCTTCCCCATTGATTAATAGAGATCATTATCTTCCAATTTATGGATTTCATAAATCAGTATATATTCAGTGCCAGGAGGCATTACATGAGATGCTGGTGCTTTAGAAACACTGACTGAACGAAGATAGCGATTCCCGTCCTCTGCAAATTCGCAGTTTAGAAGAATACATAAGAGATGGTGACAGTCTGATTAAAAATTTTCAGTGAAGTTTCTCACTAACAACTATGGGTAGGTGTTTGTAATTTGCAGCAAAAACACGCTTACATCCCATGGTTAAATACACTCTAATTATTCACAGGGTTTCTAGGTAGCATGCTGCTAAATAAAACAGGACCCACCCTCTCAATTTCTAATAAGAGAATAAATGTAACCAATTTAGAATATAGAAAAGTACTCATGGGACAAAAGGATGTATTCCCTATTGTGTTTATAGTTGAACATAGGATAGGAGTTTTGTACTATACCAACCAGTTGAATTAGAATTTCAGGGAAACCAAAGTCAAGAATTCAGGTGAATAATTGAACAAGCACAAATAAATGAACAAAGACAGTAGATGTAGTAATCAAGCATAAATGCACACAAAAGGAGCACTAAGAAGGCAAGTGACTTACATGCTCCTTCATCAATTAGGAAATCCATTGTATTCAAAACTTGTTATGTACCTTCTGGCTGGGGAAACCTGATACCGATGTATGGCCAGAGAGTATCAGGGAGCTGAGCCAGCAGTAACCTGGGGAGCTTGGAGGAAATGGTGAAGAAACTCCATCTGACGGCGATTTCTTTACTATTCTGCTTACTGATAGTAAAAGAGTAGAAAGTGTATTTTTTGGGGGGATGAGTAAGGTCAAATAAAGGCAAGGAAATTCTTTTTATTACATTGTATTTTTCAAAATTTTAAATATGAATTTGAATCATTTCAGAGTGGCATATTTTTTGCTTATTTGGAATCCAGTAGTGGGTGTCTGCCCAGGGTAATATGAATTTCCTGCTGGAGTAGAGCTGAGCAGTAAGGATGTTCCACACTAGTGACAGGATGTCCCAGTCCAGATTGTCATGGCTGGCTTTGCTTCCTCATTAGTAAAGCCTTGCAGACACCATAATACTCTGGACCAAACAACCCTTCTCCTGCTTCCCAGACTCTTGGAATTTGTTGCCCTACACCTCCATCTCTACCCTGAACACCTCTACACAGTCCCTCTGCAAGACAGGACCCTTCCCAGTCCCTCAGCAAACCTGGTGAATGCTTATCCAAGGTATTTTAGGCTCATTTTATTTTTCAGCCAGTTTTCAGAAACCTGTAATCCTTGGGCCAAAAATTATCAGCAAAGATACAGCTAGGTTTTTTTTTTGAGCACCTACTATGTGTCAGATATTATTCTAAGCACTGAAGGTACAACAGTAAGCAAAATAGATAAGAGACCATATTCTCCTGAAGCTTAAAATAGTAGGAGTGGGTAAGTGATAATCAATTAAATGAATACCTGTACGTGTCAGCTGATAATCAGTTTTGTGAAGAAAAGGGATGAAGCTGGAGAGAGAGGTGTGGTCTGCCTGTGGGGGAATGCTATTTTAAATAGGGTGATTGAGGAAGGTTCCTTCAAATAGGGGTCTTGAGAAAAAAGGCTGTCAGGGAGAGAGCCAGGCTGATTTCTTGGGGGAAGAGCATAAAGATATGGGACAAAGGATGATCATAAATTTGTCTTGTTGTTCTCCTGCCTGATACTGGTGTGGGTGGGTGGGATGTGATTCTCACCAGGAGTACTCCAAACTGCTGCTTCTCAGGAAATTCTGAACTATAAGAACTGAATGGCTTGATGGGCATGGCTCTCCCATGGTTCCTTAGCTTTAAACTCACAGGGGCTTCCTTACCCACTTTGTCTTCATTGGCCCCAGTCCATATGAAACCACTAGGTGGCGTTTGGGGGGCCTCCGAGGAGCTCTGGTTCCTTATGTCTCAGCGCAGAAAGAATTCAGTGAGAGGCAAAGTGACAGACAAGAAGTATTTTATTAGAATGGGACGCTTGTGAGGCTTACAAGCAGGCAGGGGAGAGGGTGCCACACCCTGAGAACTTAGTGGGCTACAGTTTTATAATCAAAGGAAAGTGGGGAGGGGGAAAAGACCACTTTCTTCCTCATTCTTGAGTAGACATCAGACTTCCATCATCAGCTTCTCCTCCAGGTTGGGCAGGGGAGTTTTCTCATCCCTGCATGGTCAAGCCAGCTGGGACTGTCATGGCAGTATGGAAAAATTATTTCAGGTCTCAGTACAATGAGGGTCTTTCACTTGGAAATGTCACCTTTCCATAAATTATTGTTTTTTTATGTGTGCAAAGAGCATGTCCTAGTGGTCATTAACTTATTACTGAGCTCACTGGACAGGTCTCATGCCACCACCGTTTTATTGTTTGGGGGCATGTCTCACGCTTCTGTTGCATGGTTTTGTTGCTAAGCAAGCCTGCATGGCTTTGTGGTTAAGCAAACCTGCTTTCTTGACTGATCATTAACTTACAGGGGTCTCTCATAACGTTTTTCTTTTCCTATAATCCCCTAGTGGGATTAACTATTTAATTACCTACTTTCTCCCTTTACTCTGTCCTTGTCACATACACAACTTTCTTACCTCTCTCTTCATTATCTACCTAGTCTTGACCTATTTGTTCATCATCCCTATGATTCTCTAACACCTTAGAGTCTCCAGGCCCTTACTCTCCTGCATCACCACACTGAACATCTAATACAGTAACTAAGGCAGGAGTTTGAAAGGTTATGAGGGAATAAAAGAGTAGGTGCTGGTGGTGGCTTCAGATTTTTCCCCTTCACATCGTCGTCAGCTGTGAACATTGCGGCTGGGGAACAATGCCCAGTTTTCTTGAACTTACTTTGGAAGACATGGACCTTGAAATGGTTTCAATTTGTCTTGGAAAGGATAAGATCATTTTATCACATGCTTAGTGTCCTAGCCCACCAAAGAAATGGGATATACTGTACTCTCCAGACAAGTAACAAGATTCATAACAGGGATGGTGGCTGAAAGGATGTGCTCCTCTAGGTGTTCATAACAGAATAGGGAGAAAGGAAGCCTTATGTGTAGCTTCTAAAATCTTCAGTGGTGATACGCTCACCTAAATTGACATTTGCTGTGACTAGCCCAAGTCCCAGTTCTTACGATTTTCTACTGTGTAGGACATCGTGACACCCCAAAACATTGTGCTTACCAGACAGAAGTACTGTTGTTGTCGAACGTAAGTTCCTGTGCCTGACCCTCAGTGAGGCCAAACAAACTGAAATCTCAGGGTTTGGAGCAGAAAAAAGTTAATCGCAGAAAAAAGTTTATCGCAAGGGACAAGCAAGGAGAACAAGCAGCTTGTGCTCAAAAGACCTGAACTCCCTGAAGGGTGTCAGAAAAGAGTTTTTAAAGGGAAATTTGTGGGAGGAGAGGGGGAGGGCTGCAGGGTGTGTGACTCTCTTCTCATTGGTTGGTGGTGAGGTAACAGGGTGGGATTCCGGGAATCTCAGTCATCAGCCTTTACCTTCCAACCAGTCTGGGGTCCCGTGCTTGTGCTCAGCCTGAAGTTACTGTCCTCCACCTGGGTGGGAACTCCAGCTCCTGTAGAGGAACACAGAGATAAGTGTCAGATTGCTGTGCACATCCCCCAGGAGGAACCAGGACCCTGCCCCATCGCTGCACTATTGTTTCTTGACTGCCTTTCCTTTGTTTCTGCATTCCCTCACTTCCCTAATTAGCAGCTGTCTGAATCTGCCCTTTGGAACTTAGGGGAGGTCTAGGAGGCTGAAGCTTTTTTCCTACACACAAGAAATGGGGGTCACAGAAAGGTCTTTGCACTCACAGGGGCCCCACAGGGTCCCACTTTGTTTCACTGTGAGTACTTTGAGGCACCCTATTAGAGCACATATTTCTCCTCATTGTGTATGATCCTTTCTTTTTAAGGAAGCTCCACTTCACCAGAAGCTGGCAAGCATTTCTCTTGCTGATCTCACCTTTCCTCACCATGCATTTTCTTTACTGAAGCATTAGTTACATTAAACACTTGCATTTTCACACTAGCATTTCATTTTAAAATATAACAGGAAATGATCAGTGTTACATAACCTCAGTCATTCTACAAAGAGGAGTAAGAAAATGTTGGTGTCTTTTAAAGGTTAGAGAAAGTGATCAAAGTGATTAAAATCATCTCGAATACCATCCTTGGTTAAAATATTTGAGAGCTTAGTTTTTCAACTTGGATAAATAAATGGCATCTGGTAAAATACAAATCAAAGAGTGAAATAAGAAATAATTACTGTGCAGCATCTTTGGTTCAGGAATAGGAGAGGGGAGGGTACTTTTTCTGTTCAATCACCAGAGGGGAAGAAAAAAATTGGTGCTGTTAAGGTTACATGGTATTTCAAATTCTGCATCTCCCAAGGATTACTCCAAGTATAGTGAAGGTGAACACCTTTTTTTCCCTGAGTACTCAAAACCTATCAACAGGAGCACATTTCTCCACTTCCTCAGATTCATAGTAAGTCAGTTTCACTGCATGGAAAGCAAATCCTACTGGGAGCAGAGAAGATGCTTGACCAAAAAAATATACTACTAAATATTCTAAGAAGCAAAAACAAGCAACAATAACAAACAAACAAAAACAATTATAATACATACCTCTGAAAACCAGTGTTAAAAGTTTTGTCATCTAAATTTGTGTTTTTTTTTTTAAATGAGTCCTAGATTGTTTTACTTATGGGTCCAATGTCTCATTTAAAAGTTAAACCAATTTTGTATGTGTATGTTGTAGTTATTAAAGTAAATGACACATTTTAACAATTATTTCACACAAAAATGGACAGAAGTTTAACTGAACGTTCTCTGACTAGCCTGGTGATAATGTAAATTTCAGTGGTGGATTTAGGGCTGAATAGCATCACTTAACATTTATTTCTAATTCCCTAAAGAAATACAGAAAACACTCCCTCACACATGTGCACACTCACACAAAAACAACTTCACGTTTCAGTGAGGAGTACTACTTCGGACATGGTCAGCATTCCTGGTATGGTGCCAAGAAAATGAAATTCACACCCTTCTCTGAAAGAAGGTGCCTCTGCTGCTGTTTTGGCCTGGTCCAGAGCTACAGCTGTAGTCTCAGTTGTAGACTCTGTGGACTCTGGTACAGCTTTCACCTTTTCAAGAAAGAAGACACAGTTGTTTCTTTTCTCCCCAAACTTCAGTAATTTTAGTGCTGGCTTTATTCCTGCTCCTTGATGGTCAGGGTGTTCCAAGATTTTGCAGTCCTCGAAACTCATTTCAGAAGGCCCCTTCATGAGAATTCCTGGCAGGGAGTCTGGCCAGAGCATCAAAATATTGTCATAAAATTCATATTTTATTGCTCTTATTCCTGTAATAGGAAGCACCCAGAAGCTTATCCCGTGTCCTGTCAGGTGGAGAATGTTTGAAGACTGTTTAGCAGAATCATGTTGGCAAGTTTTAATTTTAATGGCATCCTCAAAATAAGTGTTGGCTTCTGCATCATATTTCCCTGGCCCTACTTCTGCCCGCCCAGGATTCACTAACAAATGATCTAGATTAATTTAGAGAAGATTGGGAGAGAACTCCAACAAAAATAAAGAAGTAGAAAGACATATAGATATATAGTATATGCTATACCTCAATTTAAAAAAGTAGATAGATCAGTACATCATTAGATCAATAGATCCATAGATAGATAGATAATAGAAAGAAAGAAAAAGAAAGAAGGAAAGAAAAGAAGAAAGAGAAAGAAAGAAAGGGAAGGAAGGAAGGAAGAGAGGAAGGGAGGGAAGAAAAAGGGAGGGAGGAAGGAAGGAAGAATCTACGAGTGATTTTCACTTTGTTTTCTTTGAGTGAGATTTGATATTACTTTATGTTTGTGGAATCCAATAAATAGAGTTCTGGGTTATTGATCCATAAAAAGAGGAATATATTTATGCTCACACATCACATGCTCCTCTGTCTTTTTCTGAGCTTCTCTGCTCCATTGTCTATTATGAGGGATAGATGTTGACTTTGGATATTTTTCTTGGTTCACTTGGTGTTTGATTCTTGTGCCAGACCTGCTTCTCAGCCATTGTGTGTTATGCATTTAATCCCTAGACTCTAGTAACCTTTGGCTGTGAAGATAGGTGGATCCATGAATATGCAGTGCATAAAAGTTCACACAGTGAGCCCCAGAAGAAAATTAGATTTTACAATTAGTAGTACCAATCACATTTCTACTGTAGGTTCTTTACGCCCACCCTCGTGTGTTCTTTTCTTAAACGACCTCCCCCTTAAACTTCTCAACTTTCTCCTCTTCATACCCAACCTAGTTGTGGAGATGTTTTCATTATGTATATTAGCAAATGAGAGTAAATGGGTGTTACCCTCTTTGGGAGTATTTGTACTGAGAAGCATTCCACGCCAAGACCCCTTAAATCAAAACATTATAGATCCACCCATTCCATCTACTCTAAAGGCTGATTTTGCTTCACACTTAAAAGGATTTGACTACTTGGGCTGGTAAACTCAGTTACAGTATACAGACAACCTTATAAAGTTTTCTGGCTAGAATGTATGGGTTGTTTTACTCTGTTGAGCAGTCATAATTTCAAAAGACTACACGATCACACTCTCAAGGTTGAATAATCACTGGTGGTGTCCTGATGAGCCAAAATATCACAATAAGGCTAAATAGCATATGCTTTTGACCCAGCTGTCAGGTGTTATTAATAGGCTGACTTAAAAACTGAAAGCAGTAGGGGTGCCATCGACATTTTGAGGCCCATATGCTTAATGCAGTAAAACACCTGCCAAGGCTGGCTTCTGGTTCCAAATGAAGTAAGTCAAGCTTGCTTCCCCCTCACAGTTAAAAATACATCAACACCTACTCAGAGTGTTTCAATGTGCCATAACCCTCAGGCTATCACCTCTTCTACTCTGAACTGTTATGGTCCCAGGTAAAACAACTGTTTCAGTTCTTCTCACCTTTGTAGTAAACTTTATAGTATGTATTCCTTTACTCTGTCTGTGCTTGTGTGTGTTAATTGGGCTCCTCGCCTTTTACTATCTCCGAAATTATAAAGTTGAAATGGAAATTTTGTGCACTTACAACATAGAAACCAAGGAGAATTTGGAAAATCCTATCTCAAGATGCTACGTTGTGGTGACGATCAGATAGATCAGAAAGTAACCTAAACTTATAAACTGTTATGTATCGAGCCATAATAGTTCTATATCACGGGAAGAATGGAAATGAAGACTTTTTTTTTTCTTACTAAGGATGAAGTACACTTCTTTCAGAAGTCACTGAAAGTGTGTCTCTATTCAAATTCTTTGGGTAATCTAGTTTTAAAATCATTTGTTTTACATGGCTTCATTTAAAAGAGAAATGTTCAAGTTGTTGGTTATTCTGTGGGTGTCATTATGGTGGAACTGAGCAGATAGGAGTTTTTTATTGAGATTAGGTCAATCTGAACAATGGAAAAGCATGTCGTTGGCTTTTTGACTTGAGTAGGTTCTCCATATTTTGTACGTATAATTTTAGTAATTATTTCATTTTAGCAAGAATCTATTATTCCTCTTGTCTACTGGTCTGGGGAGTGCTGGACTGTAGGGGGAGGGAGAAGAGTGGGATAGAGAGTGATGCTGACAGTTCACACTTTATCCCAAGACCATACTTGAAGATATTTGCTTTAGTTGCTTGCATTATTCTGCTTCATTTCCTTTGGTAATCTTTCAGTTTGAATTTTCTGTTCATCTTCTTCATTTTCTTGGGTAGTTTAAAAACGAACTCTCAAGACAATTTCAAAAAAGCAGCTCCCAAAATTTTTACCAATGATACATGCATTCCATTTCTGTACATTCTCCCAAAGTGACTATTTGACAAGGCAGGTTTCAGTTGACTATTATTATGTTTTTCTGTTTTTGTAAGTCATTATTTTTCCCATCTTGTAGTTGTTATTTTAAACACTGAATCTTTTACATCATTTAACAAATGACTATCCAATACTGATAACTGTCATTGAACTTTCAAATGCATTTTGTATACTGCCAGATGTTGACTACCAAGCTGAGAGAATCTGAGCTATTGTTATCTACCCCTTCTCTTTTCTTTTTTCTCTGGAGAAATAATCAATTCCATTTATAGTCATCATCTCTCCCATTGCCTTACCCAACTAATACTTACAGGAGGGTTGAAACAGCAATGCAAGTTCATGCCAAACTCCTACAGCATTTCTAATGTTCAAGATGAACTGAGTTTATTTTTCTGTGCATTGTGGAGGAAATAAAGGTAGTAATAGGATACCTCAGCAAAGATTGTTGGAAGATAATTTCATGAGTAAATGTCAGATCAATAGTGTTATATTCTTCTGACATTTCTTCCCTTGTGATGCTCCCAGCTCAGCTAGAATCTAAACTAGAATCACCTAATAAGCATAACCAAGGAAGCATTACCATTGACAGTTGGTCTATTTGAGTTCTTTTTCAGGTGTTCACACCACCCAAAGGAAAAAATATATTTCCTTTACTTCTGAGATCTTAATGATGCCCTCTCACTACTGCATTCACTGTGCTTTCCATCCTTTTTTCTTCTCTGGCTTCATTTCTTCTGCTTTCTTATACCACTTTTATAGTCACACAAAGACACTTAACATTCAAAAAATGGTAGTGCCCTTGATGATTATTTTTATGTCACTGCTCAATAGCCTCAGTTAAAACTCTAATTTTATATATGCACAGTGGATAAAAAGAGCTCAAGGTCTTCTTAGGCAATAAACATGACAAGTCCTGCCTTTCATAGGCCGTGAAAGTAGCTACAGTCCCCAAGGAACATGTCAGAGGCATTATGATTGCTTCCTCCTGCTAGTCATTTGATTTCTCATTGGCAGTGGAATAAAAAAGTATAAAAAATCTTCTCCACTGCAAATTCTTTGAGACAGGCTAAATGTTTGCCAAGTGCAGTAAGTACCAATACAAGTAATAAAATAAATTAAAAACAGAAGGCAGAATGTTATAACCACTTTAAATGTTTTGAAACAGTAATTTTTGTGAAATTTTTTGAAATAGCGATTTTGACCACTTACATAATTAAATACTAATACAGACTTCTCTTCAAATAATACAGATATCCAAATTACTATATAGTAATTGGACAGTACTCTTTATACTATTACTGTTAAGAAATAATGACGCAAGTACATTAAATGTTTTCACATTTACTGAATCTTATTGGACTTTTCTACACAACCATTATAAACATTCAATCAAGAACCACAATGATATTTTACATTTGACTCCTTTTTTTTTCTCACAAACATCTAATTCATAACATATTCTTTCTGTTTTCTGTTTGAAATATGTCCCGAATTTCACCACTCTCACTATCTCTATTGACACCTCGTTTCAGCCACCTCAGTCTCTTAGATAAATTATTGAAATATCTTCCTAACTGGTCTGCCTACTTTGGGCCTTGCCCCCTTGCAGTATTTCCTCAACACAATAGCCAGAGTGATCTTTTCAAAACACATCAGATCGTGTTACTTCTCTGCTCAATAATTTTATGACTTGTGAGAGTAAAAGTCAAAGTCAGAGGTCTACCCTGTCTGCACCTTCAACCCCAATCCCTACTTCTCTGACCTCATCTTCAACTAACATCTCCTCCCCTTCTCCCATTCCTGCCACATTACCTTCCTGGCTGTACATGCCAAGCACAGAATCATATCTCTTTCCAGTTCCAGCTCAAATGTCACCAGAGTGAGAGCTTCCTTACTATCCTGTTTATAAATGCAACACTCCCACTTTCCCCCTGCATGCCCCATACATTAACTCATCATCGTTCTCCATAGTGTTTATTAACCAACTGATATATTTCATGAATGTATTAATTTATCATCTTTCTCCTTTTCTTCTTAAATGCAAATTCCACGGAGAGAAGGGATTTTTTTCTGTTTTATTTACTGCTAATAACCCAAATCACTAGAATATTGTCTGATTATAGCCTGTGCTTAATAATAATAGCCTGTGCTTAATAATTATAGTCTGTGCTTAATAATAATATTAATTAATATAAATGAATGAAAAGAACATGCTTGGTGGAATATGTTGAACACGGTAATTACACCATAAATGGTAGCTATTGTTATAAAGACAATTTTTTTTCCAGGGGATGTACTGTATTTTATACAGTCAAAGTTACATTTAAATTCTACTAATAGACAAGTTGTCCACTAAGAAAACCTGGACAAGTTGTCTAATTTCAGTGAACATTTGAAACAATTTGAAACATTTGAACAATTTCAATGAACCTGGATGAAAATGACAAGTTTGAAATGTCTACTATAGTGTTTGGTCCAAATCGATAGAGATTTGTTTTCTCTCTGCTTCCTATCCAGCCCCTCTTAGTGCTCTTTGACAATTACTTTTTGAGTGTCTACCATGTGTCAATCACTGTGATTGCCACTGGATGTCAAAATATGAGATACACTTCTTGCTTTAGTCCATTGAGAAGAAAACACATAAGGAAAAAAAAAAAGTGCTGTCAAAGAAATAGAGAAAGTAAAATAATGGATGTATGGAGGAAAGACACCTAACAGTGGACAAGTTGCCTGGATTAGGTAGTACCTAAGCTTAATCTTGAAGGATGACTGACGTTTATCCAAGCATCCAAGCTCAGAATGAGGAAAGCTTTTCTAGGGGAAGCGAAGAGCATAAGCAAATGTACAGAGACCTGAATGAACACAGCATGTGTGGGAACGTGTGACCAACTGTGTAAGGCTCGAGGGCAAGGTACAAACCAGCAGTGACAAAAGAGGAGCATGGGGATTTTGGAAGATACCAGGATATGGAAAGTCCTGTATGTCACAGTAAAGAACTTAGATCTTGTCCCATCGTCACTGGCAGGGGTGTGGGGTGGGTATGAGAGTATGGCGGAGCCACATCTGTGCTTTAGAAAGATAATTATGCCAAATATGTGAAGGAGGAATTTTAGTAAGTCTCAGGAAAGTAGGGCTTTAAGAGTATGGAATATGGAACCAGAATTTTAAGTTCCACTCTCACCAGTTCCACTGTTTCCGTTGGCTCCAAACCCACTAATATGTTCACATTCTAAACTTTCACTTTCAAGCCGTGCAGGCTTTGAAAAGTTATGCACTGTTTCAATTTTCTTTTCTGTAAAAATGAGATTAAAATCAGTATAGTTTCCACCAAGGTGTTATTATGAGTATTAAAGGCATTAAATTTGTCAAATTGTAAGGACACTTAACTAAATATATGAATTATAAAACACCTTTAACAATTTGTATAAATAAGAACTATAGGATACCAATTAAAGTCATTATTTTATTTTATTTAAAAATTTTAAAAGATTACAGAAGTCTAATTAGGAAGTTGTTCTTTTCCGTTGAGATAGCAGTGGTAGTTGTGATGGAGAGGAGATGGATTCAGAAGTATTTGTGAAGTAAAACTCTCAGAGCTTGGTAAATGAGAGGCCAGGTTGGGGAGGATGGTGGGGGGTAAAGAAGCCTGAGACTTCTTGGATAGAGTCCTCGGTTTCTAGTTTGGGTAATTCTGGATGTCATTTAATGGAATCTGGGATAAAGGAGGAGATATTCATATTACCCAGTTCTATCTATCTTTTCATTTACCAAATACTTATTCAGTACCTAATATGAACCTCTACTATGCTAGGTACTGAGAATACAAGAGTAAACAAGATACATGTGATTTCTGCTTTCATAAAGCTTAAATTCTAATGAATGAGGAAAGAAATGGTGGAAATAAACACCTAATGGATGAAATAAGCAACTAATTAAATACATGATATTTAATTACAAATATAAGTGCTATTTAAAAAGTTATAAAACGTGACAGAGAACAGACCATGTAACCTAGGGACTGACCTAGTTGTAATGAAGAGGAGGTGGATTCAGAAGTATGTGAAGTAAAACTGTCAGAGCCTGGTGAGTGATCAGTGAGGTGGTGACATTTAAAAATATCTGAGAAATAAGCAGACAATGACAAAGGTGTATGTAAGATGAAGCTAGTAAGATAAACAATGTGCAGGGCTTCTTTTTGGCTACCGCATATATGTATGTGCGATGGAAAGCCACTGAAGTGTTTAAAGTATAAAATACCCAATCCTGTCTGTGTATTTAAAATGTCCCTGTTACATGCAGCATTTTATGTGAAATGGATTAAAGCAAGGTAAAGAGTGAGTCTAACAGAGAGGCTTTTGTAATAGTTCAGGCAGGAGAGAGTAAAAAGTTGGACTAGCGTGGTAGTGATGAAGATGCGAAGAAATAGAGAACCTTTAAAGGTGAGAGAGTATTTTATAACCGATGAATAGGTCACATCTTTCTAGTGGCAGGATCTCAAACGTATCCCTTCTCAAGGTCTATGTTTGGGAGGGTGGAAAGGGGAGTGTTGGGGAGAGTAGAAAGGAGAAAGAAACATGCTTCATATAAAAACAGGGCCACTACTTGCATCTTGCAGACCTGCAGCTCAGGTGTCACGGGCTGCCTCTAGACTCACACCACCAAGCACCTGACTCTGTCAGTCAGGCATGCTGCTTACACTGTGTTCAGGTTGTCCAGGAACGTGTGCCAACCTCTGTGATCTCTGATATCCTTCGAGCTGCTTTTCACTCTCTATTTTCACCCTCTGAAGCCTGTTTCAGGGTCAAATACCTTATGCGTCTCTCTAGCTAGTGGGAAAATTTTTTTCTCTGTCTGGATCCATTGCTTTTATGATAATGTATTAGCTGGCTATGGCTCAATAACAAACTTTCCGAAAACTTAATAGCTTAAAATAACACAGTTACTATCCATAGTTTCTGTGGGTCAGGAAACTAGGCAGGCTTAGCTAGGTTCTCTGAGTTAGGGTCTCTCATCAAGCTGCCATGAAGGTACTGTTTGGGTCTACAGTATCATCCAAAAGCTGGATTGGAGAAGGATCCACTTCCAAGGTTACTCACATGGCTGTTGGTAGATTTCAGTCCTTTACTGGCTGTTGGCTAGAGAAAGTCCTCAGTTCCTAGTTACTTGGGTAACTTGGGATAGTTCACAACATAACCAGCCTCATCAGAACAGGAATGGGAGAAGAGCCAGGGATAGAGAGAGAGAGGGACAGAGAGACAGTCAGAGAAAAAAAAACAGGCACAGTGTCATAGTCTTTAAAGCTTAATCTCAGAATTGCCGTCCCATTGTCATTTATATTCATTAGAAACAAGTAACCAGATCCAGCCTGTGCTCAATTTGAGATTACACAAGTGTGTGAGTTCCAGTAGGCTGGTATCACTGGGTGTCATTTCAAAGCTGTTTGTCACAAATGGGATGCATTCAGTGTGTATGGGACTTTGGGTAACACACTTCCTTATTTTTAGTAGAGGTTTCTCCTCCCTGGGCCACACAGAGTGTCAGGTCCCCTTCATATATCCAGGTTCTTTCTCAGTATGTGCAGCCTACCACCTGCCTTCTTGTCCAATCCCATATATTTTTAAAAACTAGTTTATAACTATGATGAAGGTGTCTAGAAAGATACCTTAAACTGTTAACAGTACTTTATCTCTGCAATTACGGGCAGGGTCAGAGACTTCCACTTTCTCGTTTTCTTTTTTCTCCTTTGTTGACTGACTGCCTGAATACATACTACTTTTATCAAAACTTTTTTTTTTTAACAAAGGGAAAAATAGTCATAAAAAATTCCACAGCAGAGCATTCCAGGGAAGATCATGTACACTGGCTACTCAGCCTGCACTCCAACCTCTCCATCTTTCCCATCAAACTGGATATTTTCTCGCAGGGTCCTGCAGACAGTCCTTGAAGTCTTACCTTTGTTGTCTACTCCTAAGTCTCTCACAGTTAATCAGATAAGTCTGTTTAGGTCTAGAGCCCAGTGGTACACAAGGTTCAAGTCTTTTTCTATTAGATTCTTAGATATCAAGCAAATCAGAGGAACTGGCCAGAAACTAGTTTAATTGCTAAATATTTTATCATCCTAGACGCTTAAGGTGAACTTCCAAGAGACATCCACCTTTAAAAGTCAGTATGTCCGATTATCAGTTCCAGCGCAAATGAAGACAATATGATAATTACTGTTCAGCAGACATGCTGTGATGGAACAAATGTATTACGGTTTTATAAAGCAATTAATGGGTTCAGCAACCTACATGCATGGGCTATTTTTCTCATATTGGTTTAAACTGCAGTTTATAAAAAATGTCAATCTGATTATTATAATTCTCTGATCAAAATTGTCAATTTTTAAATATCATTATAGCTTTTAAGATGAAGTTTTAACTCTAAGTGACACATGTGCTCTCATTATCCAGCCCCTGCCCACCTCTGTTGTCAAATCTAGTTCTCTCTCCACAAGCATTCTTCCCTCCAGGCTTTCTGAGCCACACATAGTACTGCCTCAAGCCTCTGTGCCTTTGACCATGCACTTCCCTTGCTCTGTTGTCTCATTCATTCCTAGCCTCCCCTCCTTCCAAGCTCAGTTCAAGTGTACTGTGCCTTAGAGAGCTTTCCTTGATTCTCCAAGGTGGAGGATCAGATCTCCTTGAAAGAGATGACTGCACTCAGCTGCACACTGCGCAGTTAGCTGTGAGCCTCCAGCTGTCGGCCTCTTCCGGATCCATCTCAGCTTTTGAACCACTGTCGTCATGCTCTAGGACCTGGGTAGCCCCAGCCAGTGCTGAGTATTACAGAAGAACTACAAGGGCCTCTTCTTTTATCCGAAGCAGGCCTCCTTGAAAGGGCAATCTAGTCCAACAGGAACTCCCTGTTGGACTAGACATACATTAGCTCTGCATCTTGGTCGGAGGCTCCTCTTGTCATTCCTGTTTCTTCTGCCTATTATCTTTCCACAGGTGTTAGCCCCCAATAAAGCTCCTTATTCTGTCTCACTATCTGCTTCCCAGCAGACACACTGAACACATCCACTGAGAAGTCAGTGCTTTTCTTCTGTTACTCACCATGCGGACATCTTCTATAGCACTTGTCACATTGTATCATAGTGAGAAGTATGTGTGTGTGTGTGTGTGTGTGTGTGTGTGTGTGTGTGTGTGTGTGTCTGTCTGTCTGTCTGTCTGTCTCTCCCATTATTCTACAGTGCTCTTGAGAGCAGAGATCAAGTGTTATTGGTTTTTGTTTCACCGATCTTTGCACAATGACATGGTATACTGCAAGAGCTCAGTAGTGTCTTGAGTGGCAAAATTGCCAATAGGCCAGTCACTGAACCACATTTTCTTCTCCGTTGCTTTTATCAGCTACTGTCTCATCTCCTTCCCAACTATTACTTCCATTTAATACAGCCACTCATGCTGTTCTAAGTCCCAGAGTTTTGCCTTCTACTGCTCTACCTCTTTGCAAGATTTTAGATAAAACTCATAATTTAGTGATTGTGGAAAAAACAATGTTCATTTGTATTAATTTTTTTTAACATATCACCCCTAGGTCAAGTGAGTTTGCTAGTTTACTGACCTCAGAGTTGTAATGGCATTATAGATAAAAGCAAGAATTATTTCCTGGGTAGGATTGGGAGGGAATTCTTCTTTTGAAGTATAGTACTGCATAACAAATTACACCAAACCTCAGCAGCTTAAGACAACAGTTATTATTTCATAGATTCTATGGGTCAGGAATCTGGGCATGACCGACCGGGTCCTCTGACTCTGGGTTCCTCACTGAGGTGTTGGCTGGGTTTGTAGTCTTGCCAAGGCTTTACTGGGGGAGGAAACACTTTCCAGATCTTGTACATGGTTGTTGTCTCTGAGGGCCTCAGTGCTTCACTGGCTGTTGCCGGAGGAGGTCACCCTCAGCTCATTGTTGCCTGGGTCTTTTCATAAAGCAGCTCAAAACATGGCAGCTGATTTCATCCAAGCATGAAGAGCTAGAGGATGTGGAAGCAAGGTAAAAAACATGGCCTTTTGTCACCTAATCTCTTCATGCTGTACTCTGTTCATCAGAAGTGGGTCATTAAGTCCAGTCGTCACTTGAGGGAGGGAATTACACAGCGGTGTGACTAACAGGAAGCCGAGCTCACTGGGAGCATACCTCATGTGATAACTAAACTCTTTTTTTCTCTTCATCAGGACTTCCCTGGTGGTTCAGTGGTTAAACTCCGTGCTTCTACTGCAGGGGGCACAAGTTCGATCCCTGGTTGGGGAACTAAGATCCCACATGGGGAGCTAAGATCCTGCATACTGCATGGCCAAAAAAAAAAACCCCAAAGTCAAAACCTCTTTGTCAATACTCTATGGTTTCTCTCTTCAACTCCTCCATAATAACATTTTCAGCTTAGATCACAAGCATTTATTGAACACTTAATTTGTGCAGATGCTTCTAAACTATAACATAGGTCTTCATTTCTCACTACTCTATTTAGCATGCATATTATTGTATAAAACTTCAGTTCCTTTACTCATTCAGTATATATTTATTAACCACCTACTATGCACCTGAAATTGTACTAAATATTGGAATTTCTGAAATGAATAAGGACTCAAATTTTTAACCTACACCAATTTTTAGGTATAATTTAATTAGCTTTACTTTACAGTTGAAGTGACCTTTTAAAACTTAATTCTGTAACAGTATTTTTATAGAAAAATAACTAGTCTTTGGTATAATGTATACTTTGAGAATTATGGTATCAGGTTAGTTACGTGTTTGGGTTTTAGAACATGGCAGGATAAATACCCTTGTTTGAAAATTCATTATTGCTCCTGTTTCGTTGTTCCTATTAATGTTTTGTTTATGCCATTAAACTGGCTGCGGTGATTTAAATTCCTGTTTATAATAATGTGTGAACCCAGACATTTATAGTAGGAACATTAAAGTGAACTAGGCTAGTACATATTCACAACAGTTGCAGTTTTCTCTCTCTCTTTTAATACTACTGATTTAGTTTGCATTAAACTTAAAGTTGTATTCCCTTTGCAAATTGCTTTTCTCCTTTACTCTCAAATATATCGTAAATTAATTATAAAACTACTAAGCATATACCTATAATATGGAAAACAACTGCTCTAAGACCGACCAGAATGATACATGTGGTTCCTAGAAGTCTATCTACTGGATTGTGTATCACAATAAAACAAATACAGCGTGGTGTAACCAAGAGTTATATGAGCTGGTTCTCAGACTCTTTCTGCCTCTGTCACAGTAGAAAGAACAGAGAGTAGAAAGTAAAGGAGATAAGATGTGATAGATCAGTAACATGGAGTAATAATGACACTTTGGGATTCTAAATATAAACAATCTGATGATAATTAAGTTCAAGGTGAGAGAACAGAAAAGTGAAACTAGCTAATATGAGATTTATCTAGGGTTAGCGGTATAGCCATTGTTAGGATTCTACACATATATACACAGTTTTTGAAAAAAGTAAGTAAATAATTGCCTTGGCCAAAATCTTAGAAATGTTTTAATTGTTTAACTTTGTATTATGAATTCTTTTTTAGATGTTTGGTAAAACCATTGTGGCAGATGACAGGTCAGATTTTAATTTGTGGCATGAAAGCACCGTGTGAAATGTTTGCTCTGCTGGCCTCTGACTCTCAAGCTGAGAGATTTGGGGTTACAGTGACCCCTGGGGGACAAGGAGAGGGTTTATGGGGTTCACAAATAAAATATGTTAACTCTAGAATCTCCCTGGGATTATAGAGAAAAAATAAAACTTAGATTTCAGGCATGGGATTGAAAATATTTTTAAACAGACTTGTTTTGATAGAATCAGTTTATTTCCTTTGCACTAGAATAGACAAAATTACTACTTTGTGGGGAGGGCTGGTGGGTGGAAATTTTACTTGCCAGCGGACAGTGAACAACATCTGGAGACATTTTTCATCTCTCCAAAATTAGAGAGCGATAGTGAGTTAGCAGTGAGTAGAGGCCAGGGATGCTGCTAAATGTCCTACAGGGCACAGGAGGCCCCCCTGCAACAAGGAACTACCTGGCCTCAAAAAACAATAGTGCCAAGTTTGAGAAATGCTGAGCTAGGAGTGAAGTAGACGCTGAAAGAAGACGTGGAGGAAGGCAGAGTAGAAAAAGTGGTGTCTTTGTCCCCTCTGCCAACGAGGGTCAGGGGAAGGAGGAGGAAGGACAAAAGAGTTCCTGGCAAGATCAGGGCAAACCTAAGTGAAGAAAAGACTGATGTCTGGTTTTTCAACTGCAGCACAAGAAAGGAAGGCCACAAATGTACCCTGGGAAAAAGACGGTGACATCTGGGTGTGAGAGGTACTTAAATAATCCCCTTAGTTTCCCACAAGTCTGAAGGTTGCATGAGGAGATGTGTGTTTCCCCCAGGGCCAGAGTGAACTGTGGAGTCTGGCTGGGGAGTGAGCCAAGAAGACATTCCAAGGAAAAGGGAACTCACCTCAGATAGGTGCACATGCATTGCTGATGGGGAGAGGGGAGGGGCCTGAACATGCACCAAGGCTCCATCCAAGATTCAGAGACATTAGCACATGGGCAAGCAGTTGACCAGCTCTGGAGTCTAAGGAGATGCTGTAATCCCTACTAAGATGTTTTTCACCTAAAACCCTAAAGGAATGAACCCCTCCTTCCCCTTCCACACACACTGCTAATACTACCACTGGAAACTGGCATGCGGGGACCATGTCCTGAGCATTTAAAAGGAAGATAGAAGGGAGAAAAGGGAGACGAGCCTTGGAGGGGAAAACAATGATATGGAGATGAACTTCTGAGCATCACTTCTGAGCATGCTTCTTTAGTGGCTAAACTCTTCTGAAGTGGCCTGAAAATTTGTGCAATAGTATTAAATTTACCTGAAAGCTGATACAGTAAGTCATCTGACAGAGACTCAAAAATTAGTCAAGAAAAATTCCATTTTATACACCTCTGTTATATGAGCTGTTGTAACTGTGAAATATCATACCTGTTACAGTATTTCTGGTGCTTTTTATTTCTTGACATTGAATAGTAAACTCTGAGAGACAGGACCTTCGATATAACTGATCATTTACCTTCCCTTGGCTTTACTGTTTCATTCCTAGAAGTTGTATTCCTTAATGATCTGCCAATGGTTTACATTTTGGCATCGCCAACCTGTTCATCTCATTAAACCTTACTCATTCTTTTTGCTTCAACTTAAACATCTCTTCCACCTGGAAACTTTCCCTGACCACTACAGATTAGGTTAAAATCCCCTGAAATACATTTTCATAGCGCTTAACAAACTTTGCTGTAACTCTTTATTAAATTATTCATTTTCTTTGAAGACAAAGTCAGTGTTTATGGCTGGTCATGGACTTTCCGGGGCCTAACACAGTACTTTATACTTCACAGGCACTAACAAATATAAATTTATCTAACTAAGTAATTAAATCTGTTGAAATCTGCAATGACAGTTAAGTTTTACAGCTAATTACAGCTCTTAAAGCCTTTCCCCCATTTTCTACATTCAAAAGCCTATTTCTGCTACATATATCATTTATGAAAAGTATTTGTTTTTAAAACTGAACTTTGAAACTCTGTTGCCTCCTATTTCCTGGGTGACATAAAGTAGGACCATGGCATGTAAGTGAGGGGATGATAAATTAGATATTTGGGTTAGAAGCTCCCAAGGGTGACATACTGGACTGTTTCAGAGAACCAAATGCACATAACAAATATTCAACTGTTTTTTTTTTTGAATAAGGGAGAAAATGTGGTGGAAAACACTATAGGTTTTAGAGACTGACACAAGCAAGGTAGAGGGTTGGCTCCACTGTTTACCAAGTTTGTGATCTTGGAAGTAACCTATTCAAATGTCTGTTTCTTAATATGAGGAAATTGGCATAACAATACCTACTTGTATTTTTGCCGGTTATATATTTGCATCTGTGTGTGTGTGTGTGTGTGTGTGTGTGTGTGTGTATTTTCATCTAAGTCCTTGTACAGGCTAAATCATAATCCAATTTCTCCCCATAAAAATGTTAAGTGTCTTTAGTGCACATTTCCAATTCTGCTGGTGGAAGAAGTCAGTTGGTCTCTTGAATGACACCTTCAACTAACTAGGAAGGGCCCTACTGCTTTTTTTTTTTTTTTAATCTTCAAGCTCATCAGAGAAGAGACTAATCCAAGTTGCTCTATGCTCTCATAGCATGGTGTGTTATGAAACATTTACTGGATTCCTGGTGATTAATTTCTGAAACTGCTCCATCGCCAAAACATTTAACATTTAGGGCATTGCTTAAAAACAGGGAATTCCCTTTGACAGAAGTTGCTAACGAGGGTAAAAAACACATGTCCTCTCTCCCCTTGATAGGCCAGATCCAGGGAACCAAGGTCTGTAGAATGCCAACGTCTCAATTTCTCATTTTGCTTGAAAAGCTACTGATGCATGGAGTTAACAGAATGGACGTGCTGATATTGAGCTATTTCATGATAAAACTGTTGCTTAAAGAGGTAATTTGTCTGACTTTTAATCCTACCATACTAAATTGGAGGAGAAAAAATAATTACATGGGGTCTTGAAATCAGTTATTAAACTAAAAATTCCTTTAGAGTACAAATTTAATATCCATTTTATGATTAAATTCTGCCATTCTATTCCCAGAGCCTCTGGATAAAATCCCACTTCGTAGTTTGATACAGCTTTCTGTCATCTGCTCCTTCCCTGTCTCTCCACCCCCTTCCTGATGCTCATCCCCATTGTGTACTCTGCTCCAACCATGCTGAGATACTTGTGATTCTCAAATAAACTATGCCTTTTTACTCCTCTGTGACCTAACTCTCCTAAGCAAAGTTTATCACCCCCACTTACTGTACTTTGTATTTCAAATTATTAATTCAACAGACATTCATTAAGTGCCTTCTATGTCCCAGTTATAGCAGAAGGTGTTTGGGAAATACAACACTAAAGGCATGACCTCTTTCCTCAAGGGTTTCAGATCTTATAAAGGGAGAGCAGCAGATAAATAAATACTCAGAGATTTTATGGTGGGTGCAATAGAAGTGTATACTGCATGCAGTGGATAGCATGGCAAATTCCAAAGGGGTGAGTAGGTTTGGAAAAGGATTCAGAGAGGACTAATGATTGAGCTGAGTCTTAAATGAAGGTTAGAAGGCAGAGAGAGCTGTGGAGGAAAAGGTAGAGTTAGGAACTTTTCTGGTATGTCAGGGAAAATATTTGGAGGAACTACAAACATATTGGAATAGTGGTTAAGAGTTACTAGGATACGTCTGGGGCCCAAGATGTGAGTCTGGATTCAGACTCTGTGGCTGCATGTCCCATGTGTACATACTCAAACCTCTCAATTCCTTCATCTCTAAAAGGTGAGTAACCATCTTCCACAGTGTCATCAAAACTAATCCAGAGAGTATAAAGCACTTAGCTGGAACACATTATTACATCTCACTTATATTACTTTCTTGTTTATGTTATTATTTTAGAGGCTGTCGTATAGTGTGTGGGGGTGGTATGTGATCAGAGACAGAGTTAGAAACAGAGAGAGGCATTAGTTAGAAGCTCAATATACTGTATGTATGATGGAAAAAATAAGAGCCTCCGGAGGTGTCCACATGCTAATTCCTAGAAGATGTGAACATGTTAGTTTATATGACTTTGGAAATTTAATTAATTTAAGAATCTTGTGATGGTCCCTGATACCAAAACCAGACAAAGAAACTACAAAAAAAGAAAATTACAGACCAATATCACTGATGAATATAGATGCAAAAATCTTCAACAAAATACTAGCAAACAGAATCCAACATCACATTAAAAGGATCATACATCATGATCAAGTGGGATTTATCCCAGGGATGCAAGGATTCTTCAGTATACTCAAATCGATCAATGTGATACACCATATTAACAAATTGAAGAATAAAAACCATATGATCATCTCAATAGATGCAGAAAAAGCTTTTGACAAAATTCAACACCGATTTATGATAACTCTCCAGAAAGTGGGCACAGAGGGAACCTACCTCAACATAATAAAGGCCATATACGACAAACCCACAAGAAACATCATTTTCAATGATGAAAATCTGAAAGCATTTCCTCTAAGATCAGGAACAAGACAAGGATGTCCACTCTTGCCACTATTATTCAACATAGTTTTGGAAGTCCTAACCATGACAATCAGGGAAGAAAAAGAAAGAAAAGGAATACAAACTGGAAAAGAAGTAAAACTGTCGCTGTTTGCAGATGACATGATACTATACATGGATAATCCTAAAGATGCCACCAGAAAACTACTAGAGCTAATTACTGAATTTGGTAAAGTAGCAGGATACAAAATTAATGCACAGAAATCTCTTGCATTCCTATACACTAGTAAAGAAAGGTCAGAAAGAGAAATTAAGGAAACAATCCCATTCACCATTGCAACAAAAAGAATAAAATACCTAGGAATAAACCTACCTAAAGAGGTAAAAGACCTGTACTCAGAAAACTATAAGACACTGATGAAAGAAATCAAAGATGACACAAACATTTGGAGAGATATACCATGTTCTTGGATTGAAAGAATCAATATTGTGAAAATGACTATACTACCCAAAGCAATCTACAGATTCAACACAATCCCTATCAAATTACCAATGGCATTTTTTACAGGACTAGAACAAAAAATCTTAAAATTTGTATGGAGACACGAAAGACTCTGAATAGCCAAAGCAACCTTGAGGGGAAGAAAACGGAGCTGGAGGAATCAGGCTCCCTGACTTAAGACTATACTACAAAGCTACAGTAATCAAGACAATATGGTATTGGCACAAAAACAGAAATATAGATCAATGGAACAGGATAGAAAGCCCAGAGACAAACCTGTGCACCTACTGTCAACTAATCTATGACAAAGGAGGCAAGGATATACAATGGATAAAAGACAGTCTCTTCAGTAAGTGGTGCTGGGAAAACTAGACAGCTACACGTAAAAGAATGAAATTAGAATACTCTCTAACACCATTCATAGAAATAAACTCAAAATGGATTAAAGATCTAAATGTAAGACCGGACACTATAAAACTCTCAGAGGAAAACACAGGAAGAACACTCTTTGACATAAATCACAGCAAGATCTTTTTTGACCCACCTCCTAAAGTAATGGAAATAAAAACACAAATAAACAAATGGGACCTAATGAAACTTAAAAGCTTTTGCACAGCAAAAGAAACTATAAACAAGATGAAAAGACAACCCTCTTTTCTTGGGAGGGAGAAAATATTTGCAAACGAATCAACTGACAAAGGATTAATTTCCAAAATATATAAACAGTTCATGCAGCTCAGGATTAAAAAAAACAAACAACCAAATCAAAAAATGGACAGAAGACCTAAATAGACATTTCTCCAAAGAAGACATACAGATGGCGAAGAGGCACATGAAAAGCTTCTCAACATCACTAATTATCAGAGAAATGCAAATCAAAACTACAATGAGGTATCACCTCACACTGGTTAGAATGGGCATCAGCAGAAAATCTACAAACAACAAATGCTGGAGAGGGTGTGGAGAAAAGGGAACCCTCTTGCACTGTTGGTTGGAATGTAAATTGATACAGCCACTATGGAGAACAGTGTGGAGGCTCCTTAAAAAACTGAGAGTAGAATTACAGTATGACCCAGCAATCCCACTACTGGGCATATACCCAGCGAAAACCATAATTCAAAAAGACACACACACCCCAGTGTTCATTGCTGCACTGTTTACAATAGCCAGGTCATGGAAGCAACCTAAATGCCCACTGACAGACAAATGATAAAGAAGATGTGGTACATATATACAATGGAATATTACTCAGCCATAAAAAGGAATGAAATTGTGTCATTTGCAGAGATGTGGATGGACCTAGAGACTGTCATACAGAGTGAAGTAAGTCAGAAAGAGAAAAACAAATATTGTATATTAATGCATGTATGTGGAATCTAGAAAAATGGTACAGATGAATCACAAAAAGTTATGGTTTGGAAACAACTGACAACTTTGAGTTGTCAGCGAAAAATTAATCAGTTAATCTCAGAAATAAATGGAAAATTTTATTGAAACCAAATTGAGGATTATAACCCAGGAACAGCGTCTCAGAAAACTCCTAGAACTGTTGTGCACATTAGACGTCAAGGCACAGTTGTATAAGTTTTTTGAGGCAGAGAGCTTCATAGTAAATGATGTATTATTGACAGTCTACACAATCCAGATCTAAGTGTCATCATTAGAAGGATGTTATCTTTTAAGGAGTTGTCTTGTCAGTGCTAGGAGAATGTTGCTTTTTAAGGTTGAGCAGATATTTCTACAGATGGGGGAGGTTTGGTCAATGCATAATGTTGATACACAATACAAACTAAAGGGGAGAGAGGAGGTCAAGGGGCAGAGAAAATTTTTTATGTTTAAATGTTTCTTCTCTTGCCATAAAATATGAACTTTATTTCACAGGCTTTAAAAAGTCAGCTTTCATTTAAAAAAATGTAAAAAATAATATTATAGTATATAAAATAATTGATAACAAAAAACTTCATTTTTGACATCATGGATTCAGTTATGAGCTTATTATAATCTTTCTTTTTCTTTAGTTGTTTTTGTAATGTATCAACTTCCAGATTTACTTTGACCAAGTTCTAGTATATCATTTTAAGTATAGAAACAAACTGTCACTCTATTGCAATAAATTTATTACATCCAATCCAACTGCATTTAATCCATCAAAGTTGACAACATCCCCTCACAAAATATTTTACCAAGAAAATTTTGTTTGAGTTAATGACTTAGGAGCACTGTTGTCAAATCCAAGTTTTTGTGCTCGAAGCACAGTGAGGCCAAACCAAACAAAACATTGGAGTTTCAGAGAGGAAAAGGGTTCATTGTAGGGCCAGGCAAGGAGAATGGGTGGCTTGTGCTCAAAAGACCCAAACTCCCTGATGGTTTCAGGGAAGACGTTTTATAGGCAAAATTTGGAGTGAAGGCTTCGGAGTATGTGACTTTCTTCTGATTGGTTGGTGGTGAGGTAACAGGGCAGTGCTCCAGGAATCTTGTGCTCAGCCTGAAGTTACAATTCTCCACCTGGGTGGGGGCCTTAGTTCCTGCAGAAGAACTCAAATATATATTGTTATGTATATCCCTTCAGGAGGAACCAGGACCTTGCTTTATTGCTGCACTATTGTTTCTTGACTTCTCCTTTGTTGCTGCATTCCGTCCATTCCCTGATTAGTAACTGTTTGAATCTGCCCTTTAGAACTCAGGGAAGGTCTAGGAGGCTGAAGTCTTTTTCTTACAAACCCAAAAAGGGAGCCATGGAAAGGCTTTTGTACCTAGGAGGTCCCCACAGTGTCGTGCTTGGTTTCAGCACTACACCAAAAATAAGTTTATTCCTCAGTAATAATTGTCTTATAGCATATAGCTGAGTAAGTTCTTATGAGCCTTAAAAAATAAGGGATGATTGGGCAATATTGGTATTTTAATCAATATCTTTCGAAAACAAATTCATATGACTAGATAACAATTCTGCTCATATATTGGGTTGGCCAAAAAGTTGTTTTGGGTTTTTTCCATAAGATGTTACTGAAAAATCCAAATGAACTTTTTGGCCAACCCAATATTTTGATTAAAGTCATTAATGTCACCTTAGGTGTATTTGGTATTTTGTTGATGACTTTCATCAAAGGTAACAATGATTCTTGCAATAACCTTACTTGTATATGAGTAGGTATGTCCAGGTGCATATATATGTAGGAGAGAGAGCAGGATAGTCACCACTTTAGGTGATTATGAACAAGTTCCATGCTCACCACTTCAGAGCTCCAAAAATCAAATGTCACACCAAATACCAGTTTGGCTATGACAAGTACTTAAAAAAAAAAAAAGATGCTTTTTTTTCTTTAAGCATCTACTATTTATAGGATACAGTTTTATAATGTTGAAGAGGATAAACTAATGTCTGAAATTTCAACAAACTCTCTAATATGTAGATCCGATTTTCCATACTCTGCATCAAATTAAATACCTGAGAATTATATAATTTAAAGGCTGTCATAATCTTATTTTTACATCAGTTTCTCTTAAAACCTGAGATACATCAACATAATATTTTTAAGGTTGAAAAATCTTCATTCTTTGAGAATGTTTCCTTTTGAAATACTGAGAAAAATTTCAGATGCCATTCTAGTGAATAATGTACCTGATTGAACTGGCTGATACTATTTTTGGTCAGAAACAAGATGCCATTCTGAAGAAATGAATCTGATTTCATTTTTGTGGCTGGGAAAGTAGGTAAAGCAATTCTAAAGTGGTTTTGAATTATGATAGCCTCATGAAAAACGTGCGTTCCCTTGTAAGCAAATGACTAGAAAGGGGCCTCAAGCTTTTGGTTGTGTAAGCTAATCATTTAGAGGTGTCTATTACAGTCTGTCCTTTTACTTCATAATTCTAATGCATTTAATTCTTCTGTAACATGCTTTTTTAAAATTACAAATATCAAAAGCATGGAAACAATACTGACTTTATATTCTGTGAAGTATTTACTATATATTGTCTTGAGACCAGGATAACCTGATTTAATTCCAGTTAGCAATTAAATAATTGAATTCTAATGATGTCACATGAGCTCTAGATATTAAAAAATTGCCCAAGTGATGTATAATTTATCCACACCAATTAGAGTTACATGATTATATTATGACCCTCACACTAATCCTCTTCCAGAAAGAAGGTTAGACCAGAAAATACTGAACAGTAACCCAGATGATGCTTGATAGAGAATTAGGGGCCTAAATTAAAAGTTAAAAAAAGAAAAGGCTATAGCTTAGTCTTCAAGTAAAATCCTTCAAAGTTCAGAACTTTTAATTACTCAGAGACAGAGATTTAATTCAATAAATAGAAATAGTAATTTATCTTCAGATGCTGTGCTAGTGTGTTGTATTTCTTGGCGTGGTGGATTAAAAATGAAGTGTGACTGGCATTCTACACTGATAATTGGAACCATTTCTATTCTTTTGTTATATCTTGCCAAGCAATCACTGGTGTGCATTAAAAATAAATAATAAATTCCAGCCCCCCATTAAACACGTGAAACCAAAGGTCTGCCTAGGGTTTTCTTTCATTTTTGGCCCGCAGTTATTACCACTGAATTATTTTCAATGAAGTGCCTGTTAGCCGCCTTTATTTCAAGGCCTACATATTTTAATAATGTGGCTACTCAGAGAAACTCAAAACATATGACTACAATTACTGAGACATACCTCAAAGTTGTATTTTTTTTCTATAATATAAAGAAGTCTTTACATTTATTTTCATCTCTCATTATTGTTTTAATGACTAATCTACACCAATTTAGAAGAATGTAAGAATCTGTATAGATGAAACAAAATATTTGTATAAGAAATAAAATATTGAATCCTTTTTATTCTACTTGTTGCTTCATTTAGACAATTGTGAGTATCCATTTGCTCTTAAATATCGTCTGATTTTTTAATCTCCTGTCCACTGCAAATAGGTTCACGGAGAAATTTATGCCTCCTAGGTAAGGTTGGAGTCAAAGTGTTTGAATAGAAGTTTGGCAACTCAGATTTATATTGCCTGCTGACACAAAGAAATTGTTATAAAAATTGGCATTGATACTTCAAGTCTCAGTTGTTTGGAGATGTTTATAAAGCATGACCCAATTTTGCTAATTGGGATGCTTACAAACATACACACACACATTACCAAATTTCATTTTTAAAATTCTATTTTTTAAAAACAATTCACCTTAAAAATAACCAAGAATGCTTTACTAGCATTGGGTGGTCTTAATGTACAATACACAGATGAACTGGAGAAAGGGGCTTAGCCCAGTGCTTCATCACCCCAGACTCTCTCTGTTTTTCTCTTTCCTACAGTGGGAGCTACATACTTCAGTAAGCTTAGCCCATGTATAGCTGCCAGGTTTCAGTCACTTTTCTTCTTTCTTTAGGTTATCTTTTATTCTGCCCTCATGGCCACTTGTTTATCATTTATAGTTCTCATTTTAAATATATATTCCCTGTCACTGCTCCTTCTGCTAAACTTTTCAAAGTTTTTTTTTAACTTCAAAGTAAGTAGTTCCATGTCACGAGATTTTTTAGAAAGTTCCCCGTTTTTTTTTTTGTTTTTTTTTTTTTGTGTGTGTGGTACGCGGGCCTCTCACTGCTGCGGCCTCTCCCATTGCGGAGCACAGGCTCCTGATGCGCAGGCTCAGCGGCCATGGCTCATGGGCGCTCCGCGGCATGTGGGATCTTCCCGGACTGGGGCACGAACCCGTGTGCCCTGCATCCGCAGGTGGACTCTCAACCACTGCGCCACCAGGGAAGCCCAGTTCCCCGTTTTGATAATTGAAGAAAACTGGATCTGAATTGTTTGAATTGTCTGAAGTTAAAATGACAAGCTTCAGAGATGGAATTCTTGCATTTTTTCGAAATGTTTTGCAGGATCTAGGGCACTCCAGGTGCTGTGTTTCCACGTAAAAAAACCCTTTCTTTACTCATAAAAAGAAAGAGCAAGTATTTATAAGCTAATCCTGAAAGGCAGAATAAATCCTTAAATCTTCCTCAACTTAAAGCTGTTGAGAAAATAGCTTACGGAGGACTTAACAATCTTGTTTCTGAAACACAGCTCAATTCTCCCTAATGTATTACTTTATTCGTAATGAGAAATTTTAGTATCAAATGTCAAATAAGGGGGAGAATGTTATTTCTATAGAAGTGAGCACAAGAAATGGGAAACAAATTTAAGTTAAAGTACCAGGGGCAGAATTCTGTTTTTTAACAGACGGATTAAACGTGACACATATTCAATACTACAAATATGTATGCACACGCACCCACAAAACAGTTCAAAATAACCATGGTCTATTAAGAATAGATGGATATATATATATATATATATATACATATCTTATATCTTATATATATGTATCTTGATCAGAATTGTCTATTTGCCCATACATTTTTCTATCTTTTATTTATTTATTTTTATTATGGAAAGGAAGAAAAAATGTTGTGAAGAACCTTTCTTTATTATTATGCAACTTCAATAATTATCAATAATTTGCCATTCTTGTTTCATCTAGTTCACAGCTTTTTTTCCCCTGGAGTATTTTAAAGCAAATTTCAGATTTCATTTGGATTTGTTTATAAATATTTTAGTCTCTGTATGTTAGTGATGAATATATCTCTGGTAAAGTTGAAAATTGGCAAGCCTAGATATGTCTGCTTGATGTAAGAATCATGTAATACATCATTAATAATCACCTTGTTTTTTATTAGGTTTATTTACATACCTAAGGCCTAGGAAGTGAATAAATAGCAAACCTATAAAATGGCTCTCAGTTTTGTTGAAATCAGGACTCAAAGGTCAGGGTGGAGCCTGCAGGCTCACACTGACCTTAGCTGATCCTCCTGAATTTTCCGTCAGTCTTCCAGGTCTTCAGTCAAATCCTTCCCCATCTGATGACACCTAAGATAAACTGCATTTCCAGCAAGAATACATTATTAATATTAGTCAATTTTGAGCATACAGCACTTTGAAGATGATGTAGAATATTTATTTTTTTCCCAGGTTACCTTCTGTCCGATACAGAGTCTCCCTCAGATAAGCAAAAGGTCTTTTGTGGCTCCTTAGTGTCTCTTCTCATTTTCCTCTTCTCGGTCACCTGACGCCAGTTCCTTTCGGTTGTTTCTTCCCTTCTGCCCTTCCCCAAAGTCACACTCCATCCCAGAATCATGCAAATTCTGTAGGAGGGGTATTGTGGAGTGGGAAAGGGCACAGGGTTTGGACTCTAATAGAACTGGGTTCACATCCCATTTGTGATATTTAAGACCCATGAGACTTCAGGAAATGTGCTTAACATGTCCAAGATTCATTTTTCTCATTTGTTAAAAAGGATAAGAAAATAACTCATAAGTTTATTGTGTGTGTTAATTAAATAAATATGAAGTGCTTAATTCAGTGCCTGGCATGTAGCAAGTGCTCGCTAAGTAGCGGTCATATTTGGGTGGTACACGGCACAGGGTCGTGTGTACAATAAGCCACATACAAACACTGAGAACTGACTGGAATGAAAGGAAAACAAATCACTCTTTTGTAACATTCTTAGTTACAGCCCAAAGTGAGCTTTTTCCTCTCTAAACTGGAGTAACTTTTATAGCAGGTATTTTATACTCTATTTTATATTTCTACAAGATCAAACACAATGTTAGATGTACAGTAGATATTCATTAAATAATTGCTGAACTTAAATATTATCATAGCTCGTATCCATGTCCTAAGGAGGATGTGACGGGCTTCACCATATCTGAAATAATATTACTATTTTCATTGGAAAAGAGCAAACTAAAATGCTTAAATCACTCTAAACTCCTATTCTTTCATGCATCAATATTTATCTTTGTTCTTTCAGTTTTTGGACATAGACATGAACATTTTTATATAATTTCTACCACATGATATACAGACTCTAAATGAGACACTTAAAAA
Organism: Stenella coeruleoalba; assembly: GCF_951394435.1. Taxonomy (NCBI): domain Eukaryota; kingdom Metazoa; phylum Chordata; class Mammalia; order Artiodactyla; family Delphinidae; genus Stenella; species Stenella coeruleoalba. Next base: position 38,970,844 of record NC_137151.1, on the reverse strand, counting down.
TGAGGTAACTCTTTAAATGTAAGCTTATATTAGTACTATATTAATACTACATTACTTTATTATTACTAGTTTTTCTTTTGTCTTCCATTATTCTTGTTCCTCACTCAAATGAGTTGGGAAACAAGAATGAGAACATATCATATTCTGCTGCCTTTGCATAATTCCATGACCCTATTTGGGTCCTTTTTAATTATTACCCCAACTTTTGAGAGAAAAATCTTGCAGTAGTTCTGGTAAACTGAATGCACTTACTTTGCTTTTCGGAAAAAAAGAAATGTATTTATATATATATATATGTATATATATATATGTGTGTGTGTGTATATACGTATATAAAATGTTTAGAATTTCTAAAAAGACACTATCAACTCTGGAGCTATTAAAAAAACTTCCTATGTAGATGCAATTTACAGTATTCATGGGTTGATGACATAGTGTGAATAAAATTTAATCTCAAACTCCTGTATATAAAAACTTAATCAATTGTCTTTAACTATCATTGATGAATAGGGAAGATATTTGGGGAAAATAAGGTATATATGATACAAGGAGTATATAATTTGTCATTTTCATGCTCAAACACCTCTTTACTCAGAATTGTGTAGCTTTAGAGTATACACATGGTTAAATCCTGCTGTGTTTAAAATTAACCACATTAGGCTCACATCGGTGTGATTAGTGCAACTCATCAGAGGGTTCTTGAATTAATGTATACATTTGTATCTATACTCTCATGAAACGATGATTTGGATGATTGCATTATTTAAGAATTTGTTTTAATGTTTATCAAAATTGGACTATCAAAGGGTGGAGGAGAAAAATAATGTGTAAGCACTTAATATGAGAAAATACTGCCAATGTCTCACTCTCAGTTGGAGACATTTGCTGATATTTCCAGTGCGCTGAAGAGAAAAGCTGCAATCACAGTTGTGTTCTGCCAAGAGCAATGCAACTGTTAGTTCTTTTAAATGAGTGAACCTAAAAACAAATTAAATAAAATGATTACCTTCTTCCCTAGTTGTCAAGAGTTCCAAAGCCTTCATTTTAGATGACACTTGGTGGAATCTTACTCCACCCTCTTCAGAAGGCCCAAATTCTATTGAAATGCTAACGAAACTAATCAGATTGTTTCTTTTTTGAACTTTTTGTCTTTGAGTCTAAACTATTACTTTCTGAGATGCTGATTTCATTTACTTACCTATTGTTTGTCAGGTTTATATATTCCTCTGTCTCCAGGGGTAGAAATTAGGGATGTGGAAGCAAAAAAGAAGAAAGGACTATGAAAGAATGTGTTTAATTTCTTCAAAGTGATACTTCACTTCCAGGTTTTGATTCCACCTGGATGGCTGCAAATTTGGGTGCATCAGAATGTTAAAAGACTAAACAAGTAACAGAAGGGCTGTCAAAGGATTATCATCTCAAAGTTAGACAAGGCAGAAAGCAGCTTCTGGAAAAATGGCTAGGTTTGGGCTATATTTACAGTAGAACTAGCAAGTAAGCAGAAAGAAGCTTTGGATGAAGGTCACTGTTCCTTTTAAGGAGAGATGTCATTTGAGACAGGTGAGATATTTTTGACATGATCATATTCATTTCATTTCTTACTTTTTAAAAAAAAATACATTTTACATTTTTTACAGGCAAACCTACAAAGGATGGTAAAGAGGACTAACTTTCAGATCAGGTCTGAGTGATCACCAAACCTGGAAGCCTCTATTCTCACATGACTGCATCTAGTTCCACACATGGTCCTAAACTAGTCCTAAGTTTAGTATATTCAGGAGTAGAGGAAGTTGTCATTTTTTGGAGGGCAGGTGAATTCTAGATCCAGGAACTTAGAATCATAGATTCTGTGCTGCAAGTCCCTGGGCATCAGCTTACTGTGTTCAGTTCCAGGAGCACGTAGCAATAACAGTGATCTTCTGTTTGTTTTGTGTTCCACATGTTACATCCTGGAAGGAATGTGTGTGTGTGCATGTATGCATGTGTGTGTGAGAAATTTTCAATAAAAATTAGTGAAACATAAAGGACCATTTCTAATTGTTACCATGGATAATTTATTAGGAGTAGGCTGAAAAAGATTTAATTGATAACGGGTAATGAAATTTTTTTTTCCACTTATTTTGTAGGGAGAAATTTGTGCTTCAATGGAAAATTATGCATCGTTGGAGCACATGCATCTTGATTATTCAATTCTAGCATTATATCGCCTTTGAGCTATTTTAGAACTCCAAATTATAGGTAATTGATAACAATGCAAAATCTTGTTCATAGGTATGCTACTTCTGTCCTGTAGAGGTTCAATTTACTTCACTCTTCCAATGTGGAAGAAGCCAGTTTTTGCCTCTGTTTGCATATTCACTTCAGTATTCCTGAACTATAAATGTATGTTTTCTTTGGGTTCTCCTTTGAGTGGATTGTTAGCATCTTAGCAGTTTCCTTAGTTACATAAACTCTGTAATGTGTGTTAATATTGTATGAGAGTTACCATTATTTAAAATTATCCTTCAATGAGCTTTTTTCCAGATTTAAAAAATGTTGGTAACAGAACATAAAGAATACATATAGTTGAAAATGTGCATATATTTAATATATAATTTACATGTTGTATTATATTTTTTTCCAGTTTTGAGACATAATTGGCAAATAAAAATTGTACATAGTTAAGGTATACAATGTAAGGTTTTGATATACATATGTGTTGTTCTTTCTATTTCCGTGAAAAATGCCGCAATCAAGCTAATTTACATATTCATCACCTCACATATATACTGTATTCTTTGGTTTGTGGTGGGAACCCTTAAGATCTACCCTGTTAGCAAATGTCAAGTATACTATCCAGTATTATAAACTGTAGTCATTACGCTGTACATTAGATATCCAGAACTTATTCATCCTGCGTAACTGAAACTTTATTCTCTTGAACCAACATCTTCCCATTTCCCTCACCTCCCAGTCCCTGCTAAACGTCATCTACTCTCTGCGTTTATGAACTTGACTTTTGTAGATTCCACTTCTAAGTGACATCATACAGTATTTATCTTTCTGGGTTTGGCTTATTTCAGTAGGCATGATGCCCTCCAGTTTCATCCATGTTGCCACAAATAATAACATTTCCTTTTTTTAAAAGGCTGAATAATATTCCAATATTTACCACATTTTCTTCATTCATGCATTGACAAACACTTCAGTTGTTTCCATATCTTGGCTATTATGAATAATGCTTCAATGAACGTGGGATTGTAGATATCTCTTCAAGAATCTGATTTCATTTCCTTTGGATGTATACCCAGTATATACCCAATACCCCATAGGATGGCTGGATCATATGGCAATTCCATTGTTAATTTTTTGAGGAATTTCCATACTGTTTTCTGTAATGGCTGTATACTATACACTGTACAGTGTACAAAGGTTCCCTTTTCTCCACATCCTCACCAATATTTCTATTCTTTTGTCTTTTTAACATAGCCAATTTAACAGGTATGAGATGATATCTCATTGTGGGTTTGATTTGCATTTCTGTGATGACTAATGTTGAGCAACTTTTCATGTTGCTGTTGGCCATTTGTATGTCTTCTGTGATAAATGTCTATTCAGGTCCTTTTTAATTGGGTAATTTGGTTTTTTTGCTCTTGAGTTCCATGAGTTCCTTATGTATTTTGGGTATTAACCCTTTATCAGATATGTAATTTGCAAATATTTTCTCTCATTTTGTACCTTGTCTCTTCACTCTGTTGATTGTTTCCTTTGCTATGCAGAAGCCTTTTAGCTTGATGGAATCTCATTCCTCTATTTTTGTTTTTATTACCTGTGCTTTTGGTGTCATATCCAAAAAATGGTTGCCCAGACAAATGTCAAGAAGCTTTTTCTTTAGCTATGTTTTCTTCTAGTAGCTCTATGGTTTTAAGTCTTATATTTAAATCTTTAATTCATTATGAGTTGATTTTTGTAAATGGTGTGATATTTTCTATATAGTCTAAGATATTCATTCTTTTGCATGTGGATATCCAGTGTCTCCAACACCATTTGTTGAAGAGACAATCCTTTCTTCATCATGTGCTCTTGGCATTTTTGTGGAAGATCTGTTTGCTGTTAATGTGTAGATTTATTTCTGGACTCTCTACTCTGTCCCACTGGTTTATATGTCAACTTTTATGCCAGCACCATATTGTTCTGATTACTGTAGCTTTGTAATAAAATTTGAAGTCAGAATGTGTGATGCTTCCACCTTTGTTTTTCTTGCTCAAAATTACTTTGTCTATTTGAGGCCTTTGTCATTTCATACAAATTGTATAATTTTTTTTCTACTTCTGTGAAAAGTGTCATTGAAATTTTGATAGGGATTACATTGAATGGCTTTGGTTAGTATAAACATTATAATAATATTAATTCTTTCAATCCATAAAAAATTTGTGTCTTATTCTATCTTTCATCAATGTCTTATAGTTTTCAGTGTGTATATATTTCACCTCCTTGGTTAAATTTATTTCTAAGTATTTTATTCTTTTTGATGGTATTGTAAATAGGGTTGTTTTCTTAATTTCTTTATTGGATAATTCATTGTTAGTGCATATAAATGCAACTGATTTCTGTAGGTTGATTTTGTATGCTTCAACTTTACTAAATTTGTTTATTAGTTTGAACAGCTTTTTGGGTGGAGTCTTTAGAGTTCTCTATGTATAAGATCATCTCATTTGCAGACGTATAATAGATACAATTTTATTTCTTCCTTTCCCATTTAAATGCCTTTAATTTCATTTTCTTCCTAATTGCTCTGGCTAGGACTTTCTGTATTGTATTGAATAGAAGTGGTGAGAATGGGCATTCTTGTCTTGTTCTTGCTCTTAGAGGAAAAGCTTACAGCTTTTCACCATTGAGTATGGTGTTAGCTGTGGGCTTGTTATATATGGTGTATATTATGTTGAGATACTTTCCTTCTATTTCTAGTTTGTTGAGTGTTTTTATCATCAAAAGGTGCTCAATTTTGTCAAATGCTTTTCTGCTCCTATAGTGATGATCAGATAGATGATTTTTATGCTTCATTCTGTTAATGTCTGTTGCATGCATCCGATCTATAGTGTTATTCAAGTCCACTGTTTCCTTATTGGCTTTCTGTGTGAATGATCTATCCAGTGTTGAAAAAGGGATATTGAAGTCCCCTACCATTATTACTATTTTTTTTCTGTGGTACATGGGCCTCTCACTGCCGTGGCCTCTCCTGCTGCAGAGCACAGGCTCTGGACGCGCAGGCCCAGTGGCCATGGCTCAGGGGCCCAGCCGCTCCGTGGCATGTGGGATCCTCCCGGACCGGGCCACAAACCCGGGTCCCCTGCATCGGCAGGCGGACTCCCAACCACTGTGCCACCAGGGAAGCCCCCCCTACCATTATTATATTGTCTGTTTTCTCTTCAGTCCTGTTAATATTTGCTTAATAAATTTAGGTGCTTCAATTTGGGGTGCATATATTTATGATTGCTATTTTCTCTTGATGAACTGACCCCCTTATAATTATTATATAATGACCTTCTTTGTCTCTTTTGACAGTTTTTGACTTAACTTCTGTTTTGTGAGATATAATTATAACCATCCATGTTTCTTTTGATTACTATTGCATGGAACATCTTTTACCATCCATTTGCTTTCAGCCTATATGTGTCCTGAAAACTATATATGCTTAATTAATTTAAAACATGATAAAGGAAAGTAGAATATTATCTGCCAAATTGTTGTAGTGAGGCAGGAGGGAGAAAAGTCTTGAGATTTTTTGTTTTTACTTTCCATTATATCTGTTTACGTATTTGACCTTTTTTATCTAGCATGTGACATTTTTATAATAAAAAAAGAAGGAAAAATAAAACAAATAATAGCTCTTCACCTAACCAGATAATACTTACTTGAGGAAGACTTTGTTTTTTTTTAAATTTTTAAATTAAAAAAAGAATTCTTGCTTCCAAAATTTGGTGAACAAAACACTTTGAACACGGTTTTTGGGTTTTTTTTTTCGGTTCATGGGCCTCTCACTGTTGTGGCCTCTCCCGTTGCGGAGCACAGGCTCCGGACGCGCAGGCTCAGCAGCCATGGCTCACGGGCCTAGCCGCTCCGCGGCATGTGGGATCTTCCCGGACCGGGGCACGAACCCGTGTCTCCTTCATCGGCAGGCAGACTCTCAACCACTGCACCACCAGGGAAGCCCATGAACACCGTATTTTTACGTTACTAAATAATAATAAAAATGTGAGAAAGAAATGCATCAAATTTCATCATCATTCACAGAAGTAACAAAAATAGTCTCAGCTGATCAGTAACCTTTTCTATGGTTCCCAGGTTGCTCAAAAATCACACACTTTTATCTTATCACTATAATGCAATCTCAAGCACTCAAAGGCATTGAATACCTATCTATATTTTTAAAATATCCTTATCTCTGCCATATTCTTGTAGTTCACAGATACCCTACACTGTGCAAAGGCAAAGCCATGTTAATTTTTTACTTCTTATAGGGCAGTTTCAATTATAATAGCTAACTGTTGTTTGACATATACTTAAGGAATTTGAGAATAAAAGTTGACAATTCATTGTCATTTGTCCCATTTCTTCCTCAGAGATTTTTTTGTTAATGACTTTAGTCCATTTTTTAAAATTGGAATGTTTATGTCTTTCTTAAAAATTTTATATTCTCACCATATATCAGTTATTGTATATATTTTAAAGTATTTTATAAGTTTATAGTTTTTATCTTTTTTAAAACTTCTTAATGGTGTTTACCAGTGTACAGAAATTTTATTACATAGTCAAATCTTCTAATGTTATGCTTTATGGCTCCCGAATTTGATATCATTCTTAGATATGCCTCCTCAGTTCACAAGAAATGCATGTACTTTATATTATATGTGCTTTATATCTGTACGTTTCACCTCATATCTCATCTATATTTCTTTCTGGTGTTAAGTTTTAAGGTAGAGATAAAGACAGTTTGTTTGTTTCCGAAATGTATGGCCATATATTTTTAGAAACCATGGTATCATATATTCACACATGCAGCATTACTGACTGTCTTCCATGTTTCATATTATGCTCTAAGCATGGAAAGACAGCACTGGAAAAGAGAGACACAGTATCTTATACTAATGATGATTAGATTCCAAAGAGTTATAATAGAAAATAAATTAAACAACTAAATTTTTTTAATATAAATTTATTTTATTTTTGGCTATGTTGGGTCTTCGTTGCCGCGCAGGCTTTCTCTAGTTGTGGTGAGCGGGGGCTACTCTTTTTTGTGGTGTGTGGGCTTCTCATTGCAGTGGCTTCTCTTGTTGCAGAGCACGGGCTCTAGGTGCACGGGCTTTAGTAGTTGCGGTATGTGGGCTCACTAGTTGTGGCTTGCGGGCTCTAGAGCACAGGCTCAGTAGTTGTGGCGCATGGGCTTAGTTGCTCCACAGCATGTGGGATCTTCCTGGACCAGGGCTTGAACCCGTGTTTCCTGCATTGGCAGGTGGATTCTTAAGCACTGCATCACCAGGGAAGCCCAAACAACTAAATTTAAAAAAATAATGGATCGGTAGCTATTTTAAGTATTCAACAGTGATTTATAAATGAATAGGATGGAAAGCAAAATTCTCAAATGGAGTCCAAGCAGGAACAAAGATGCAGACATAGATAATGGACTTGAGGACATGGGGAGGGGGAAGGGTAAGCTGGGACAAAGTGAGAGAGTGGCATGGACATATATACACTACCAAACATAAGGTAGATAGCTAGTGGGAAGCAGCCGCATAGCATAGGGAGACCAGCTCGGTGCTTTGTGACCACCTAGATGGGTGGGATAGGGAGGGTTGGAGGGAGAGATAAGAGGGAGGAGATATGGGAATATATGTATATGTATAGCTGATTCACTTTGTTATACAGCAGAAACTAACACACCATTGTAAAGCAGTTTTACTCTGGTAAAGATGTTAAAAATAAATAAATAAATAAAGTAAAATAAAATGGAGTCCAAGACTCCCACTGTCTGGTACTCACACTGTGTGTAATCCCTTTGTTTTTGTGGGGGCAGATCCTACAAATATAATGGGATAGTTGCTCCCTGTTTTTTTTTTTTGTGTGTGTGTGTATTCATAAATTGCTCCTTTTATTGTTGAGTAGTACTCTGTTGTATAGATATACTACAATTTGTTTATCCATTCACCTCTTGATGGACATTAGGCTGTTTATAATTTTTAGCTTATACAAATAAAGCTGCTATTAACATCTGTGTACAAGCTTTTACAAAGACATATACTTTCTATTGTGTAAATACATAGGAGAAGAATGACTGGATCACATGCATGTGTGTTTAACTTAAAAAAACTGTCATAATGTTTTCCAAAGTGGCTGTACCATTTTACTTTTCAGTCAGTAATGTATGAGAGTTCTGGTTTTGCCACATCTTTGCCAATATTTGGTATGGTCAGTCTTTTTAATTTCAGCCATTGTAATAGGTGTGGAGTAGTATCTCACTGTGTGTTTTTTTTATTATTATTATTTTTAAAATATTGGAGTATAATTGCTTTACAATGTTGTGTTAGTTTCTGCTGTATAACAAAGTGAATCAGCTATGTGTGTACATATAGTCCCATATCCCCTCCCTATCCTACCCTTCTAGGTGATCAAAAGCACCGAGGTGATCTCCCCATGCGATCCAGCTGCTTCCCACTAGCTATTTTACATTTGGTAGAGTATATATGTCAATGCTACTCTCTCACTTCATCCCAGCTTACCATTCCACCTCCCTGTGTCCTCAAGTCCATGCTCTGCACCTGCTTCTTTATTCCTGTTTTGCCCCTAGGTTTTTCAGAACAATTTTTTTCTTTTTAGATTCCATATATATGTGTTAGCATATGGTATTTGTTTTTCTCTTTCTGACTTACTTCACTATGTATGACAGACTCTAGGTCCATCCACTTCACTACAAATAACTCAATTTCGTTTGTTTTTATTGCTGAGTAATATCCCATTGTATATACGTGCCACATCTTCTTTATCCATTCATCTGTCGAAGGGCACTTAGGTTGCTTCCATGTCCTGGCTATTGTAAATAGAGCTGTAATGAACATTGTGGTACATGACTCTTTTTGAATTATGGTTTTCTCAGGGTATATCCCCAGTAGTGAGACTGCTGGGTCATATGGTAGTTCTATTTTTACTTTTTTAAGGAACCTCCATACTGTTCTCCATAGTGGCTGTATCAATTTACATTCCCACCAACAGTGCAAGAGGGTTCCCTTTTCTCCACACCCTCTCTAGCATTTATTGTTTGTAGATTTTTGGATGATGGCCATTCTGACTGGTGTGAGGTAATACCTCATTGTAGTTTTGAGTTGCATTTCTCTAATAATTAATGATGTCGAGCATCCTTTCATGTGTTCGCTGGCCATCTGTATATCTTCTTTGGAGAAATGTCTATTTAGATATTCTGCCCATATGGATTGGGTTGTTTGATTTTTTTGATATTGAGCTGCATGAGCTGCTAGTATATTTTGGAGATTAATTCTTTGTCAGTTGCTTTCTTTTGCAAATATTTTCTCCCATTCTGAGAGTTGTCTTTTGGTCTTGTTTATGGTTTCCTTTGCTCTGCAAAAGCTTTTAAGTTTCATTAGGTCCCATTTATTTATTGTGTTTTTATTTCCATTTCTCTAGGGGGTGGGTCAAAAAGGATCTTGCTGTGATTAATGTCATAGAGTGTTCTGCCTATGTTTTTCTCTTAAGAGTTTTATAGTATCTAGCTTTACATTTAGGTCTTTAATTCATTTTGAGTTTATTTTTGTGTATGGTGTTAGGGATTGTTCTAATTTCTTTCTTTTACATGTAGCTGTCCAGTTTTCCCAGCACCACTTACTGAGGAGGCTGTCTTTTCTCCATTGTATATTCTTGCCTCCTTTATCAAAGATATGGTAACCAGGGGCTTTCCTGGTGGTGCAGTGGTTGAGAATCTGCCTGCTAATGCAGGGGACATGGGTTCGAGCCGTGGTCTGGGAAGATCCCACATGCCGCAGACAACTAGGCCCGTGAGCCACAACTACTGAGCCTGCGCGTCTGGAGCCTGTGCTCCACAAGAGAGGCCACGATAGTGAGAGGCCCGCACACCACGATGAAGACTGGCCCCTGCTTGCCACAACTAGAGACAGCCCTCGCACAGAAACGAAGACCCAACACAGCCAAAAATAAATAAGTAAACAAATGTGGGGTTTAAAAAAAGAAAAAGATAAGGTAACCATATGTGCATGGGTTATCTCTGAGCTTTCTATCCTTTTCCATGTATCTATATCTCTATTTTTGTGCAGTACCATACTGTCTTGATTACTGTAGCTTTGTAGTATAGTCTGAAGTCAGGAAGCCTGATTCCTCCAGCTCCATTTTTCTTGCTCAAGATTGCTTTGGCTATTTGGGGTCTTTTGTGTTTCCATACAAATTGTGAAATTTTTTGTTCTAGTTCTGTGAAAAATGCCATTGGTAGTTTCATAGGGCTTGCACTGAATCTGTAGATTGCTTTGGGTAGTATAGTCATTTTCACAATGTTGATTCTTCCAGTCCAAGAGCGTGGTATATCTCTCCATCTGTTTGTATCATCTTTAATTTCTTTCATCAGTGTCTTACAGTTTTCTGCATACAGTTCTTTTGTCTCCTTAGGTAGGTTTATTCCTAGGTATTTTATTCTTTTTGTTGCAGTAGTCAATGGGAGTGTTTCCTTAATTTCTTTTTCAGAGTTTTCATCATTAGTGTATACAAATGCAAGAGATTTCTGTGCATTAATTTTGTATCCTGCTACAAATTACCAAATTCATTGATTAGCTCTAGTAGTTTTCTGGTAGCATCTTTAGGATTTTCTATGTATAGTATCATGTCATACGCAAACAGTGACAGCTTTACTTTTTCTTTTCCATCTTGGATCATTTTTATTTCTTTTTTTTCTCTGATTGCTGTGGCTGAAACTTCCAAAACTATGTTGAATAATAGTGTTGAGAGTGGACATCGTGTCTTGTTCCTGATTTTAGAGGATGTGGTTGCACTTTTTCACCATTGAGAATGATGTTTGCTGTCGGTTTGTCATATATGGCCTTTATTATGTCGAGGTAGGTTCCCTCTATGCCTACTTTCTGCAGGGTTTTTATCATAAATGGGTGTTGAATTTTGTTGAAAGCTTTTTCTGTATCTATTGAGATGATCATATGGTTTTATCCTTCAGTTTGTTAATATGATATATCACATTGATTGATTTGCATATATTGAAGAATCCTTACATTCCTGGGTAAACCCCACTTGATCATGGTGTATGATCCTTTTAATGGGCTGTTGGATTCTGTTTGCTAGTATTTTTTTTAGGATTTTTGCATCTATGTTCATCAGTGGTATTGGTCTTTAGTTTTCCTTTTGTGACATCTTTGGTTTTGGTATCAAGGTGATGGTGGCCTTGTGGAATGAATTTGGGAGTGTTCCTCCCTCTGCTATATTTTGGAAGAGTTTGAGAAAGATAGGTGTTAGCTCTTCTCTAAATGTTTGATAGAATTCGCCTGTGAAGTCATCTGGTCCTGGGCTTTTGTTTGTTGGAAGATTTTTAATCACAGTTTCAATTTCAGTGCTTGTGATTGGTCTGTTTATATTTTCTATTTCTTCCTGGTTCAGTCTCAGAAGGTTGTGCTTTTCTAAGAATTATTCTATTTCTTCCAAGTTGTCTATTTAATTGGCATTTAGTTGCTTGTAGTAATTTCTCATGATTGTTTGTTTTTCTGCAGTGTCAGTTGTTACTTCTCCTTTTTCATTTCTAATTCTATTGATTTGAGTCTTCTCCCTCATTTTCTTGGTGAGTCTGGCTAAGTGTTTACCTTCTCAAAGAACCGGCTTCTAGTTTTATTGAGCTGTGCTATTGTTTCCTTCATTTCTTTTTCCTTTTTTTCTGATCTGATCTTTATGATTTCTTTCCTTCTGCTAAGTTTGGGCTTTTTTTCTTCTTTCTTTAATTCCTTTAGGTGTAAGGTTAGGTTGTTTATTTGAGATTTTTCTTGTTTCTTGAGGTAAGATTGTATTGCTATACACTTCCCTCATAGAACTGCTTTTGCTGTATCCCATACATTTTGGGTCTTCGTGTTTTCATTGTCATTTTTTTCTAGGTATTTTTTGATTTTCTCTTTGATTTCTTTAGTGATCTCCTGGTTATTTAGTAGTGTATTGTTTAGCCTCTATGGGTTTTTATGTTTTACAGTTTTTTTTCCTGTAATTGATATCTAGTCTCATAGCATTGTGGTCAGAAAAGGTACTTGATATGATTTCAATTTTCTTAAATTTACCAAGGCTTGATCTGTGACTCAAGATATGATCTATGCTGGAGCATAGATCCATGTGCACTTGAGAAGAAAGTGTATTCTGTTGTTTTTGGATGGAATGTCTTATAAGTATCAATTGAGTCCATCTTGTTTAATGTGTCATTTAAAGCTTGTGTTTCCTTATTTATTTTCATGTTGGATGATCTGTCCTTTGGTGATAGTGGGGCGTTAAAGTCCCCTACTGTGATTATGTCACTGTCGATTTCCCCTTTTATGGCTGTTAGCATTTACCATATGTATTAAGGTGCTCGTATGTCGGGTGCATAAATATTTACAACTGTTATAGCTTCTTCTTGGATTGATCTCTTCATCATTATGTAGAGTCCTTCCTTGTCTCTGGTAATAGTCTTTATTTTAAAGTCTATTTTGTCTGATATGAGAATTGCTACTCCAGCTTTCTTTTGGTTTCCATTTGCATGGAATATCTTTTTCCATCCCCTCACTTTCACTCCCCTCACTTTCACTCTGTATGTGTCCCTAGGTCTGAAGTGGGTCTCTTGTAGACAGCATATATACGGGTCTTGTTTTAGTATCTGTTTAGCTAGTCCATGTGTTTTGGTTGGAGCCTTTAATCCATTTACATTTAAGGTAATTATCCATATGTATGTTCCTATTACCATTTTCTTAACTGTTTTGGGTTGTTTTTGTAGGTCTTTTCCTTCTCTTGCATGGGGGAAGGGAGGGGTAGCTAGTTATACTTGGAATGCAGGGCGAGCCTGTGGTTGCAGAGGCCGGCTTGATGTTGCAGCAGCCTGAGGCATGGGGTGTGTTCTCTGGGGGAAATTATCCCTGGATCATGGGACCCTGGCAGTGGCTGGCTGCACAGGCTCCCGGGGGTGGGGGTGAACATAATGCCTTGTGCTTGCATACAGGATTCTTGGTGGCTGAAGCAGCAGGGTTAAGTGTTTCATACCCATCTTTGGGGTCTGAGCTGATAGCCACAGCTCACGCCAGTCTCTGGAGCTCATTTAGGCTGTGCTCCGCTTTCTGTGGGCAGATGGAGAAGGAATCCCTTCTCCTCACGCACCCCGAAACAATGGTCTCTTGCCTATTAGGCAGCTCCAGACCTTTTCCCGGACTCCCTCCTGGCTAGCCGTGCCGCACTAGCCCCCTTCAGGCTGTGTTCACGCCGCCCACCCCAGTGCTCTCCCTGTGCTCCGACTGAAGCCTGTGCCTCAGCTCCCAGCTCCCGCCCGCCCTAGTGGGTGAGCAGACAAGCCTCTCAGGCTGGTGAGTGCTGGTCGGCACCAATCCTCTGTGCAGGAATCTCTACGCTTTGCCCTCCGCACCCCTGTTGCTGCGCTCTCCTCCGCGGCTCCAAAGCTTCCCCCCGCCCACACCCTGTCTCCGCCAGTGAAGGGGCTTCTTTGTGTGTGGAAACCTTTCCTCCTTCACAGCTCCCTCCCAGAGGTGCAGGTACCGTCCCTATTCTTTTGTCTCTGTTTTTTCTTTTTTCTTTTGCCCTACCCAGGTACGTGGGGATTCTCTTACCTTTTGGGAAGTCTGAGGTCTTCTGCTTGCGTTCAGTAGGTGTTCTGTAGGAGCTGTTCCACGTGTAGATATATTTTTGATGTATTTATGGGGAGGAGGGTGATCTCCGTTTCTTACTCCTCCAGCATCTTGAAGGTCCCTCCTCGTGGTAATTTTAAAATGTCTATTGTCATCCATAACTATGGGGTGGATGACACTACTATTTCTAAGACCTTTGCTATATCCTATTAAGATAAATAGTAAGGTGATATTTGCTCTTAATAAATTTGTATTCTAGTTGGAATGCCAGTTTATGTAGATTTGAAAACATTAGTGAATAAGAATGTAAATAAACTGGTAGATTGTGTGCTAAATTTTGAGATGATGTTAATCCATTACTGATCATATTTAAGATAGGGATAAATCGCTATTTCTCCTTTAAGGGAACAAAAATATTACTATGACTGAATAAAGTTCCTTCTAATCTCATTCATGATTATGTCCCCTTTCCTTCTCTTTTCTGCTTTTGAGGTATTCATCTATAGTTTTTCTATATATGAATCTGAGAAACTGAATTTTAGAAATATTTCCGGACCCATTTGGAAAGCAAAAAGTTCTTTTCCTTTTTAAAAAATGTGTGATTAAATTTACTTTTTGCTAATGGAAAATCAGTTTGATATAAAATGTTACTAAAGTTTCATAGATTCCTGTCATTAATATATTTATTTAGGGGATATATCATCTTTATTGATTAAATTAAGTGATGAGACATAGATGCCTATCCTGTTTCATTTTAAAAAATTTCCTACCATCCAATTTCATTTACAATTATTTTTATACTGTTAACCTAGAGGATCATCATCAAATAACTACATGTATTTCTGTATAAATATTGCATAGAAAAATCATTTATTTTCTTTTTGATTCATTTTTCTTCTGAGAATTGTACAAAAGTCAAGCTAAAAGAAACAATAAGAAAGAGAAATGAATTGAAGGCCTTTGACAAAATTGAATATAAAATCTCCTCTTTGTAGTTTTTGCCAACAGAATTTTTATATGCTGTTGTTGATACCTGAGCTTGAGGTGTAGACTTTTTTTTTAGAGAATATTATATTAAAGCCAATCTATGGTGGTATTTAAAGACTTACATGTTGCATGCTACCTTCCTTGTCAGAGGAAATTCAGTCTGTTGGAATCAAATGACATAGGAAACAAGATGATTAATTCCTACTGCCTCCCACTTCCCATTGGTAGAAGAGTTGAGAAACTCAGGCTTTACATTCTTTATCCAACCTGATTTAAAGCTCAGACACTTGTATGAGAACTCTGGTAAATCCAGTGATCACAGACAAACATCATCATCAAGCAGTTTTCCAGTCTTCTTTTTTCCACTAGTCATAGTATATACAGATTATTATATATCTATTATAAAGAAAAGAAAATTGATCTGAAAAAAATTGTTTTTAAGTATCTGATAATTTGTGAAGAGGTTTGAACTGTATTCCTGTAAATTTTTAAGGCATCACTTGAGAAGTGAAATGAGATTGTATTGTGCAAATAGAACCCAATGTAAAAAAAAAAAAAAAAGAGTAAAAGATCTATGGGAAGAGAATTCTATCGTGGATTCTACTCTGTGCTTACTAGATTTCTCCAGCCATCACCATAGCTGTTGCAGGTTGACCTGGGGAAGTTTTCAGCTTGTCAAATGATCTCTCTCTTAGAGTGTAGCAAGGTGAAACTAAAGATCTGCTTAACTGATTCCCTGGCTTAGTTCCAGCAAGTGCCCGTGGTGCAGCTCTCAAGTGTAAAGTAGTTAATCATTAAGCCTGCTCTGGGAGAAAAAAACAGTTCACACATTTCCACACCAGTATGGTATCTAATTAACCCTTTAAGTGAAAGACCTCTTAAGCAACAGGTAGATTTCTCTTCTACCTTGTAATCACTTACTGAATGCTGCCATTTGTAATTATGCTGCCTGTATGATTAAACTTCTTTGAGGGATTCTGATGCAGTGCTGAGTACCTACCATATACACTAAGGAGTACACAGATGAGTAGATATTTCCAAACATAAAGGAGGAATGGGAAGGTGTTAAAATCACGTAAACACAACATATGAAAAAAGTCATGTGAACTGTACAAAGAAAAAAACCACAGTAATCATTAACAGAGCAGTTACATCATTCAACAGGCACCAGGAATTCCTTTAAGGAAGATATAAAATCTAAGATAAAAATAGAAAATGATTTTAAAAAGCAGGATATATTCCTTGGAGAGAACAGACTGAGGAAAAATGAGGCAGGCACAAAGCTTTAGAGTACATCTGACGAACTACAATTAGTCCAATCCAGTTAGGTCACAGAACAGTTGTGGGATTTAAATTTTAAAAAACAGTTACCAGTAATTCATAGGTGGCCTTGATGTCAGAGGTTTAGTCAATGTAAGAAAGCTTCTGAAGATTTTTGGAAAAGGGAGCGACACAGCCAGAATTGTGTTGAAAGGTTTACTTGTGGACCGAGTTGGGGAGAGTTAGAAGCCAGGAGATTCATTGTGATGTCCAGCAGTAGTGTTCATGCAAATTAGTCTAACAGAAATGAACTAGAGATTTTGGCTCTGTGACAACTCAGAGGGTGATGTACAAAGAGATTTGCAGGAGCAGGTGATAAGTGTTTTGAACATGATGAATTCGAGATAAAAGCAGGTGAAGATATACAGGAAACTGGAGAGAAGAGAGAACTAGAGCACAGGAGAGAAGTCAGAACAAGTAAAAAAAGATTTGGAAGCCATTGACTGAAGCATGGGGATTGAAGTGGATGAAATAAATAAGAACTCTAAGGACAAGCGGGTAGATGAATGAGATTTTTCATCAAAATGTGTCCAGGCCCACTCACAACCTGAAATAGATCCATCCATTTGTTTTAAACTCATATAGTTTTTTTATTGTTTATCTTAGAACTGTATGATTATACTTATTTTTATGTCTATTTAACATCTGTCTCCACAGTAAGCCCATGTACCAGTCAGAGAAACAAACCACCACAGAAGAATTTTAGTACAGGAAATTATATTTTGGGTTGGGGTGAACACAAGTGAAGTGGTGAGTCTAATCTAGATGTCTTGCTCCCTCTCATATGACGCAAGAGACGAGACATCAATGCCTAGGCTTCCTGTTTCTGGAGGCCACTCATGAATACTCCCGAGACTTTTTTTGTGTGTGTGTGGTACGCGGGCCTCTCACTGTTGTGGCCTTTCCCGTTGCGGAACACAGGCTCCGGACGCGCAGGCTCAGCGGCCATGGCTCACGGGCCCAGCCGCTCTGCGGCATGTGGGATCTTCCCGGACCGGGGCACGAACCTGTGTCCCCTGCATTGGCAGGCGGACTCTCAACCACTGTGCCACCAGGGAAGCCCCCTCCTGAGACTTTTTGAAGTATTTAACAATTTACCTGCTTTTTCTTATTTCCTCACTCCTTTTCATCTCTCATTTCCTGCTGCCATTCAAATAGCCTTGACTTTCCAGAGTCACCAACACACGCCCCTCCTCAGTTGCCCCTGTCTATTGAAATAACCCACTTAATTTCCATCAACTCTTTCTGATGATTTGTAACTTTAGTGTGTAGGGCAGATGGGAGTGTGTGGGGGGAGGGAGATGTTGGCACCTCGAATAAAATAGTTTTGTTAGAGGACAATGGTTAGGTAGTAGATGCAGTTTAAAACACCTTTTGAGCCTGGGGAACAAACCTCATTAACTAAGGCTCAGTTTTCCTTAAAGTAACAAAGTACTGGATATAGTTCCATAGAAGAAGTACTCCCAGGCTGGTGGAAGTGAGGAGTAAGGTTGGTTTTCCCTGCATGGCTGTCTGCTGCTCTTCACAGGAGGGAGATGGGCTACTGCTCCCTCTCTGCTGGCCCTGACTTGGGACATCTCCGGGCTTGTCCATGAAAGGTCCAGAACAGGTGGGTGGGACCTCCTGCTGAGGGTGTGTTTTCTCCTAGAATCTCTAAAATCAAACAGATTTTTTACTCTCTGAAGACTGGTTTAGGAGAGCTCCCCCTTTTTGAACTAAATGAAAAATGGTATTCCTCTTAAAAATCATAGTTGCATCTTTTTTTTGGTGTATCCAGTTGTGTTTTTTGCCTTTACATGGTAAGAGAGCATTCTTCTCCTACCCACCTGGATTTATGTCACAAACCATTGTACTTGATTCTGCTGTGGAAATCAAGAGTAGTGAAGAAGTTTCAGAGTTCTTGTTGTTGTTTTCCCTCAGGAGAAACCTAAAAAGTCTGCTGAAACATCTGCCATTTGGTCTCTCTAAACTTCATGTTACATGTGTGATTCTATATTTCTAAACAATAGTTATCTTGTATAAAATATATGCTAACTCAGCAGTCCCCCACATACTTTTTAAGTGAGTGTGATATAAAGTGATCTTAATTTTGGTCATTTGATGCAGTATTGGAAAAAGAATATTTCAGGTTAGGGAATGAAGACAAAAACAAAAATAATACAGGCAGAGAGAGTGAAGTGTGAATTACAGAAATATGTAAGAAATAAAAAAATAAATTAAAAAGGTGAAAGGAGAGATCAAAAGGAAGATAACCAAAGAGAAAAGGAGAAAGAAAACTGAGTAAAAGAAACGTCATTCACCAGGGATTAAAAGCGCCCAGCAGTGAAAGCTCCCAGCCCTATAACCACTGGACCACGAGAGAATTCCCTAAACATATCTTTTTTATGTGTAATTAGAAAAAAGAAAAGAAGTCGCTTCTTCAAAACGTTGTCTAGAAGATCTTGATTGGTTTTTAGCAATGTTTTATAGAACAATCTATATCTGAATAAGATCTTATTTATAGTCATAAAAACAATGAAAGATACACATACGTATCTTTCAACTCAGTGTTCCCTAGAGCCATATAAACAAGTGAATCTGTGACTTTGACAAGTTAGGGGGTTATTCATCTTGAGCAACAAGCCAGCTAGGGTAGGTGGTCAAGGGCGGTCCAGCCTTGCATGGTGCCAGCTTCCTCTCTCTTCCTGCCCAGCCCTTCTTAGCAGAGGCTGCTGCACCTCAGACATCACAGCCTGTCCCTCAGAGAAAGAGGAAGTGGAGGAGGGGATGTGTCTTTGGCCAGAATGGAGTCCCCAGCCTCTCCTAGCTAACAGGATTTTTGGGAAGGCACATTTTAGATTTTCCAGTCTGTGTGGGAGAGGAAGACAAGTAAGATGAGGGTGGAGTTGAGTAGTGAGTGGCCTCTAGTTACCCTTTTGCCTCAGTAGCCAGAGATTTCAGGCCCTCCACCCCCACCCACCCACCCCCGCCCCACTATTAATAAACTATCCTAAGTGGCATGTAAAAAAAAAAAGTGTCATTCAAAACTTTTTCTTGGGCTCAGGCTTTTGGGTGTCAAGTTTTAAGCCCTAACTATAACCATAGCTTATCTCATTATCATACCCCTTAACACTTCGAATGCCATTTCTCAGGACTGTATCGTCCATCAAAACCAAGTGGAGTAGGTAAGAAGGTAAATATAAGAAGGTGGCACGTGACGGGAGGGGCGAAGTAGAGTGGTGAGCCTGATGGAAAGAAAATTAACAACACCTAAAGAAAACACAGAGAAAGAAAATTAAAAATAACCTAGGATTCTAACATGTACAGATAATCAGTGTAAAGGGTTTGGTCTCTGTGTCCATCTAAACTTGTATCTCTATATGCATTTTTGACATTAATCATACTGTGCCTATAATTTGTCACTGACCTTTATACTTTAAAACATTATGATCAGTTTTCCATGTAAATAGATGTAGGAGTACACTATTTTGATGAATCAGTATACTGCCTGACTTAGGAAAATGTCGATAAATGTCTGTTGAGTGAACTAATTTTAATAGCTACATAGAATTACGTAACCAACATTGTGGAAGTTAGACTGTAAATGTCTAGGGACATGATTTGTGCTATTATGCTATTTGTTCTAGTGTGTGGGCACAGGAAATGGGATCACCAATATTTTCTGAGATTCTTTATAATTATCCCTTTGAGCCAGTTTTTTCACACAGCCCAAGTTGGCTGGAAATGATCCCAATCTGCAGGTTTTAATTTTTTTCTTTTAATTTGAAAGCCCAGTTTTTATGTCTCATATATGATCCGTACTATCTTCTAGGATAGAATATTCCAACCTGAAGAAGAGAATCATCTGGATTGCTTATTAAATATAAATACTGGCCTGTCTCTCTTCTAAAAATTATGATATTGTAACTCTGGATTGTTGTCTAAGAATCAGTATATTTAAGAATCCCTCCAGGCAAGTATTGGTTTTGTTATTTATCTTCATCTTTCCCACAACCCCTGTGGTAGGAGTCGTCCACGTTGGAGAAGGCAATTTGGTGAAGGGGAGGAACATCGTTTTCAAGACATTTTGAACTTCCCAGAGCAAGACCTAGTGTTGGCCTTTATTTCTGACATTTTCAGGTTGAAAGCTGCAAATCACAGTCTCCATTTACTTTAAAAAAGTAGCTTTGGGAATGAGCATAAATACAGGAAGTCGTAAAGGACAACAAGTAGGGAAGTTTACTACTGAGTGCTTTAGGAATTCTTATGTATGAAGCAAGATTTTAGAAGTATTTCCCATGAGAGTTGTTTTTTTTTTTTTAATCTTCAATGGACTCAGTTATCTTTCACAATTATTTTTTGCTTAGAGAAATAAAGACAGAAGAACGTAATTAAATCCTTGACTTTGGCATCTCTTAAGTGTAAGACCCAGAGCTACACGATTGATTGAGAACTATATGTACTCTATCAGACGTAGGGCTTCCTGTCCCCCAACCCTAGACTAGCTACAAATTACATAGTCTGGGGAAAGAGAAAGAGTCATAACAGAACACAGCTAATTAAATGCTAGGTGTGATGATCCTGAGAATTAACTCTGTGGTCTCTTCCTCACATCCTGCTGGGAAGTGGAGGAAAATAGAAAATCCAAATAGATTTAGAATATCTGAGAATTAGAGGGACAGCTTCCTCAACCTCTCTGTGGAGTTTCTGGCAACCACTGAATGGAAAGATGGCAATGTTGGCAGGTGGGCTTGGCATAGCCTCAAAATTCCAGTGTAGTTATTTGTCTCCTGTGGTCCAAGAGTGGCAAAGAAGTAGCTGGAAATGAGGGAAACATGGTGATGATTTGTTGTCAGAACACATAATATGCTGTAATTACCTGCGTGGAACAATAATGATAAGGCAAATGCAAGTGAGTATTTCAGTGCGTACATCTTAGACTGATGATGACCCTGAACTAAGCAAGGAGCTTTCTTTCTCAGAAGCCCACCAAACCAATGCCTTAACCCTGTACAAGCCCCTAGGAATGTAGTCACATTCGTGAGTAGAAAAGCCTTTAAATAAATAAAATTTCTCTGAATTGTCTGATGTGAATTTTTCCCAGTGGGAAGAATGAGAGATTTAAGTAGACCATTTGTTCAATTCTAGAGACATCAGGGAAGGTTTTATTTCTCTAAAACTGACAAAAGTATAGTTAGTTATAATATTAAGTTCTCTTGGGTTGGAAACAGGTGTTCCTATCTGCTAAAGGAATGTGAAAGGAGAGTGAAGGAGAGGATTGCAGATCAGAATAGACTTTATGTTTTGAACTGGCCAAGACTTTCTGTGGAGCTTGCTGCTCCGCACTTTAAAACTTGGAAAAGGAAGCGTTTTGGTGAAATGAGACATCCATGTAATTCTAAGATATACTTAGCAAGTTACCATGCTGCTATTTCTTGGGATGAAGTGGTATTTAAAAATAAATAAATGTCAAAGAATCAACAAATGTTGGATATTACGTGCATTACATTTTGCTGGATGCATATCAGAAGTTTTATTTTACTTATTTATTTATTTTAAGAATGAATTAAACACAATTCAGTAAACCGATGTAGAATCCTACCAGGAGAAATGAGCTGAAGGTAGGGTTAGCCTCCTCTAATGCCAGCTTTGCCCTTGCCCCTGGCATAAGGATGGAAGGGATCTCTTAATATGCAAATATGGTCTGAGAAAGGTAATCCCTTTTGTCACTATCAGCTCAAGTTTAACTGCCAAATTATTAGGTAATTCTCCTCTGGAAATGACATATATTGCATATTTGTTTACATCAGAAATAGGGAAAGTTTTAGAGCACTCAGTACTTTTAGGTGGAGCAAGTCAAGGACAAGCTTTATGGCACGAGTCTGTCAAATTGGGAAAGAACTCGGAAGCTTCTGGGATTTGGTGATGGGGAAAGGATGAGAGTGTGTGGTGTGGTCCAGATAGGAAGAGGGCGTAAAATGGGCAGAGGCAGGGAAATAAAGACAAGCTACTTTAAGAGATTGAATCTGGCCGAAAGTGATATTCCTGACAGATGCAGCCCTGAATCCAGTTAACCTTAATAAACCAAACTGGAGAAATATTCTTTAAAAAAAAAAACTGACCTATAGTCTATGAAAATATTGTCATAAAATTTAAGGAACTGTTCAAACTAAAAGAGACAAGAGAAACATTACAACTAAATGTAACATGTAATTCTGTGTGGGATGCTTTTTCTGTAAAAGATTTTTTTGGAATAACTGACAAGATCTGCATAGGGTCTGATAAATAATAGTAACATATTAAAGTTAACTTTCTTTTTGATGGTTTTATTGTGGCCATTAGAATTCCCTGGCTGGCAGAAAATACTCGCTAAAATATCTGAGAATGATGGACGAGAAACTGTAAAAAATACTATTTACACTGAAATTTTAACTTTTTCATAAGTTTATGATTCTTTTAGAGAGAGAAGGAGGACTATTTACAATCATACTTATTTAAAAAACACCACCAACAAATATATACCAAGCAATAGAAAAAGTAAACCAATAATTCCTGATTTTTAATAGTTTTATATTATTTCTTTGGATTCTTGCTGTATTCAATATGCCCTGCAAACTATGCTACTCAGTTCTCACCTTAATCTTCACAGGGTTCAATCACACCATAGTCATTTTCTCACAGCTTTCTGACACCATGCTCTCATCTTCATATTCCTCAGGACTTTTTCTTTTCTCCACCTGAATATAAATAGAATTTGAAAAAGAAGAAATTCTCTAATATGAGAGGAAAAACCTTTGAAGTGATCTCTATGGAAGTTTTATGTTTATTGCTATCCTTTAGCTTTCCCCAAATGCCCATAAGCCAGAGATTTCATGTGTTATTTTTATAATTTGGTAGTTTTCATTCAAATTATGCATTAAAAATGAATATCCATCTTAAAACAGTTGGCATGATTAATTATCTACTAAATTTTTCATTTCACAAAAGGCCGTGTTTTATGCCATACACTTACATGGTAAAGGGACTTTTAAGTCAGAAAGACACATTTATGTTAAGTCGGGAATCAAGCTAAAAATCCCTTTAATCTCATGTTCCTATTTTAGATTCACTGTTTTCTCCTAGATTTTACTTTAAAATCCACATTTCAATCACACCTACATTTTCAAGAAATTAAATATAGAAAATTAATACTGTTCATGGTAAAACAATGTTTGGATAGAAGTAATGACATAAAAATTAAGATCTGCTAATTAATTCTAAATGCAGATATTAACATATAAATTACTATTTTCATGAAATGTAAAATGTTAATTCTTATGAAATTAATATTTAAGATGAATATATTTCTTCAGCTTTATATTCTCAAGCTGATTAAAAGAAATACTTGATAGAAAAACCTACTAAGTAAATATAATAGGGCAGATGTTTCTATTACCAAATGTGGTAATATTTTTATTTTAATATATTATTTTTCAAATATATAAATATATATTTTTCAAAAATATGTATATAATATATATATAATCATTAGATGATGTATTCATTTTCTAGGGCTGCTATAACAAAGCACCACAAACTGGGTTGCTCAATACAGCAGATATTTGTTGTCTCACAGTTCTGAAGGCTAGAAGTCTGAAATCAAGATGCTAGCAGGGCTGTGTTCTCTCTGAAGGCTCCAGGGGAGGATCCTGCCTGGCCTCTGTCTATTTCTGGCAGTTGCCAACTATCCTTGACATCTCTTGTCTTATAGATACATTGGTTCAATCTCTCCCTCTGCAGTCACATGGCTCTCTTCCTGTGTGTCTGTGTCCCCTCTGTGCATGTCTTATCTTATTCCACAGATAAGGATTCCCCTTGCTAGCAATGTGTGTGTGTGTGTATTTTTTTTAATTCCAGCAGGTGTGTCACTAGCATGTTACAAGGAAATTAGACCGAACCTCTTGCCACCCTTTTCCTGGGAGTATCTTCCACCTGCATTGGGCTAGCCTTTCACTGTGTAGAGGCATATATGTTTAAAGTTTTGGCCTATTATTACCGCATAACTGAATTTCAAGATATATGTTTCTCATATACCTCCTTTTAAATACAAGTGACCCATATCACTCTTTCTAAAACAGATGTAAACTTGATTTCCTCAAATTTACTTATAGTGATCCTTTCTTATAGGGCCTATAAGTAAAACTATTTAAATTGTTCTACATGTTCTATCAAAATAAGTAAAATTGAAATATCTACTGTATTTTATACTCACACAAATAGTCATGCAGTCTTTGAAATAAACAATAGACGTGTTATGTCTTTTTCTTTCCAATTCTTGATTATCATCTTTTATTTTTTCCACTGTTAAGAAGAAGGAGGATGGGTAGACTTTAATGAGGAAATTCAGTAGTCATTGGTCTGAAGCCTCTTTGGAATTGTAACTTATGTTGGCCAAAGCTAGTTCTTAACAGTACACTTTTTGATGTATTACAGGAAATAATAAATTGGAGATAAAGCATTCTAGTTCAGCTTTCCTGAGGGAGAGGATGATTTTTTTCCTATAAAAATGTGCTAAGGGTGCTGTTTTTGGAAGAAATCTATGCTGAAGTTCTTCTTTTTAAAAAAGAAATTGAGATTGATTAATGCTATTTTCTTAAGCAATCATGACTGCTGGCACAGATATCCTGAGACTCTCATTGGGTTTAATTGGCTTTGTTTGTTTATTTCTTACAAACAGTGCACACTTTAATGATAGCAGTGTAAGCTAGTATCAGACGAAGAATGTTAACTCTCATCTTCAGACAAATAAGCCTAAATTCCTGTCTGCTAGGTATAATGGGTTATCAGTGAATTAAAAATTCCAACTGGTTTGGACAACTGTACAGTTTTAATGTCCTACTTTTGTAAATTGGAGAAACAAAACAAACACAGACACACACACACAACTAAATGATCGGTGAGCTATAATGTGTTTTTTCTTTTCTTTTTCTTTTTAGCTTTATATGATTGACCTGTAGTATTTTGTCCGAAAGTTGTTTTTTTTTCTGTTTTTTTTTCCCTCCCTGTGTTATATTGTTTTCAGAATTGGGTTAGAACTCCATCTGTTTGGCAGTCTTCATTTTTAAACATCACAAAAGAAAAAATGTCACAGTGAAAGGTTATTCAGGCCTTAGAGCTCACTTCTGTATCTTGCAAAAATTGCCTTTTATTGGGTGCGTTCTTTGGATTTTAAAGCATGTAGCTAACTAGCCTCTAACCAAGACCTTAATTAGATGTCTTAGAAAACTCAGGTTAAGAAAACTCAGGTTATAAGAAATTCCATTCAGTTAATTTATGGCACCTCTAAATGTTCACAAGTGTCCATAGTTTCTTAATTGAGTTAAAAATTTTAAAACACAATGAAATAGGTATTAAAAGACTGCTTGTAATCCTGACTCCAGCAATACCAAGTCAGTGACCTTATATTCTTCTCATCTCTAAAGATACCCTGTTATTTTCCTCCTTTGACCCTTTCATTTGCAAAACTATATTAATTTGTACCATAATATCAAATATACACTCAAAGTTTTTGCTCGTGTTTATTATTTTAATATATTGCTTAACTTAATTTCCTTTTTGTGTTTTAATTTCTTTGTTGATATATGGTAACCAGCTATACTTTTTCTCTGTGACATCTGTCATGTTTCAGTATTAGGGTTTTATTAATTTTTTAAAAAGTAATTGGAAAGATTTCATTAGGTTCTGCATTTTGGTTTCTGTCATACAATTTATACTATCAGCAATTAGGCCACCCAGGTGTAATGCCTTAACTAATGGACCAATGATACCTGAATATTTGCTGTTTATTGCTTAATAGAACATAATTATTTTATCAAAACTAATAAATTGGAAAAAATTCTAGATTGTATTGTTTTCAATGATATAAGTATTGTAAGGTATAACATTTGCGTATATACACTACCAGAAGTCAGAATACAGTTTACATTTAATATATAATAACCCCGAATGACATTTTTCAAAGGAAAGAGTAATCTTGAAGAATTTTGCTGATATGATTACCATTTTCACTTCATGGCTTGAAAAAACATTTATTTCATAAGATGCCTTTTCATATAGGTGAAAATGTCAGATAAATGTTATTTTAGGCAGCTGCCTAAGCAGTAATGATGTCTTCTTATTTTGAACTCTAAATTAAAAAGAGTCTATCTTCCTGATCATCAAAAGTTAAATAAGCTCTACCAGAAAGTTTAAGCACCACGCTCATTATTTTTAGTGAGGGTATTGAATATGTTCTTTCTAGCAATGATTCCAAGCAATTATATCCTGACTCTTTTTGTACCTAACATATGTACTTGTAAAAGGAGTATTTTTGGTTCTTAGTGACTATTCATTTCAGCCAAGCTACCAACACTCTGCTTTACAATATGAGTCTTTGGGCTTAACTAGAAATTCCTATGGATATGATTTGAATCTTAATTTTATAATGATGTTGATTATAAATGGTTATGTATAAGAATAAAGTTTAATGCCTTTACTTAAGCTTTATAGATAAAGTCAGATCACAATATTATAGATGTAATTAGGTTCTTTAAAAAGTCAGTAAGTTTTGTATTAATAATTTTTTTGAGGATCTACAGTCTGGAGGATAATAGATTCAAAGTGCTCTAGGTATCCATCACTTCAGGGCTGTGTTTTCAGGAGATACAATTTGTATGGAATAAAAAAGTACAATTAGAAGTGTAAATACAGTTACAGGTGTATATTTTTTAGGAGAAACTCTTTATTTACAGTCCAAAATTAATTAACAAAATATTTTTAAAGCTAATTCAAATAAACCAGATCATAGAAGCTTGGGACCATTTAGTAAACAGACTCACACACAAGTGTGTCATATGACAGTATACTGATATTTTAGGTGCTGACATTGGAAAACTTAAAAAAATAATCCTAAGAAGTTGCATAAGAAGGAAGGAAAACATACAAAACAGTTAAAACTTATTTTGGTCAAAATATGTAAAAAAATGTTTTGGTAAATGCAGTGAAATAAATATGTGGAAAAATGAATATAGAGAGAAGAGCAGATTCATTTATTAAATGTATATCATATGCCTGGCATTAGTACAAAATATTTTGTTGTACATTGTTCTGTTTTATCCTCATGATGAAATGATCAATGAGGTAATATTAATCTTGTTTTCATAAGCAAGAATATTTATATTCTATTGATTTTGTTATTTTAAATTTGTGTTTTAAACAATTTGTGAATTTTAATCAAGCCAACCAAGTTTCCTTATAATAATAATCAACAGAGATTTTCATTATGTCTTTTATGTACACTAAGTAGCGTCAGCTGTATGCATTTGCAGAAGAGTCACATATATAGATTGAAGTGGGTCTCATTCTCTGTGGCGCCTATTTTTTCTTCTGTTGCCTGAGCATGCGAGAGCCCCGTTGTGGTGTTAGAAAAGATACCTTTACCTCTTTGCATCTCTAACAGGCACTTTTGACCCTGGCACAAAGGATGAATCAGAATAAGTGGTCCTTAATTTATCTGAAATAGAGTAGCAGTGAAGTAAATATCACTAGAAATGTACAAAATAGAATAATGACTGAAAAAGTCAATATGCTGTACTAAAAATGGAAAGTATCAGGCATTCCAGCCCTTGCAATTAAAAGAATATTATCTTGTAGTCTACTGAGAAAAATGAAGAAAATTTAAATTGCTTTTCTGAAACTAATTTGCAAAAAAAGGCATTTAAGGATTGATAGTTATTAGTTTGCCATATTACGGTAAAATATAGCAGCCTGAAAGAAGTGATAAGATGGCAAGCTCTTTTTTCTTTAAACTTAACATTTAAAGTAAATTGCACAAACTGAGGAATGGTCCATTGAGGAAAAGCTTGTTGTTTTATTACCCAGCTGAGCTCATAATTGAAATAATAGTGATGCAACCAAATGCTCTATAAATAGCTATTACATTACTGATTTAGGACAAAATATATTAATCAATATATTGTTAATCTGCATAGTGTTTGTGCATTTTCTTGTGAGAGAATTTAGCATTGTATTTAGTCTGAAATTATATCTGGTGAACCCAGATTTTTAGAACAAGGAAAGGCTACTTCAAAAGATTTCATTGCCTGTCAAGGTTGTATTTATTATCTTTTTTCTCTGAGGTAATTGCATGGTGAAATTATGTGTGAAAAGAGAATTTTCACCTACTACCTTGAATAAAGGTTGGGGAAAGGTTATGTTTAGCATAACTCCATTTCTAACACATTGTTGCCCTATAGGCAGAATAACCTAATTTCACTTCTTTCCTGATTCCAATGGAGGACTGATCTTTCAATGCATTTTCTGATCTCTTTCCTCATCTATATTTGCGTTCTTTCCCATATTGCGTGGGAAAATAAAATAATATGAATGTAGTGATTTGAGAATAACTCATCATTTAAAAAATGTCCTTTCCATTCTCAAATTTGCATTTATCTTATTATTAAATACCTTCTAATAATATTTTTTCTCATTAAAGTTCTAAATTAGTCTTTTTTTTTAATCTTTGCCAATATTTTATTTAACATAGCTTCACTGTGGGAATTATAATAATTTCACAAGCCGGTAGCCTATAGGATGAATAACGTCTCTTAATATATACTGTCTCTAATAGCATACATAACATCTCTTAATAAACTAATAAAGAAATAACATATTCCAAACTAATAATAGATTAATTACACTGTTGTTCCAAGCAAGGTAAGATGAAGGGAATAAATTTAGTTGAGGTGTACCTTTCTACAAGTTGTCTTTTGGGAGGAGACAGCTGAACCCATTGAGAGCAAAGTGGAAAGTCCCTGGTTGCTAGGGAACAAAGGTGCCGGTGTGGATGGGCAAGATCTTCTTCCTGGGGCTGCTGCATGGCTTTTGCCACTCCTGGTAAAAGAGTCACCTTAACCACAGCAAGAGCTAATGCCCCACGGTCTTCAGAGAGCTATTTAGATCAGCAGAGGGTAGCCTCACCCAGACCGAACACACTTGAGTAGACATCACAAACTCTGTGTATTCTGAGTCCAAATACCCCCTCTCCACGGTTGCTTCCTTTTTTTTTTTTTTGATTTTAATTGTTTTTTATAATTTTCTTTTTAAAATTTTATTTTTTTATACAGCAGGTTCTTATTAGTTATCTATATTATACATATTACTGTATCTATTTCAATCCCAATCTCCCATTTCATCCCCCCCTCACTTTCCCCCCTTGGTGTCCGTACATTTGTTCTCTACATCTGTGTCTCTATTTCTGCCTTGCAAACTGGTTCATCTGCACCATTTTTCTAGATTCCACATACATGCATTAATATACAATATTTGTTTTTCTCTTTCTAACTTACTTCACTCTGTATGACAGTTTCTAGGTCCATTCAAAAGATGCTTGATATGATTTCAATTTTCTTAAATTTACCAAGGCTTGATTTGTGAGCCAAGATGTGATCTGTCCTGGAGAATGTTCCATGTGCACTTGAGAAGAAAGTGTAATCTGCTGTTTTCGGATGGAATGTCCTATAAATATCAACTAAATCTATCTGGTCTATTGTGTCATTTAAAGCCTGTGTTTCCTTATTAATTTTCTGTCTGGATGATCTGTCCATTGGTGTAAGTGAGGTGTTAAAGTCCCCCACTGTTATTGTGTTACTGTCGATTTCCTCTTTTATAGCTGTTAGCAGTCACCTTATATATTGAGGTACTCCTGTGTTGGGTGCATTATATATTTATAATTGTTATATCTTCTTCTTGGATTGATCCCTTGATCATTATGTAGTGTCTTCCTTGTCTCTTGTAACATTCTTTATTTTAAAGTCTATTTTATTTGATAAGAGTATTGCTACTCCAGCTTTCTTTTGTTTTTCTTTTTGCGTTACTCGGGCCTCTCACTGTTGTGGCCTCTCCTGCTGTGGAGCACAGGCTCCGGGCGCACAGGCTCCAGACGCACAGGTTCAGCGGCCATGGCTCACGGGCCCAGCCGCTCCGCGGCATGTGGGATCTTCCCGGACCGGGGCACGAACCCGTGTCCCCTGCATCGGCAGGCGGACTCTCAACCACTGCGCCACCAGGGAAGCCCTCCAGCTTTCTTTTGATTTCCATTTGCATGGACTGTCTTTTTCCATCCCCTCACTTTCAGTCTGTATGTGTCCCTAGGTCTGAAGTGGGTCTCTTGTAAACAGTATATATATAGGTCTTGTTTTTGTATCCATTCAGTGAGCCTGTGTCTTTTGGTTGGAGCATTTATTCCATTCACATTTAAGGTAATTATTGATGTGTATGTTCCTATTACCATTTTCTTAATTGTTCTTGGTTTGTTTTTGTAGGTCCTTTCCTTCTCTTGTGTTTCCCACTTAGAGAAGTTCCTTTAGCATTTGTTGTAGAACTGGTTTGGTGGTACTGAATCCTCTTAGCTTTTTTTTTTTTTTTTTTTTTGTGGTACACGGGCCTCTCACTGTTGTGGCCTCTCCCGTTGCGGAGCACAAGCTCCGGACGCGCAGGCTCAGCGGCCATGGCTCACGGGCCTAGCCGCTCCGCGGCATGTGGGATCTTCCCAGACTGGGGCACAAACCCATGTCCCCTGCATCGGCAGGTGGACTCTCAACCACTGCGCCACCAGGGAAGCCCTCTCTTAGCTTTTGCTTGTCTGTAAAGCTTTTGATTTCTCCATAAAATCTGAATGAGGCCCTTGCCAGTTAGAGTAATCTTGGTTGTAGGTTCTTCCTTTTCATCACTTTAAA
The DNA here is from genome assembly GCF_951394435.1 of Stenella coeruleoalba. Lineage (NCBI taxonomy): Eukaryota > Metazoa > Chordata > Mammalia > Artiodactyla > Delphinidae > Stenella > Stenella coeruleoalba. The sequence goes on along the minus strand of NC_137151.1, from coordinate 38,939,940 downwards.
TATATCGTGCCATTCCTTTCTGGCTTGTAGAGTTTCTGCTGAGAAATCAGCTGTTAACCTTATGGGAGTACCCTTGTATGTTTGTCGTTTTTCCCTTGTTGCTTTTAATAATTTCTATTTGTCTTTAATTTTTGCCAATTTGCTTACTTTGTGTCTCGGTGTGTTTCTCCTTGTGTTTATCCTGCCTGGGGCTCTCTGCACTTCCTGGACTTGGGTGGTTATTTTCTGCCCCATGTTAGGGAAGTTTTTGACTATAATCTCTTCAAATATTTTCTTGGGTCCTTTCACTCTCTCTTCTCCTCCTGGGACCCGTATAATGAGAATGTTGGTGCATTTAATGTTGTCCCAGAGTTCTCTTAGGCTGTCTTCATTTCTTTTCATTCTTTTTTCTTTATTCTGTTCTGCAGCAGTGAATTCCACCATTCTGTCTTCCAGGTCACTTATCCGTTCTGCCTCAGTTATTCTGCTATTGATTCCTTCTAGTGGATTTTTCATTTCAGTTATTGTATTGTTCATCTGTGTTTGTTTGTTCTTTAATTATTCTAGGTGTTAGTTCTTTAATTCTTCTAGGTCTTTGTTAAACATTTCTTGCATCTTGTCGATCTTTGCCTGCATTCTTTTTCCAAGGTCTTGGATCATCTTCACTCTCATTATTTTGAATTCTTTTTCTGGAAAGTTGCCTATCTCCACTTTATTTAGTTGTTTTTCTGGGGTTTTATCTTGTTCCTTCATCTGTTACCTAGTCCTCTGCCTTTTCATTTTGTCTCCTTGTGAATATGGTTTTTGTTACACAGGCTGCAGGATTGTAGCTCTTCTGGCTTCTGCTGTCTACCCTCTGGTGGATGAGGCATTCTAAGAGGCTTGTGCAGGCTTCCTGATGGGAGGGACTGGTGGTGGGTAGAGCTGGGTGTTGCTCTGGTGGGCAGAGCTCAGTAAAACTTTAATCTGCTTGTCTGCTGATATATGGGGCTGGGTTCCCTCCCTGTTGGTTGTTTGGCCTGAGGCGACCCAGCACTGGATACTGCAGGCTCTTTGGTGTGGCTGATGGCAGACTCCAGGAGGGCTCATGCCAAGGAGTACTTCCCAGAACTTCTGTTGCCAGTGTCCTTGTCCTGGCAGTGAGCCACAGCCACCCCCACCCCACTCTGCAGGAGACCCTCCAACACTAGCAGGTAGGTCTGGTTCAGTCTCCTATGGGGTCACTGCTCCTTCCCCTGGGTACCGATGTGCACACTACTTTGTGTGTGCCCTCCAAGAGTGGAGTCTCTGTTTCTCCCAGTCCTGTCGAAGTCCTGCAGTCAAATCCCTGTAGCCTTCAAAGTCTGATTCTCTGGGAATTCCTCCTCCTGTTGCTGGACCCGCATGTTGGGAAGCCTGACGTGGGGCTCAGAACCTTCACTCCAGTTGGTGGACTTCTGTGGTATAAGTCTTCTCCAGTCTGTGAGTCACCCACCCAGCAGTTATGGGATTTGATTTTACTGTGATTGAGCCCCTCCTACCATCTCATTGTGGCTTCTCCTTTGTCTTTGGATGTGGTGTATCTTTTTCGGTGAGTTCCAGTGTCTTCCTGTCGATGACTGTTGAGCAGTTATTTGTAATTCTGGTGTTCTCACAAGAGGGAGTGAGCTCAAGTCCTTCTACTATACCGTCTTGAACCCCTAAATTAGTCTTTTTCTGAAATGTGGCTAAGTTGACTCAGAAAACAAAAAAAATAATGAAAGATTCCAGTTTGGTTTTTGGTTTTAAACTTGAATGATACAGTGCTAGTGTGGTATCAAAATCCAGACCCAAGAATTACTTCTTGATTAATATTGATACATCACTTTCTACACGTGAATGAAACATCCAGTTTTTCATTTATTTATTCATTCATTCATGTGCTACTTATTAGTTTCTATGTGTCAACCATTGTTTTACAAATATCACTGATAAATAAAATGTTTTTAAAAAGCTAAGTGGACCAATTGAAGAACGTCCTACAAAATACCTGTACAGTGCACCTCCAGATGTCAAGATATTTAACATTAAAACAAGCTAAGTCTGAACATCTGTCACAACCAAGAGGAGCCTAAGGAGTCATGATTGCAAGATGCAATGTGGTACTGAGACATCAGATATAAAGTAAGGAAATCTGAATAAAATATGGGCTTTAGTTAATAACAATGTATTGTTATCTCATTAATCGTAACAAATGTATAATACAAAAAAATGATGTTAATAATAGGGGAAACTAGGCATGGGGTATATAGGAATTCTCTGTACCATCTTGACAATTTTTCTGTAAATCAAAAGCTGTTGTAAAATTTAAAAATACATATATTATATAAGCTGGAAGTAATCTTAGCTATAACATATTTAGTCTTAAACTCATTGTCAGTTTGGAGTGGAAGAACTGACAGTCACAGAGGTTGTATAATTTGCCTAGGGTGGGATATAGATTATCAGTAAAAAAACATGGAACCAGAAAGTGACACATTCTTTAGCATAACTGACAATGAATTATTAAACCATTGCAATTTATATCTCAGGCCTTATAGGAAAAACACCTTTAGTACATATCGTTTATCCCTTTATTTTAATGGTATATCTATTAACTATGTCCAGTAGCATTTTTAACTAGTCGTATCTTTCCATGGTTCAAATTGATAACATTTTTCCATGGCCTCTAAGTACTTTCTGGCTGCCCTTTCTTGTCCCTATCAGCAATCCATTTATGTAATTTTTTTGCCTCTGTACAACTGATATCTCTAACACTTGATCTGCTTTATTTCCATTTACTCTTAAAATGTTTAATTTCTTGCTTTATTTATACCTTTGGGATAGAGATTTTATTACAAAGTCATGAAAAATGTTCTTTTGTAATATATTGAGTTATGTTTGAGCCTGGAAGAAATGAACAAAGCCAAGAGAGTGATTAACAAAGCTAGATGTAAAATTTTATTTACTTAAATATATATTTAAATTATTTGAGCCAATATGCCTATTTACTATGAAGTTATTAAAAACTAAAGAGGATAATCTCTTCATACCCACCTGCTGGTGTCCAGGTAGTCAGCATTGCTCTATTCAAATGGCACCTGGCACTTGTTGAGATGTGGACGATCCTACCAGGTATATTGAGACTTGTTTTATAGGGAATTATTTTAAAATTACAAGTGAATGCTCAAAATGCTTGAATAAATGCACATAAAACTAGAGTTGTATGTGAATTAGAAGAGAAAATAACCACAGGTTAATGAAATAAAATCTCCAAAGAAATATTTAAGAGACATTACAGTAAGTGGAGGAATGAGTTATATTTGCAGAGTTTACTGTTTTAGCTCTAGTAACAAAATTTCTCAAGTCTGTCAGCTCAAGATGTACCATGAAATCGTGGAAATTAGACTTTACCCATATGCAGTCAAATCTTATTTTAATGAACAGAGCAAATTCCAACATAGTTGAAAACCAAAGCATAGGCAAAATAAACACTTCAAAACAGAGAAGAAAACTACTTTACAGAAAGTAAATACCTAATACAGTAATGCATTAATACTGTATTAGGTAGAAAAAGTTACCCGTGTATTTATAAAGACACAGCATATTAAATATATACTTATTTCAAGTGGATTTTTATGTTAGAAAATAGTGTGGGTTTGTTGTATTGCTTCAGATGGCCATTTGAAGATGAGATCTTTTGATATTTTGCAGGAAGTATAGTTAGAAAAATATTGCCATATGTCATTAGGACCACAGTCAGATAATGACAACCGTAAGAAAGTCTGTGCCAAAGTCTCAGTAATGTGATAAAAACGGAGACAGTATATTCTGAAATGAGCACAAAGGAAATGCTATATTTCCTTTTAACAGCTGTTTTTACCAGGCCTGAGAATATGGTTGAGGGTGAGTGGGTGGCTGACAGCCCACTGTCTTAAGCAGGAGGAGGGAATGTAAAACAGCAACTGCACAGAAGTTATGGAAAAGAATTTCTTCCTTCTCCTTACCTTTTCACCCAGGCTGCACCTTCAGTCCTTCTCCCTTGACAAGCAAAAAGCAATAAGGATATGTGTCAAGCTTTTTATCTTTCTGAAAAACGTTGGACAGAACTTTTCAGATATACCAGGTCTCACTTATGCAGACAAATGACAGAAATGTTCAACATTTATAAGCACCTTGGAAAATGGGGTATGTGACAATTCACACCCTCTCTCTCCTCCTTGTGTGTGGGTAGGTTTGAATTTAGTGATTAGGTGTAGATAACCTCAACAGGTTTAAAGCTAAAGCACTGTTAGGTTACAAGCTTGTCTATAAAATGTCCTTCATATAAGAGGAAGTAAAATGAAAAAAGGAATTTGTGGTAATTAAACATCTCAGCAGACTGCCCCTTTCCTAACCAGATTTGGGGTCTTTTATGAAGAGTTTAGTGGTTACTCCTCATCACTTCAGTCATTGTGATAAATTGCCCTTTAGAAATGTTCTGTGTTCACAGTTCTATGGTGATAACCACTTCAGCACGCAAGAGACAGTAGAAACTGAGATTTTCCATTTTGAGCCTTTGCTCCATTTTCAGAGCCAATCAATGAGCTAATTTCTCTCCTTGATGCTGATAATAGATTTTCAAGTCACTTAGGTATTTAAAATATTACTTTTAATTTACAGAAGTGGAAGAGATCATAGACTTGACACTTTGGAACTACCTTTTCTAGACTTGCCCCTAAACTCATCCTGCATGAAGCAGATCTAAGTAAAAATCCAAAGCATTTTCTCAAAAGAATCACTGATGCTGACACTGTTTGGGTCCAGTAAAAAGGAGAAATGTTAATAGATTCTGGTTAAGCACCTTATTCCAAGCAATGGGAGAAAAAAATATGTGAGAAAAAAGAGATATGTGATAGCATTCAACACTCCCTTGACACTCTAAATCTAAGGTAAATCAGGTAAACCAAAATCTTCACCCTCACACGCCCTAACTTATTCCTTAACAACCTACATTTCAGGATGGACCTAGCCAAGCCCTCGTCCTGGAAGAACCATACCTTTTTCTAATACTCACCCTCTGAGATAAGGTCCCTCAGAGGAAGCATATGAATGCAATTTTTAATCTGCTGCTACTTTATTAGTGATTGCCATTCCAGACAGCAGGAGTGAAGAAAAGGAGTGAGGTACGGAAGAAAGACGAATACGTAGCAGCGTGTAATGTTCAGGGACCACCATCTAGTCCTGAACATGACTGACTGCTCACACCCAGTGTGATCTATTAGGATCATCTTCTGAGAAGCTGTATAAGAGACTGCCCATGAATGCCATCTTAAGGCCTTACTGGATCGTTCAGTAGGTAGCAAGCACGCATGTTTAAAAACAAGCCAGAGAATTTAAAAGTCTGGAGGTCCATATTGTAGACATGGTCCTAGCAATTTTGCAGCTGAATGGCTCCTGGAAACTAATTTTTCCCAGATTGTCAGTTCAAAAAAAAAAATTTGGCTTCTTTTTTTCTTATGTTCCTCTTCTGATTCTCTGCATGAATAACCACTGGTTCATAGGTCAACTTAGCTTTCTATTTTGATTCATACAAATTGACTTTGTAATCTGTTTTCCATATTCTGCAGCCATCTCAGGTTTGTGCAAGTCCCCTTATGAATTGAATGTACCTATTACAATATATTTAATTTCCAGCTTTATTGAGATATAATTAACATATAAGATTATGTAGTTTATGGGGCTTCCCTGGTGGCGCAGTGGTTGAGAGTCCGCCTGCCGATGCAGGGGACACGGGTTCGTGCCCCGGTCCGGGAAGATCCCATGTGCCATGGAGCAGCTGGGCCCGTGAGCCATGGCCACTGAGCCTGCGTGTCCGGAGCCTGTGCTCCGCAACGGGAGAGGCCACAACAGTGAGAGGCCCGCATACCGCAAAAAAAAAAAAAAAAGATTATGTAGTTTAATGTGTAAAACTTGATGATCTGATACACTTATATATTGTGAAATGATTGCCACAGTAGACTTAGTTAACTCCTCCATCACCTCACATAATTGCCATTTTTTTATTTGTGGTGACAACATCTAAGATCTACTCTGTTAGCAACTTTCAAGAATATTATAGAGTACCCTGTAGTCCCCATGTTTGACTCTATTGATGGCTTTGAGTAGTATGGATATTTTAACAATATTAATTCTGATCCATGAGCACAAAATATCTTTCCATTTCTTTGTGTCTTCTTCAATTTCTTCATTAAAGTCTTACAGTTTTCAGTGTATCAATACAAAGTTTTCACTTTCTTAGTTAAATTTATTCCTAAATGTTGTATTGCTTTTGATCCTGTTGTCAATGGGATTGTTTACTTCTTTTCAGATATCTTGCTGTTAGTGTATAGAAACACAACTGATCTCTGTATGTTGATTTTGTATCCTGCAATTACTAAATTTGTTGATCAGTTCTAACAGCTTCTTGGTGAAGTCTTTAGGAATTTATGTATATAAGATCACATGATCTGCAAGCAGAAACAGTTTTACTCCTTCCTTTCCAATCTGGATAGTTTTTATTTCTTTTTCTTGCCTATTTACTCTGGTTGGGACTTCTAGTACTATGTTGAATAGGAGTTGTGAGAGTGGGCACCCTTGGCTTTTTCATGATCTAGAGGAAAATTGTTCAGACTTTCATTGTTGAGTATGATGTTAGTTGTGGGTTTGTCAAATATGGCCTTCATCATGTTGAAGTATGTTTCTTCTATACCCAGTTTTTTCAGAGTTTTATTCATGAAAGGATGGTGTATTTTGTCAAATGCTTTTTCTTCATCTGTTGAGATGATCATATGATTTTTAATTCTATTAATATAAGCTATCACATTTGTTAGTTTATGTATGTTAAACCGTCCTTGCATCCCAGAGATAAATCCCACTTGGTCATGGTGTATAATTCTTTTAATGTGCTGTTGAATTTGGTTTGCTAATATTTTGTTGAAAACTTTTACTCTGTATTCATTAGGGATATTGGCCATTAGTTTTCTTTTCTTTTAGGGTCCTTTTCTGGCTCTGGTATCAGGGTTACATTAGCCTCATAAAATGAGTTTGGGAATGCTCCCTCCACATGAATTTTTTGGAAGTACTAGAGCAGGATGGTCTAATTCTTCTTTAAATGGTTGGTAGAATTCACCTGGGAAACCACCTGGTCCTGAGCTTTTCTTTGTTTGGAGATATTTGATTACTAATTAAATTTTCTCACTCATTATTGGTCTGTTCATCTTTTCTGTGTCTTTATGATTCAGTCTTGATAGATTCTGTGTTTCTAGGAATTTACCCCATTCTGCTAGGCTATCCAATTTGTTGCTGTACAATTGTTCATAGTAATTTCTTATGATCCTTGGTATTTCTGTGGTTACAGTTGTAATATTTCCTCTTTCATTTCTGATTTTACATTTTTGAGTCTTTTTTCTTCCTAGTTAATCTAGCTAAAGGTTTGTCAATTTTGCTTTCCTTTTCAAAAAAACAGCTCTTAGTTTGTTGATGTTTTCTATTGTTTGCCTGGTCTCTGTTTTATTTATTTCTGCTCTTTGCTGTTTCCTTCCTTCTGCCATATGTGGGGTTAATTTGTTTTTCTTTGGGTTTAAGTGTACATTAAAGGTTGTTTATTTGAGCTCTTTATTTTTTCTTAATGCAGGTGTTTATCACTACAAAATTCCCTCTTAGATCTGCTTTTGCTGCATCCCCTGAGTCTTGGTATGTTGTGTTTTCATTTTCATTTGTCTCAAGATATTTTTGGATATCTCTTTTGATTTTTCTCTGAGACCTATTGGTTGTTCAGTAGCATGTTGTTTAATCTCCACATATTTGTGAATTTGCAGTTTGCCTTCTGTCATTGATTTCTAGTTTTATACTGTAATGGTCAGGCAAAAATATTGGCTTGGCCAAAAATTTCATTTGGTTAATGAATACGTTGTTTAATAAAGTTCTTGGTGAAAATGAAAAATGTGTCTTTTATTTTTACTTAAAACAGAACGAACTTTTTTGCCAACTCAATATTTAGCATGATTTCAATCTTCTTAAATATGCTAAGACTTGTCTTGTGACCTATCACATGATCTATCCTGGACTTCCACAAAGGCTCTTATGAATAGGTGACTGTTTAGGACTGTGTTCTCCAGGGTCTCTCAGCCCACAGATGAGAGGAAATGGAGCTGATACACAGGCCACTGCAGGGTCCACAGCCAGGACCAAGGTCTGTGTATTACCTGATGTAAGTGTGCACAAGACTCCTCCTAGGTCTCTTGGTGTAAAGTGCTTGATCCCACAGCTTCTACAAATTAATTTTGTCAATGAGGGAGGGATACAAGTGAGGGACATCTTATTCAGTCATGTTGCTAATGTTACTCCTCTGATATTCTTTACTTATGTTTGCTGGCCATAGGCAAAGATATTCTCCCTGATTCTGGTTGTGTTCCAAAAGAAAGTCTTGAGGATCTATCTAGTTAGGTGGCTTACTCATATAACAGTTTTTATCGTTTTTGAATTGCACATATATGTCGCTTAGCATTTAATAAATTACTTTCATATATTTTCTTTTTAGCCTTCACAATACATTCATAGGTAGATGTCATTGTACACAATCCATACGTAGATACTGTGGAAACTAAGTGGCTTACCCCAGACCACATGGTTGGTTAGTAAGAAATTACATGGACTTGGAGCAAGGCTAGTTTCACAACCTTACTATCTCTGGGAAGTAAGGGGGAAAAAAAGGTCGGCTTTTAAAAAAAATTGAGACCATCAGGTCTGAGATTAAATCATGGTGTTAGAAGAGGAGAAAACATTTGTGACCAAGTAAAGGGGGTTTGGGGATAATATCTTTTTCTGTTAGTTATAGCACATTATTTGGGGCAGATACATGTGACTGTCTGTGTTAATGCGACAGAGCAGATGATCACTGAAGTTCAGTATCACAGTAGGAAACGTGTTCTGCTACTCTTATTTAATATGCAAATGTGAGAAATCTGTTCCCTGTTAGAAGGCAACTCACAAAATAAACAAATAACATTGTATATATTAACATTAGCAAATGAGAACAGAAAATAGATGACTTTGAAAATCATACTTTTTAACATACCATGTGAATGATGCATATTCCTTGGGGGTGAAAAAATTAACAATCTGTTCATATTGGTTGCCAGAAAGTTCTTGAATTTTAAATAGGGATAGTTCTATTGTGACTGTGAGGGCTAACAGATCTCTATGCCTGAAATTTCAGAATAACTGGTAAGGCTTGCATAGAACGGATGTTCTGGACACAAAATGTGTACTCATTTTATCAATGCTAATATCTTACTGGGGTACAGTAAATATTTCTTTACAAACCTCTTCCTCTTATGTTATTATGAGCAAGAGTATTTGTTACTCAAAATGTAGGAAAAAAACATAAATAAATGATGGGTGGATTAAAAGATTAGCAGCAGCAGAGAAATCACCATCATTTGATCATTTATATTTGGAAATGGTAGAGTGATAGACTTAGTGAAGCACATTAAAATATTCCCAACTCATCAGGAATTCTGAGTAAGACTATATACCTAAGTTAATGTTTCCTCCTTTCCCTCTCCTTACCTTCTAAGGTTATATATTTTGGGGCTATTTGGAAATATGTTCAGTCATTATAATTCTCAAGATAATATCATGTCAAATTCTGTATGAGATTTGTGTTTTAAGGCTAAAGGAATGCAGTTATGTCAGGGGGAGTTCCTGGATTAGATTGAGGTATTGACTTCATAGAAAGAGTAAGAGCAAAAACCACAGCAGGTAGGATAGTGGGCAGTGGGAGTCTGGACTACTAAGAAGACTACATTTCTAGTCTGAGAAAGTGAAGGAGAGAACCGTAGTGACAGAGAGGCTGATGCTATTCTCTGTCCAAAAGTTGTCTAGGACCTTTCTAACAGCAAGAAAATGATGGAACCTGAAAGAAAGAAAGCTTACAAGTCTGAATATCAAGAAAGCAATCATATTACACACCAGCATTTAGATTTAAATGAATTATTTTTAGATGAGTAACATTTATCTGTATTTGTGTTTTGCAATTGGATGATGAGGAGGAAGGATCAAATCACATGCCTGCCTTTAAAAGTCTGTTAATAAGCAGGGGAGAGAGACATGTCCACAACAAGTATAAAAATAATAAAGAATATTATGAGAAAGGACCACAGAGGTGGGAAGGATCAGAGGGTATCTGTGAAAAAGAATGTCAGTCTAATATAAAGATCATTTCTTTGGATGAATTGAAGACAGCAATGTCTTTTCTTCAATTTCAGCTACAGTGTCACTATTTTAATATTCCTTTCTTACTGCACTCTTAGTGAGATGACACACTGAACTTTTCCCCCAGCCAGATAGTGCTTAAAGAAGTACTGAGCTTTACTAGTGAACTTTTAACCACCATTTGTTGCTGGTGGGAAATAGGTTTCTAGTTAGACTATAACATAGATAGAGGATTCTTGACTTTTCTTGAGAAGTGGGTGGTGGTGCAGACAGGTAAGGCTGTGGCCCCTCAGGAGGACTGAATTACAGCAAGAGCTGTGTCTAGAAGGGCTGCTTAGAAGGAAGATGGAGCAGTGGTGGCCAGGGGTGTTGTGTGAGTCTGTAATAAGGAAAATATTTGTGTTGTTTATGAAGCCCACTGGTCAAGCAGAAAAAGACTTTTAAATATTACTTTGAGTTGTTTTTTCCTTCTTTTTTTAACTTGCAATTCCATATGGGCTTTCCTGATTATCCTGATTTGCATGGATATGAATAAGTAAAATCTTGTTAATGTGTGATACACACTCTTTGACAGGTTTTCTAGAAATTCAGGACACTACTCAGAAATGTATTAGATATGCTATACTTAGTGAAAACGTTCAATTTATTTATTATTAACTTTTTCTTAGCCATGTTACTGGAAAGAATCATTAGACTGTCCAAAGTAGTAGGTAAGATGAAATCAATTTGATGCTCAATCTTCTTCCTTCCTTCCTTTCTTCCCCCTTTCTCTCTCTCTCTCTTTCTATGGTTTTTCTCTCCTTTACTTTCTCAGTCTAGAAATGTAGTCTTCCCAGGAGTCCAGATCTCTTTTTTTCTCCTTTCTCTTTTTTCTCTTCTTTCTGTTTCCTTTAAGAGAATCTTCTTTCTCTAAAAAGTGACTCAGTATCAACATCTGGCTACCATTCCTAGTCCTAGACAACTTAAGCATTTAACATGCTTGAATTCAAAGAAAGGGATTATTATTTATCAAAGAATGTGTACTTTACATCATTGAGAGGAGGTAAGTATCTGTTTGAGTAGACATGGTGGGGGTATTAGGGTTCTTCAGAGAAAGAGCCAATAGAATGTATATGTATATTACTCTATATATAGATGATTATATGTATAATGTATGTATAGATATGTGTGTATCTATATGCATATATGATATAATCTCTATATAAACATACAGATTTATTGTGAGGAATTGGCTCATGTGATTGTGGAGCCTGAAAAGTCCCAAGACTGCAAGCTGAAGACCTAGGAGAACCAGTGGTGTAGTCCAGTCTACATGCTGGCAGACTTGAGACTCAGGAAGAGCTGAGATTTAAGTTTGAGTCCAAAGCCAGGAAGAAAAAAAAAAAAAAAAAAGATGTCCCAGCTCAAAGCAGTCAGGCAGGAGGAATTTCCTCTTATTTGGGAGAGGGTCAACTTTTTTGTTCTATTCAGCCCTTCAACTGATTGGATGCAGCCCACTCACATTAAGGAGAGCGATCTGCTTTATTCAGTCTATCAATTTAAATATTAAACTCATTCAAAAACACTCTCACAGAAATATCCAGAATAATATTTGACAAATAGTTGGACACCCCATGCTCAGTTAAGTTGACACATAAAATTAACAATCACAGTGGGGAAGACAGAATTGGTTATAGGAGGCAATGGTGTGAGGCTAGTGTGGCGGGTCAGAAAGATGTTTAGTCAGTGTGGTTTCAGCCAGAAACTAAAGATAGGCCATTTGGGCATCTATGTGCTATAAAATATTATTTTTTCCAAGACTGTAAAACACAAAATTTTAAAGGGCAGGATAAAGTAGACACAAAAACCATGACTCTTAAAGGGTGAAGATCTTGTTGAAGGGTCTTCAAAATATGGACAACGAAGGTCGACAGGGTCCAGCTGGCATCCTCTGAGGCTTTGGACTTGTGGGACATCCACAACTATGTCAGTAGTATCTCCTTTAGATCTCCATTTTGTAGCATCAACTTGCTGAGTTTTCTGCTCGCATCTTTCCTTTTTGATAGACAATTAAAATGTTTTACTTACAGATTTTTACTGTCTTAAAACTGCATAAAGATGGAAGAGAGTAAATATTTTCGGCTAACAATGTGACCACTTTTTTGAAAAGTAATATTTTGAAGGGAAGTCTGTCACCAGACTGAGTGATTGGTGGGGATGGCACACCCCTGGTCTTGGGTAAGACATTCGCACCTTCTGCCTGCACGTGGAGCAGCTTCCTGAGTTTTCTTTCCTCCCTTTGTAAATCTTTGTGCTTCCTTTGTTAACATATAAGACCACCCCCGGGGTTGTTTTAACTGCTCCAACTGATAGGGTAGGGCATTTACCTTGCCCTGCCTCAGGGCTGCCTCTTAGTCTTCAGTGGTCCTCTCACCCTGTTGCACATGATTGCTCCTCTCAACAGGTAACTAGAAGAAAATGTACAAGTATGATTTTGTAAGTCATTTACAATGAATAGGTGGGTCAAAAGCAAAGGTGAAAGACATAGACTTTGAATGCTAAATCTTGTTGAAATTTTCAGGATATCTTCTTGTATCGCATGGATTTCTTTTAAGTAGAGATAGCTTCATAGCGGGAGATTAATGTTGCAGGCATAGAGGTTGCTGAACCTAAACAATCTTAGGAAGAAGCCATTCTTCACATATAGCTACCCAGGCTGCCACTTTGGAATGCATTTTCATCTACATGGAGGTTATATGTGGACATATTTCCTGTAACTTCTGCAACTGGAGAGATAAATACTTTCTGATTAATATTTCTGTGGTCAAGTTAGTCTCTCTGACCCTACCTCATCAAGGAACAAAGTCTACCACTCAATCTATGACTGACTTTCTTGCCAGGATTGTCATTTGTGTGCTCAGTCCCGCTCTCAACCAGCAGGAGACATGATGCTAGAGCACAGGCCAGAGGTCCTAGATCAGTTCACTGGTATTTCTCTTTATTTTTATAATTCTAAACCAGTGTACATAGCTTTGTTTGGCTGAGCAGAGAGAGAAATACAGACCTGACAAGGCAGCTAGGTCAGATAAATTCACCTTGGGAGTTACTGCCATGCAAGATGGCCATTATGCCTGATTCAACCCGTATCCAATTTGGAGAATTTTTAAACCAAGTGATTGCAAACACTTTCCCTTTCTGTACTCAAATCATATCTGTATATATCTAAGTGCAAACATTAATAATACAGTTTATCAAATAGAAATATAACAAGAAATGGAGCATTCCTGACATCACCAACATTTCTTTTTTAATCACATTCTCTTATTATTCACTTTCATTCGTTCATTTATATTGTGATAAGAACACTTGAGATCTACCCTCTTGAATTTTTAAGTGCACAATTCAGCATTGTTAAGGGTAGGCACAATGTCATAAGCAGGTCTCTAGGACTTATTCATCTTGCGTAACTGAACCTCTTTATACCTGTTCAACAGTGACCGTCTATCCCACAAATACAACATGTTTTAGTTACTTCCATATATTCATATTCATTTACAAATATATATGTGTAAGAACTTATATGTAATGTTCATCATAAAACATTCCTCTAAGTAGAAATTTGAAACATGATAAGGTACTAAAAGGAAGAGAAGCCCGTGTTAGTATAATAGGAATAACTTACATTTATTGAGTAATTATTATGTACCTATACTCCAAAGGATTATGGCCTGGGGAACACATCCATTCACTTTGCAGTTTTGTCTATCTAGATCATGATGTACACTTGCTAATTCCTGTCTTGCTGATCTCCCAGATACAGACACTGATTGCCTCCTGGCTTCTCTGTATTAACTTGTTTCATTCTGTGCTGTTGATTTCTGAAGTTGGCTATGTAGACCTTCAGAATTCATGTGTCGTCCATATATTTTAGCAGGCATTTGTATAGATTTGGAATGTTTGCTTCAGTCTCTGATTTTTTTTCAGCTTGGGGGGTGCAATTTATCTTAGTCTGCCTTGTCCAGTAGTTGCCAACAGTGGACATGAATATATGTGTTAAATATTTACAGCTTTTTGTTATAAATATAGAATAAAAAATCTAAGTTCTTCTTATAAATATGTAATAAAAGATCTAAGGTCCTCTGACTCAACGTAGACTTGTTACATTATGTAGTGTGGATAGTTTTAGTACTAACATAGCATTATCCATTGCTTTTACGTGATGTCAAGTTTTGCTCTTGTCTTGGGTGAGAAGCAAATATGGCACATACTTGTATAGAATTGTGACAGGGAAAGATGGTCTTTTAAAATGTAAAGTTACACTGTCTGCTGTTTGAAACTTCTTCTCACATTCAAAATGGTGTGCTCAAAAATTTTCCTTCTGTGATGATTGAACCCTAAGTTGGCCATTTTGCTCCTGTTGTGCTGTCTTTAGAATCATCTGATTATGAATTGGGGTCTGGAGGTTCAAAACTTTTGGTCTGTCCTCATGTCTTTCAACTAGTTTTTTAATTTTTAACTTGAAATAATTTCAGGCTTGGGATGTTGCAAAGATAGTCCTAACAATTTCCTTGTAAACTTCACCCAACTTTCCCAAATGTTAACATTTTACATAACCGTAGCTAATTATCAAGCCCAGGAATTATTGATACAACACTACTAACTAATCTATAGACCTTATTACAGTTTTATCAGCTATCTCAGTAATGCCCCTATTTTCTGCACCAGCATCTGATCCAGGACCACACAGTTGTCACATGCATTTAGTCTCCTTTAATCTGGAACAGTTCATCCATCTTTGTCTTTCAAAAGTATTGGCCAGTTGTTTTGTAGAATGTCCCTCAACTTGGGTTTGACATGTTTTCTCATGATTAACTTCAGTTTAGGAATTTCTGGCAGGAATAGCACAGAAATGATGTTGTACTTTTCTCAGTATACCATATCAGAAGGTATATGATATAGAGATTTCTTACTGCTAGCAATGTGAGCTATATGATCACCCAGTTAAGGTATGTCTGCCAGGTTTCTCCAGTAGAAAGTTACTATTTTTCTGTTTATATTTTTCTTTGGATGATACCTACCTGCATTGGGGAGGGCAATCTGCTTTACTGAGTCCGCTGATTGAAATGCTAGTCTCATCCAGAAACACCCTCACAGACACAACCTTGTTCATATGTAATTTGCATTATAGGAGGAGTATCTTCATTGTTTCCCTTTTTCAGTGTGTCATGCACCAAATATTCTGTAGCTTTCTAGAACACTCTCTTTCTCTATGCAAGCTGTGGCAAACTTCTGGACTTGACATCAAGTGACTTTTGGTGGTTCCCCAAAATAATATGCATTTAACATGAATACATTTTATTGCTCCAAGGGACAGCCATAAGAATGTACCACTTGCTTAAAATATATTCTAAATGTGAAGTTTAGAAGTGTTTTGGTCAATGAGAGAAAAATAAAATGTGTGTGGAGTTTTCCAAAGGTAAACCATCACTTAGCAAGTATTAATTTTCTCACTTGTACATAGTTTTAAGTAATTGTGGCTGATTTTGTGTTACACCAATTGTTTTGTAAAAGTGTTTTATTTAATTAGAAAAATATATCCATCCTACACATATAAAACTATATATTTTTACAAAGTTATATATATGCAGAAATGGGGGCAGGGTAAGAGATGTACTGCTCATTTTTATATTTCTCACTTCAGTTCACATACACCGAAATTACACAAAAGCATATTGAGTCTCTTTTTACATTTTGCCAACCAAATTTATAGTCCTGTGCATGTTTTTGGCGAACGGAGCCAGGTTGTTTCATCTTTATTCCCAATTCATGTTCATTGAACAACAGTGACGCTCTATATCAAAATAGACCATAAACATGTTTCTTCAAAATGTGAAGCAGAAGTAATTATATTCTGCACAGTAAAAAATGATTAATGAGGTGGTGTCCATAAAGTATTCATTTAACTAGCTCAGGGGAAAAGAAAAAACAAACAAACTTAAACACACATTTCCATAATCCCTTAAAACATAAAATTAGGGAGTTTTCAGATGAAAAAGTTGAATCTTTTTTGATTCTTAACATTTAGATATATATATATAGGTTCATATTCTGCTATCATCCTTTTTTTCACATTTAGTGCCATCTTTTCATTATCTCCCCAGCTTTTTTTCATATTTTTGTACCAGTCTGTTTAGTGCCTTTCTTCAATCCTCCTTGTCTTTGTCCTGTTTTATTTTTCTCATGGACCTCTCTCTGCTCCACCAAACAAGCAAAACATTAGTCTATTCCCTTTAGTAAACAATATATTTATTTCTAATTTACATTTGATGTTTTATGGAGCATAGGACCTTGCTTTGTGTTTCCTGTTTTGAAGTGTCCCATCGCTGATTATAATATATAATAAATAATAAGAATTTCTGAAGACACATGGATTTTCAGTATTCATTTGTTTTAAATTATCCAACCAAATAGCAGCACTGAAAGCCTGCACATTTTTAAACATTCACTATCAGACATATGTAATCTACTTGCCATTATGAGAACCATCTTTGGTTATTGTTGGAAAGATAGTATTTTGGATATGATCATTGAAAAGCACTCATATAACACTGTCAGAAAGCACATTATTCTGTTCTGAAAACATCCACTATATTCTGCAGATGATGCTTCAAAAAATCTTAAAACTACTAAAAAATACTTTTGCAAGTGTTTTATAATCAGACATAGGTAGTTTCATTTACATTTATATGATATATATATAGTGTGTGTGTGTGTGTGTGTGTATACACACACACACACACACACACACACACACATTATATACACATTAGAAGGCTGGACACTGACAATTTGTATGGTGCTTTCAAGGTCCCCCTTCCCCAAATGTTGATCAGTTCTAGGAAATTGAATCCTACTTTTGTTGCCAATTCATTAAAAATGGCCATGCCTGCTGCCCAGGGCACAGTTATTCCTTCAGACAGACACAGTAGGGGAAGAGATTTCTTTTTTTTCCTCACCTAATTAAAGAAAACAAATGAGCTATAATAGAAATTGTAAAGTCACCATCGGATATTTCCTTGGACTATCAGCTGTCCCAGATGGTCATTAATACCCCGACTATAACACATAACAATTCTCATCACTTCTTGCTATGCATTGCATCTTGAAAACAGGCTTATTAAATATTTGGAAACTGGCTAATATCATTGGAAAAATAATCATATACAGTGTTGACTCTTAAGTGGTTTAAAGATTGATTAGTTAGAACTGAAGAATCTCTGGGACAAAAAAAAAAGGATACAGATAAATCAGTATCATTATATGAGGCAACAAGCATAATTTTGCTGTGTTCTGGGAAGAATATTAGTAGAGTCAGTCGACTGAGTATTAACTGGCTGCTTACAGCGTACTCCTTACTAGTCTTGTGCTTTTAGAGATACAAGGGAAGGAGGACCACAGTCCTTGTCCTTACAATGCTGGGAACCGGTTGAAGACATGTGCTGTGTACAATCAAGAGTTAAGTGGTGTGTAATGGAGCTAGATTTTCCTTCAGAAGCTTTTATTCTCCCCTACCTCCCAACAAGTGAAGAACCAAAAGTCAAAGAATAACAATATGTAAAAATTTGATTTAAAATAAGTGAAAGTTTTGCAAAATCACCTGCATAAACAACTGATTGTTCAAAAATCAGTTATTATGCTATTTGAAAAACACAATTTTATTTAAAAGTTAATTGAAGATCTACATGTTGAGATTGCTGAAACAGAGGAGAGAGGTAATGTTAAACCTATAACTTTTTACTTACATTTGCTTAGAGGTATAAATGTCTGTCTGAAGAATTCGGTAGCGTGCATCATCCCTAAATTGCTCAACCATTACCTATTAGCACTTGGAAAGCATTCCCCACTATAGTGGTTCTTAAATGCCTTCAATAGTTCACATACTGAATTCAGAAATGCAATTAGCAAACTGAATATCATATCAACGTTTGATAATTGCCCCTAAAATATACAGCATATTATGCAGTTTTACTCTGAAAATGCTATTCCTTAATTCAGTCCCAGAAAATTTCCATTCTTTTTGACATGTTTCATTTTCCTTCTTTATGCAGAAGTGATGGTGTTGAATGCTAATGAACTGATTCTTGGTCAAATACCAAGCAGTTATTTTCAAGTAATTAGTTCAGCCTTTTGCGTCTCTGACATTCTGCAAACGTTTTGTTTGGATTCAAGATTTATCTTTTCTTAATAAACCAACTGCTGACCTTTAATAGGTACCTGTCCTAGGGAATAAAGGGAGCAGGACAGATCTGTCCTTTATGAATGGGTTAATAAGTACTGGCAGTTTTTTAGGTGGGAGCATTTGCTTTGGGTAGCCTTGAAAGTTAGCCATTTGGCTAGAGAACATGAATCCTGTGTGTAGTAGGCATGACTCATGTTTCTGCTCTGTGCAGTCGATACTGGTATTTCTGGTGGGCAGAGGGGATGGGAAATTCACCAAGATTCCAGATGTCCTGGACCGTGAGACTCTTTTTGCTTCTTCTGGACATGTTCTAACAAATCGTGGCCCAGTACCATGGCAGCTTCAGTTTTTCAGGTCCCACTGGCGGCTGTCCACAGCTCTTTCCATAGCTGTTGTTAAAACCAGACCCCTAGGGTTTCTTTTACTAACCTGTGCAGTCTTTTTCCCTGTTGTGATTCTGAGGATTAATCTCCCGAAAGACCATAGATAATCCTTGCAAGCAGCAGAATGTTCTTTTTTTAGTATTTCAGGGACTTCAAAATTCATGAATGATAGACACCTTTGGGAAAACATACTACTTTAGATTTTTCCTTCAAAATGTGGAGCAAGATGGATATCCAAGGACAGAGAGGCTTATTAGCCTCAGGAGAGCTTGATTTTCCACCCAAGTCTCTCAACTTGAAAATAAGATTTTATATTATTATCAAACAGGCATCATTTAAACCTGCCATCTTTCCCATTTCTTAAAAGTTTCTGTTATTTCTGCATCAGTACTTCGTAGTACCTTCAGCCTTCAAATTTCTTTATTCATCATTAATTCATTCAATAAGTTGTTCTAAACACTTTTTTATGTGCCAGGCACTAGAACATGCATTGAAATACAGATATCAAGAGAATGTGTTTCTCAAACTAGTGGTTACCAGTGGGGAGAGGGAAGGGAGGGGTGGGGGAGTAAGAGGTACACACTATTTGGTATAAAATAAGCTGCACGTGTCTATTGTACAACATGGGGAATATAGTCAATACTTTATAATAACAAGTGAAGTATATATAACCTTTAAACATTGTGAATCACTATATTGTACACCTGTAACTTATATAATATTACTGCATATCAACTATACTTCAGTTAAAAGAAAGGGAGAATGGGGCTCTTGCTTTCAATAAACTCATGGTCCAGTGGGAGACGAAAGTTAGTTAAACCGGCCATTGGAGCATGTGAAATCAGACTAGAGGAGGGGAGGGAGACAGGTGATTAAAAAGAAACCTTTCAGAGAAGACAGTGAAGTGAACTGAATTTCAAATGATAAGAAGGAAGACAGAGAAAGAACATTCTACCACTAACTTAGTGCATCTGGTACCAGGGTTTGAGGTGTTATAAACCATGGAGGTGTTTACAGCATAGCGACATAATTGACTGCAAAGGCTCCCACTTAAGAGTTCCTGGGTTAGATTTTGTCTTACTACCTGTTGTACAACCTGAAACAGGTTTCTTCTTTTTTGTACTTCGTTATCTCGTTGGTAAAATAAGAAAAATAATTCTACCTTCCTCAGAAGTTTGTTGTGAGAATTAAATAAAATAACAACAGGATGTGCTTAGACTAGTGTCTGGCAAAATAAAATAAATGCCGTCTTTAACTACAACCATACAGGTCCCTACAGAAGTGTTTGGATTAACATTAATTACAGAGGGAGATTTTCAAATTGGGACAATAACATAAACAGAAACAAATTTATGATTTATAAATTCCAAAGTTGAAATAAAGGATGCAAGTGGACATAGTTCAAGTTTTCCTTTCATTCCTGGCACTAAAAAGCCTGTAAACTTTGGAGAGAAAATACAGTTGGATCATATTCTGGAGGGTTTAGCAAGTGCTGAGCGATACAAGGGTCTCTTACAGACTAGAATCCCCCGTTGAGGCCTTGAAGCTTGGGGAATTGGAAAGAAGGGAAAAGCAATGCTTCTCAAAACTGTATGTGGGCCTGGTAATCAAATACTCAGTGAAAGATTTTAGGGGCAAGTGTGAGAGCCCATTAGTAGGTCTCAGTTCCTAAAAGGCATGACATATGACCATTCCCATATGTTCTGAGTGAAGCATCATATTTAAGGAGGAAAGAGGAAAGGAGAAGAAGAGGGAGAGAGAGAGAGAGCATGAGTGAACAAAGCACAAGTACCAGAGGGGACTTGGGCATTAATATGGTGACACAGGGGCCATTCATTAGAAGGCTGTGGCATAGACAATTGCCTGCAGAGACAGGGAGAGTAAATGATTGTCTTTACCATGGACCGCCATCACTGGAATGCTAAAGGAGTCAAGGCAGACCTAGATTACCCAGATCACCCTTGATGGAGTTGCTCATGTCCAGCTGAGAATCAGAGAGCACAGCCAGCATTACAAGGCCAGTGTAGATCTGAACCAGATTGAGAGCAAGAAGGAAAAGCCTTCTCCCTAAAACGTGGTGGTGGCAATTGTGTAAACTACCCCAGTCACCCTCCCTCATCACCCAAAGATTAGATTCAGCCCCTAGGAGAAGAGTGCAAGGAAGTAAGAGAGTTATAATCCTAATTGACTGAAAAATCACTAAGTTGGACTGGGTTTACATGAAAGTGACTAAATTGATTCTGAATCAGCCAGATACAGTTCAGAATCAGAAAATTAAATTCAGTTATAAGAAAATAAAGTTAAAATTTTGCACAAAGGCACTATGATTGCAAATGTCTGTACCCCCTACATGATAAAGGATTTGAACTTCTTTCTGAGGGCAATTAGATGCAATTGAAAGATACTAAGCTGAGAGGTGGCACGATCATATTTTTATTTTTGTAAAAAAAAATCACTTAGGGAGAAAATTAATTGGATTGGAGTGGGAGGAAAAGCAGCAGGGTGTAGATAAGGAGATCAGTTAGAAGAATATTGCTGAAATTCAGGCAAGAAGAATTAAGTTCTCTAAATAATACAGCCAAGTTGGTGGACCTGAGAGATATTAAGGAGAAAGAATCCACAGGACTTAATGGCTGGATTACACATGGGGTTATGTTGGAGGAGATGGAGGATACATTGATTCATTTAATATTTATGGAGCAGGTCTTGTGTGCCATACATGTGTTAGATGCAAGGAATATAGGAGTGAGCAAAAGAAAAAAAAAAAAGACCAGTCATGACCGTCAGTGAGCTTACAGCCTAAAAGGTGATACAGCTGCTAATCTAACAATCACATAAACAAACGTAAAATTACAGCTAAGTGATAGAATTCAGAGTTTCGTGATGCGATAAAGGATTTAAATCAGACAGGCAGGTAAAGAAAGGTTATTTGAAAGAGGAACAACTGAACTTAAAATGGAAGGATGGGGAGGGGTAAATTTAGTTTGGGGAGGAGGAAAGATCTGTCTGACATTTCAGATATTCTGATTATGACCATCAGTAAGAATGCACTTTACCTAGTGACCCAATATCCACACACACAGACACACATAAATATAGACACAGACAGACACAGAACCAAAGTTTTGTGAATCAAATTTACACTAGCTACTTGGGGACACTCTGCCATGATATGTTAGTCTATTTTATTATTTAATGTTGTACACAGCCCATTAAATGGATTTCCTGGTCCACCCAGGAGGTGTGATCTGCAGTTCACAAAGTACTGACTTATTTATTGACCATGTTAATTGAAGGTATACCATACTAAACCTTTCTATCACAAAAACCCTGTAAGGTAAATACTAACATTAGTCCCATTTTACATACAGGAAAAATTAAAGTCCCTGGGCTAAACCACACAGTTAAGAAATGGTAGAGCTTATGTCATGAATAAAGCAGAGCCTGAATGCTTAACCACTACACTGTATCGTCTCGTTGCTTACCCGGACATCTAGATGGATGGAACTACCCCTTAATAGAGATAATAACCTAGAAAGTAAAAGGACAGAATGTGATCTCCTATCACATATGCATCATATCTTTTCATATACCTAAAAGCCAGACTTACCGGTATGGCATGCCACTGACCAAAACAATGTTTGTGAAATATTTCCAAAGGAATTTAAGAAAAAAATGGACCACAGTGATTTGCCTTGCCAAATTGAGATTTGGCACAGTCATCCTTAAAATTTCTAATATCCTCTATATCCTTATACAAAATGATGGAAAGACTAGCCACTTAGACATTGTGAGCCATGTTGTGATGTACATCGTGACTCGGTGTGCACACACACACACAAACACACATCCCCCAAAGCTTCACAGAGCAATGTTTATTCTAATTATATGTGAGGCGTTATATTTTCTATTCTCTTTTGATTTTTCAAAATGCTGGCCAGGACCCACTAAATTAAGGTTTATCTGCTTATATGCATCTTCCCAAGCATCTGCCATGTTTCGGTGTCATTTTCTTGGGAAAGAACTGTGTCTTCAGAAATTCTCTATTAAAAATTCAGTTATCTCGTGTGAGTAGTGACACTAATCCATTATCAGTTCTTGACAATTTAATGGGAATTAGATGATCAGATTCAATTCAATGTAACAAATATTTATTGAAAATCACCTGTGTCTGTGCAAGGTTCAAATAACTAATTATCTTCAGAAGCTGATGGAAAGAGCAGTGAAGGAACAGGACACAGGTGGATAGCTTTTGATGGGGGGAAAGGGAAAGAAGATGGTTTAGCCCGGCTGTGCTATGGCAAGCTGCTGAAGGAGAGCTGTGTGGGATGAGCCACTATAGAGTGGGGTCTTGGGCAGTGTGAGGCCCCGGGGATCCTAGGGAATCCTAGTGGTAACAAAGCTGGTATCAGAAGCAAGGACCCTCCAGGAGCAACAAGCATACCCAACACCCAGATCTCAGATTCTAATACCATTCTCCAATAAAAGGATCCATGCTTGAAGAAATAACTGATTCTAGGGCTGGCACAAGATGACCCTGGAGTATCTTGTGTTGCCAGAAAGTAAGGGAGTGTTCAAAAAAAGCCCCCCACAACAAAATAACCCACCATGATGCGGGTATGTAAAAGGGACACAAGAGCCAATAGAAAGAGCTCCACTGGCCAAAGCTGGAGCAATTTAGCAACAAAGTAAACACAGTATTGGATCAGAACCCGAAGTATAAAATAAATCTCTGTGAGTCCATATGGATATAAATAATTGAATAAATAAATAAATGGGAGATAACAGACAAATGTCAAGCACAGATGAAAATTAAACAATTTAAGTAGATAGTCTACCCTCAAGGAGGTGGAGCATAAATCCTACCTCTTATATGACTTCCTTCCAAAGAGCGCAGTATGGAAATGGGGAAGAAGAGAGGAGCTTTACAGTGGGAACAAACATCACCTTGGCCAGGCAGTGAAGGCTGACATCAACAATGGTACACCTTACAGATAGCATGTACCCTTGATATGATGTGATGATGAAAATAGAACTTTACCTCTGTCATCTTCTTTACAAAACCCCAAATCTCAGTCTAATCATAAAGAGAAAAATTAAATAAAAATATTTAGGGACAACTCTACAAAATGCCTGACGCTACTGCTCCAAACTGACAAGGTCATAGAAAACAAAGAAAATCTGAGAAACTGTGAGAGCCAAGAGGAGCCTAAGAAAGCATGATGACTAAATGTAATGTGGTGTTCTGAATGGCAGCCTGAAACAGAAAAAGAACATTAGGTAGAAAGTAAGTACCTTTGAATAAAGTATGGAATTTAGTTCACAGTAATGTATCACACTTGCTTCAGTGGTTGCCGCAAAGGTACCACACATAATATGACATTAACAGTAGCAGGGAGACTGCATGTTACAGGTATGGGGACTCTTGGAACTAGTTCACAGCTTTTCTGTAAATGTAAGACTATTCTAAGATTAAAAGTTTATTTAAAAAAAAATGGTATTACAAATGGTAAAATCTGACGTCTGCGTCACAACCTCCAACAAAACAAATTATCTTCCTTACGCCTCAGCCTCCAGCTGGCTTTACCTATGTTCAAGAATAGATTCTCTACTTTTTTCACTTGAGCACTAAGTTGCCAAATTAATTCAAGCTTAAAAAGCTGGCAGCAAAACCATTAGCAGTGCAGGTGAGTGACTGAAACGATGCATTTTCAACATCATCAGAGCCCTCTGGCACACAACTCCTTATATAAAACAAATAAAGTGTTATGAGACAGTAAATTGGATATTATGTAATACCAAATGATCAATTCAATGTGCCTTGTCAACAGAAAAATAGCAACTGCTTGCAGAGAAATCAACCAAGTAATTGCTGTGTGTGACACAGATAGTGTTTTCTTTGGAGCAGCTGCTGATACCTCAGGAGAAGGGGCGAGGGCAGGTGGTGATAATGTCACTGACTCTTTTTAAGTCGTTCTATAGTTTTTTCCCTCCTCCTTTGGTTGCTGTCACTAGTTGGTCTCTATGAGAGTGTTAAACAGATCGGTGAGGCTACTCAGCACAGCCAAAGTTGAATAGCTTCCAGATAGTTAATACTCCACACCAATGTCTCATTGCGATGGGCTATATTCACTCAGTCCCTCTGCCCAACTGCTCTTTCCCCTTGTAGAACAGAAGCTTACTATTCCTCAGAGCTCCCTGCGTATCCAGAACTGTGCTAAGGCTTTATGTACATTAACTTGTAAAGCCTTCAAAATAGCCCCATGACTGGGGGATCTAGTTACAAATGAGAAAACTGAGGCTTAGACAGTTTAACTAATTTGCTCAAGATCGGAGACTAGCAAGTGGCTGAGCCAAGATTTGAAACCAGATGATCTGACTTCAGATCTTGTGCAGTTTCCAGGGTACCACCCAGCCTGCCCCACACAGCCTCTACACAGAGGCAGTCATCTGGATGTGTGTCTGCTTCCCCCACTAGACTGAAAACTCCATAAGGAAATAGATTACATTGGTTTTAGCTCTGACCCTCTTAACATCACTTTCTAGGAACAATAAAAAAAGCCTTTGTAATTATTTGCTAAATAAAATACACAAAACAGCCTATAAACTATTATTTGTTACTGTTTTAAATGTATATTATGCATATAAAGTTACATTGACCTACAAAAAGGTAGTGAGGTCTCGCTAATGGTTTTGTGCCTTTTTCTTGTTCTTTATTGTTCCTGACAACAAAGGGCAAAGTAACCAAGAAAACTTTGCCAGCTGAGATGTTTACAGAAGGAAATAGCCAGTGACAAGTGTTCCTTTTTCATTGCATAAAATCACGTCTTGAAATAACATTTCCTTGAGAAAAGGTTTTCAGGAAGGATGCTCTATACTAGATTATTTGCATAGCCAGCAGGGTAGTGTGATTTTCTGGAGTAGAAAATTGCTTCGTGAAGTGACCCAGTGCTTCTGTGAGAGGCAAAACACAATTAGTTGTGACATTGAGGACTGAGGAAAAATGCCCTTTCTACCTGGTACTGGGAAGCATCCACACATTTACATGTTCTAAGACTTGCTAGTCGTTTGCTGTGCACTGAATAACTCTGAAGGAAGTAGATTGCCTGTCTCTGAAGGCATAAAGATGCCAGAGGACCAATGAAACATATGCTTCAGCATCTTTAAATGGGAGCAGCAGCATTGCTCCAAGACTTTTCCGTCAGTTCATGCATTTTGTACTATAGACTGGGAGAGAGTTTCTGAACCTTCTAGGCATTGCTTAACATTCATAAATAAAAGGGGATCTTTATTAAACAACTCTGACAATGGTTCTGCAATAGAGCTACCAAGAAGATGTCAGACCTGGGAAATCAAGTAGGGAGGAATGGTGGCAGAGTGACTTTTTGATTCTTGCCATCGGGATCTATAAAAGTAGCTGAGTGAGAGGTGATGGAACAGAATACAAAGAAGTAGAAGAAGAGGGAGGAAGGAAGAAAGAGTAAAAAAGAAGTAAAGGAGAAGGGGGTGGATAATGAAAAAAGAAAGAGGTAGAAAGGTGGAATCGTTTCTTAGGGCTGCCGTTATCCAAACTGGATGGTTTAAACAACAGAAGTTCATTGTCTCACAGTTTTTGAGGCTAGACATCTAAAATCAAGATGTCAGCAGGCTCATGTTCTCTCTGAAACCTGAAGGGGAGAATCTTTCTTTGTTTCTTCCAGTTTCTAGTGTTCACCAGCCATCCTTGGCGTTCCTTGGCTTATAGAGGCATCACTCCCTCCTCTGCCTCCCCCATCACATGGCTGTCTTCTCCCGGCGTCTCTTCCAGTTGTCCTCCCTCTGTGAATCTCTGTGTTCAAATTTCCCTTTTCTTATAATGACATGAGTCAGATTGGGTTAGGGGCCCACGCAACACTAGTATGACCTCAACTAATTACATCTGCAACACTATTTCTAAAGAAGATGACATTCCGAGGTACTGGGAGAGAGGATTTCAACGTATCTTTTGGGTGGACATAATTCAGTACCATAACTAAGAAGGTTTTGCCAATTAAAATTAATTTCAAAATGTGACCTAGCAAGAATAAAATTTGTTATCGAAAGCCAGAGAATCTTGTGGAAAAAAGTATCTACCCTACCCGGCCTTTGGACATGTATATGCCTTCACTGCCTTCAGAGAGAAGCTTATTTCTTAACCGTGGGCATGGAGCTCTGTGATGGGTAAGTGGCAGGTGGCTGTATGAAGAAAGCTGGAGGGGCGTGATACTTAATTTTGTATATGCAAAAGTGATAGTCTTGCACACTGGACTTCATATATGCAAGGTGAAGGAGAAGAAATGAATAGAGATCACTGACTGGGGACGATCTGTGAGCCATAAGGTTCAAGAGACTCATTAGAGTAGAAGCTCCGTACTGCAGGGAGTCTGGGATTTTGTTATCGTTGTTGTTGCTGTTACTCAACTCTGTATCCGCAGTTCCACAATCTATCTCCAGTGCCTGGCGCAGTCATCAGTTAAATTTCTGTTGTATGAGTGAATGGAGGAGCTGATGGGAGTTAGGGCTGGGTGGTGGAAATAACAGAGGCTACTAAATCAGAGTTGCTGGTTTCAAACTTTAACTCTGTGACGTATAAATTGTGGAACAACAGCTATGTCATTCTGAGACACCATATACTCACATGTGATAGCACATAATTATTAAGGCTTTTATGAATATTAAATTAAATGCCAAGGAATATAAAGCATGCAGTACTGTTAACCCTCTTTTCTTTGGTCAGTGACTATTTCAAATGTACTGCTGTGAGTACAGGACAGCACATGGTTTCAGTACTGTGAAGCAATACATAAAGAAAATGATACAGAATTCTTCACCTCCAAAGAGTTTCACTATAGGTAGCCAGGCATGCAAAAGATAAAGTACCTTAAATGATTAGAATAAAAACTGCATCTTGCAGGAGTGACCATAAATAAGTGCCCTAGGATTTCAAAGAAACAAGACGTGTAGGAAAAGCCCTCTGCTCATTTCCCCATCTCTGATACATACGTTTCTTTCATAACAATGCATGCTCCTGAGTACCCTAATAACCAAACAGCTTGATGTAACTCAGTGTCGTTATTATTTTAAATTATTTTTCTCAGAGATTTCTTTTCTTTTTTTTTTTTTTTTGTGGTACGTGGGCCTCTCACTGTTGTGGCCTACTCCCGTTGTGGAGCACAGGCTCCGGACGCGCAGGCTCAGCGGCCATGGCTCATGGGCCCAGCCGCTCCGCGGCATGTGGGATCTTCCCGGACCGAGACACAAACCCGCATCCCCTGCATCGGCAGGTGGACTCTCAACCACTGCGCCACCAGGGAAGCCCAAGATTTCTATTCTGAGCTGTCAGCATTAAATCTTTATCAGCTGCTGGACTCAATGCTATGGGATATGGTTTATTTCGGGTATCTTGTTGACAAGGAACAAATAATCTTCAAGAAATCAGAAATACTGGGAGATGGTAGAGATATTGGGAAGATACATATACCCAGGTAGCCAGGAAGGGCTCAACAATGCAGCTTCAGAAAGCGCACATGGCAAGGGAGTATAGTGGAGCCTGCCTTCAGGTAGAAGGGGAATCATAAGAAACTTACCCCTAGAGGGTTTCTTCCCAGGAACTGATTCGGAATCAGAGACTGTGAGGGGGACCTAAGGAGCAAAAGATCCCCGATTTTCTTAGTGTTGTATGTTGACCCTGCTCTGTTACATGCACATGTACATCTACTTGTTCTTTCTTTCTCTTTTTTCCCCTTGAAATTCAACAGCCATCTGCCCTTTCCACCCTCTAATAGTGATTCTTTTGCTACTGCATATCTAATTCTGAATATTTATAATTTCTGCTTCCTCTTGACTCCAGGTTGCCATGTTAGCTCCTAGACTTTCCGGCAGAACTTGCTTATTTTATCAATTTATTTCCAGCTTCGAGTTCCTGAGAAGAATTTCTAAAAGAGTCTGAGAGTATGACAGGCACTGCGATTGGCTTTTCTGGTTAAGCCCCTTGCTACTGTACAGAAGAATATTAGAGCTGCACATCACCACTTTATTGAGGAGACCCCTAGAAGCTTCAGTGAAAAGATTAGTAGGCTGAACAAGAGGTGTTTGATATTGAAATAGCATTTCAAGACCTATCACTACTCACTTGGCCAAGTTATCTACCTTTCATGGACCCCAGTTCCCTGTTCTATAAAATGGAAATAGCATATCTGAAACAACAAATGAGATAATAGAGGTTATTATAAAGTTATTGACAAATGAGATAATAGAGGTTATTATAAAGTTATTGAAAACTCTAAATTCCTGTATATATGTCAGCTATTTCTACTATTATGATTGTACTATATATAAATCAGAAACCATTGAACTAATGCACTTTAAAAAAATCAATTCAGGGAGATAAAAATGACTTTCTTTGTTTTAGAAGAATATAATTCTAAATTTTTTTAATCTATAAAATTTTCTCTGTACTCTTTACTGTGTATAAAAGCATGTAAGTTAAACACAGCATCCTAACAGTGTAGCATCAACTGGTTTGTGTTCTGATTGGGGATGGAGAAACAATAAATCAATACTGAAATCAGTATTCCTTAATACCCTCCTGCAATCAGTTATCACTTTCCTTGGGTCAGTAAGTAAAGGGCCATTTGTAAAGCTGCCAAACCTTAGTCCCCCATCCTGCAATTTGAGCCTATTTCCTTTTATTTTATCCATCACAGAAAAGAACAACAGCTGGACACATCAATTTGCATAATAACCCCTCCTGCTTGGATATTGTTAGAAGGTCAGGTCTCCACTCTTGCTGACACATCTCAGGCAGAACTTCTCCCTTTTTCTTTTGTTCTTCTCATAGCAATAAAAATTATCTTTTGATCAGGGCTGTATTTCCTTTAAACGTCTGGGTGTCTGAGTACATAAGATCCCTTTTCTACTTCTCTTGCATTTTCATAGTAGGGCAACTTTTTTTTTTAAACAAAAAAACTCCCACTCCTGAATAAATTACCTGGCTTTGACATTTTTATACATTTTAAAGGAAACTGGAATTGATGGAAGATGCTGACCCAAGAATTTAAAACAAACAAACACAATTAAACAAGCTTTCACTTTTGGTTCTGATCAAGTAACTAGTACTGGTCTAGATTTCTTATGTAAAAAAACAAAACAAAACAAAAAAACTATAAAACTGGGGAAAATATATAAGTAATAGTTTTCAAACATCAGACAATAGGCAGAGTAAGATTGTGATGTAATAAAAATGGGAAAGTCATGAAATGAAACCCATATTCTCCCTGCCTGTCGGCATGGGGACACTTCCTTGAGTGCAGTGCAGGTAGCTATAGTACAAGAAGATCATGGTAGATCCACTGAGTTGAGGACATCAGAGTTCAGGGCAGCTGAAGTGGCTGGAATCTGATGGGCAGAGCATTGGAGAGCAATGGACTGCCTGGGGAAGTGTATGCAGAACAGAAGGATCCCCACAAATTCTTCACCAAAGGTAGAGCTACCCATGCAAAAGATGAGATTATGCAAGGCTTGCCAAAAATTGGCTGCTACGGGGCAGAAAACAGACAGAGATACTAGAAATTAAGCAGTGCTGGGAGATGGTGGAACTCTGGTTTAGTCAGAATGAAGAAATCATCTTAACACCCTGAACATGCAGCTAAGACAACACAACCAAAAATGCCTTAGTCATAATGACCATGTCCTAGAGGAAGATCTACTTTAGACTTACTCTAAGAATAAGAAAAGTCTCAACAAAATCCACAGAGGAGACAGAGTTTAGTGTTTGAGTCTTGCCAAGGTGGAGAATATTAGAAAACGCCTTGGACTTTTCATAGCTCTCAAGATAAATGAAGCTAGAAATCCTACATTTTGTGTTCTCTGACCATGATGGGTTAAATTAGAATTCGATAACAAAATAATGAGTGTAAAATCCCCTGACATTTGGGCATTAAATTATACTTTCCTAAATAGCCCATGGATCAAAGAAGAAATTACAAGCACACAAATGAAAGTTTTGAGATACAGGATGTTGAAAATGTAACATATTAAAAATTTTTTTATGGTATACTTCTAAGGGAGTCCTTGGAGGGGAAAAAAGGTTTTACAAGCTAAAAATAGAAGACCAAATTATCCACTAAAAACCAAACATTAGAGAAATTTGTCCATGCCAACAACTCACTTCTTGAAATCATTAATAAAATTTATATATATCCCTTATCAACATAGGTGCAAAAATCCTCAATAAAATTTTAGGACAGCAGTATAAAAAAGGATAATGTATCATTAGCAAGAGAAGGAGGTAGTCCAAAGAAAGTGAAGTGGTTTCAACATTCAAAAATCAGTCAACTCAATTCCTCACATTAACAGAATGAAGGAGACAAATTCTGTGATCAACTCAGTGATTGCAGAGAAAGGTTTTGACAAGACTCAATCCCATCCATGACAAAAACTTGCAGCAGACTAGGAATAGTGTGGAATTTCCTCAATCTGATAAAGCACGTATATATGAAAAAGGTATTGCTTACATTATATTTAATGATTAATATTGAATGCTTTCTCCCTAAGTTTTGAAAGAAGTCAAAGATGCCTACTCTCTACCTCTTCTATTCAAAGTTTTGATGTTGGTCATGAGTAACAGAATAAGGTAATAATAAGAAATAAAATATATAATAATTGGAGAAGAAGAAAAATGACTGTTGCTGTCTGTAGATGGCATGATTGTTTATGTAGAAAATCTGAAGCAATCTGCAAAGAACCTACAATAATTATTAAGTAAATTTAATAGTTTTCACTTACGAAAGCATGCAAAAGAAATATTTCAGAATAAATTTAAGAAAAATTGTTTAATGTATCCTCACTGAAAACTACAAAACATTGCTGAGAAAAATTAAAGAAGCGTTAACCACCTTCATGAATTGGAAGATTTAATATTGTTAAATGTCCATTCTCTTCACATTGATCATTGATCTATAGATTTGACACCATGTGAGTTAAAATCCTAGAAAGTATTTTTATAGAAACTGGAATTGTTTTAAAAATTTATCTGGAAATGCAAACAAGGTGGAATAACCAAATCAATTTTGAAAAAAAAAATTTGAAGGATTTACACTAGCTGATTTCTAGAATTTTATAAAAGCTTCACTTATCAAATCTCTATGGTATTTGGGTAAGGATAAGCACAAAGATCGGTAGAACAAAATAGAACGTCCATAAATAGACCCACATATATATGTTTATTTTTTCTACAAAGACTCCTGGGTAATTAAATTAAATGATGCTCGAAAAATGGATTTCTGAAGGGAAAAATAATGACTATTGACTTTTACCTATCTCCGTAGAGAAGATTAAGTTAAAATTGATAATCAACCTAAATGTAAAAAGCAAAAGCTATAAAACTGTCAGAAGAAAAGGTAGGAAAAAACTTTATGGCCTTGCAATTAAAAACTTGCACGTGAATGTTCAGAGCATCTTTATAAGAGCCAAAAAAAACCAAATGTCCACCAGAGGTGAATGAATGAACAAATTGTTGTGTATTATTACTAATGGAATAATGCACAGCAATGAAAATAATGAAACAAAGTGTATGAATCTCAAAAACATGCTGAATAAAATAAATCATGCACAAATGCACACATGCAGTATAATTCCATCTATGTGAATTTCGGGAACAGGTAAAACTAATTCTAGGGTGATAGAAATAAGATCTGTGATTCTCTGGGAAGAAGTTTAGAGATAAATTGACTGCAAAGGGACATGAGAATACTTTCTGAATGTTGTATATATTTTATATCTTAATTGTTACAGTGGTTGCATGGCTATAAACATCTGTTAAAACTCATCAAACTGTTCACTTGTGTGCATTTTATTACATGTAAGTTATACCTTAATAGAATTAACTTTAAAAAATGTTATTAAGCTTGAGAAAGATATTAATTTCTCCATCTTGAATGAGTTATTTGAAAACAACTTTTAGGGCTTCCCTGGTGGTGCAGTGGTTGAGAGTCCGCCTGCCGATGCAGGGGACACGGGTTCGTGCCCTGGTCCGGGAACATCCCACATGCCGCCGAGCGGCTGGGCCCGTGAGCCATGGCGCCTGAGCCTGTACGTCCGGAGCCTGTGCTCTGCAACGGGAGAGGCCACAACAGTGAGAGGTCCGCGTACCACAAAAACAAAACAAAACAAAACAAAAAAAACAACTTTTAAATAAGTGGGTTAATGATTTTTTTTCTTGTATAGAATGTATCTTCTGTTTTATATTGGGAATCAATATAACATTGAGAAAATGTTAGAATGCTATACTGTTTTATAAATTACTTTCCAGGAATGTGTCTTTCCCATGCTGAGATATACCTTTGTTTTAATATCTTGTCACCATGTAAAATAAATTTGGAACATTGAACAATTCCTACCTGTTTCAGTTCTTTTTATTTACCTTCTACTTTGGCCTTGTAAACTGATTGACACTCTCTGTAGATTATACAGTCCTGACGATTATCCAGATTATTTGTAACGAAATAACATAGATCTATTTGTTCTTGGATATGTGTGACACATTTTATTTCTAAAGTGAGTTTAACCTGTTTTGATCTTTGGTTTTTGTTGTTAATAATTTTATTCTGCTTCTTTCTCACTCCTATTTGAAATATATTCTGTAGGTTCACAGCCTTCTTGTGCATTAATACTTTGACTTCCAGTTATACGCCGTATGTGAGATTCTGTGAACACTCAAAATTTTATGTGGATGTTGAGACTCATGTAGTCACATGTAATTTTCATACTCCAAGATGGTATGAAAAGGTTTATTACTCACATTAGGAGGCTTTCTGAAGGAGAGCAGGGCAGGCTTCTGTAGCAGGTCTGTAATAGCTTAAAAGAACTGGGAGAGGGGAGTAACTCGGGTTTTTATAGTGGTAGAGTAGTGGGGCTAGGGTTGAGGGTTCTGTCACAAGCAGGGGCTTGTGTGGTTTGAACTTACCACTGGCAGCCAAGGAAAGCACCCAGGCTTTCTTACCACCTTACCCAGATGTGGAGCTGAAGCCGAAGAGGGAGGGGTGGAGCTTGAGAGCTGTCAGCAGTCAAACGTCAGAAATGCATTCATACTCTTTATGACAGTAAGGAAAAAAGGAAAAAGAATCAGGTATCAAGGAAGTTGAAGAATACTGTATTTAAAGTACCTTAAGTCAGGTAGACTGGCCTTGATTGATTTTTTTTAAACAGAATTTTATTTTCTGAGTACAAATTTGCCTTGCATCTAGACAGGGATACAGTCTTGACCATTAATGAAACAACATAGTCACTAAAGGTTATGGACAGAGTTGTTTAGATTCTCGGAAGTATTCTAAGCCCAAACGAGCCTTATTCCATACAGAAGTCTGGCTGGATAATTTCTATAGCCTTTTTCAGTTTTCTTTGAGTCTTTGAATTTAAGCATATTTACTTAGTTTCTTGACACAATTGGATCCTGTCAGGGAGAGGAACTTTGAATAGCAGTTACACAGACAATTTTTTCCCTGCAACAAATTCAATTTATTGATGCTCTAATGACCTCCATTGATGCATAAGCTATTTTCTGTTTAGCTATGACAGGAACTTTCAGGTGGTTGTTTGTTTTTGTTCAGAATTGGCTACTTATTATAATTGGCGCAGCTAGCTGTACACAGAAGGGAGTTTTTCCATCTAAAAAGAGTCCCCAGCCATAAATTATTCATTGGTCAGAGATCCAAGTTGTATTTGACATAAGCAAACATTAAAATAAAAATGACAAATACTCAGGTGGCAAACAATTCATGTGACTTGGAAGAGGAAAACGAAACAAGCCAGAGAAATTGATGAGTCATTCATCTTTCTTAAACTTAACTGTGGCTGGTCAAATATTCTTTGTTTCTATCTCTTTAGGGAGACTTTTGAGAAAAACTCAGTTGTCCGTATAAGTCCCTTAATAACAAATTCAATATGGAGGGAGAATTACATTGAAAAGGCCACTGTGTAAACTTTAAGAACTGGAGACCTGGATGTTACAAGTTTAAGTTGAAGAAGCATGTTTTACCTGGAGTGTAAGCCTTCAGGATGATGAACATTTACAATAACATAGGACTACGTTTGTACTGTTTATGACTTATGTTTTCAGGACTGAAACTGAATAACTTTGTTTCTCTTGATTTATTCATTAGTTATCTCAACAAATATTTGTTGAGAACTTATTATAAGCTAGATATGATGTTAAATACTTTGTACGTAATTGCAAATGAAAGGTAATCCATACTCTCAAAAGGAAGTTTCTGGAAAAATGGTGGAGATGGACAAGTAAATAGGCAATTGCAACACAGAGAGAAGTTCAATAATTACTATTAACATTTGTGCTATGGAAGCCTATAGGAAGGAATATTAACTTAGACTCCAGGGAAGTCTTACAGGAAGAGTAAATTGGAATTTGAGAGTCTAAACTTTGGTAGAGTTGAGTGTGGAAATATCAGGTAAAGAAGACAATACATTGAAGACAAAAAAGAGCATGAACATAGGAAAAACCATAGTAAAAAGTGAGAGGGGTAGTCCTCAAAAATGATACGGAAGGAGTATTCAGAAGACAGAGGATAAAGGCTTACGAAATGATTATTGACTTGATCCTAAGAAAGATAGGGAGTCATTGAAGGGTTTTTAAGTAAGATTGTAATTTAATCAAATTTATATTTTAGAATGTTCACTCTATTTCAGTGTGGAGAATGGATTGGAGGGAGATGGGACTAGAAATAGAATTTGGAACCCAATCATTCTTTCTTTAATCATTGTCTCAGATTTCCTGTTATATTATAAGGTTTGCAAAATCTACACTCTAAATTAAGCACTTCTATTGTAAAACAGATGGCATTGAAGGTAGGTGGTAAAACTCAACCACTAATTACTGTCGGCCAAATGGCCTGCAGTCAATATAGAATGTTGCTTGAAAACATGTCCAAATGGACATCCTTCTGGAGTCTTTATCAAATAAACTTATTTGTTGGAAGGATGTAAGTGTGAATGAAAGCAGGCTCTTTGAAAGAATAAAATTTCAAACTTCAGATATTTATTTTAAAACAATTTTTAATATTCTGAGTATATTTTATTCTTATTTTAAAACCACTTAAAGGTATTTTACAGCTTAGGATTTCATTTTCGATAATGAGACACCATATCTGATTTGGAGTGGAGCCCACTTTAAGTTTGGGTCCAAATCCACTGTTTGGCTAGGTAGTTATTTATGTCAGTGTTAAATAAGTACCAAATAGGTTATGTCCAGAACATCTTAAATACATAAACTTGAAACTTTGAGAAGTTTATAATAGCATTTATATATATTATCTTTTAAGTCTATTATTATTTGCA
Organism: Stenella coeruleoalba; assembly: GCF_951394435.1. Classification (NCBI taxonomy): domain Eukaryota; kingdom Metazoa; phylum Chordata; class Mammalia; order Artiodactyla; family Delphinidae; genus Stenella; species Stenella coeruleoalba. The sequence goes on along the minus strand of NC_137151.1, from coordinate 38,903,760 downwards.
TGATAATCGTAATCTAAAGGTATTTTACTCACATTTATGAGGGACATGAATACAGACACATAATATAGGAAGTGAAACTAAACAATACCACAGTACTTTATAGATCTTTATAATTATGTGAAATGAACTTGAACTTTTAACCATAGTTCTAAGTCTCAGGATCAACTGAAGTATAAATAAACTATATACAAATATTTTCTAGAGAGATTTGCTATTATCATTTTAAAAGAGATGAGTTTATTGAGTGTTTGTTTTGTGAGAAACAGAAAATCTGAAAAGTTATATGTTTAACCAAAATTGGTTTTGCACAGAATAAAGTAAATTTTCCAAAAAATTTTTCTGTCATTATTAAAAAGCAGATACTGTGAAAATTCAAATATGCTTTCATCCCTTGGAACTGGAAACTCATAGAATTTTTCTGTAAAAATAATACTGGCTACCTGGAGTGAAAGAGCTCATGTTTCAGATGGAAGAAAGTACAAAGAAATGAGTAGCTTGATAGGATTGTAAAGCTGAAGCATTTTCTCCACAGAGAGGACAGACATTGTTACCTAATAACAAGGAGCTTACTTTTACAAAGGAAGTGACTTAGATTTCTAATCCTATGGGGAAGAATGTAGAGCCAGAGTACATAAAAGGCAGATTTTATCTTTTCTGCACTAACACACCACAAACAAAATCTCCTAATATAGGGTTTGAGACTTTTTTAATGCCTTATTGCTACAATGTAATTATCTCAGCCATGTTGTCTTCCAGATTTAATCATTATTTCATTCAGCAAGTATTACTGAGTTAACTATTACGTGTCATGCGTTGTTTTAGGGACTTGTATATCAGTAAACATCATGATTAAATATGTTAGCTTTTCCAGAAGTTATTTTGTGATGGTGTTAAATTCCAGACGTATCTGCTGGTAAGAAAGAGTTCTGTTCTTTTTTAAAAAACTTTTTACTATATGTTTTTAATTTTACTTTTTTATTAGGGAAAATTTCAAAATTATAAAAGTGGGGAGAATAGTAGAGTGAAGTCTTATGTACCCATCATACAGTTCAACAATTATCAATATACAATCAAATTTACCTCATCCTCAACCCTCTCCTCCTCTTCTCATCCCTCACTGACATTGTTTTTGTAACATTTTACTGAAGCATCATAAACATGCAGACAAGTGTACACATAATATCAATACATTTCACAAACTGAACGCATTTGTGGAGCTAGTACCCAGATCAAGAAACAGAATATTACCAGTCCTCAGAGGAGACCCATTTCCCCCCAAATATACTATTCATCTAAGAACATAAATGAATTTTGCTTATTATTCTACTTTTCACAGTTTATATAAGGCATATGTTCATGGAATCACATAGCCTGTACTCTTTGTGTCAGGATTCTTTTTTTTTTTTTTTTTTTTTTTTTTTTTTAGTGTTATGCTGCATGTATCATGTGTATATAGCATAATTTTTTCTTGTGCTTTCTATAATTAAGGATGTGAATTATTTGAATAGTTTCAGGTTAAGGCTATTAAGAATATTGCTTCCATGAACACTATACCAATAAATAAATAAATAAACAGAATGGAATTGCTGGGTCATACAGTCAGTATGTCTATATTTAGATTTAGTAGATTCTGCCACACTTGTCTAAAGTGATTTACAACTTATTCTCTCACCAGCACAGACTGTTCTTTCCCTTTGCTCCACGTCCTCATCAAGACTTGTTTGCGTGTTTGTTTCATTTTAGCTACTTCAGTAAGAGAGTAACGTATCTCATTTAATTTGCATTTTCTAGCAACCAATGAATTGATAACCTCTTTCCTTCTCTTCTCTTCTCCCCCTCCCTCTCCCACTCCCAGTCCTAGTTCTTCTTCATTGTCATTACCATTATCATCATTTGGATATGCTCTTTTGTAAAGAGTATTTTCAAGTCTTTTGTCCATTTTTCTTTTTCTTTTAATGATTTATATTTCTTTAAATAATCTATATGCACTCTAATTATTTTTATCCCATGGTTGCCTTTCAACTCTCTTAAAAGTGTCCTGATTAACAACATTTCTAAATTTCAAAAATAAAACTGATATAGGTTGTGGGTTTTGGGTTTTTTTTCAGTATAAATCATGTTTTTAACAGAAAATATCTATATTTTCCAAAACAAGAGAAAATATGTGAGAAGAGTGGCATTGTTTTACATTAAGTTCTTTATACATAAATTTACAGAACATTTTTTTTAATTCAAACAGAAAGTCACAAAAATTATAAGCATCCTCATCAGTTCACTCAGTCCCATGTAATTAATTTTTTTTTCATCTTGATCTTTTGTTAGCACTTCTATGAACTCATCAGTTTTCCATTAGAGTTCTGAAAATGCTTATTCATTCAGTTCAGCATTATGGTCAGTTACCAGAAACCTGTACTTGTCAGAGTCTTTTCCATGAATTCCTTGAAGATGAAACCCTTTTATAGGAACATTTTTGCAAAAGCATCACAGTACACCCAGAACTGTCTGTAAATGATAAAAGACTTAAAAATGACCACGGTTAACGATTTGATGAAATTTCATAATCAACTGACAAGGAAATTTAGTTTTTTCAGAGATATACATTTTAAAGCAATAACTAGAATTATGACTTACTATTCCACAACATATAAGATTTTTAGGAATTTCATGTAATGTCTGAAACATTTATATTAACATATTTCCATACAAATAACCCAAAGAAAGTTTAGTATTAGTTTTTTTTAATTTTTTATTTTTTTATGCAGAAGGTTCTTATTAGTCATAAACTTTATACACATCAGTGTATACATGTCAATCCCAATCGCCCAATTCAGCACACCACCATTCCCACCCCCCTGCCGCTTCCCCCCTTGGTGTCCATACGTTTGTTCTCTACATCTTTGTCTCAACTTCTGCCCTGCAAAACGGTTCACCTGTACCATTTTTCTAGGTTCCTCATACATGTGTTAATATATGATGTTTGTTTTTCTCTTTCTGACTTACTTCACTCTGTATGACAGTCTCTAGATCCATCCACGTCTCAACAAAAACTCAATTTCGTTCCTTTATATGGCTGAGTAATATTCCATTGTATATATGTACAACATCTTCTTTATCCATTCATCTGTTGATGGGCATTTAGGTTCCTTCCATGACCTGGCTATTGTAAATAGTGCTGCAATGAACATTGGGGTGCATGGGTCTTTTTGAATTATGGTTTTCTTAGGTTATATGCCCAGTAATGGGATTGCTGGATCATATGGTAATTCTATTTTTAGTTTTTTAAGGAACCTCCATACTGCTCTCCATAGTGGCTGTATCAATTTACATTCCCACCAACAGTGCCAAAGGGTTCCCTTTTCTCCACACCCTCTCCAGCATTTGTTGTTTGTAGATTTTCAGATAATGCCCATTCTAACTGGTGTGTGGTGATACCTCATTGTAGTTTTGATTTGCATTTCTCTAATAATTAGTGATGTTGAGCAGCTTTTCATGTGCCTCTTGGCCATCTGTATGTCTGCTTTGGAGAAATATCTATTTATGTCTTCTGCCCATCTTTGGATTGGGTTGTTTGTTTCTTTAATATTGAGGTGCATGAGCTGTTTATATATTTTGGAGATGAATCCTTTGTCCGTTGATTCATTTCAAATATTTTCTCTCATTCTGACGGTTGTCTTTTCGTCTAGTTTATGGTTTCCTTTGCTGTGCAAAAGCTTTTAAGTTTCATTAGGTCACGTTTGTTTATTTTTGTTTTTATTTCCATTACTCTAGGAGGTGGATCAAAAAAGATCTTGCTGTTATTTATGTCAAGGAGTGTTCGTCCTATGTTCTCCTCTAAGAGTTCTATAGTGTCCGGTCTTAAATTTAGGTCTCGAATCCATTTTGAGTTTATTTTTGTGTATGGTGTTAGGGAGTGTTCTAATTTCATTCTTTTACATGTAGCTGTCCACTTTTCCCAGCACCACTTACTGAAGAGACTGTCTTTTCTCCATAGTGTATCCTTGCCCCCTTTTTCATAGATTAGTTGACCATAGGTGTATGGCTTTATCTCTGAGCTTTCTATCTTGATCCATTGATCTATGTTTCTGTTTTTGTGCCAGTACCATATTGTCTTGATTACTGTAGTTTGTAGTATAGTCTGAAGTCAGGGAGTCTAATTCCTCCAGCTCCGTTTTTTTTCCCTGAAGACTGCTTTGGCTATTCAGGGTCTTTTGTGTCTCCATACAAATTTTAAGATTTTTTGTTCTAGTTCCATAAAAAATGCCACTGGTAATTTGATAGGAATTGCACTGAATCTGTAGATTGCTTTGGGTAGTATAGTCATTTTCACAATATTGATTGTTCCAATCCAAGAACATGGTATATCTTTCCATCTGTTGGCATCACCTTTAATTCCTTTCATCAGTGTCTTATAGTTTTCTGCAAACAGGTCTTTTGTCCCCCTAAGTAGGTTTTTTCCTAGGTATTTTATTCTTTTTGTTGCAATGGTAAATGGGAGTGTTTCCTTCATTTCTTTTTCAGATTTTTCATCATTAGTGTATAGGAATGCCAGAGATTTCTGTGCATTAATTTTGTATCCTGCTACTTTACCACATTCATTGATTAGCTCTAGTAGTTTTCTGGTAGCATCTTTCGGATTCTCTATGTATAGTATCATGTCATCTGCAAACAGTGACAGCTTTACTTCTTCTTTTCCGATTTGGATTCCTTTTATTTCCTTTTCTTCTCTGATTGCTGTGGCTAAAACTTCCAAAACTATGTTGAATAAGAGTAGTGAGAGTGGGCAACCTTGTCTTGTTCCTGATCTTAGTGGAAATGCTTTCAGTTTTTCACCATTGAGGACGATGTTGGCTCTGGGTTTGTCATATATGGCCTTTATTATATTGATAAAGTTCCCTGTATGCTTACTTTCTGCAGGGTTTTTATCATAAATGGGTGTTGAATTTTGTCGAAAGCTTTCTCTGCATCTATTGAGATGATCATATAGTTTTTATTCTTCAATTTGTTAATGTGGTGTATCACATTGATTGATTTGTGTATATTGAAGAATCCTTGCATTCCTGGGATAAATCCCACTTGATCATGGTGTATGATCCTTTTAATGTGTTGTTGGATTCTGTTTGCTAGTATTTTGTTGAGGATATTTGCATCTATATTCATCAATGACATTGGTCTGTAATTTTCTTTTTTGTAGTATCTTTGTCTGGTTTTGGTATCAGGATGATGGTGGCCTTGTAGAATGAGTTCGGGAGTGTTCCTTCCTCTGCAATGTTTTGGAAGAGTTTGAGAAGGATGGGTGTTAGCTCTTCTCTAAATGTTTGATAGAATTCACCTGTGAAGCCATCTGGTCCTGGACTTTTGTTTGTTGGAAGATATTTAATCACAGTTTCAATTTCATTACTTGTGATTGGTCTGTTCATGTTTTCTATTTCTTCCTGGTTCAGTCTTGGAAGGTTATACGTTTCTAAGAATTTGTCCATTTCTTCCAGGTTGTCCATTTTGTTGGCAAAGAGTTGCTTGTAGTAGTCTTTTAGGATGCTTTGTATTTCTGCGGTGTCTGTTGTAACTTCTCCTTTTTCATTTTATTGATTTGAGTCTTCTCCCTCTTTTTCTTGATGAGTCTGGCTAAAGGTTTATCAATTTTGTTTATCTTCTCAAAGAACCAGCTTTTAATTTCATTGATCTTTGCTATTGTTTTCTTTGTTTCTATTTCATTTATTTCTGCTCTGATCTTTATGATTTCTTTCCTTCTGCTAACTTTGGGTTTTGTTTGTTCTTCTTTCTCTAGTTCCTTTAGGTGTAAGGTTAGATTGTTTATTTGAGATTTTTCTTGTTTCTTGTGGTAGGTTTGTATAGCTATAAACTTCCCTCTTAGAACTGCTTTTGCTGCATCCCATAGGTTTTCGATCATTGTGTATTCATTGTCATTTGTCTCTAGGTATTTTTTGATTTCCTCTTTGATTTCTTCAGTGATCTCTTGGTTATTTAGTAACGTATTGTTTAGCCTCCATGTGTTTGTTTTTTTTACGTTTTTTTCCCTGTAATTCATTTCTAACCTCATAGTGTTGTAGTCAGAAAAGATGCTTGATATGATTTCAATTTTCTTAAATTTACTGAGGCTTGATTTGTGACCCAAGATGTGATCTATCCTGGAGAATGTTCTGTGAGCACTTGAGAAGGAAGTGCAATCTGCTGTTTTTGGATGGAATGCCCTATAAATATCAATTAAATCTGTCTGGTCTATTGTGTCATTTAAAGCTTCTGTTTCCTTATTTATTTTCATTTCGGATGATTTGTCCATTGGTGTAAGTGAGGTGTTAAAGTCCCCCACTATTATTGTGTTACTGTCGATTTCCTCTTTTATAGCTCTTAGCAGTTGCGTTATGTATTGAGGTGGTCCTATGTTGGGTGCATATATATTTATAACTGTTATATCTTTTTCTTGGATTGATCTCTTGATCATTATGTAATGTCCTTCCTTGTCTCTTGTAACATTCTTTATTTTAAAGTCTGTTTTATCTGATATGAGTATTGCTACTCCAGCTTTCTTTTGATTTGCATTTGCATGGACTATCTTTTTCCATCCCCTCACTTTCAGTCTGTATGTGTCCCTAGATCTGAAGTGGGTCTCTTGTAGACAACACATATATGGGTCTTGTTTTTGTATCCATTCAGCAAGCCTGTGTCTTTTGGTTGGAGCATTTAATCCATTCACGTTTAAGGTAATTATCGATATGTATGTTCCTATGACCATTTTCCTGATTTTTTGGGGTTTGTTTTTGTAGATCCTTTTCTTCTCTTGTGTTTTCTGCTTAGAAATGTTCCTTTAGCATTTGTTGTAGAGCTGGTCTGGTGGTGCTGAATTCTCTTAGCTTTTGCTTGTCTATAAAGCTTTTGAGTTCTCCTTCGAATCTGAATGAGATCCTTGCTGGGTAGACTAATCTTGGTTATAGGTTCTTCCCTTTCATCACTTTAAGTATATCATGCCACTCCCTTCTGACTTGTAGAGTTTCTGCTGAGAAATCAGCTGTTAATCTTATGGGAGTTCCCTTGTATGTTATTTGTCATTTTTCCCTTGCTGCTTTCAATAATTTTTCTTTGTCTTTAATTTTTGCCAGTTTGATTACTATGTGTCTCGGTGTGTTTCTCCTTGGGTTTATCCTGTATGGGACTCACTGTGCTTCCTGGACTTGGTTGGCTATTTCCTTTCCCATGTTAGGGAAGTTTTCGACTATAATCTCTTCAAATATTTTCTCTTGTCCTTTCTCTCTCTCTTCTCCTTATGGGACCCCTATAGTGCAAATGTTGTTGCGTTTAATGTTGTCCCAGAGGTCTCTTAGACTGCCTTCATTTCTTTTCATTCTTTTTTGTTTATTCTGTTCTGCAGCAGTGAATTCCACCATTCTGTCTTCCAGGTCACTTATCCGTTCTTCTGCCTTAGTTATTCTGCTATTGATTCCTTCTAGTGTAGTTTTCATTTCAGTTATTGTATTGTTCATCTCTGTTTCTTTCTTCTTTAATTCTTCTAGGTCTTTGTTAAACATTTCTTGCATCTTCTCGATCTTTGCCTCCATTATTTTTCCAAGGTCCTGGATCATCTTCACTCTTATTATTCTGAATTCCTTTTCTGGAAGGTTGCCTATCTCCTCTTCATTTAGTTGTTTTTCTGGGGTTTTATCTTGTTCCTTCATCTGGTATACAGCCCTCTGCCTTTTCATCTTTTCTGTCTTTCTGTGAATGTGGTTTTTGTTCCACAGGCTGCAAGATTGTAGTTCTTCTTGCTTCTGCTGTCTGCCTTCTGGTCTGTGGGGTTTTTTTTGATTGGCACTTTTAATATTTAGATTAAGAACTATTTAATTACATCAATATTATAAGTATTCTCTGTATTTGTTTCTAAAAACTGTATTATTTGTCTTATACATTTAGGTTTGTAAGCACCTTTTAGAAATTTGATAAATGTTTGATTCTATTATTAATTTTAAATGCAGTCTGACTTCTACAATAAAAATTTTAAAAGTTTCTTCCCACTAACTTAGAAAAATGACTGTTAGAGATATTAGAAAATAACTAATTTATGCTAATAAATAGGGCATACATATTTCTTTTTCTCCATGTTAAAGTCTCATTGAAACAAATATTAAAGGCTAAAAAATGTAATAACTTAATAGCACCAAATATAAACTAGTGAGAATTATCAACAAATTGCTGTAAAAATGGAAATCAGTTGGTCCTGGATGGCAGATGAGACAAGTTGCGATTTTGAGGGGGATTCTTCTGGATGGAGGGGAGTTGGGCTTTCTTTGCCATGTCATGGAGCACCAAGGCCAAGAGTCAGCAAGTGTAGCAGAAAGTGTGAGTGAGAATTTTTTCTGAAAAAAAAAGTAGTGAGGAAGACAACTATAACCATCAGCTCCGATAACCCTTGTCTCACCCTAATGTTGAAGGTATGCATGATCAATATTTGCTCTCTGGCAAAACAAACACACCACCCCCAAAACAACTAGAATGTCCTTTTTAAATGAATTTTAGCTTGAAAAACCTAGGTGTCTTTAGGAGGAGTTAATGCATCTGGATAATGTTCATTTTTTCTGAAAAGTCATGTTCCCGTCATATCGAACAAAAGGATGTGTAGATTGAGAGTATAAAAGGAACAGGTGTAGTTAAAAAAATTAGGAAGAGATTACCAAGGAAATATTACAAAACTATTTCCTAGAACTGAAGAAAGGTATGACATTGTCTTTACATTGAAAAGTCTCACCAAATGCCCATTTAGCACAATGAATGAAAACAACCACAAATGAACATATGTGATCTTGAATTTCACCAAAGCAGCAATAAAGAGATTATAAATGCTTCCAACATGGGGCAAGAAACAAATAACAATCAAGAATAATAATAATCAAGAAACAAAGGAATGAAAAACAGACTGATATCAGACTTTTCATCAGCAACTCAGAACACCATAGCACGATAAACAGTGGAGTTTTATTGTTTGGGGGGATAATGGATTATCTGTGTAAAGTTCTATACACCACTAAATTATCAATCAGGTGGAAGGGCAGGAGAACAACATATTCAGACTTCAGGAATTTAGATAGTTTACCTTCAATTAACCTTTTTTTTTTTTTTAAAGTTACTGGAGGGATTTCTCTAACAAAAGGAGAAAATAAACCAAGAAAACTGAAGACCAGAAATGCAGGAAATAGTCATTCTAGTAAAGGAGAGCAGGAAAGGTCTGGGAGCCCTCAGCTCTAAGATAGATGTTTCTTGGGGAAAAAACATATAGATGCTTAACCTGATATAATGGAGGGTAAATATACAGTTACTCCCCAAAATGAGACAGTGATTAAATATTTTTAAAAAGCCCTTCATGAATATCTTGCAAACAAATTTATAGCATAATTTTAGGCCCTCAATTCTATATATAAAGGTGAAAGGGCATTTAAAGCTAGAGTACCCAAGGACATGGCAATTGATAATCCGTATTTAAACTAACATATAAAAATTAAACATTGGGAAGAGAATAGTGGGATGAATGAAAGCATCAGTGAAGGTAAATCTTTTATCACATCATGAGGGTGATAAATATGATCCAAAATTGAGAAAATCAAGAAATGGAAGTGATAGCACATGACTGTATTATAGGGGTACCTGCCAGAAGAACTAAAAATAAATAAGAATAAAAGAGGTTGCCTCTTAAGGGACAAGATGGGAAGATATTATATTCCTGGATAAGATCCCCAATTCTAGTTGATATTTACTATGTAGCTGTATTATCTTTACAAAAATAAAATACACCTGTTGATAGATAAGATGTGCAGAAATAAAAATTGTGCTTTAAGATGCTTTACGTTTGAAGAGCTATAGACAGTGACAGACCATGCTGTAAGGGTAAAGGGAGATTAAATTGCCACAGAAAAGACCACACGTGAAAGTCCGAAGAACAAAGGCAAAGTTATTTGCTCTCAGCATGAAATGACTTACGTTAACCTAAAATAATGGAAATAAATGAGTGATTTTAATCAGGAGAATGACATAATCTTTTATGATTATAATGATGATAAGAACACCTCTATACAGAGAGATCTGTATGTGTTACCTCAGTCGGCCATGGGCAAGAAGCCTTAAAACAGTAATATATTCTATAGATAAGCAACCACTGGCTTGCACATTGACTTCACACTGCCCCTTCACAGCAAGGGAATCCCAAAGCTACAGAACTCTATTTGGGACTTGGCTCCAAATCTTTGGACCAAGAAACATGTCTGGGTATGTTGGGTGTTTGTGAATGTGTACATTTGGGAGTCCACAGTGATTGTGGTTGTCATGGGGAAGAGTGGCAGAAGAAAGAGATACAAATTACCGTTTAGTCTGCCTGCTCTGTCCAATGCATACATCAGCAACACCCCAACAGAGTTCTGAGGTTACCTTTACACACGCCAAAGGTTGAGGTCCACTGTGTTATAGCACCATCTAAGAGTCTGACTTGGGAAAATAGTGGGACACTGTCTCCTTCCTGCCCATTAACACCAATACCTTGACATCCGTATCGGAATCGTCTCTCCTCTTTGGTGACCTCAAAGATCCATGAAAATAAATATAGTAGTAATTTCTTCTAAAAATACATGATTTCCCTGTTTCTGAGATTTTTATCCAGGTATCTGGTTTATAAGGGGAAATGAGGTCACTGCTTATAAAAATCCTTATAATCAAAGTAGTTCACAAATATTATGGCATTTTCTTTAAAGGAGAAAAAACACAGGGTCTCTGGTAATTTATAATTTATGCTTACAGTATCTTTTACCTAACTTTGGTCAATATCTTTCCTTCTAGATACTCAAGTGATTTTCTTGCAGGATTACCATGAGATGAAGGGCCATATACTATCAGAAATGGAAGTAACTAAAGACCTTCTAGCTAAGAAACGTGTTTAAATCTGACACTTGGGTATCTGCTATTACTTTTCCTCAGGTCTTATGAGTACTTACTATCCAAGGCTATTTACTTAGGTAATGTCCTATCTGACTTTTTCCTTTTTCTTTACTGAAAGAGAATTGACTGAGTTTAGGAGGCTATGGTATAGATATGCTGGGCTGCTTTAAGACCTTCTTAGGTGGGGAAGTGTTTACTAAATACCTGTTTAAAGTACCAAGGATCCTCTGAATTGCAACAAAAGCATTTGCTCAAGAGCCATTTCGTAGAAGTAATCTTATAGGTCTGCACACTGGCTGTTTACTACTTCTTTTGTCAAAATTCTTAAGTAAAATGATTCTGATTTATTACTATTTCCTTGGTCAAAATGCTTACAAATAAAGTGATTATGATTCAAACGAAATGAAAATATTTTTGTACAATTGCAGAAATGCTCAAAATTGCAATTACAAGGTACCCCAAGATATTCTCTTCTATATCCATTGTAATAAAACCCTTTTTACTCAACAAATGAGTCACTTTACACTCTTTTGACACTTTGGATTAAAGACACAAAATTTAAAAACTAAAGTGTAGTTGATATACTATTAAGAAGGCCAATATTATAAATGTTTACTACTTCCAACACTTACCTTTTACATGAGAATGCATTTTGAAATAGTTGTTAAAAGTATTTGTTAAATGCCAACTCAGGCATCTGGTTGAATTTGGAATCAAGTAGTACTACATGGCATGTATACCCCATTAAAATAGTTTTGAAAACTCTGAGAAGAAGAATAATACCACAGTAATAACCACAATAATAGTGACAAAGAATCCATTTCAGAAATTTGGAGGTATTTCTTCTCACTTCTCACTATAAGACCCATAGAGCTAAAATGGAGATTATAGTAAGCTACTGTAATGGTTAATTTTATGTGTCAATTTGACTAGGCCACAGCGTCCCAGATATTTGTTCAAACATTATTCTGGGTGTTTCTGTGAGGGTGTTTTTGGATGAGATTAAGCTTTTAAATCGGTAGACTGAGTAAAGCAGACGCTCTCTCTAACGTGGGTGAGCCTCAGACCATCCCTTGAAGGCCTTCATAGAACAAAAGGCTGACCATCCCCCAAGTAAGAGAGAGTTCTTCCCGTCTGAAGGCCTTCAAAAGCGGGGCATTGGCTTTTTCCTGCCTTCTGACCCAGACTGAAACATTTTCTTTCCTGGGTCTTGAGCATACCAGCCTTCGGACTGGAACTACACCTTCAGCTCTCTGTGTTCTCTGACCTTTGGAATCAGACTGGAACTAAACCATGGGTTTGCCTGGGTCTCCAGGTTACTGAATTACCCTGCTGATCTTGGGATTTATCTACCTCCATAATGATGTAAACCACTTCCTTATATATATATTATAATTTATATAATAAATATAATGAATATGTACAGGTATACCTCATTTTACGGTGCTTTGCTTGATTGCATTTTGCAGATATTAGATTTTTTACAAATTGAGTTTGTGGCGACCTTGCACAGCAAGTTTATTGGAGCTACTTTTCCAACACCATCTGATCACTTTGTATCTCTGTGTCACATTTTGGTAATTCTCACAAAATTTCAAACTTTTTCATTATTATTATAGTTGTGGTGATCTGTGATCAGTGGTTTTTGATGCTACTGTTGCAAAAAGATTATGACTTGCTGAAGGCTCAGATTATGGTTAGCATTTTTTAGCAATAAAATACTTTTTAACTAAGGTATGTAGATTGTTTTTTTTAGACATAATGCTATTGCACACTTAATAGACTATAGTATAGTGTAAACATAACTTCTGTATGCACTGGGAAACCAAATAAATGTGTGACTGGCTTTGTTGCAGTTGTCTGGAAACAAATATTTCCTAGGTATGCCTGTATAAATATAAAGATAAATATATATATAAATAGATTATTTTATATATTTATATTTCAATAAAAAATTTGTATTTTTATATACATGTTTATATATAAACAGGTGTGTGTGTGTGTGTATGTGTGTGTATATATATATGTGTGTATATATATATATATACACACACATACACATATATATATACATACTATTGCTTCAAGTTCTGGAAAACCCTGACTAGTACAGCTGTATATAGTTATAACTGAGTTGTGGTGAGGAAAAAAAGCTTGATGCTTAAGAAAGTTTAGAGAGCCATGATCTGCACCAAACTTGACCTTCTTCCATTTATGAGACAGTGTCCTTACGACAGCCCAAATTATTTACCATTGTCAGCTTTTCAGTTAGTACTTTATTTTTTACATTCATCCTTAGAGGTACGATTTCTAAGCTTGTGACACATATGGCAAAATAAAACTCACTAAACCTGTCACTAGGAGAAATAGTTAATGTGACTACTAAAGAAATCTGAAAAACTAATTGCAGACCTTCCCACAAAGAAAGCTCTAGGACAGATGGCTTTACATGTAAATTCTACCAAACAGGTAAGGAAGAAAAACCATCAATCTTACACAAATTCGTTTAAAGAACAGGAAAAAAAAAAGGATTAAATATACCTTGTATTCATTATCTATTGCTGCATAAAATATCCCAAAACATAGTAACTCAGAAAAACAAACGTTAATCACCTCACAGTTTCTGTAATTCCGGAATGTAGGTAGGGTTTAGCTGGGTTCTCTGGCTCAAGGTCTCCCCCAGGGCTGCAATCAAGTTGGAGTTGCTATTAACTGAGAGAGTAAACTGCAAGAAGAATAGTTAGGTGGGTAAAATCAGGGCACAAGCTGTATATTTAAACTTTGAGATGCTTATTGAACATCTAGGCAAAGATACAAAGCAGCCTGTTGGATATATGGGTCTGAACTTCAGGAAAAAGGTCTAAGCTGGGGATATAAAAGCATGAGGCCAGAAGAAATCACTGGAAATGCATGTGGACTGAAAAGATGCAAGGGATGATCACTGGGGGGGGGGGGGGGACTCCACACGAAGAAGTCAGGTAGATAAGGAGGAACATGAATAGAGATTGCACACGGCAGCCAGAGAGCTAGAGGGAAAACAGCAGAGAGGGGCCTGGAAGCCTGGGGAGGGACTGATCAAAGGTAGCAAAGGCTGCTACAAGACAGGAAATGCCTCCTACCTATGCACGTTATGAATATACAGACACCGACATAGAGAACAAACGTCTGGACACCAAGGAGAGAAATGGGGGGTGGGATGAGTTGAGAGATTGGGATTGACATATATACACTACTATATATAAAATAAATAACTAATGAAAACCTGCTGTATAGCACAGGGAACTCTACTCAATGCTCTCTGTTGACCTAATTGGGAAGGATATCTAAAAAAAAAAGAGGAGGTATACGTATACATATAGCTGATTCACTTTGCTGTACAGCAGAAACTGCCACAACATTGTAAAGCAACTATACCCCAATTTAAAAAAAAATAAAGTAGTAACAAAAAAGAAAGAATATATTTTGTATCAACTCAAAATTTAACAGAAACAGTGCTTTAACAAGTAACATACACCCGAAACTAACACAACATTGTAAATCAACTGTACTCCAATAAAAATTTTTTTTAAAAAGGAACAAAAAACTAGAAGAGTCTAAAACCATCAAAGAAATAGAGTAAGTAGTTCACAATTTCCCCACACCTCTACTATCACAAATACCTATCAGCTCAGGAAGTTCTATGAAATCATTTTTTTAATTAATTAATTTAATTAATTAATTTTATTTTTGGCTGCATTGGGTCTTTGTTGCTGCGCACGGACTTTCTCTAGTTGTGGCGAGCAGGGGCTACTCGTCATTGCGGTGCGTGAGCTTCTCATTGTGGTGGTTTCTCTTGTGGAGCACGGGCTCTAGGTGCGCAGGCTTAAGTAGTTGTGGCACGTGGCCTCTAGAGCGTAGACTCAGTAGTTGTGGCACATGGGCTTAGTTGCTCTGTGGCATGTGGGATCTTCCCCGACCAGTGCTTGAACCCATGTCCCCTGCATTGGCAGGCGGACTGTTAACCACTGCACCACCAAGGAAGCCCTCTATGAAATCTTCAGGAAATAAGGAAACAGATAATCCAGCTTCTACATTAGAATGCTCAGCAACTCATTTTGTAATGTTTATATAATTCTGATTCAAAACCAGACAAGGGCAATACAAGTAACCAAAATTATGTACCAGTTTCATGTATAAATGTGGATGCAATAAACCTAAATAAAATAGTGGAAAATTTAATATCAGTGACATAAAGTATAATAAACATAGTGCTAGAACAAAATTTCTTTGAATTGGTAATAGATATCTAATTAAACAGATAAAAGGTACTTTACTTGATGGTGTAATATTAGACAGATTCCTTCAAAGTCAGGGGCAAGAAATTTCTTCATTCCTAGTCATCATTTTACTGGAGGGCTGAGCAAGTGAAGTGAAATAAGGAAAAAAAAAAAAAATATATATATATATATATATATATGTATATGTATAGAGATTAAAAAGGAAGAGTCCAAATTGTCATTATTCACAAGTAATAAAATTGTACAATGGATCATAGATCCAATAAACTACTGTAACTAATAGAATATACCAGAGAATTAGAAATACATTTTAATAATCATTGAAAAGTAAAGGATAAGAATATCAAGGCAATGAAGAAAAAATACAAGCAAGGATTCTCTTTACAGTACATCAAGATTTAATTAAAGTAAAAAGTAATTGAAAACACTATGATATGTTGTAGCACTAGATAAACAGACCAAAGAAATGCAATAGGGAACCCACATATATTTGGGAACCAATTCATTAAGGACAAAGCTTATCACACTAGAGGATACTTATGGGCCACTTAAAAATAGTATCATGACAACTGGATACTCATATTGAAAAAAAAAATAGATCCCTACCTCACTCTATACAAAATAATCAAATTTTACACATTCTTACACAAATATAGGAAAAAATCATTATGAACTTAGCACAGAGAAAGATTTATTAAATAAGACACAATAAACACAAACTATAGATACGTACAAATATGTACAAATGTGGTTAGATTAAACTTTTAAAACTATTTACAGGAAAAAGTATTGTAAACACAGTAGAATACAAGTGACAGACTTACCAAGATATTTACATACGTAAGCAAGAAAAAACTTTTAATCAGAATATACAAAGAACTAAAACTCAATAAGGACAAATGACACAAATGTAAAGTGGAGCAAGGTTTTGAACAATCCATTTACATAAGAAGAATCCAAAAGGCAAATACACATATTAAAATATCCTCACCTCACTGGCACTGTTAATCAGTGAAATGTAAATTGAAACAACAATAATATATAATTTCTCATCTTTTAGAATGGAAAAACTGTTTTTAAAATCCATAATGCTAGTTGCTGGTAAAGATGCAGGAAAATATTTTTACATGTTCCTTAAGAGATTGTAAATGGTAACTACCATAAAATTCAACTTGGTAAAATAATGAAGATGCTCATATTTCATATTCTAATATCCATCAATTTTGTTTCTACCTATAGTACTCTAAAGAAACTCTTTCAGAAATTCAACTGGAAACAGGAATAAGTTATTGAAGGAAAAAGAAATGAATCTCCCTCAGTATGGAGAGAGACAAATTAACTCTAGTGTAGTACTGCAATCGCATGCTATATAGTAATTAAAATGACTAAAGTGTCTTTACCATGGATAAAGGTAAAAAACATTAAGGTAGAGTGTGAAAAACAAGTTGCAAATACGTATTTATTAATATCACGTTGATTTTATACATTTTCAAAGCACAAAACATTTGTGTGTATTGTTTGTCTAGTAAAATTACAAAAGTTAAATGGTGTTGAATAGTTCACCAGGAAGGTAGAACATATAGAAAGGCCATGGAAAACCTAAGGTATGTTCTGGTAACTGCACAGGATCCCTTTGACTGGGGCACTGAGGTAAGCTTAAATGGGCACAGGATGAGACGGGCTTGATGGTTTAGGACTTTGTGGGCCCTGTTAAAGAATTTTGAACAAATGGAAACTAAAGTGCAGTATACAATGGATGACAATCAGACATGCGCTCTTTTTTATAAGTTTTTAATTTTGGTAAAATACACATAACATAAAATCTACCATGTTGACCAGAACTTTTTTCATCTTCAAGAACTCAAATTCTGTACCCGTTAAACACTACAACTCCCCATTTACCACCCCACTCCCACCACCCCTGGTAACCACTATTCTACTTTCTGTCTCTCTGAATTCTACAGCTCTAGGTACCTCATACAAGTGGAGTCAGATGCTATTTGTCTTTTTGTGTTTGGCTTATTTCAATTAGCATAATGTCTTTAAGATTCTTCCATGTTGTAGCACAGATCAGAATTTCATGATTATTTAAGGTTAAAAAATATTCCATTGTATGGATATACCACATTTTGTTTATCTGTTCATTCACTGATAGACTTTAAGGTTGTTTCTACTTTTGGCTTTTGTGAATAATGCTAGTATTGACATACAGATATCTGTTCAAGTTCCTGCTTTCAATTCTGTTTTTATTTGTACTCAGAAGTGGAATTGCTCGATCAAATGATAATTCCATGTATAGTTTTTGAGGAACAACTTTTTTCCCCGCAGTGGCTACACCGTTTTAGATTCCCACCAGCGATCCATGGGGGTTCAATTTCTTCACATTCTGACCAGCACCTTTTGTTTTCATAATAGCCATGCCAGTATGTGAGGTGATATCTCATTGTGGTTTTGCTTTGCATCTTCCTAATGATTAGTAATGTTGAGCATCTTTTCATATGTTTAGAGTAAGAGAAAAGGGAGACTGAGAAGAGAAAACAAATAAGGAGGCTTTGGTTCCCAATCTGATATGGATTAGGTCAGAGCCCCCATGAAGAAGGGGCCATTATTCCCATTTCTGCAGAAAATGTCTTATGAGGACCAAAGGGAAGCAGCAGGATGTCAGCCTGGCTTTGGGAGATAGCAGGCTTGGGAGGACAATTGTCACCTAGAGAAACATTAGCTGAGCACACATGGGGGTGGCACCCTGCTCTGTGGGCATGGGGCACCCAGTACAGACTAGCAGAAGATCCATATCCTGAGTGGATACAGGCTTGTTTGTGGATACACATGAAAACCTTTTTGGAGATAACCGAAAGTATCAGTGGAGATGTGTAAGAGATGAGATTTAAAAAAGGCAGATGGAAGCATAGAGGACATTTCAGATTTCTTAGTGAGTTCATGTTTTATCGTATAAATGACTCTACCTGTATACTGGTTAACATATAGAGTAATATTTTAAAAATAAGACTGAAAGGGATCAGGGCATCAGGGATGTTTTCCTAACATGCAATGCAAAATTCCCTCAATGTTTGACCTGAGGGAAGTCATTTGACCTTTTTGGGTCTTAGTTTCTTTTCATGTAACATTTGGGGAATAAGAAACATCCTATCTTTTTCCAGGGCCTATACAGCTACAAAAAGATAATATGTGGGAAAATGTTTGGAACAGAATAAAGTGTGTAAAATATGATTATGCCAAAGTTGACAACTAAAAGCATACATGACAAACTCATTCACTCTCCAACAATGCCGTATTATTTGCTAGAGGAGGTTTACCAAGTGATTTGTCTGCTGCAAATCTAGTGCCAGTCAGAAGTAGACTAAGAATGACTTCCTGCTTTCTAAAGAGTATATATAGACAGTGTGCTTTTTGTTGGGGAGGAAAATCTAGAATTTATAGGCTGAGCGAAACTGCAATTTATATTTCTTAATGTGAATTGCTATCTCAAATACATGAGACATGGAAGGTGGATGGACCAAGCAACACATTACCAAGAGATTCAAGAATGATTCCGGAAAGTACCACTGTTATTTATATCAATGCTTTTAGGTTCCCAAGTGAGTAATCAGTTAGAATTTGGTATTCTGCACATCACATCAACCACAACATCTCCAATATGTATACAAATGAAAACTAGAAAATCATAATATATGGAAATAAAACTGACATACCCAGAAGAAGCAAAAGGTTGCATGTCTGTCGTCCAGTGTTCCCAAACTGACAGGTCTCTGATAATTGATGACAGCAAAAAGAAACTTTTGCCTTGTGCAAGACAAGATGGCTCAATGCCACAGTTCTTTCAGAATCAAAGAAATGTCAGGTATTATTAGTATTAACAGAAAGCTTAAATATATGGTAGAACAAAATGTGCCAGCACCATTCTATTTGATTCATGTTCTTCAAAGACCTAGTTTCTTGGCCTCAGTTAATGATGGATTCTACTATTTTAAAGTGTTGTTGATCTCCGGTTCTTATCAGAAGAAACGGAATGGGTAGAAATATAAATTGTGAGTATTTTCTATTATGCTCTGTTGCTCATTTGAAAAAAGAATTAAATACATTGCTTGCATTATTTGTTATTATGGTCATCATGCAAATAGTTGCAATTTTTCTGAAATTTGGCATGCGATAAGGATTAAAAAGACTTTTTTTCATCATCTGTGAGACTGTGTGTTTGGCAAAAGATTGAATGTACAGGAAGAGTGGTGCTAGGTGTAGGTGGTGGGGAAGGTGTTGAGGATCAGCATTTTGATCTGACAAGTTCTTTATGCACCCAACGTGTTCCTGGCAGTGTTCTAGGTACTGGGGATATCAGCTAACAGAATCCCAAGATGACTGCCCTTGTGGATCTTACATTATAGGTGGGAGACACAGATTAATAGGAAACAGACAAATAAAATAAATATGCAAAGAAAATAAGATCAGAGTGTGGGGGATTAAAAGCATAAATGTGGAGGTAGAGTGGTTACTTTAAATAAAGTATTCAAATTGGGTTTCACAGGAGCAAATACCAAAAAAGAGTGGGGGGGGGGAAATTTGCCACATAGAATATATGGGTAAAGAGCTTCCCTGGCAGAAGGAACAACCAGTGCAAAGGCCCTGAGACAGAAATGTGCCCAGGGTGCTCTGCAAACAGCAAAGCCTAGAGCGCTGGAGCAGAGTGAGTGAGGAGAAGCAAGAGGAAGAGGAAAGGGGTGGGGAGGAGGGTGAGGATCCAGGAAGGACTTGTAGGCTTTTGGAAGGTTGTTGGATGCTAAAACACGGAGCTGTGGAGGGCCCTGTCAGAGGTCTGACATGCATATTAACAAAAATTGCTCTGTCAGCTGTGACAGACTATGAGGTAGGAGAGAAGCAGGGCAACCAGATTAAGAGGCTTTAGCAGAAGAGGTTATAGTAGCTGACACCAGAGCAGATATTAGCAATGGTGGGCCATCTGAAGTTTACTAGGTGGGCCCAGAGAAATGATATTGGAACCTGACTGCAATAAAATCTGAAGTTCAAGATAAACTAAATGGTGATGTATTTTGTTTTGTTTTTTAACATCTTTATTGGGGTATAATTGCTTTACAATGGTGTGTTAGTTTCTGCTTTGTAACAAAGTGAATCAGCTATATGTCCTCCCTCTTGCGTCTCCCTCCCACCCTCCCTATCCCACCTCTCTATATGGTCACAAAGCACCGAGCTGATCTCCCTGCGCTATGCAGCTGCTTCCCACTAGCTATCTATTTTATATTTGGTAGTGTATATATGTCCATTGCCACTCTCTCACTTCGTCCCAGCTTACCCTTCCCCCGTCCTCACGTCCATTCTCTACATCTGCATCTTTATTCCTGTCCTGCCCCTAGGTTCTTCACCATTTTTTTTTTTAGATTCCATATATGTGTGTTAGCATAGGGTATTTATTTTCCTCTTTCTTACTTCACTCTGTGTGACAGACTCTAGGTCCATCCACCTCACTACAAATAATTCAATTTTGTTTCTTTTTATGGCTGAGTAATATTCCATTGTATATATGTGCCACATCTTCTTTATCCATGCATCTGTTGATGGACACTTAGGTGGCTTCCATGTCCTGGATATTGTGAATAGAGCTGCAATGAACATTGTGGTACACGTCTCTTTTCGAATTATGGTTTTCTCAGGGTATATGCCCAGTAGTGGGATTGCTGGGTCATATGGTAGTTCTACTTCTAGTTTTTTAAGGAGCCTCCATACTGTTCTCCATAGTGGCTGTACCAATTCACATTCCCACCAACAGTGCAAGAGGGTTCCCTTTTCTCCTCACCCTCTCCAACATTTATTGTTTGTAGATTTTTTGATGATGGCCATTCTGACCCGTGTGAGGTGATACCTCATTGCAGTTTTGATTTGCATTTCTCTAATGATTAGTGGTGTTGAGCATCCCCTCATGTGTTTGTTGGCAATCTGTATATCTTCTTTGGAGAAATGTCTATTTAGGTCTTCTGCCCATTTTTGGATTGAGTTGTTTTTTTGTTATTGAGCTGCATGAGCTGCTGGTATATTTTGGAGATTAATCCTTTGTCAGTTGCTTCATTTGCAAATATTTTCTCCCATTCTGAGGGTTGTCTTTTCATCTTGTTTATGGCTTCCTTTGCTGTGCAAAAGCTTTTAAATTTCATTAGGTCCCATTTGTTTATTTTTGTTTTTATTTCCATTTCTCTAGGAGGTGGGTCAAAAAGGATCTTGCTGTGATTTATGTCATAGAGTGTTCTGTGTATGTTTTCCTCTAAGAGTTTTATAGTGTCTGGCCTTACATTTAGGTCTTTAATTCATTTTGAGTTTACTTTTGTGTATGGTGTTTGGGAGTGTTTTAATTTCATTCTTTTACATGTAGCTGTCCAGTTTTCCCAGCACCATTATTGAAGAAGCTGTCTTTTCTCCATTGGTGATGTATTTTAGAACAGAAGGCCTAGGGAAACATTTTTACTTTTGTCTCTCTTTCATAATGTTTTCTCTCCTCACATCAGGATCTTTTTTTTTTCCTTTAACTTGAAAAATCATTACTAATTTTCAGGAAAGATGCACAATCATCCATAAACTTTCAATAGATGCCCTTGTATTCGTGGAGCACTGCCCTGTTGCCCTGAAACTAACAGCAGGATGCGTAATGCATAAAGCACTCCATGCCTTACATAAATACACATAAAACTTTAGCAGTTAAGAGGTAAGAGAATGGAGCTATTAAAGAAAACAATGTGGGTAAAACAGTTTTGCAGAGATTAAAAAATTTTAAGCCAGGGCTTCCCTGGTGGCGCAGTGGTGGAGAGTCTGCTGCTGATGCAGGGGACACAGGTTCGTGCCCCAGTCCGGGAAGATCCCACATGCTGTGGAGCAGCTAGGCCTGTGAGCCATGGCCGCTGAGCCTGTGCGTCCCGAGCTTGTGCTCTGCAACGGGAGAGGCCACAACAGTGAGAGGCCCGCATACAGCAAAAAAAAAAAAAAAAAAATTTAAGCCGGGATCTTTTTCTGAATGAACAATTGGATTTCTGATTAGGGATTGGAGGAAGTGATTATTGAAATATTCATTTCAATACCAATAGCCTAATGTGTGTGAATTTGTCCAACTCTTATTTGGTTTGGCTAGAAAGAGAAATAAATCATAATCATATATTTTCTTGAAGTGCATATCTATTTTTTTTCTGCATTTTGTAGCCACGTTCCTCTGAAATGGGTAGATTTTTTTGTTGCTATTGTTGCTGCTTTTAACCAATTTACAGTTTGCATTTTCTGTTTAGTTTTTCATAAATTTACTTTGAAGCTCATGGGTATGACTTAAATGATAAAAGAATGAGCATAAAAAGACAAGGAAACTTTATGTAAAAACGTGCTTATTTCTTCATCAGCTGAGGTAGCCATTCCTTTAATCTCGCTGATTGTTTTGTAGCTATTATTATTGAAAATGGCAGACAGGCATGGACTTTTGATTATCAGCATGCTTCATCTGTGATCAAAAACCTCTAGGTTGCATATTCACATTTCAGAATAGTCTGTTCTAAGCAGAGGATTTTTTTGAACACTGTTTTTGATATATGATCTCATATCATATGCTGTTTTTTTTAAAATCCTTTTTGTTTTCCACTGTGATTAAGCTTAAGTAAAGAGAGTATTTCATTTTTGAAATTTCAGAATTCAGATTTCTTTTCAGTTTTTTTGAAGTCATTGAAAATTGCAGTATATGTCTTTCCCACCAAGAAGCTGGAGCCAAATCTGGGAGACCTGGTCACTAAGTCTGGACACAGAAAAGTGAGTTAGACAATGTTGATGGAGGGACAAAGAAGCAGACTCTTTAACACTTACTCTGACTTAATTTTTTAATGGTTGCCTGAAGTTGGAACATACTTTTACAGCTAACCTGTGTATACTTTCAGATGATACTATACTGCTTCAGTGATAGTGTGTATACCTTGTTACAGAGTATTCCCACTTCCTCCTTCTCATCCTTCATCACATTGCTGTCTTTCATTTCACTTATCCATAAGCTATAATCACCTGGTACATTTTTGCTATTATTCTTTCAAACAAACAGTTACCTATTATATCAATTAAGAATACAAAACATAAAGTATTTTATTATATACTTATTCCTTCTCTAATGCTCTTCTTTTCTTAATGTAGGTCTGATCTATAAAGTTCTCCTTCTCTCTGAAGAACTTCTTTTATCATTTCTTGCAAGTCAGGTCTACTGGTAACAAATTTCCTTAATTTTTGTTTGTCTGACAAAGTATTTCTCCTACACTTTTGAAGGATGATTTTGCTGGATATGTAATTCTAATTTTTTTGTTTTTAAATCTTTTAGAACTTTAAATATCTCACCCTACTTTCCTCTTGCTTCCATGGTACCTTAAAAAAGTCTGGTATGGCTCTTATTCTGTTCCTGTATAGGTAAGGTGCACCCCCCCCCCCCAAAAAGCTGTCTTCTTTTCAAGTTTTTCTCTTTTTCTCTTTGATTTTCTGAAGTTTGAATGTAATATGTGTAAGTGTAAATTTTGTTTTTATTTATCTAGCTTGGAATTTTTTGAGTATCCTGGATCTGTAGTTTTGTGTCTGTCAGTAATTTTAGAACTACTCAGCCAATAGTACAATATTTCTTCTGTTTCTTTTTCTATTTCTTCTCCTTCTGGTATATCCATTTCATGTTCAATACAGCTTTGGTAATGGTACCACAGATCTTATATATTTTGTTCCAGTTTTTGTTGGGGTTTTTTTTCCAGTTTTTAAAAAATTTCCATTTCTTTTTGCTTTTTAGTTTGGAAAGTTTCTATTAATGTCTCTTCAGGTCACTTATTCTTTCCTTAGCTATGTCCACTCTACTGATAAACCCATCAAAACATTCTTCATTTCTATTAGTTTTTTTTCCCTAAGATTTTGTTTTGATTCTCTTTAGAGTATCCATCCCTCTGCTTACATTGTATGTTATACATTTATTTTTCATGAAATCCTTAGAATTTAATCATAATTTACAAAAATTCAAATTCTGATAATTCCAAATTCTCAACCATATCTTGGACCTGATGCATGCAATATCTCTTCAGACTATTTTTTGCCTTTTGGCATGCCTTGTAATTTTTTGAAAGTTATTCATGATGTACCAGATGAAAGGAACTGAGGAAAATAGGCCTTTAATGTGAGATTTTATGTTTATCTGGCTAGAAATTAGACTGTATTTACTGTTTACTATAGCTGGGTGTCAGAGAATAAAATGTCCTTAGTGTTCTTGTTTTTATCTCCTCTGTTGTCTTTAAGTTTCCCTAGAGCCTCTTTATTAAATAGGGTCTGAGGATAGTGGTTTTTCAGCTGTCACTTTCTGTTACTATAAAGGAGCTTATGGTTAGGTATAAGGGAAGGGGAACTATTCTATAACCCCATGATTAAATCTCAGTCTTTTAGTCAGGGATATCTCTGGGCTATGACCTTCACAAGTGCTTCTCAGTACCCTCTGCCCATAGGTGAAACAGGAAGGCTAAAAGGGGATGGAGTTGGGTATTTCACTTCTTCCATGTCAGCTAGGCTTTGGTAAAACCCAAGTGTGTTAGTCTTGGTAATGTAGTTTTTCTTGAGGACAGGCCTTGTTAAAGATAACATAAAACTCTGAGAATATTTCAAAAATGGTTATTTTTCTTCTCTCCCTGCCAGAAGAGCAATGGGATTTTTCTCCTGTCTTCATAATGAGAACCTTATGGAGCTCTTGGAGGTAAAACTTACAAAAATGTGGTGTCCCCCAAGACTGAACCCCACATTTTTAACTCTCAAGCTAGTCCACACTGAACCTTCAGTCAATGTAATTATAGTTAAAGTATTCCTACTGGTACTGGTTCCAGTGGCAGGACTTTGCTCTTGGGCTTCTATTCCTAGTAAACTGTGTTGCTCTGTATCTCCTGTCTCTCCAGTTTTGGGGGCAGCAGTGTGCCCTGTAACCATAAGGCTTTAATGGATCTAAGAAGAGTAGTTGATATTTAGTTCATTTGGGGTTTTTTTCCCCTTGTTATGGGGAATCGAATAATGACTTCCAACTTCTTTACGTGTCAGATTGAAAACTAGAAGTCCTCACTCTGTGACTTTTGAATATCACTAGGTTATAACAATGGCTTATTCCATCATTGAGAGGCAGTCTGACCTGATGGCACCTGCCCTGACTTGAAATAAATCCTAGTTCAGGCACTAAATAGCTGTTACTCACCTTTTTCTTCATTTGAATGTTTATATTACTTATCTCAAAGAGTTGTATAAAAATGACCCTCTATAAAGAATATATATATATATATACACACACTATATATATATATATACACACACACACAATATATATATTGTGTCTTAGTACACAATATGTGTTCAAACAAATATTAGATTCTTTCCTTCCTTGGTTTTCCACGAAGAAATAATTGGAGGTTATTCACAGCAAGGAGGCAGATGAAAAAACAATGCTGGTTCTTTCTTCTTTCCTGCTCTTTAAGTTCTCATTTACTTCTCTTCTCAGGCACTGCTCCTGTAGTTCCATCATAGAATAATAGTCTACTCCACAGCATGTCACACATGTAAAATCTTTCAAAGTTTCTTCTTGGTATTTATATTCTTATTTCCCAAGTTTGTGGTTTTGAGTTCATTATGTGAAAGTCCCTATATCCTTGTGCTTTGCCAACACCTCCTCCTCACGGAGCTGTTGGGATTCTTCCTTAATTAGTGTAAGAACTAAGCGAACTCTCTATCACCAAATGAAAGTGTTAGGTTGGAGTTGTTCTGGGGAATACATGCAAAAATTCTTCTGTGTTAATTCCTGGGCTGTGACAGACTTCAACAGTTGTTAGAAGGGACTTAGAATTTCAAGATGAATGTAACTGCAGAAGAATTCCATTTTATTTGGTGTTGAGTGATAATTACAATCATTGTCACAACACAGAAGGATTTTAAGGTAATGTGAAAATTGTCTCTGAAAGCCATAAGCTTTATGAATCCCAGTATACATGTAAGTATAAAATAAACATATGCAGTTGAAATAATCTATTAGCTGAAGAGCTTTAAGCCATAAAATATGAAATTAAAGCAATGCAAAATTAAAGCAGAAACAAAATAACTCTTTTATGAAAATGGAGACAGGTTTGCCTAGATGATATCTTTCATGGGCTAGTTAGGATGAGAGATAGCTAATTAAGTATTTGGGTTTCTAAGGTCCACTGCTGGATAGGAAATTTGAAAGAGGGAAAAATACCAAGCTAAGTAAGAGTCAGAAAAATCAAAGCACAACATCATTGGAAAAACAATCTGAAAATAATATTTTTTATATATTATCAAGAATTGACTTTGCATTTGTATTTTTAAAAGGAAAACAGTTTCAGATTCGTATACTTGTTTAAATGCCTACTGTGCAAAAGTACCATACCAGATGTTAACCATAATCTTTATATCTTTCACATTTCATTTCAATTGCTTTCATAAGTCACAGGCAAAACATAACAATGTAAACTTGAGAAGACTTCTTGTGTTCTTTTATGCTATTATAATAATTTATGTTACCAATTTTCAAACCAACTTTCACCCTCCTGGTGAAGAGATAACCATCCTGTCATATGATCTGTCCTCATAGCAGAGGGGTTCTCACTATCTTTTGTCTTCATAAACAAACAGAAAGGAAATATTTTGTTACTTATCAGGGTTTCTGTCTACTTTTTCTTTGATGATACAAGCAATGAAAATCTGTGCATGAAGTGAGGAAATAACTTTTTAAGCATCTTTTAATCTTTTAACATGTCTCTGTAATTCTCTTCCCTGTTTTCTCCCTGATTACTTAATTTAGGTTTTTTAAATTTTTAATAAAAATATTTTTAAGGAAAGTTGAAACAATGATTGCATCGCTACCAATTTTATTATTATCCTTTGCAAACCACAAACACTGGGCAGGTGTCCATTCAGTATATCTAGTGTAAGTCCAAATATGAAGACTTTAATACAGATTCCCTTCCCAGATGCTAAAGACCTATCAAGTTTCATTCAAAATAGTCTTAACTGACATAAATATGTGCAACAAACTTACATTTGGGGGATATTGAGTAAAAATGAGCTAACACAAATATGAATATTAGGGAAATTGTATGTATTGTGTTAAAGTTGGAATAGATCTATAAGTTTTGTTTATGGACTTGGCAAACAGCAAATCTTCTGATTTGTCAGATAATTCATAAAATTTCTTTCATTTTCTCTAGAAGCCTTTTTTTAATGAAAAAATTATCCCCTAGGGCTTCCCTGGTGGCGCAGTGGTTGAGAGTCTGCCTGCCGATGCAGGGGACACGGGTTCGTGCCCTGGTCCAGGAAGATCCCACATGCTGTGGAGCGGCTGGGCCCGTGGGCCATGGCTGCTGGGCCTGCGTGTCCAGAGCCTGTGCTCCGTAACGGGAGAGGCCACAACAGTGAGAGGCCCATGTACCGAAAAAAAAAAAAATTATCCCCTAAAACAAATATTGAATGTCTGCTCAACTGAGTTTTTAAAAGTCACAGGGAATTACAACTGTAAATATCTTTGGTAGTAGAAGGGCCCACACCAATAATTTTAAAACTGCCATTGCCATATGGGGGAGTTGCAGTACAAGTCATAAACTAACAAATCTTCCTTTATTTAAATTAATTGGAATTATCAAGTGTTGAGATACTGGTACTTGCCTTAAACTAGCACAAGATGTCTTGGATAATAAATCAAGAGACAGATTCCATCACTAATTAGCTATGTGTCTTTGACCATTTTACATAACTACCTCAGAACCCAGGTTTCCTCACCCCGTGTAATAGACACTCAATGTACCCCTTGGGTCCTTTTACTGTTTCTGTATGGTCTTTCCCCAATGTCCATGTTCTTAAACTTCTAATGACTTGCATCTCTGCTGCTCTTCATAAAATAGGACACAGTTCACTGGAAAATGCAAGCAGCCAAAAGTACATGATAATTTACGTGCCACTGCAGCAGCACTTAGCCAAAGACTGCCTCATGCAGGAGTGCTAAGGCTTAGCCCCTCTGCTGCTGGTTGGAATAGACTCTGACATGTTATTTACCCTCCAGAGCTCCCCTTCATGATCAGGCTGAGGCTAGAACTTTGCCTGAAATCACACCCTTTCTTGACTTCTTCCCTGTCCTGCTTCTTCTGTTTTCTTACCAATCTGGCTAAGGGTGCTTCCTTAATACGTCACTTGCTGCAAATCCTCAGTTAGGTTTCTTCTTCTGGGGAACCCAGTCCAAGACAAGGTGCTGAACTGTAGTCCTCTTCCCTTCTAATATTCTATGATTCAAATTAATTTATATATAAATATAAGTTAGACCATATCAGTATACTGTACTCATTTCTAGTGAACAAAGAACAGTAACAGCAACATCTCTTTATCAAGTTGACTTCATTGTCATTGGGAAGATGCTACAATTACACTGGTACCTACCATGATATTCATAAAAATTAAAAGGGAATGTTATTTTGGTTGGGTATCTGTTGATATAAAACATTTACTTGGATCCTTTTCAAATTAGAGAAGAGAGAAATTGTGTCTGTAATCATCTAAGGTTGATGCTGAGGTTGAGGGTAAAGAGATTTTCTTTGTACTTGCTCGTTCTCTGGAAGAGAGAAAATAATGATGAGCGTCTGTAGGTAGCATTTTTGGTTTTGTGTTGTGTGGTTTTTTCCTTTCAGGAAGAGAAAGAACTGGCGGCAATTTGCCATCAGAGGAAAGTCTCAATTGACAAGAATGCAAAGACACAGTAGGTGTGTGTGCACTCATGCAGTTATCACCCAAATGAAATGTGGAAATATAAAAGTCAGACTGCAGTTGGACTGCATAAATGAGGGTAGAGTCTCAGAAATAAGCAGTGGTATTTAGCAATCCAAGGTGTGTATTCTCATAATTCTATGATCCTGATGTTGAGAAATGAAAGAAGAAAAATATGTCAATAATTTAGAGACCACACATTTACATGATATATGTAAGGGGTAAGACATTCTCATCATCTTTTTCAAAGGGTCGTTTCTTAGATTTGTCTGAGAATTCTGGATAATGCAGTGATTATCATGAGTTGCATATTTATAATGCAGATACTTCCTATTTATTTAATTATAATATTTGCCAAGAACTGTATTAAAACCTTTCCATGTATTAACTAATCCCATTCTCACAACAACCTTATGATGTAGGTATTATTAGCCACATTTGATTTAGAGAGTTAAATTCATTTATTCCTCATTTTTCCTTTTGTTGAGCATCCAACTATCTAAACATGGTACTAGTCCCTGGTAATCAGTGGTAAAGAATGCAGACATAGTCCTTGCTTTCCTGTGGCTTACAGTCTAATGAATACAGTTGGCCACATAAGGAACAGTGGATTTAGAATTTTAAACATCTTTCATATGCTAAAGCTCATAGTCTTAACCATTATCCTATAGTTTTTGACAACATAGTAATTGAAATTTTACAAAAAATCACTGATATCTTATTACCTAATGAATTCATGGTAGATATAACTATCCAGTTATGAGTTTAAGGTGCCTATCATTTTCCTCTTGAATCAGAGTGTCATTGAAACCTTAGATAAGAAGACTAGAGATGAATATACCATGCTCATTTTGGAACTTATATATTTTGTACAAAGTTCAGGAATTTTCCCAGGATGTCACAAAAGGGAAAAAAGACAAAAATTGAGCACAGTTAATTCTAAGTCTAGTGCTTTCCATCAAGACAAGTTGCCACTCATGTGGACTGTATAAATTAGTTTGCTTCCTTTTATTAGATAATAATACCCAAGTATCTTTTTTTTCTAAGACAGAAATTCTGGATATTTTTTGGTTTTCAGTTGCAACAAATGTCATGGAGTAAACACTCCATGAATAGCAGCAATCATTTGTATATAAAATTATGAAAAATAATGATGTGTGATTCCCATATTATTGACATCAGGTATAAGAAAAAACCATAGTCAGACTAGGCAAGTTAAAAATTTTTAGTGTTTATGGTTTGCTATTACTTACCAGACTTCAACAATATTGATAATACCTTGTGCACAGTTTTAATAATTTGAGTATTTTATAAAATATTATATTGAACTCAACAATAGTATCTTTTAGCATTTACTTTCCTCAAGTATTTTGTTTTTATTTATAATTTACATCTCAAAATTATAAAATAATTCTTATTTATAACTACACTTAAACAACTGCTATACAATTTTGGGTAATAGTGAAGAATGCGAAATAGAAGGCAAAGGCTGTGACTGACTTAACTAAACAGATACAAAGGAGACACTTTTGTCTTTATATTAGCTGAAAGGGGACATAAGCTACCTTATTTTGTGGATTGTTTTTATCATTCTCCA
The DNA here is from genome assembly GCF_951394435.1 of Stenella coeruleoalba. Classification (NCBI taxonomy): domain Eukaryota; kingdom Metazoa; phylum Chordata; class Mammalia; order Artiodactyla; family Delphinidae; genus Stenella; species Stenella coeruleoalba. Next base: position 38,873,154 of record NC_137151.1, on the reverse strand, counting down.
TATATTATGAACATTCCTCCAGGTCAATAATTATGCACCTACATTATCATTCTTAATTCCCTTTATTATTCATGGTACGAATATTACAAAATTTACACTCACTTGTTTCCAAATAGTTAATTTATCACTCACATATGAAGAGAAAAAAAAGTACCCATTTTCTGACACATCGATACTGATATTAATGATCTTTTAAAAATTTGGCAACATAAGTTAAGGAAAATCTGTCTTTTATCAGTTTAAGCAAAAACATGTTCATACTACTTAGTAACAAAACAAAGTGCGAGAAATAATATATATGTTGAGAACTAAATCAGAATCTCTCCTCAAAAAACAGAAATAGCAAAACTCAAGGATCCAATTTAAGAAAGTGAAATGTGATGTCGAAAAGAGGGCCTCTGGAGTTTGGAGTTTCAGAGTTTGGAGGACCACATGGAGTCTACAGATGGTACAGAATGAAGAAGGCTTCAATTACTGGTTAGAGCTATCAATAGGGAGATCACATGCTCCTAACCCTACAATGCCTATTCTGAACTGAATTCTTTACAAGAGACCTTCAAGATGGCGGAGGAGTGAGACATGGAGATTGCCTTCCTCCCCACAAATACATCAGAAATACAGCTGCATGTGGAACAACTCCTACAGAACACCTACTGAACGCTGGCAGAAGACCTCAGACTTCCTAAAAGAAAACAGAATGGATAGAAAACTAAAACTGTAGCAGCACAATTTGGATGTCACCAGACCATTTCTCCTAATCATTGACCCTATGCTCAGTGACCATAAAGAGAAAAATAAAGAACAGAAAGCATTCAGAAATCCAGAATTAGAGGGCAACAAATTGTGGTCTTTAAAATCCTCAGGAGAGGCCTCACCAGGCATCAGGGCTGTGCCTCTGAGGTGGGAGAGCCAAGTTCAGGACACTGGTCCAGGAGGGACCTTCCACCTCCACGTAATATCAAACGGTGAAAATCTCCCAGAGATCTCCATCTCAATGCCAAGACCCAGCTCCACTCAATGACCAGCAAGCTACAGTGCTGGACACCCTATGCCAAAACTAACAAGACAGGAACACAACCCGATCCATTAGCACACAGGCTGCCTAAAATCATAAAAAGCCCACAGACACCCCAAAACACACCACCAGACGTGGACCTGCCCACCAGAAAGACAAGATCCAGCCTCATTCACCAGAACACAGGCACTAGTGCCCTCCACCAGGAAGTCTACACAACCCACTGAACCAACCTTAGCCACTGGGGACACACACCAAAAACAACGGGAACTACGAACCTGCAGCCTGCGAAAAGGAGACCCCAAAAACACTAAGCAAAATGAGAAGACAGAAAAACACACAGCAGGTGAAGGAGCAAGGTAAAAACCCACCAGACCTAATAAATGAAGAGGAAATAGGCAGTCTACCTGAAAAAGAATTCAGAATAATGATAGTAAAGATGATCCACACTCTTAGAAGTAGAATAGACAAAATATAGGAAGCGTTTAACAAGGACCTAGAAGAACTAAAGAGCAAACAAAACAATGATGAACAACACAATAAATGAAATTAAAAATTCTCTAGAAGGGATCAATATCAGAATAACTGAGGCAGACATTGGATAAGTGACCTGGAAGATAAAATAGTGGAAATAACTACTGCAGAGCATAATAAAGAAAAAGAATGAAAAGAACTGAGGTCAGTCTCAGAGACCTCTGGGGCAACATTAAATGCACCAACATTCGAATTATAGGGGTCCCAGAAGAAGAAGAGAGAAAGAAAGGGACTGGGAAAATATTTGAAGAAATTATAGTTGAAAACTTCCCTAATATGGGAAAGGAAATAGTTAATCAAGTACAGGAAGCACAGAGAGTCCCTCCCATACAGGATAGATCCAAGGAGAAACACGCCAAGACACATATTAATCAAATGATCAAAAATTAAGTACAAAGAAAAAATATTAAAAGCAGCAAGGGAAAAACAACAAATAACATACAAGGGAATCCCCATAAGGTTAACAGCTGATCTTTCGGAAGAAACTCAGCAAGCCAGAAGGGAGTGGCAGGACGTATTTAAAGTGATGAAGGAGAAAAACCTGCAAACAAGATTACCCAGCAAGGATCTCATTCAGATTTGACGGAGAAATTAAAACGTTTGCAGACAAGCAAAAGCTAAGAGAATTAGGCACCACCAAACGAGCTTTACAACAAATGCTAAAGGAACTTCTCTAGGCAGGAAACACAAGAGAAGGAAAAGACCTACAATAACAAACTCAAAACAATTAAGAAAATGGTAATAGGAATATACATATCAATAATTACCATAAATGTAAATGGATTAAAAGCTCCAACCAAAAGACAGAGACTGTCTGAATGGATAGAAAAAGAAGACCTGTATATATACTGTCTACAAGAGACCCACTACAGACCTAAGGACACATACAGACTGAAAGTGAGAGGATGGAAAAAGATATTCCATGCTGTTGGAAATCAGAAGAAAGCTGGAGTAGCAATTCTCATATCAGACAAAATAGACTTTAAAACAAGGACTATTACAAGAGACAAAGAAGGACACGACATAATCATCAAAGGATTGATTCAAGAAGAAGATATAATAATTGTAAATATTTATGCACCCAACATAGGAGTACCTCAATACATAAGGCAAATACTAACAGCCATAAAAGGGGAAATTGACAGTATCAAAATTGTAGTAGGGGACTTTACCACCCCACTTCCACAACTAGACAGATCATGCAAAATGAAAATAAATAAGCAAACAGAAGATTTAAATGCTACATTAAACAAGATGGACTTAATTAATATTTCTGTGATTTTCCAACCAAAAACAACAGAATACACGTTCTTCTCAAGTGCTCATGGAACATTCTCCAGGATAGATCATATCTTGGGTCACCAATCACGCCTTGGTGAATTTAAGAAAATTGAAATCGTATCAAGTATCTTTTCTGACCACAATGTTATGAGGCTAGAAATCAATTACAGGAAAAAATTTGTAAAATATACAAACACATGGAGGCTAAACAATACACTACTTAACCAAGAGATCACTGAAGAAATCAAAGAGGAAATCAAAAAATACCTAGAAACAAATGACAGTGAAAACACGATGACCCAAAACCTATGGGATGCAGCAAAAGCAGTTGTAAGAGAGAAGTTTATAGCAATACAATTCTACCTTAAGAAACAAGAAACATCTCAAATAAACAACCTAATCGTACAGCTAAAGCAATTAGAAAAAGAAGAACAAAAAACCCCTGAAGTTAGCAGAAGGAAAGAAATCATAAAAATCAGATCAGAAATAAATGAAAAAGACATGAAGGAAATGATAGCAAAGATCAATAGAACTAAAAGCTGGTTCTTTGAGAAGATAAACAAAATTGATAAACCATTAGCCAGACTCATCAAGAAAAAAAGGGAGAAGACTCAAATCAATAGAATTAGAAATAAAAAGGAGAAGTAACAACTGACTCTGCAGAAATACAAAGGATCATGAGAGATTACTTCAAGCAACTATATGCCAACAAAATGGACAACCTGGAAGAAATAGACAAATTCTTAGAAATGCACAACCTTCTGAGACTGAACTAGGAAGAAATAGAAAATATGAACAGACCAATCACAAGCACTGAAATTGAAACTGTGATTAAAAATCTTCCAACAAATAAAGGCCCAGGACTAGATGGCTTCACAGGCGAATTCTATCAAACATTTAGAGAAGAACTAACATCTATCCTTCTCAAACTCTTCCAAAATATAGCAGAGGGAGGAACACTCCCAAACTCATTCTATGAGGGCACCATCACCCTGATACCAAAACCAAAGAAAGATGTCACAAAAAAAAACTACAGGCCAATATCACTGATGAACATAGATGCAAAAATCCTCAACAAAATCCTAGCAAACAGAATCCAACAGCACATTAAAAGGATCATACACCATGATCAAGTGGGGTTTATCCCAGGAATGCAAGGATTCTTCAACATACGCAAATCAATCAACGTGATACACCATATTAAAAAATTGAAGGAGAAAAACCGTATGATCAGTTCAATAGATGCAGAGAAAGCTTTTGACAAAATTCAACACCCAGTTATGATAAAAACCCTCCAGAAAGTAGGCATAGAGGTAACTTTCCTTAACATAATAAAGGCCATATGTGATAAACTCACAGCCTACATCGTCTTCAATGGTGAAAAACTGAAACCATTTCCACTAATATCAGGAACAAGACAAGGTTGCCCACTCTCACCACTCTTATTCAACATAGTTTTGGAAGTTTTAGCCACAGCAATCAGAGAAGAAAAAGAAATAAAAGGAATCCAAATTGGAAAAGAAGAAGTAAAGCTGTCACTGTTTGCAGATGACATGATTCTATACATAGAGAATCCTAAAGATGCTACCAGAAAACTCCTAGAGCTAATCAATGAATTTGGTAAAGTAGCAGGATACAAAATTAATGCACAGAAATTTCTTCCATTCCTATACACTACTGATGAAAAATCTGAAAGTGAAATTAAGAAAACACTCCCATTGCAACAAAAAGAATAAAATACCTAGGAATAAACCTACCTAAGGAGACAAAAGACCTGTATGCAGAAAATTATAAGACACTGATGAAAGAAATTAAAGATGATACAAATAGATGGAGAGATATACCATGTTCTTGGATTGGAAGAATCAACATTGTGAAAATGACTCTACTACCCAAAGCATTCTACATATTCAATGCATTCCCTATCAGCATTTTTCACAGAACTAGAACAAAAAATTTCACAATTTTTATGGAAACACAAAAGACCCTGAATAGCGAAAGGAACTTGAGAAATAAAAATGAAGCTGGAGGAATCAGGCTCCCTGACTTCAGACTATACTACAAAGGTACATTAATCAAGACAGTATGGTACTGGCACGAAAACAGAAAGATAGATCAATGGAACAGGATAGAAAGCCCAGAGATAAACCCACGCACATATGGTCACCTTATCTTTGATAAAGGTGGCAGGAATGTACAGTGGAGAGAGGACAGCCTCTTCCATAAGTGGTGCTGGGAAAACTGGACAGGTACATGTAAAAGTAGGAGATTAGATCACTCCCTAACACCATACACAAAAATAAGCTCAAAATGGATTAAAGACCTAAATGTAAGGCCAGACACTATAAAACTCTTAGAGGAAAACATAGGCAGAACACTCTATGACATAAATCACAGCAAGATCCTTTTTGACCCACCTCCTAGAGAAATGGAAATAAAAACAAAAATAAACAAATGCGAATTAATGAAATTTAAAAGCTTTTGCACAGCAAAGGAAGCCGTAAACAAGATGAAAAGACAACTCTCAGAATGGGAGAAAATATTTGCAAATGAAGCAACTGACAAAGGATGAACCTCCAAAATTTACAAGCAGCTCATGCAACTCAATGTCAGAAAAACAACCCAATCAAAAAATGGGCAGAAGACCTAAACAGACATTTCTCTAAAGAAGATATACAGATTTCCAACAACACATGAAAGGATGCTCAACTTCACTAATTATTAGAGAAATACAAATCAAAACTACAATGAGGTATCATCTCACACCAGTCAGAATGGCCATTATCAAAAAATCTACAAACAATAAATGCTGGAGAGTGTGTGGAGAAAAGGGAACCCTGTTGCACTGTTGGTGGGAATGTAAATTAATATAGCCACTATAGAGAACAGTATGGAGGTTCCTTAAAAAACTAGAAGTAGAACTACCATATGACCCAGCAATCCCACTACTGGGCATATACCCTGAGAAAACCATAATTCAAAAAGAGACTTGTACCACAATGTTCATTGCAGCTCTATTTACAATATCCAGGACATGGAAGCCACCTAAGTGTCCATCGACAGATGAATGGATAAAGAAGATGTGGCACATGTATACCATGGAATGACAGACCATAAGGAGAAACGAAACTGAGTTATTTGTAGTGAGGTGGATGGACCTAGAGTCTGTCATACAGAGTAAAGTAAGTGAGAAAGAGGAAAACAAATACCCTTTGCTAACACACATATATGGAATCTAAAAAAAAAAAAAAAGAAAAAAAAGGTGGAGAACCTAGGGGCAGGACAGGAATAAAGATGCAGACATAGAGAATGGGCTTGAGGACATGGGGAGGGGGAAGGGTAAGCTGTGACAAAGTGAGAGAGTGGCATAGACTTATACACGCTACCAAACGTAAAATAGATAGCTAGTGGGAAGCAGCCGCATAGCACAGGGAGATCAGCTCGGTGCTTTGTGACCACCTAGAGGGGTGGGATAGGGAGGGTGGGAGGGAGGGAGACGTAAGAGGGAAGAGATATGGGAACATGTGTATATGTATAACTGATTCACTTTGTTATAAAGCAGAAAGTAACACACCTTTGTAAAAAGCAGGTATACTCCAATAAAGATGTTAAAAAAAAAAAAAGTGAAATGTAAGGGGAGTTGATAGATGCTTACAGTTGGCTCTGACATTCTAATGGCAGAAATTCAGGGTGAGGAGATGAGCTCAGTGGCAGCACATCTGAAAAAAGACATAAGAGATTTAGCCATCAGCAAGTTTCAGAGGGATCATCAGAAGCAAGTAGTCATCAAAAAATAAGTTGTGATCTTGGATTCTGTTGCTATCCATATATTAAGTAGAATATTTGGCACTGGCCAGATACATCTGTAGAAAGCCTTTTCATTCTTTATACAGTACTTGAAATGAGATATAAACAAGTTGAGTTTGTTTCAATGAACAGGAATTAGGTAATCAAGAGAGTTAAGGGAGACTAAACCTTATTATATAAGTCAGTTGAGGAAAATTAGGATATTTTGCTTGGAGTAGAAAAATTCAGAGAGAATAAGACAGCTGCTTGTAAATATCTGAAGTATTTCCATGAGGCTATATGGCCCCAAGAATGCAAACTAGGGCCAATTTTTGGTTGCTACAGGGACAGGATTTCAGCAAAAAATAAGGAAGAGCTAACAGCTAGAGCTATTTTACACACGAAGCAAGCTCTCTTTGGTGGCAGTCTGTTAGCCTGTCATTGAAATTGTTCAAATGTAGGCAGGGGAGAGCCGCTTCAAGGGGGAATTGTAGGGGAGATTCAAGCATAAAAGTGTAGTGAAATGATATAATTGTTACCGCCTCACTCCAATCCAAAAATTCTGTGCTTCTATTTCTTAGAGGTTTTATTTGATTGTAATCTCAGTGTGAATTAAAATGGAAGGTTTTTTTTTTCCTCTCAAAACCAAAATCCCAGTTTTAAGGGAGGAGGGAAAAGGGAGGTAAGAGTTTCACTGTGCTTTGTTTAAATCAGATCACAATGGTGAAGTGAACTTGATGTATAAGATAGATTGGGAGCAAAATGGAGAGAACAGTTAGAGAAGAATGAATAGATACTAAGCATGTCTTCATATATGAAAGAGTTCTCATGTGAAGTGTGTTCGGTTAATTTTGTGATGACTGTCAATATTTCAGGAAAGCAGATTAAACTCAGAATAATCACAAATGAATCAAGGATATATTTTATAAAATATTACCTCACAACGAAGCATATTCAATGTTTATATAGCCATAATTATTATAAATTCAGAGTAGATTCTAATTCCTGCTTCTCTTCTACCTAGCTACATGATGTGGAATACGTCCATTGCCCTGTCCTGGCCTCAATTTCTTCACATGTAGTGGAAAGTCATTTAAAGTAAGTGACAGCTAATTTTCCTCCCACTTCGGAAATGCTAAAACTCCACGCACAGGTGCAAGTCTGTTTTTTGGTAACATTCCCCTAAGACCTACTTCCATCTTTCCTTTATCATGTCCAACTCCAACGATGATTATCATCCTGTTTCAAAACCTTACTGTGATTGCCTGCTCAGAAATCCAGTGAATTTTATATCATCTTGATTCGGAGAACTTTAAACCCCACTAGTCAGTCTAGCAGACTGTTCTGAAACCTGAAAGTGACTGTTGCTCATTTGTAGCATCCTTGGGGAACCCTATGTGAAAGACATGCAGGTAAGGTAAAATATTTTTACAACATGGCTCAAATGCAATTAATGAATGTTGAAACACCTACATAAAGCCCCTTTGGAAATTGAAATAAAATTCATGATTTTGACATGATGTGACCTTTGGATAGGATGTTTGCAATACTACCCTTTATCACTGTTGGAGAGAAAGAATGGAGGGAAGCAAGCTGACTCTAAACACTAGCTGAGTTAAGAATGCTGCTGCAAGAAATCCATTTCATGAGCTCCTATAGTTGGCAACTTCTTGATATTGCTGACAGTTAAAGTACATACTCAATAAATATTGTTGATTGATTGTGTATTTATTTTATTTTGTAGAACAATTTAAAATATCTCATTCTCCATCTCCGTCGGCCAAACTCCAGCATAGAATTTACATTGATGTCTGATCCAAAAGGCACCGGTAAGGTTTCATTGATGTACATTGCATGGAGTGTGACAAAGATCTGAGTAAATAATGCCATTGCTCTGTGTCTTAATTTCATCATCTGTGAACTAAGAAACTGGTGTTAAATGTAAATCAAAAGTTACTTTCTGCATCTGAACTTCTTTTACACTCCACTGGTGGGATTATGCCTTGAGGTTAACTAAAGACACATATTTTATCATCTGCTATTTGTTACACAACCCCGCTGCTTTCAGAAGCTCACAGCCACATTATGTTTCAGAAAGTCAGCAATGCAGTTGTGGAGACAGAAGCAGCAGCTTTGAGAGTTGCATACATGTGATCATTTCAGAATCAAGGATGCCTTTTTCACTTTACTTTTTTTTTTTCTTATTTCTTTTCCTTTTGGTCAGAAGGAAGGTCAGATGCACATTTTGCAAAGGTTTGAAAATGCTCAATTTGATCTCCAAATCTTACACTTTTTCCTAAGAAAAGCAATAAATCATTTGGTGAAATGAATTCTAGCAATAATGCCTTTCAAGTCCCTGTGGAAAAATGTAAATTTGAAGAACATTATTTTTATAATCTTTTGGAAGAAAGAAAAACTTTTGCAACAGCCAAAGTAGGCAAAATGCAACATCAATAAAATGTAAAAGTAATGTACCTTTTACCTGAAACGTTAAGTATTAACTTTAACACAGTTTCCATGGGAAAGCTGGCAAAACCAAAGATATGTCCCTGATTGGAATTTTTAAGACCATTACATTTTCTGTTCTTTGAAGTCCACTAAGATAATGAGGAGTGAGGTGCAGGGAAAAGAGGAATCACAAGAAACTTAATTATGCTATACAAAGGTATTTTAGAAGGGTAAGCATATTTTATAGTACTTTCAGATAGATTAGTATTATGGAAAGTTCTCAGCTCTGTGATCTCACTGAGCTTCAGATTTTCTCATCTGTGAAGTGGGAATAACATCTCATATTATCAGATTGTTGTGGCATTTAAAATAAATATTAATAAATTATACAGAGTATAATGTTTCAATATATAAGGAAAATAATTATTTTACGAGAAAAAGTGTTTCAAGTAAGTAAATATACAAAATACTGCATGTATAATCGTCGTGGACGTGATCTTAATATTTTTCTGGTTTAGGATATGAGGCAGAACATGAATCTATGTTAAAATTATCAAAGTTTTAAACATATAATGAAAAGATATAAAACCTGAAAATCTCTAATCAGTCTAGAAGAGTAGCAACATATTAACTGTAGGAATCAGGAGGTGGCATAGTTTGATAGTGAACAAAGGGAAGGTAGATTTGTAAGTCTATGCTTCCACTTGGATAAGACGGAAGCAATTCAGCTGATTATTTCTGCAGAACCAGGCAGGGGCCTGAATGCATAATAGTCGCTCAATTGTTGTTTGGTAAATAAACTTGAAAGGGAAGGTAACAGTGAAATTTTAAAAGTAGCTTGCACTTTGGCATTTATAATTCTCTATTTAAAACTTTTCTCCTTTGAAATGGAGTCCAGTTGAGGGATCCACATTTCTTTCTGGTTTGTTATTTGATGCAAATGGTGTGAAGTGATGGTAATAGTTGAAACCCTAAAATAATAAGAATGTTGTTAAAATTAATTTTAGCAGGAGTAATCAGATTTGCCTTTGAAAGGAGTTGAAAACATTATCTCTGTATAGCAACAGAGAGTCAATAGCCTCCTTTTATAACCTTTTGCAGAAATGACTCAAACTCCTTCCATCTGAAATTCTATTTTATTATAGAGAATCACGTATAGACACTAAAGAAATTTAATTATTCCCCAATAATTGTATGTTCCTTTTTGTGTATGCTCTTTCTCTGTTGGAGGTCCCTCCAGTCAGTGAGTCACTGGATCTCGTTACCTGGGATTAGACTAGATTCTTCACTCTTCCCCAGATCCAGTAAAATGTCAAATACTTCAGATTCTACCTCTAAAATATTTCTTACAGAATTACCTCTCCATCTTCATTACTGCTACTCCTCTAATACAGGCTTTAATCATCATTCACCTTGACTTTGGCAATGGCTTCTAACAGAACTCCATGTCCTGTCTGCTTCAAATTAATATGCTATTTATTCTACAATCAAAGCAATCTTTCTAAAAATGCAAATATTAACTTATCATTTCCATGCTTGAAGTCTTTACTTGTGTACAAAATATCTTCAGAATAAAACAGGCATTTTTTAAATGTCATACAAAGCAGTCTGTGATCTCTCTCCTGCCTTATCTCTTAGTATTCCTTGCTTTCAGTATTATTCTTCATCAACACTGAATATCTTGTAGTTTCCAGCATATACCGTGCTGTTTCGTAACTCTATTCATAAGCAATATAATTCTAAAAATCAAAACTGATTGTATAAACAAATGAGGTTTCATGATGGGTCAGCTAAGTCCTATGAAAAACAACCAAAGTATTTCTGATTCCATTTCCCTTCCTTCGTGAACACAACATCTTTTGTTCCAAAGCAAGTGTAGTTTTCTGCTTTAGTTGGTAATTCTGGAGATCTGGTAAAGCAAAAGAGAGATAATAAAGACATAGAGAATTCAAGAGTCCTAAAATATTTGTAAAGCTGAGAACTAAGATTTCTAAAACGCTAACACCTATATCAGTTAGAATGGTTGGTTGGAAGGAAGTAACTTGAAAAGTATAAGAATTTATGAAGTTATAGGAGAGTCATGCGTATTGCATAGTAGTTAAACTTGTGAACCATGGAGGTGGAAAGTCGTGGCTTATATCTTTGCATTGCCATTTATTAGGCATGTGGCACGAGCAGATATTTGACTCCTCTGTGCCTCAGTTTCCTTTATTGTAAATTAAGATCATTAACAGCTAGTTAAAGAAGCTAGACTTCCTTGTTCCGCGAGTGTGTTCAGTTTGCTCTTCCTTATGTTTGGCAGTCTACAGTGTTTTTCCCACTACATTCAGTGACTAATTCGTCTTTTAGATCTTAACTTCCTCAGCGAAGCTATCATTGATCTTCAGATGTTTTAGAGTCCATTTATATACATGCCTAATCCTCTAATTTTACTTACTGTAATTTCTGGCTATTGATATAAATTAATTATGTAAGTCAATATTGTTTAAAATATCTTTCCCAGTAAATCTCAAGGGCCATGAAGCCAAGGATAGTATTTCTCATGGCCATCACTATATCTTCAGTTTCTTACACAGTGATGGACATGAAGTAGCTACTCAATAAATCTTTTTTAAACCAATGAATAAACTCAAGGAGAAATGGATGATTGATTACATGATAACTGTCAATCTAGATGATACTCTAGATTGACAAGAACATCTTTTAGATATTATAAATGTTAATAGAGAAGAGATTGACAGTCTTCACTGGGAAAAAAGTAACAACCCATAAGGGGAAAGGAAAGGGGACAAGGGGAGAAAAGGATTTCTATTCGATTGCATACATGTAAATACTTTTTTCTTTCTCTCTTTCTCTCCCTCTCTTCTTAATGGAGAATAAATACAACTTCATACTGCTTGCCTCCCTAAATAACTTATTATACTGAGGGATATGATAGTTTGGGCCTAATGTGAAATTCTCAATTGCTATATGCACAAGATAGCCACAGGAGTAGGTGGAAAACATATTATGGAATTTGATATGCATTAATGCACACTGAAGAAGAGAAATTCTGAAATGAGATATAGAAGAAGAAAATCCGTGTGGGGCAGTGTTCTAGGCTGTTTGATAATAAGAAAGCAATGACTAAGACTATCCAAGGGAGAGCCAGTATTTCTTGGGATTGCAACAGTCAGATTCACAGTAGGAGAGGTCAGCTTATAAGGAACAGAATTTATTTTTTTAACCTCTGAATGCTTTCAAGGTGAAGTGATTATAAACTCACACAATTTTTCTTACAAGTTCTGTCTCTGAAAACAATGTTGTAATATCATAGCCTCTATCCTACAGTCCATTTCAAGGATGGTTATTATTTTTTAAATATCTTAAAATATGAGCTGAAACTGATTGCATTCTTGAAACAGAATTGAACTTCAATACTACATGTCATTGATTTAAAAGAGGGCTCTAATTTTATCTAGGGCTGGTGCACTTTTTAATTTTAATGTGCAGACAAAAGTGAATAGAAGTGTGAAGAATGCAGGCAAGTTGAAGAGCTGCAGGTGTCACTTTAAATAAAAACTACAATATCGGGAGCTGAGTCTGACGGTGGAAACTGAAATTATGGTGACACTTAGAGAAACTAAGGAGAGCTTTGTGAAACTGTGACAAAGGAGTGTTTGCCTTTAGAGAAAGACACTGTTAACTTCTTTCAAATGTAAGTGGAGCTGAACAGAAGATTTCCCCAAGAAGACACCTTCTCCAGGCAGTGGGGCAGCCACAGTTAAGCCCCATGTACAGACAGTTTATGGCTGAGAAGTTATCAGAGATAGATTAAGATCCAAATCCAAGCATATGGTCACAAAGGGAACATGATTCTTTTCAGATTCTGATGGAAACATTTGGCCCCTGAAATAACTATAGAATTCAGCAGACTGACTCTAGCCTCTGCTGCCAGAGCACCCAAAGTTCACTTCTGTCCTAGCTCTTATTACTGTCTGTGTTATTTTCCATACATCTATCCCACCATACTGTCATCCCCTTAAGAGCAGAAGCCATGGTTTGTGTGTTTCGGCCCTTAGCACCTAGCACAGTTACCTACCCCATGGGATACACTCAGTGTGCCAAGTAAACGGATGGATAAACAGGTGCACAAATGAATGAATTCATGTATTGCTGCCGTTGACCAATATGGATGACTTTCTTTATTCAGCATGCAGGCTCACATCACACATTGAGAGATAATAAGGGAAAGTGAAAGCTAGATTCTGTATTCTTTTATTATCTGCTGCCACAACTTTAAAAATGATGTTTTAGCAGACTCTACACTCTGTGAGCATAGAGGTAATTTTTAAATGATTTGTTGTGTTTACAATAGGCTAATTTTCAAATATTTGGGATAATATTTTCTTGCATAAAAACCATTTGCAGGCAAATGTATTTCTCAGACTAATGTTATGTTCTTGTCTAGTCTACTGTGCTTAATTTAAAAGTGGAAGATGGTGTGGAACTTTCTGGCAGGAAGTTGAGTGATAACACACATTAATGAAGGCAAAGTGTATGACACATCAGTTTAGGTCTCATTGGATCAAAGCATAACTTTCATGCACATTCAGTGTCCTCATTCTGCATCTCCTTCTCCTTGTAGTCTCGATACTGAGCTCTGAAATGGGGCATTCTTTCTGTGCCAGTGTTGGCAAATACTGTTCACTGCTATCAATATGCCATCTATATAGAAGGAACCGGGATGACATCTCATGCTTTTCCCTAAAGGGTCATAAAACTTCAAACTGTCTCTGGATGTCTCTGCTACAGATATTGACATCACGAGAGGAACCACTGCCTTAAACCCACAGAGGCCCCTTTTCTTTGAAAAAATATGGATATATCAGTGATGAGAAGAGAAAAGAAAAAAATAAACTTCAGAAGTGCCTTTGAAATGTTCAAGCCCTTTTGACAGATTATCCATTCCTTTTGATTTTTTGTTGTGGGTTAATAGCCATAGGAGATAGGAAAAAAATTAATAAGTCTACTATACATTTTTATTTGATTCTCAAGTTAACATAATGCATTGTGTTTTTTGTTGTTGTTTTAGAGTTTAAATGAAAAAGGTTTATTTCTGTACATAGTGCAGTGTTAATTCGAGTCCAGTTTTGTGAGAGACAGTGAATAAATCCTCTTAATAAGCTACCTAAACATCCCCAAGATAGTCAGAATTTTACCAATTATGTACAAAGTTTACACCTAATATACAAAGCTTAAACCTATCTAAATAAGGGCAAAACAAACAGAAATGAACTGTGGACTATATCAGCACAAACTAAACAGCCTAGGAGACACTCAAAAGGAAGGAAATGTCATCAAAGAAACAGAAACACAATCCAGTCATCAATTGGCATCTCAGTTGCATTCTATAGAGCTATTTTTCCAAAATGGGACCCCAGTCCCCCAAAACTACTTAAGAATAATGTATGGTGCTTAGAGGGGGAAAAAAGTCATTTGAAGAGTATTTATTTGGGGCTACTCTGTACTGGGCATTGTTTAGGTTCTTTATCAACACCTCTGTTCATAGTTTTATTAAGATTTCAGTATATATGGTTTTAAGTATTCATCTTTCTGAGAATGCTAATCCTTTTCTCATTACTTTTACATTTTCATTCCAAACTAACTTTCCTAACCAGTCTGAAACCTCAAACTTTCCAGCATTCTTGACTCACTTTCTCTCTTATTCTTCTGTTGCACCCACCTAAGCACTGATTTTTTTTAAACTCCTTTTTTACTTCAAGGAACACAGGAATGTAGAGGATTTCATCCCTGTGTGTTACTTTGCTCTGTCAGCATCAGCTTGGAAGAACATGCCGTAGAGACTGGCATATCGAGTAGTATAAAGCACTACAGTGCTAGATACAGCCTTTGGCACAAAATGTACAATACTAATAATACCTCATTTATCCTTCTACTGCCCATAGAGAACCTGTAAGTGCTAAGCATAATTCATTTTGTCTGCACTAACTTACTAATCCTTTTGCATTAGCGCTCTCTAAGGTGTTGGTTGTTGACAATTGTCTTCCAAGCAGGAGACACTTCAAGTTCTAGATGCCAAGCAGTTAAAATGATATGGAATTATTAAGTCATTGAATTTTCTATTTGAAGAGATGCCTGGGTAAATAAATCCTTTTGCTTATGCAGATGTGGTCCATCCGATATTCCTGGGGTGTCTGTCATCATTAAAGATGTAGAAGCAACTTTGCCAAGCATGTAAGGCTTTGTTTGTCTTCTTGGCAAATTCAGTATCATAGTTAGAAAAGTTTTAAGTTCATGGAAACTTATTACAGTACAATTGAGACAAAGTAAACAGGTTTAAGTGCTATAGGAAGTCACCCTTTGCCACTCTCTAGTTTAGCTTTGCATCAATGGTTTTGGTGGGTTGTTTTTTTTTTTTTTTTTTTAAGTCTTGGAAACATTTGTTCAGCTGGAATGTTTGGAAGAAGTCCAATACGTAAAATGCACACTAGGGGATTTTCTCTGCTTGAAATGCATGTGAGCAGGAGCAGCCTGGAGCCCTGCCTGCTTGGCCCTCTTTCGTGTCTTTCATCCCAGCCTCCCCCACCCTCACCCCACAGCAGACTCACATCACCCTCTGAGCACTCCACAGAGTACAATTTATAAAGCACTCTTTTAAACCATAACTACCTGAGGGAAAATTGAGTTGAATATCAGTGTCAAAAATCACCCTGTACTGGGCTTCCCTGGTGGCGCAGTGGTTGAGAATCCGCCTGCTAATGCAGGGGACACAGGTTCGAGCCCTGGTCTGGGAAGATACCACATGCCACGGGGCAACTGGGCCCGTGAGCCACAACTACTGAGCCTGTGCGTCTGGAGCCTGTGCTCCGCAACAAGAGAGGCTGCGACAGTGAGAGGCCCGCGCACCGCGATGAAGAGTGATCCCTGCTCTCCACAGCTAGAGAAAGCCCTCGCACAGAAACGAAGACCCAACACGGGCAAAAATAAATAAATAAAAATTAATTAATTAATAAAACAAAAAAATTATCTCCAAAAAAAAAAAATCACCCTGTATTAATCAAGGTAGCAGTAAGAAGTTGTTAGTTGTTCATTCATTTAATTAAGTTTATGTATTTTTTTATGCCAGGCATAAACACAGTCTTCCCTTTAATACGGATTGATTAAGCAAATGAAATAATATAGAAAAATAAGTGCCTATAGGACTATAGCATTTATATTGAAGCCTCTAGTGCTTTTCTAAGTTGGGATACAGGAGTTTAGATTGTGAGTTATTGGGTGAGTTTCTGGCCAAAGGGGGAAACTAGAAAGACAGAATCAAAGTTCAAACTAGGAATAAATAACAGAGAAAGTCTGAAAAGTCTCAGGAAAGGAGAAGACATCAATATAAGCCATCAAGACAAAGAGTGGAGACAAGGGATGGAACATCCTGATCAGAACACAGGACAGTACTCTTCTCGAAGGAACCTCTCTGGAGTTCCTGCAGTAGGCAGGGAGGTGAGGAAAGAAACTTCATGGATGTGGACACCTGTCACATTATAAAACATTAAATACATACGCATTTTATGAGTAAATGGACTTTTTTCTATTACACACATGTTGTACTAAGTACTGAGGGAAAATAAGAGAAAACATAAAAAGAGAGGGGTGATATAGAGTTTAGGGAAGTATTTAAGACCCTCTAATGGATAAGCAGAAGTATGGTGTGTAGACAGAATGTACTAAAACATGAACAAGACCAGCAAGTAGTTGAGACTGTTGAAATTCAAAGTAAAAGTGTAGGAATAGGAGGGCAGAAAGTTGTATATTTGGACAGTGGCCAGATGAATTTAAATTGATTTACTCAGTTTAAAGTTTGTTCTATAGTCCATGGAGAGTCATTAAAATATATTGTGCAAGGGATTAGCAAGATCAGATTTGTATGCTAGAATAATACAACAGAGTAAGGGAAGACTAAAGGCACATTGGCTGATAGAGTGATTCTTACAATTGTCAAAGAGAAATTTCCCAAATTGTTTTAACTAGGAGCATTCTATGGTTAGAAGTATTACAAATTACTAGTGGGTTAATAAAATTCTTCATAAACTTCTTAGTAAGATGGCAGCCAGATAACTTTATTTCACATTTCCTGTTGAATTCTCATAAAAGCACAGGAAACATTGCAACCGTTAATTGGACAAAGGAAGTTGAGAATACACATATCACTCTTCCGAACTCAAGATGAAATCCCAGGATGTAATTTCAGTAAAGTGAAGTTAACTCTTAAATCCAAAAGGCAAAGCAAAGGAGCTAGACAGGAAAAGGAACTTTTCACCCAACCCTACTTTGTGCTCAGAAATTTGGAAGCTCTTTGAGAGAATAAGCATTCATACTGTTTTGGGTTGGATGTGGCTTTCTGAGACAGCAAAGTAATTCCATCCTCCAAAGCCTCAAGCAATGTGTTTGTTTGAACCCTGGCTCCCGCATGTGATATTGGGCAAGTTATGTAGCTTCTATATGCCTTAATTCCTTTGTTGTAAAATATAGATAATACTGGTATCTACTTCTAGAGATTGTTGCAAGGATTAAATGAATATAGATAAAACTTTATAACTGTCATAGGTATAAAGTAAGCACTTGTAATTATTAGCTATTACTGTCACTATGCACATCCATGGGCTATCGTTTGCGGAAATGTATTTATTCATTTGTAAGAATAGGAATAATGACACCTGACACCTATCTCACAGAATCTTTTTAAGTACTTAATTTAACTATGTATGGGAACTTCTTTCCTGGTACCCATAATATGTTAACTTAAAACAGCCACCTCTCCCAGTCTTGCAGGAGTGGTCTCATGTAAGAGATGTACCGTCACTCAGCCCGGCCCAAGCTCTTGGTTGTCTTTCAAGGCTTTGTGACTTTCTAAGCCACCCCTTTGTCCTTAATGCCTCCCAGTTGTTGATGGTGTGCCAAGACCCATCCATGCCCCGAAGGGGATGAATGCAGTCAGCTCCTAGGTGCAGGCTGATTAGAAGCTGGACCCTCAAGCAGCATCTGTGAAAGCATGTAGTTAAGGTCTTTTCAGGGAGAAACCAGAGACAGGCATTTGTTGCCTCCCCCTTCTGCTCTGAGCCTGGGTGTATAACTGTCCTGGAGAACTCCTGCACCTGTTGAAAAACTGCTTCTTTGTTCGTTATAGTCCTGTGGGATTTGTGAATGTAAGCCCTATTGGCTGTTGGTTGTTTGGGAGTCCATTGCTTGGGCAGCAACTGCAAAAGCCGGGGAGCCAGACTTGCATAGCTCATTCTAGGAAGATAGTGACAACTTGGTTTTATTGTTGTAGTGAGCTTGGAAGGGGATGGGGATGGAAATCTCCATCAGCATTGCTAGTCTCCAGGGAGAGAGGCAGCCAGCCTCCAGATGCATGCTACGTTAGAAGCTGGACCACTAAGTATTAGCTTCCAAAATACACAGAGTATAAAGTACTCTGTCTTTCATGGAAAGACTAAGAACTGGACATTTTTGCCTGCTCCCTTGCACATGGGGGAGGGCCACAGTGACTCCCCACGTTTGTACGTTAGGAACGGCTTCTTTTTTGTTGCAGTCCCATGGAACTCGTGAATGCAAGCCCTTTTGCTACCAGAGCCAGGTAGTCTGGGTGCCTGTCTCTCATGTGTCAGCCACAAAAGCTGGAAAACCAGATGTGTGTATAAGCTGCTTCCAGAGAGATACGGTGACTCGGTTTTTATTGTGAGAGTAAGTGAGAGGGTTAAGGTGGAAAAAGTGTCTGCTAGCTTCCCCGGTCTCTGGGGAGGATCTCAGGCATCCTTAGATGCCTGCTAAAATTAGAAGCCAGACCCTCAGGCAGCAGACTGTGAAGTATGTAGATAGATCCTTTTTATGGAAAGGTAGGAGACAGGTATGTCTGTTCTCGGTACCTTGAGCCCTGGGGAGATAGCCACAGTGATGCTCACACACCAGTTAGGAGCTGCTTCTTTGTTTGTTTTAGTTGTATGGCTCTTAGGGAAGCAAACCCCTGTGTGCCTTCAGAGCAAGGTGTTTTGTTTTACAGGTTTGTCCCTTGGGTGGAAGCCTCAAATGTTGTACTGCTAGACGTACAGTCCAAACAACTCCTTGGGGATACTCTGGGAGTTGGAGGTTCCCTCCTGATTGTATGGTGCTATGCTGACAGTGGGGTTTTTTGTTTTGTTTTGTTTTGTTTGTGGTACGCTAGCCTCTCACTGTTGTGGCCTCTCCCATTGCGGAGCACAGGCTCCGGACGCACAGGCTCAGCGGCCATGGCTCACGGGCCCAGCCGCTCCGTGGCATGTGGGATCTTCCCGGACCGGGGCACGAACCCGTGTCCCCTGCATTGGCAGGCAGACTCTCCACCACTGCGCCACCAGGGAAGCCCCATGACAGTGGGTTTTATGGTGACAGTGTGTCCCAGTCTTTCCTACCTGGTTCATTGCAGGCGTTTTCTCATTTACCTGATGTGTAGGCGTTGCTCATTTCTAGCTTTCATTCGGAGGGAGTTTGTTCCGGGTGTAGCTGTTATTCAGCATGTCTGTGGGAGGAAGACTGCTCAGGAGCCTCCTCTGTCACCATCGTTGTCAACTCCCCTCTTATTAACACAATTTAAAGAAAGTGTACTCCAGATACAGGGAATATTTGAACTCTTTAGAATTTTTAAAAATAAACGAGAGGGCTTCCCTGGTGGCACAGTGGTTGAGAGTCCGCCTGCTGATGCAGGGGACACAGGTTCGTGCCCCGGTTTGGGAAGAGCCCATATGCCGCAGAGCGGCTGGGCCCGTGAGCCATGGCCGCTGAGCCTGCGTGTCCGGAGCCTGTGCTCCGCAACGGGAGAGGCCGCAACAGTGAGAGGCCCGCGTACCGCAAAAAAAAAAAAAAAAGAAAAGAAAAGAAAAAGAAAAAAAGAAACGAGACTAAATTTTAAAAATCGTCACATCATGTTATTAATAGAAGCCAAGGAAATACAGACTCTAAGAAGATTAAGAGATGTTGAAATAAAGTGGAAGGTGGTAGAGATGGAGCTAGGCATGAATGAAAAGCTAGAATAGATGATGAAAGATTGCAAAGAAATTAAATAAGCAGAATTCAAAATCTGACCTAAGCACAATAAGGGCAGAATGAGGCTACAGAAAGTTGGAATGGGGCCATAAAACACACAATCCAAGTGTTCTTTCAAAAATATAGTAGAAATCGACAAAAAGATAAACAGTGGAATAGTGACGGACATAAAAGTTTAAAAATGGCATTTAGACCAAGGGGTATGTGGCTAGACTAAAGAGTAAATGAAAGTAAATGGTTTAGAAACAATCAACAAACGTAGACTCAGACACCAGAAATGGCTAAGACATTTTCTTTACCAAAGCCACTTTTAAGCCAGATACAATCACTATACACTAATAGGTCTTACTAAACACATCTTCTCCTGCAGGTTAAGATCAAATCTGAGGTTTTGGGCCAGTGCTTTGCTACTCTTTCTGCTCCTTAGGGCTGTGCCATATTTTTTCAGGCATGATTTGGGTTATCTTTTAACTATTCACTTAAATAGCCTCATCTTTGTGCTTTAGTAAGAAGCTTTTGAATTCATCCTCATCCAAATGTATATTCCTCGTACCCTCACATGGTCCATCTAAATTGCTTTGTGTAAATGTTTAAAATAATCCCCTTTGGCCAGCTTCAACTTTAACACACTTATAAAGTGTGTTAAGCCTATCGGCGAGATCTCACTGATGATCATGACTGACCTCAGTCTGCAGCATAGATTGTGGAGAATTGGTGTGTTTACCATGAAAATTCCTGGCATACTTGGTGATACACCTCTCCTTTCTCCCAAACATCCTGAGACATCATTTTATCATAATACCTTATACACTGAAGGTAGCACTTATTAAATTTTAATGTGCATATAAATCACCTGGAAGATCTTGTCAAAATGTTGATTCTGTTACAGTAAGTTTTGAGATGAGTGCTAAGATTCTGCCTTTCTAGCAACCTCTTATGTGATAAAAAGAATGCTGGTCCAAGAACCACATTTATAGCAGCAAGGTACTGAAGTAACTAGGCTGATGATTTTAAACCAAGGTTGTATATTAGAATTACCTGGGGATCTTTTAAAATCAGCTATGTGTAATCCCCATCCCAGATTAAATTAGAATTTCTTTGGGTGGGCCCCAGGTATTGATACTGTAAAAATCTATGCAAGATATTCTAATGTGCATTCAAGAGTGAGAACCTCTGGTTTAGCCTAACCTGTCTAAATCTTGCATCTGAATATATATTGCTCATATCTGTCCATTCAAGGCACTTGCCCAGAGCCAGCTGAAAATTCCTTGCTGCGAAGAGCAGGGTTGCTATTGTACTCATTGATTTAACCGTGACACATAACACAGTGTCTGTCACATAAAAGACTCTCACATCTTATTTGTTGAAAAGGTCAGATATTCCCGAGAACAGGCCTGTGAACTGTATGAAACTGAATGTTTCCTTGATCAATTTGGGCAAGAGAGAGAGAAAGACATACTATTTATTAATGCATCCTTTCAAAATTCATTCAGCGTCTCTTGTCTGTCAAGAATTTTGAGGATACAAAGAGCCTGTCCACAGGAAAGTTGGAGTCTAGTGAAGTAAGCATTTGTTTGTCTTATCGCCTCGTATTCAGAGTAGGATTTTGGAGTCATTCATTCTGTCATTTTCAGCAGCATAAGCATAATTGTAAAACAATAAAATAGACAGCTAGCAAAGATGACATCCATAAAGTAAGGGCTATCAAATGAACCAACTGTCAAATTATGTAAATTTGAAAGCCTAACAACCTTGGTAAAGGTCCTTTAATTGGATGACTTGTATAGGAAATAAATGTACTGTCACTTAAAAGTCCCTCTCTATAGCCAGATTTAAAGGAACAGAAATAGTAGTTTAAAAGACTCAAGATGGAATAAAAATCAATAAATGTCAGCATATTTTTACATACCTAAAGTCAGTATATTTTTAATATACTACAAATACTATATGTAAGTACTCCTTTGCTGAAAGAAAATTTTATTTTATGTACTAAAAATGGTATTGGAAAAGTTGTTGATAGTTTGAACAAGATTTTGCGATTTTAATTCATGGAGATACATAAAATATTAATAGTTTTTATACCTAGATGTTGAGTTCATACATAATACTTTCTTATTTACTTTTAAAAAATATTCTACAGATTTTCTAAGGTCATTGTTAATTTGTAATTAAGACATTATTAAAATAATATATTTAATAGCATCTCTATTTTAATATTAAACTATATAGAAACCATACCTAGAATTATTTTTCCCAACTATTTTCACCTTCCCTCTTATAGGATTCGACTTTCCTGCCTGTTGTTACATGACTTACCTGTTTGATTGAATTTGGGTTTGGAAGAGTGACAGGTTTCAGCTGAGCCATGTGTTTTGGCATTAGGGTGGACGTTTCATGTGATTGCTTGGTTTAGCTCATGCTCTCTTGTTCCTGCTTTTTGCATAGCTTAGAGAGGCACTACTTTTTTGGCCTGGATCTTGGAAAGAGAAGGTTGAGGAGCAGAAACCCAGTCTACGTGTAGCCCAGCTGCACTGAACCACAGTGTCCCAGTGCCAGCACTTAACGTGAGTGAGCCTGAATCTTTGTTGTTTATGCCACTGAAATATTGCAGTTCTTTATTCCCAAAGCAAAAGTAATAGGTTAGAAAAATTATAAGGAAAAATTATATTAATAAAACAAATTATTCAACTTCTTTAATGATCCTAATGGTATCTTTAGATAAAGGAATCATTAGAGAGGGGAATTAGGGAGAAATTAGAAGAGAAAAACAGAGAGAAGTACAACTATCAGAGATGCAAATGTAAAAATAATGGAACCACACAAACACTAGAAGAAAATAAGTGTGACTACTTTTATAACTTTGGTGTTGGGGGGACTCTTCCTATGACTCAAAATCAAGGAGCAATAAAAGAAAAATTTGACAACATAAAAATGAAGAAAAATTTCTTTTCATTTAACAAAACCACACCATAAGCAAAGTCCAAAGGAAAATAACACACTAGAAGAAAATATTTGAATATATATCAAAGATAAAGGATTAATATTCCTAATATATAAAGGAGTCTAATACTGAGGGAATATAACCAAACACTTTTGAACAATGAGCAAAAACATGAACAGAGAGTTCACAGAAAATAAGCAGATGTTCCTTAACTGTGTTCAAAGAAACAATGTTCAAAGAATGTTCAAAAAGTTTACAGTGAATGGAATGATAATAAAAGCCTTCACACGTATCAAATTGACAGAAGGTAAAAGGTTGATCGTTCTGGCAGAACTGTGAGGGAAGCTGTGGGCAACTGTGGGGAACCTCCTCCACTGCTGTGGGAATGCAAAATGGTACCACCATTGGGAGGAAGAACTTGGCAAGATCTAACCAAACTACATGTGCATTTACCCTGTGACTCCGTAATCCCACTTCTAGGAGTTTACTCTAAAGGTATACCTCCAGCAATAGGAAAACAAATATGCACAGGAGAGTCACTGTAGCATTATCATACCAGTGAAATGTTAGAAACAGCTTACATCGCCTTACAGAGGAGATCAGTTGAATAAGACACCATGCATTCTCACAGTGCAGGACTGTGCAGCTATAGGAATGGAATAAGGAGAGCTCTACGAACTGATGTGGTGTAATATCCCAGATACACTGTTAAGAGGGGAAAAAATACGATGAATTATGTTACATTTCCTGAAAGACAGAAGAGGTTATTTTTTGCAAAAGAAGAAATGCCGGAAGGATAAACTAGGAACTAATGAAAATGGAAAACTACAATGTGTGTGGGCTTCTCTGAGTATACCTTGCTTTATACAGATTTGAGTTTTCAACTATGTCAACATTTTATATATTCAAAGTTAACTTAAAATGACAAAGATCGGGGGAAAGCCTTACAGTTGAATACAAACAGAAACTAATGAAGCTAAAAGCCTCTTCTCTGATGCCAGGTTCTCTTTTCCTTCCCAGTGTCTTCGAACCCTGTGTTAGGCAGGGGACTCCTCCAGCCTGGGGACCTGAGTGAATCTGAAGAGCAGAGCCCTTAGGCAGCTGACATTTGACATGTAGAATTGATGAGAAATAAGCTTGTATATAGTTCAGCAACTTTGATTTTTTTTTGTTTCCACAGCATAACCTAGTCTATGCTGATCAATGAAACAGAATACTGAGAGAATGTTATGCTGTGGCATTTTAAAGACAGATTATTAGCAAACTCCAAATCTTTATTACCTCTTCCAGTAGAATACAAAACAATAAATGTAGGTATCACTCTCAAATCGTTATCATAAACCTGTGTGCATTTCTAGACATTACAACTGGGGGAGAGTAGTTCTTGATGAGCAAAGACACAATAAAGCACCAACCAGACTAAGAATCGTGACAATCCAAGTCTCTGAGGTGATGACAGGGACTCTGGTGATTACAGCTATTTGTTCAGAAAGCAGAATAACTATGGAATATTTCCACGTGTTTACTGCCATGCCTAATAGAAAATCTCCCTTTGGAGAGATTAGAAAAACATCTCCCTTTGGAAACCAAGAGCTCGCTGGGGAATCACTAGAGAATAAGAACAAAAGAGGTATAAAGAATAAGAGAGGATTCACCAAAGCGAGGAATATTAAGAGATGACCTAAATGTGAAAATAAAAAGGAGGAAGTAAAGATGAAAAGCTGGGGACCAAGAGAGATAAAGTAAACAGGTGGCATAATTTTTTTCTGACAATTGTTTTTATTTTTTTTAAATCTTGGACGCTTCATCTTAAACTATGTGCACTAAATCCAATCTATGATATTCTGTATGAGAATTACATCTTTGATATCAAGACCATTAACTAGTTAGGATCATTTTACTTACAAATAAATCTTTAGGCACTAGGAATTCTTATTAAATTAGTTCAACTGGTCAGCAGCTAGTGAAAACACATTTAGTTGGTGTTAAATATTGCACAGCACGTTCCAAGTGGCTGATGCTCCATAACCAGTCCATTTATAGTTTATGGTGCAAATTTTAAAGTCAAGTAAATTGTGTTTTCAGCAGTAGTTCATGTGTTATGACTTGTCGAGGTCGTAAATAATTTGCAGGGCATTTATGTATTTCTAGATTCCATGTACCTCTTGCTTATAAATCTATTTATTAACCCTTATAAATAATTGATGGCTATATCTTAAAATGAATCATTCCTAAAATTGCTTAACTGTCTGGAATTTTTCTTTAGTAATCCCATCCTTCATTTTCTTTTCATATCTCAATCAGGTATAAATAGAAGAACCTTGCATACACCTTTTTCTTCTCATTTCCAAGTCTAAGTGTCTGTGTCATTATTCACCTTTATGGTGAGAAGCTATGAATTTATGTCATCAGTTCTGCTTCTGGCACCTTCAATGAGTAATTGGTTTTCTTCCCCACCCCTCATTCATCGCAGCTTTACAACTGGTTTTTCTCTCTCTCTCTCTTTTTTTCCTCTTTTTTATTTTCTTTTTCACTACTTGGCTACCCTACCAATTTCTTTCCATCCCTTAATATCAGGGATCAGAATACTCAAATTCATCATCTTACTATGATGGGTTTTTTTAGCATAGTAACTCTGAATATTCTGTGTCAATTGACATGAAAGTCTTAGAATAGAGTGGAGAAGAGAGAAGTAGGAAAGAGGCCAAGAGTGGTTAAAAAAAAAAAAGAGAGAGAGAGAATATGCATGACAGTGAGTGACAGTCCCTTGAAAGTTTATGAAGGTGATGACTGACTTTTTAAAGCATATGTTTCTACCCTACTTTGTACCATTTTTCATATTGAAACCTAAATCCTCTCACCTTTATCCCATCTACCAGGAAACCATTAGTGAACTAATACATTTTAATTTTTTTCATTCTGCTATTCATACATTCATTCAAAACAATTTCTTAGTTCATTATTCATCATTAGTTGTTTATTCATTTATTTATATGTTAAACGAGTTGTTTCAGAAGGAATGCAGGTTTACAATAGCATATGAATTACATATTTAAATAAAATCAAACAAATGGATGAGACAATCTGAACAAAAGGAATTTAAGGAGGTAAATAAAATGAAGCTAAGTGAGTCATACATAGGTCCTTAATCCTTTCATATAGTGCAAAATGCATGTTCCAGAACAATGTTCATCCTTAAGACCACAGAGACTCTTTTATTTAAATGCCATTGTTTTCTCTATGTGTATTTCAAACGTGCTAATACTCTGGATTTAATGATTCAACAGAGCAGAGAAGATTGTTCATAAATCAAGCTGGATTTCGTGGGAATTATCCACATAAACATTCCATGAATCAAATGGAGAAGAAAACTTACTGTCCACCCTGAGAGTGGTCTTTGTCAGCAGATCACAGATAAATGATTCTTGGTGTAGGTGTACTTAGAGTTTCTCCATAGGACCAAGCACTTTTCCTGGGGTAGAGCTGTTGGGGGAGATGAAAAATGATTGTGTTAGTGTAATTAAAGTGTTATCTCCCTCCAAATTCCATTTTGCATTATGCAATATTTGAATTAGCTGCTGTTTGAAGGTAAAAGTTTCCACTAGGTGAGAGGTCAGACACAGGTAAATGTGGTTTATTTAATCAGAAGGAAGTCTCAAACCATATGCCTGAGAAGTAAGAAAAGCCATGCAAGGATTTATTGAGGAAAGTGTTCAGTTGATAAACGATAACATTTATTTGTAATTTGAGAATTTGACCCAAATGACACTCATTAGCTCAGCTTGTATGGAGCCAATTAGTTTTATAAATTTATTTTTGGTCCTGATGCTATTTGTAAAAGGATTTTATTATAGTACTGGAAATGAGATTTGTTTTAAAACAAATATGAATGATTTTAATTATGCTATTTTGCTTTCTCTATAAAATTATGGATATCTCATTTTCTCGTAACGGACAAATAGATGATTGTCCTAGTTAAAAAACATGACATAATAAAAACTCACTGTTTGTACTTTAGGCAAATTTTTGAGGGCATAGGAGATACTGATTACTGATTCTATTTTAAGTATCTTCTTTGCCACCCACCACTTACTGATCTTAATAACAACAGCCAAAAAGTTTCCTGAGAATTTCCTGTGTTCTAGGTAATGAGCTAACTATTTGCATTAACTCTCTTTTTAAGTTTCACAACTCAATAAAATACATTCTATTACATTCACCATTTTGGAAATGAGGAAGTAGAACTTAGCAATTACAAGCAATTTGCCTATGAGGAGCTGTTATACATGCATACGGTTTGTTTAGAGATTTTAGTATACTTAACTATTTTATTCTTTCTTTTGACTTCGGTGACATTTAATTTTATCATATTCTTTACTGTTCACATCAAAATTGCTATTTCCGTATATAGTAAGAAAGTATTAGGAAACAGACGGTCCCAAATACCTGCTTACCTTGAGTCAGAAAATACCTTAAGTGTATTTGAAGAAGATATATCCATTTTTAGTAGATATCAAATATAAATTGCCTTTTTTTTTCTTGAGATTCAGATGTATTGCCTCTCACAAGCTAATTTTCCTCATTAAACTCAACTCTTAGGGAAGATAGGCCCATTCTGATACCACCATCTGTTACTATGAAGGCTTTGAATCCAAGGTTTCAGTTTATTTGGTAACTAGTTAAAACTTAAAAATTTAGAAAGGGGTTTTTATTGAAGAAAGTCTAATGTTGGTTTAGGAGACAGAATCGAAGCATCTGAATAAAAAATTCTGCTACTGCGACTACTCAGCAGTACCTTTCTAACATAAATTACCTTTTGGATTTAGAATCATTATAAAAAAATATCTGTTCTGTTTCACTTGCTATCTTCTGCCTCATTGTTTATATTTTTCTGGCACTCAATAGTTTACAATATAATTTGATATTTATTTTCATAGCCAATCTCTACAACAATGAGGAAACTAAGACTCACAAAAGTTAAATACATTTTCAAAAAAATAAAGCCCCAAGTGGCTTTTTTAAGCTAAGCCATAGCTCCATTTTGTATAATAACATACATAGTATGTAGAAGCAATTTTAATTCAAACACCACAGAAGGTAACTTGCCCGTACTTGTCCAAACATAGATATACAAGTAAATATTGACTAGTGACTTTAATAAAATGTTTGAGTTCATTCAAACCTGCCCCTCCCAAACATGCTCCTCCCCACTTGCACACTTTGTTCTGCCTTTTTCTTCAAATAAATGTATATCATGTTAAAACATTTCTTCAAGATTACTGCCTTCTTGGAACTTCCCTCAATGTCTGCTTCCTAAACTAACTTCCTAAAGCTAGCAGGTTAAATCTACACAAGAACTGCACAAAGACCTCATTTATTGCTATCTTGAAGCATTTGTTTCTCCCTTGCTTACCAGTACGGTACAAGAGAATATGCATATCTAAGTTTGTGTTTGTTCTGAGACAGAAAGAAGTTTGGGCTTCATTTTATTCCCACACATAGAATATGTGTTTGTGAAACAGTGTGCCTATTTGGGTAGAAGGAGGTTGGGAAAAGTTATGAAGAGAATCTGGAGTTTAAGATACTACCCTTGCTCCGTGCGGTCCAGTTCTGGAGATTTGGAGCATGTAGGCAGCCGTTTACTGTCATACCAAAAGAATAAGTGAGGGACAAGGTGTCAGAAATATGAGTTAGGTATTTCCAAGCACTCATCTCCTAAGAATCCTGATGATAAGAATCATGGAAATGTATATATTAGCATAAAGGAAAAGGGGGTCCAAAGGTACAAATTTCTAGTTATAAAATAATTGTCATGGGAATTTAGTATATAGCATGGTAAATATAGTTAATAATACTAGATTGCATATTTGAAAGTTGCTAAGAGAGTAGCTCTTAAAAATTCTCATCCCAAGGAAAATATTTGTAACTATGTAAGATGATGGATGTTAGCTAGACTTATTGTGGTGATCATTTCACAGTGTATACTGTATACAAATAGCGAATCATTATGCTGCACACCTGAAATTAATATAACGTTATATGTCAATTATACCTATAAAAACTAAGAAAAAAGATTTTTAAAAAGATAGTAAAGAGAGAGTGACTTAATTAGAGGGTTTATAAAGGATGCTTATTTTCTTTGGTCATTAACTCTAGAAAATGAGAATCAGGGCATAGAAGCAGGTATCAAATGAATCACAAAGAACAATATTATGTTGGTGCTTCTTTGCTATTGTTTCCTGATAGAAGTTATTGGTAAATAGTGGTGAAATTGAAAAAGTTACCAAATACTATAAAAACAATATTTCAGAGGTAGATTATTATTGTGATTTGTTTTGCCTTAATCATGAAAATAACAATGTGGTAGGAATCTGGTTTTAATCATGTTATCATCCTTGTTACCTTCCATAGTTCTTGGATATAGAAAGTTCTTCATAAATGTCTGTCATTGTATGTTACAGCCAATGAAATACACACTCCCACAAAAATCCTTATAAATTTGAAAACTATAACACAGGATATTGAGTTAGAACAGAACTATTTCTCCCTCAGTTTGGACTGAGGTGCCAATAAAATAGATATCAGATATCAAAGTGACACAAATTTCCAGTACAGACTTTTCAAAAGGAATATTTTAGAATTAGGTAGGGGGAGGAAGAAGAATCCTATCTTGAATACCTCAAGCCTAGTGATGGACTCTTCTTTTGGAAGACTCAAAGAGCTTGAGATATGTTCTCTGCTGCTGCTGGAAGACCCAGAGGTCTGGGACCAAGCTTATTCCAGAGAAAGCTAAAGTAGGCAGTGTGTGTAGCATGCAGGGGGCTGCGTTAGAATTGTCCTCTTCTCCAAGGCTGTCAGGGCAAGGGATGTGTGAGCATCTTCCTTGGAACTGATGTGGGCACTGGAAGGACAATAGAACCCCAGAAGCAAGAAGATAGATAGGAAGACCAGTTTACTAACAGCTAGGGATAAGGTCACAAGTGACCACTGAAAGTACAAGAACATTTTCCAAAGTCAAGTGATTTGCATGGGAGTAGTATCCAGTGATGAGTCCTAGCAAGAGTTCAGAAAATTACACCTCAAGACAATGAGTCATCTGTAAATATAAGCCAGGTCTAGAGAGAACAAAGCCAGTGGAAATAGTATAGCCATTCACTGTCACCACATGTGTTTGATGGACTGAGAGGGACACTGGAAACCGCTGGTCTTCACCTTAGTTGTGTTGCAGCGTTTTTTCTTTCTCAAGATAGTGGAAATCTAGATATCTTACGAGATTTCCCTGAAAGGGAAGGGAGAGTGATAGTGAAACACGGTATGAGTGCATTTGATAGTAAGAATGTCAGGGCTCAGTCTTTGGGACCAGCCCACTGTCTTTTGAGGTAGAGAGACACGAACATCTAAAGATGAAGGAATCAGAGAAGACAGAATGATGGTCTTCAAAGATATCAGGCAGTGAGTGACATGACTGGTCCTGATTAACTTTGGGGGAAAATAAACTCCTGAAAGCAGAGAACAAGTTTTCCTAGTGACCAGAAAGACATAATTGTACTTCCATCTCTACCAGAACCAAACCCTTGAGGATTCTTTTAAGACGCAAGAGACATACTGATAGGGAAGGAGATTTTAGTCTTTCGTTCCCTTTCACATGATGTTGAATTCCTTCTCCTAGATATAGTACTCTCAGGAACACCAATTCCATCACAAAACACTGAAGTTTCATTAAATGATTTTAAAATATCTTATTAGAATATCCAACAATGTTTCTAACACAAGACATAATGAATGCCGTTAGGTAGAGAGGAGCTCTTATTTGTTTTCAGACAAAAGAAAATGAAAGCTTTGGGGAGATTCTCACTCTCTAACTTTGCACCTCAAACTTGGGGTATGTTTAGAATCTTTTTTTAAAATATTTCTTTATGTGTTTGTGACTGACCAGTGCTTAGCACATACAGTCCACATTGCTATATTCTTGTGACACTTGATGTGGCCAATTGGGATTATGGCCCCTGGGTCATCTCCCTGATAATATGAGGACCCCTTCACTGGAAATTGATTCATCTGAATAAAAACTGTTGTTCTCAGGAGAACTGTTTGTGGGATGGTATGAACCAAATTGGTCAGTGGATAAAGTGCAACTTTAGAAAGAACTCATCTAGTGCAGCTAATGTCTTTTACAGCCTATAGGATTTAATAATGACCCTCCAAACACGCTCAGGAAAAGAACTTTTCCCGACCAAGAAATGATTAATCTGAAGATGGACAGTTCTTTCATATCCAGGTGGCCTGAAGTCTGGGGCTGTGCAGTAAATCCATCTCACAGTTGGAAACTGTATGATACATGGTCTTGAATGTGAAAAGCCTAATCTCATAGTGCCCCCTGTGTTGCACGCTTGTCGTTGAGTCTTTTTGGTTCTTTCCTTTGAAGATAGGTGCATCAGTTCTTTTGTAGAACAGAAACCTAAAAGAAAGTAAAAATAAAAATAGTGCACCTATAAATTATTTTCCCTTGGAAAATCATGAACAAGGTCAATCATATTCCACATGAGACAGCTGTTCTAGCATCTTGTAACTGCATATTTCACTTAAAATTTCAGTTGTCGGTGAAGCAATGATCATTTGATGGAGGGAGTGACTTCCAGCTTTCCTTACCTTTGTTCTTCTTGTTTGTAATGACCTTGGAGTGGTAATTTAAAATTATATACAATATACTTAAATATTCATAATTCATTTTTATGTTTCTTTTTTAAATATATAGCAGTTTAAGACATTTTTGAAACAAGCAAATGAACTACCACAATAAAAACAATGAATTAAGTGTAAAGATTGCTACTTTATCTAGGGTTGAATTTCAGAAAAACTGATATAACCCAAGGAAAAAGAAATTCAGCAAATGAGTTAAGTGTACCACTGTATTATACTAAATACTGGTAACGTTTATTAGAAACCCAAACCCAACCTTGGAATTGGTGGGGACGCAAATACAAATTTGTGGTTTGATGATCGTTTGAACTAGGGTACTTATAGCCCCTCAGTCGCCTGCTTTATACTTACAGCCTCAGAATTACTTGCTTTATATGATTCCTTTTGATGAAGATTTTTTACATCTGAGATATGAGTTGAAAAAATGATACACAGCATAACATAACTTCAGCAAAAGAAGAGAAATTTTCAATACAAACAAATATTTTTTTTTTTTTTTTTTTTTTTTTTTTTTTTTAGTAATCATTAGTTTAAAAGTAAGTTTCCCTGAGGTTAAAATTGGAAACCAAATGCAAAACCAAAACCTCATATTTTTTCCCTCAAATATCTATCTGAGGCTTCCCTGGTGGCGCAGTGGTTGAGAGTCTGCCCGCCGATGCAGGGGACACGGGTTCGTGCCCTGGTCCGGGAAGGTCCCACATGCCGCAGAGCGGCTAGGCCCGCGAGGCATGGCCGCTGAGCCTGCGCGTCCGGAGCCTGTGCTCCGCAACAGGAGAGGCCACAACAGTGAGAGGCCCGCGTACCGCAAAAAAAAAAACAAAAAACTATCTGTATTTTCAAAACCAAACATGGACTTGTATTCAAAATATAAAAACTGTTAAATATATTTAGTAAGGGTGTGTTTGCTCTTTATTTTATTAGTGTTGATATCATATTCATTGCCAGCAAGGACATCTTTGGACATGGCAATCATTACTGATCCTCAGGAAAGGGAAAATAAATTTAATTCTCAGGATATGTGCATTATAGTTTTTCATGAATTGCCTGAACAATCTTTCTGATAATTCATAGTTTTGGTACCAGATAACAAGATTATATAGCTTTTGTCAGTATTTAATTTAAATTACAAGCATTGAGATATCTAGTACCACACCTGGAACCTATCAAGTACTCAATAAATGTTTGCTAAATGAGGAGGAATAAAACAGAATTAATTGCTTCAGATTCCTGGCTGTTTTCAATCAGGAGAAAAATATAGAAACTGGGTGGTTACCTAAATCAAAAAGACAATCCCAGCCTGAAAATGTTGTCTGAATTCTGAATTTTGGAAAATATTTCTTTAGGTATTTTCCACATTTAAGCCAACAAGGAATTAATGATATTTTAAAAAGATAGTTTCAATGATTGTAATTGAATAAACATGGATTAATTTGGCAGCAAGGATTTTTTTTTTTTACTCTATTTTTAGAGCAGTTTTAGGTTTATCACAAAATTGGAAGGAAAGTACAGAGCTTTCTCATATTGTCTCTGCTCCCACACATGCACTGCCTCCCCCACTATCAACATCCCCCACCAGGGTGGTACATTTATGACAGCTGGTGAAACTACCTGGGTACATCATAATCACCCAAAGTCCATAGTTTACATTAGGGTTCACTCTTGGTGTTATACATTCTAGGGTTTGGACAAGTATAGTGATGTATATCTATCATTATAGTATCATACAGAGTCTTTTCACTGCCCTAAAAGTCCTGTGTGCTCTTTCTCTTTATCCCTACCCATCCTTGCCTCCACCACCTCTGGCTTCCAGTGATCTTTTTACTGTTGCCATAGTTTTGCCTAGCAGCGAGTCTTTTTAAAAAAAAAAAAAAAACCCTGCAAATTCCCAAGACTCCTTACCTATGGTAGTGTGATTACTGGTTTATATAGTCATTTATTTCTTAAACATTTGTTTTATGCTTAGTGGATAAGAGACGAGGTCACCATTTGGATAATTACAGGGAGACAAGTACCTTGCTGTTCAGTTACTCTCCAGAAAGTCCTGCTTACATGGAATGCAATGAGGATGGAGTTGTGCAGTGTGGGTCCCTAATGCCAGGCGCTGTTGTAGGCACTCGTGATAGAGCACTGAGCAAAACAGAAAAAAACCCAGTGTTTATGTCTTAACTTCTAACAGGAGAGGCAGACAACATATGAATTAAGTAACTAAAACATATAGTGTATTAGATTTAGAAGTTCTAAGGAGAAATCTAAAAAGCAGGAGGATATCCTGGGAGTGCAGGAGTTGAGCAGAGAAATTTTCAATGTGATGTGAAAGAGCTCTCTAGGAAGGTATCAACTGAGGAAAGTTATGAAAAAAGAGAAGAGTCACATTCCCTCATCCAGAAGAGAAGCATTCTCAACAGAGGGGATAGGGCAAGTGGAAAGGTCATAAGGTACGTGTGTGTCCAAGGACTTTCAGAAATAGCAAGGAGGCCAGGGTAGCTGGAAAACACTGAGGCAGCAGCAGAGTTACTAGAAATGAGTTCAGAGAGGTAAGGGGGAAGCAGTCATGTAGGACTTTGCACTTCAAGATTGGAACTTGGGCTTCTAGTCAGAACAAGTGAGAAGGAAGCATTTTGAGAAATTTGAAGAGAAACATGAAAAGGTCTGAGTATGTTTTAACAGGGTATATCTGGCTGTTTCAATGAAAATAGGCTGTAGGGTGACAAGGGCAGAAACAGGGAGAACAGTGAGGGGGCTACTGCAGTAATGCAGATCAGATGGGAGGAAGTCCCTCACCATGTGGCAGCTGTGTAGGGAGATGGCCACAGTTGTCCCAAGATATATCTTGAAGTTAGAATCTACTTATGAACAAGATATTTAGTTTCAGAGAAAGAGTAGTGTGGATAAAGGGGTGAATAGTTAAAAAGTGGAGCTCCCCTCCTCTACAAAGCCCCCCCAGCAGTGTGGGTCCTGGCCTGAGCCCTGCCTATGCCAGAACCTCCTCTGGCTGCATGGGTCCTGACAGGCTGAGCGCCACACCCCTCCAAGGCCTCCTCTGGCTGCAGCAGCCCCTGTGGGCACACCTGTGGAGGCCTGTGCCCCAGTTGGCCTGTGTGGCCATGTGTGCTCTGGGCCAGCTTCAGGAGCAGATGCTGGTGAGAGAAACATGCAGAGGTGGGGCTGACACAGCTGGTCCACAGACCTACCTAGAGGTCTTGGAGTGCCTACTGAGGAGGCAGGGATTGGCTATAGCTCACCATGGGGGCAAGGACACCGATAGCAGAGGCACCGGGGAATGTTTTATTTTTTTATTTTATTTTATTTTTTCTTATTTTTTATTCTTTTAATTTTATTTTTTATTATTTATTTTGCTGTTGTGGTTCTGTTTTGCTTGTTGCTGTTTCATTTTTATTTTTATTTTCCTAATTTTATTTTATTTTTTATCCTTTGTTATAGTTCTGCTCTTTTTCGTTGTGGTCTTCTTTTTTTTTTTCACCATACTGCACATTTTGTGGGGTCTTGGTTCCCAGGCTGGGGCTCAGGCCTGAGCTCCTGTGGTAGGAGCACCGAGTCCAAGACACTGGACTAACAGAAACTTCGGGCCCCAGGGAATATTAATTAGTGTGAGCTCTCCCAGAGGTCCTCATCTTGGCACAAAAACCTGGCCCCACCCAACTGTCTGCAAACTCCAGTGCTGGATGCCTCAGGCCAAACAACCAGCAAGACAGGAATACAGCCCCACCCATCAAAAAAAATGAGATGACAAAAAAATATGTTACAGACAAAGGAGCAAGGTAAAAACCTACAACACCAAATACATGAAGAGGAAATAGGCAACCTAACTGGAAAAGAATTCAGAGTAATGATAGTAAAGATGATCCAAAATCTCAGAAATAGAATGGAGGCACAAATAGAAGAAATAAAAGAAATGTCTAACAGGGAACTAGAAGAACTAAAGCACAAACAAACAATGATGAACAACAAAATAACTGAAGTGAAAAATACACTAGAAGGAATCAATAGCAAATAACTGGTGCAGAAGAACAAAGAAGTGAGCTGGAAATTAGAATGGTGGAAATACTGGAAAAACTGCCAAGGAGCAGAATAAAGAAAAAAGGAAAAAAAAAAATGAAAAGAAATGTGGATAGTCTAAGAGACCTCTGGGACAACATTAAACACACCAACATTTGAAATATAGGGATCTCAGAAGAAGAAGAGACAGAGAAAGGATCTGAGAAAAAATTTTGAAGAGATTATAGTTGAAAACTTCCTAACATGGGAAAGGAAATAGCCACCCAAATCCAGGAAGCACAGAGAGTCCCATACAGGGTAAACCCAAGGAGAAATATGCCAAGACACATGTTATTCGAACTAACAAAAAAATTCAAAGAAAAAATATTAAAAGCAACAAGGGAAAAGCAATAAATAACATACAAGGGAATCCCTACAGGGATAACCCCCATAGGTTATCAGCTGATTTTTCAGCATAAACTCTGCAGGCCAGAGGAAGTGGCAAGATACATTGAAAGGGAAAAAACCTACAACCAACATTACTCTATCCAGCAAGGATCTCATTCAGATTCGATGGAGAAATCAAAAGCTTTACAGACAAGCAAAAGCTAAGAGAATTCAGCACCAACAAACCAGCTTTACCACAAATGCTAAAGGAACTTCTCTAGGTGGAAAACACAAAAGAAGAGAAAGATCTACACAAACAAACCCAAAGAAATTAAGAAAATGGTAATAGGAACATACATATTGATAATTACCTTAAATGTAAATGGATTAAAGTCTCCAACCAAAAGACACAGACTGGCTGAATGTATACAAAACAAGACCCATATATATGTTGTCTACAAGAGACCCACTTCAGACCTAGGGACACATTCATACTGAAAGTGAGGTGATGGAAAAAGATATTCCATGCAGATGGAAATCAAAAGAAAGTTGGAGTAGCAATACTCATATCAGACAAAATAGACTGTAAAATAAAGACTGTTACAGGAGACGAGGAAGGACACTCACTACCTAATGATCAAGGGATCAATCCAAGAAGAACATATAACAAATATAAATATTTATGCACCCAACGTAGGAGCACCTTAATACATAAGGCAAATGCTAGCAGCTATAAAAGAGTAAATCAACAGTAACGCAATAATAGAGGGGGATTTTTAACTCCCCACTTACACCTTTGGAAAGATCATCCAGACAGAAAATTAATATGGAAACACAAGCTTTAAATGACACAGTAGACCAGATAGACTTAATTGATATTTATAGGATATTCCATCAGAAAGCAGCAGAATTCACTTTCTTCTCAAGTGCACATGGAACATTCTCCAGGATAGATCACATCTTGGGTCACAAGGCAAGCCTCAGTAAATTTAAGAAAATTGAAATCATATCAAGCATCTTTTCTGACCACAATGCTATGAGATTAGAAATCAATTACAGGGAAAATAACTATACAAAACACAAACACATGGAGGCTTAGCAATACGCTACTAAATAACCAAGAGATCACTGAAGAAATCAAAGAGGAAATCAAAAAATACCTAGAAACAAATGACAACAAAAACATGATAACCCAAAACCTATGGGATGCAGCAAAAGCAGTTCTAAGACGGAAGTTTATAGCAATACAATCCTATCTTAAGAAACAAGAAAAATCTCAAATAAACAACATAACGTTACACCTAAATCAACTAGTGAAAGAAGAGCAAACAAAACCCAAGTTATAGAAGGAAAGAAATCATAAAAATCAGAGCAGAAATAAATAAAATAGAAATGAAGAAAACAATAACAAAAATCAATGAAACTAAAAGCTGGTTATTTGAGAAGATAAACAAAATTGATAAACCTTTAGCCAGACTCATCAAGAAAAAAGGGAGGGGACTCAAGTCAATAAAATTAGAAATGAAACAGGAGAAATTACAACTGACATTGAAGAAATACAAAGGATTGTAAGAGACTACTACAAGCAACTATATGCCAATAAAACGGACTAGCTGGAATAAATGGACAAATTCCTGGACAGGTACAACCTTCCAAGACTGAAACAGGAAGAAATAGAAAATACGAACAGACTAATCACAAGTAATGAAATTGAAAGTGATTAAAAATCTTCCAACAAACAAAAGTCCAGGACCAGGCGAAATCTATCAAACATTTAGAGAAGAGCTAACACCCATCCTTCTCAAATTCTTCCAAAAAATAGCAGAGGGAGGAACACTCCCAAGCTCATTCTGTGATGCCACCATCACCCTGATACCAAAATTAGACAAAGATATCACAAAAAAAAAGAAAATTAGAGACCAATATTACTGATGAACATAGATGCAAAAGTCCTCCACAAAATACTAGCAAACAGAATCCAACAACATGTTAAAAGGATCATACACCATGATCAAGTGGGATTTATCCCAGGGATGCAAGGATTCTTCACTACACACAAATTGAGTAATGTGATACACCATATTAACAAACTGAATAATGAAAACCATATGATCATCTCAATAGATGCAGAAAAAGCTTTGGACAAAATTCAACATCCATTTATGATAAAAATTGTCCAGAAAGTGGGCATAGAGGGAACCTACCTCACCATAATGAAGACCATATATGACAAACCCACAGCAAACATCATTCTCAATGGTGAAAAACTAAAATAATTTCCTCTAAGACTAGGAACAAAACAAGGATGTCCACTCTCACCATTATTATTCAACATAGTTTTGGAATTCCTAGCCATGGCATCAGAGAAGAAAAAGAAATAAGAGGAATACAAATTGGAAAAGAAGAAGTAAAACTGTCACTGTTTACAGATGGCGTAATATTATACATAGCATATCCTAAAGATGCCACCAGAAAACTAATAGAAGTAATAAATGAATTTAATAAATCTGCAGGATACAAAATTAATGCACAGAAATCTCTTGCATTCCTATACACTAACAATGAAAGATCAGAAAGAGAAATTAAGGAAACAGTCCCATTTACCCTTGCAACAAAAAGAATAAAATACCTAGGAATAAACCTACCTAAGGAAGTAAAAGACCTATACTCAGAAAACTATGAGACACTGATGAAAGAAATCACAGATGACACAAAGAGATGGAGAGATATACCATGTTCTTGGACTGGAAGAATCAATATTGTGCAGATGACTATACTACCCAAAGCAATCTACAGATTCAGTGTAATCCCTATCAAATTACCAATGGCATTTTTCACAGAATTAGAACAAAAAAATTTCACAATTTGTGTGGAAACACAAAAGACCCTGAATAACCAAAACAATCTTAAAGAACAACAGAGCTGGAGGAATCAGACTCCCTGACTTAAGACTATACTACAAAGCTACAATAATCAAGACAGTATGGTACTGGCACAAAAACAGAAATATAGATCAATAGAACTGGATAGAAAGCCCAGAGATAAACCCACTTACCTATGGTCACCTAATCCATAACAAAGGAGACAAGAATATACAATGGAGAAAAGACAGTCTCTTCTAAGTTGTGCTGGGAAAACTGCATAGCTACATGTAAAAGAATAAAACTAGAACACTCCCTAACACCATACACAATAAAAAACTCAAAATGGATTAAAGACCTAAATTTAAGACTGGACACTATAAAACTCTTAGAGGAAAACATGGGAAGAAAACTCTTTGGCATAGATCACAGCAAGATCTTCTTTGACCCACCTCCTGGAGTAATGAAAATAAAAACAAAAATAAACAAATGGGACCTAATTGAACTTAAAAACTTTTACAGAGCAAAGAAAACCATAAATGAGATGGAAAGACAACTCTCAAAATGGGAGAAAATTTTTTTTTTTTTTTTTTTTTTGCGGTACGCAGGCCTCTCACTGTTGTGGCCCCTCCCGTTGTGGAGCACAGGCTCCAGAAGCACAGGCTCAGCGGCCATGGCTCATGGGCCCAGCCGCTCCGCGGCATATGGAATCTTCCCAGACCAGGGCACGAACCTGTGTCCCCTGCATTGGCAGGTGGACTCTCAACCACTGCGCCACCAGGGAGAAAATATTTGCAAACAAAACAACTGACAAGGGATTAATCTCCAAAATGTACAAATAGCTCGTGCAGCTCAATATCTGAAAAACAACAACCCAAGCAGAAAATGGGTGGGAGACCTAAATAGACACTTCTTCAAAGAAGATATACAGATAGCTAAGGAGCACATGAAAAGATGCTCAACATCGCTAATTATTAGAGAAATGCAAATCAAAGCTACAATGAGGTATCACCTCATACCAGTCAGAATCGACATCATCAAAAAATCTAGAAACAATAAATGCTGGAGAGGGTGTGGAGAAAGGGAACCCTCTTGCACTGTTGGTAGGAATGTTAATTGATAGAGCCACTATGGAAAACAATATGAAGGTTCCTTAAAAAATGAAAAATAGAACTATCATATGACCCAGCAATCCTACTACTGGGCATATACCCAGAGAAAACCATAATTCAAAAAGACACATATACCCCAATGTTCATGGCAGCACTATTTACAATACCCAGGACATGGAAGCAACCTAAATGTCCATCGACAGACAAATGGATAAAGAAGATGTGGTACATATATTCAATGGAATATTACTCAGCCATAAAAAGGAACGAAATTTGGTCATTTGTAGATATGTGGATGGACCTAGAATCTGTTATACAGAGTGAAGTAAGTCAGAAAGAGAAAAACAAATATATATTAACGCACATAAGTGGAATCTAGAAAAAATGGTACAGATTAACCTATTTGCAAAGCAGTAAAAGAGACAGACATAGAAAACAAACATATGGACACCAAGGGGGGAAAAGGGGGTTGGATGAATTGGGAGATTGGGATTGACATATGTACACTACTATGTATAAAACAGATAACTAATGAGAACCTGCTGTGTAGCACAGGGAACTCTACTCAGTGCTCTTCGGTGACCTAAATTGGAAGGAAATCCACAAAAGAGGGGATATACGTATACATATAGTTGATTGTACAGCAGAAACTAACACAACATTGTAAAGCGACTATACCCCAATTTTAAAAAAATACTTTTATAAACAGACAGCTAAAGCAAATGTTGTATGGGAATATGGATGTTAACGTACTATTCTAGTGGATGTTATCTAGGCTTGACAAGTTTTCAAAATAAAGTGTTGGAAATTTTTTTTTAAAGTGGAATTGTCCTGAACTGAGATGAGGAAGAGTAGAATCAGGATGAGCTGACTTTTAGGAACACAGTTTTGCACTTGTTAAGTGTAAGATGCCAACAAGGAGAGGTCCACACGGGGTGCTGACAATAACTATAGAGTTTCTTTTTCTCTTTTTGCAGTGATCTTACATTACACTGTATTTACCAAAGTGATCATTATGCTGTTAATATATATTTTTCATTTTCTGAGGAACTCTGGATGTTCAACAGAAACTTTTGTAACCTGGCATACCATTTGGTCAAAATTAGGTTCTCACTATCCTTTGGTTTTCCACACAGAGAGATCCCAGACGGAAATAAAGTCCTAGAAAAAGTCAAAGTCTTTTGTCTGTAAAAATTCACTGCTAGTTATTCTTTGTGGGGGAAAAAAAACTATTTAGTGTATTTTGAAAATAAAATAAGCTCTATTAGCTATATCATAAATTAATGTGTTCAATTACTATTAAATATTATTTGTTTCTGATTCAGAAACAACACTGACCTTCCCATTTCACACATGCACCTATAAACAGGTTCACAAGTTGGTCTATAGGAAATTTAAAAAGAGATATTTGACGTCATTTCCCCCCAGAGCAGAACTTTACATTGGAATTGCTTCTATAATTAACCTCCATAGCAAGTACTGAGAATTTTTAAAAATGGGAATCTAAAACAGAACTTTAAATCTGATTTTATATCACCAAGGTAGAAATAGAAATACCAAATGCCATAAATTTGTCCTGTTTTTACTCTTTTAAACTGGCATATCATATTCTATAATATAATAATAATATTCTATAATATAAAACATACAGGTCATTACCAAAAATGATTTCATTTTTAAATATTGGAACAGTAACAAAAAAGAGAAAAAAATAGTTTTTGGCTATCTCAGCAAAGAACAGAGAAAGAAAATTATATTATTATTATATATCTTGGTAGTAGCATTGGTATCCAAGAAATTGGATTAAAATTTTAGACTGTTCAAGGGGAAAGAATAAAAGGAACTAAAAATGTTATATCCAGCAAAACTGACTTTTAGGTATAAAGGGCACACAAAAATTATTTTCAACATTGAAAACTCAGGGAATATCACTTCCATGAGCCCTTCATGAAAAATTTACTAGAAAACAAGCTTTATAATTTTGTTATTTAAAGAAATTAGATGAACGCATTTCTTCTTCATCTGCATACACCAATATATTTTTCTGAGATCTATTTTTTTTTTTTTTTTTGGCGATACGCGGGCCTCTCACTGTTGTGGCCTCTCCCGTTGCGGAGCACAGGCTCCGGACGTGCAGGCTCAGCAGCCATGGCTCGCGGGCCCAGCCACTCTGCGGCATGTGGGATCTTCCCGGACCAGGGCGCGAACCCGTGTCCCCTGCATCAGCAGGCGGACTCTGAACCATTGCGCCACCAGGGAAGCCCTGAGATCTATTTTTAAAGTAGAATTGCTGAGTCAAAGAGTAGATACATTTAAAATTTTGATACTTACTACCAGATTGTTCTCCAAAAACATTTTAATAATTTGAAGATTTACCAATACATTTCCTCAAAAAGCTTGCCAATTCTGAGCGTTAATGACATTCTTAAGATTTGTAAATCTGAAAACACAAACCAAATCTTTCATGATATTTTTATTCTGCATTGTTTTGCTTTAATAGTGTTTATTTGGCAGAAGGCATTTACATTTTTTCCTGGCAAAATGCCTATTCATTTTCATTCTCTTTGCTCATTTCTTGTTAAGAATTTTTGTCTTTTTTTTCCTGTAAAAGCTGTGTTTGCTTTAAGAACAGCAATGCCCTTTAAAAAAAATTGTCACATGAGATTCAATATTATCCTGGTATATAACCTGTTTTAATTTTATTCATGTTTCTTTTCCCTAAAGACATTTTAAATACTCATGCAATCCGTTAT
Source organism: Stenella coeruleoalba (assembly GCF_951394435.1). Lineage (NCBI taxonomy): Eukaryota > Metazoa > Chordata > Mammalia > Artiodactyla > Delphinidae > Stenella > Stenella coeruleoalba. Next base: position 38,830,267 of record NC_137151.1, on the reverse strand, counting down.
GTCAGTCTTTTCCTTTCTAACTATTGGCGTGGATGTCAAGCTTAGCAATTACCTCCTTACTTCCAAATTATGGAAAAGTCTTCACTGAATTTTCTACTGATATTTTAATGTATGTGTTTTGTTTAATTTTCAAATTTAATTGGTCACCAATATACATTGGTACATGTTATAAATAAGCCCTCTCCCTGTCTCTTGCTCCCTTCTTGTGTGTGTGTGTGTGTGTGTGTGTGTGTGTGTGTGTGTGTGTGTGTGTGGTAGATACATATATTATTACATTCAGTCTATGAGTCTGAGAAGGTCTTGAAAAGGAGAGACTGGTTATCATTGGTTGTTTTTCAGATTTAACTAAGTTTTAAATTAATCACTTTTTTTCATTGCACATGCATCTCAAGAATACTAGACGAGAGCAAGGCAGAACCGAAATTCAATATGGTGTCTGCAAGAGCCATCGTGGAATAAATTAATACACATGTTGATTAAACTTCGTTAAAATGTGAAAAATCAAGCACAAATGCAAACATGAAGGGATACCAGGAAGGTAGACGTAAAGGGATGTGTTTAAGGTACACTGGATGTTTGTAACTCTAATTACAAAAGAGGGGAAATTTAATATGTTTAGTTCTATAAAAGAAATTGAATTCAGCAAAAGAGCAAATAAATATTCTTGGAGTTACAGTTAAGGCTGCTTAATGAGCAGATATTTAAGTCAAAAATGGATACATTTGAATAATAGAAAGTATACATTTTTCTCTATCAGTTTGTAAGGAATAAAGGGAACAGAGATTCTTCTTGATAGACATTTTTCAAAGACAACAAAGCAGAACTGGCATTCACCCTTTACGTGACTTTACTTTAAAAGCTAATATAACTGAGGAAATGAGGATTCTCAAAACTGTTATTATTTAACCCTGAGTCTTCATGACTTTATATTTACTCTCAAAAAGAAAAGAATAGAGAAGAAAAAAGATCATGTCAAAAATAAGGAATAACATTTGATTATTATGATTCTATATATGACTTAAATGTTAACCAGATGTAGAAGAAAATACTTGTGTTTTTTTAAAAGATATTAAATGGAAAGTTCATGAAATTGCAAGTTAATAGCAATAATGACATAACAACCTAAACAGCTACCCATTAATGTGCATTTACTCATGTCAGCTATTGTGCTGAGCACTTTATACACATTATATTATTTCATTCTCATGGGAGTCAATGAGGCAGTATATAAAACTGAGAAACTTTAAAAGGATGGCTGCTTTACTAAAGAGATCAGTGAGAAGCAGCACAGTGATTTATTCTAAAAATTAGAACATTAACTATAACCAAGAAATTAATTCAGTAAGTTTTCCATAACCCTTTCCGGTAAATAGGAAGTGACATATCAAAAAATTATCCATGAAAGCCAGAGCTCTCATTGAATTTTAGAAACAACTAAACATTTTCTTAGGTGCTGAAGGTTGAAAACTACAGTGCCAATGACAAATGAGAGCGATGGAGCTGAGTTAAGTGTAACATGTATGGACTTGCTTCAGGCCCTTTTCTGTCCTGCATTTCCTTTCACCAGGTGTCATTATGACCTATCCCAAAGATGGCATAATCTTATCAAAAAGTCTACTCATTTCCTATTTCCATGGATACACAGTTGACTACCAGTGTATTTTTTGTTTCTTAGTCTGAAACTCCACTAAAACCTTTCATGAATGCTGATGCTGAAATTTTGAAAAGGTGGGAGATTGACTTTAAGCTGTTAAATAATTTGGTTTAGCTTCACTGAAGCAAAAATATAAGTCCTCTAAAGTTCCAAGTGGGTTTGTTCACTTCTATGTTGACATCGTACAGAAATATGATAGAAAACTCTGTTTAGAAGTTATCGTGCCCAGGGAACATTAGCTGACTTACAAAAGTTTCTTCTTGCACTTTGAGATTTTTGATAACTGAGATTTGGCAAGTATATGGCTGGATTTGTTAATAGACTCAGAAAATACTTATTGGGACCTATTTAGAACAAGAGTGTGCTGGTGCTGTAGGGCAAGCAAATGCGAAGTACACGGAAACTGCATTGTCAGTGTGCCCTTCTGGAGATCATGGGTTGAGTGTCATAGATCAGATATGTTAAGAAAGTAGTATTAAATTGAAAATTTGGGGTACTACTTCACATGTTACCCAAATATTCAAACACGAATGCTAGAAGATCTTTTTAGTTTGAAGATCTTTTCTCTGGGTCATTTAATTTCTCTAGGGTGAAAGTCTTCTATCTCTTGCCTGGTTGGCTGTGATAGGATTGTATTTTGCCTGGAAGGTGGTCTCCCTTGAAAATAGTGGGAGAGGTTGCTGAGGGTCCACAGTTCCTAATGAACGCCCTCATAAAATTCCTTTTTTTTTTTTTCTGTCCCTGTCTCCCTTCTTCCTTCCCCTGTGCTTGGGGACCTCAAGTCTCTTTGCTTCATTTGCTTTACTGTTTTGTGCAGCATTGACGATGAGTAGCAGTCATCTCATGCATCTCATGTAGGAGGGAAGGGTCCTGGAGGGACAAATACACCATACACAGACACTCATCCAAACCCTGCTTGTCACCTCCTGCTTGCAAGTTCTGCAACGCCAACAAGCTCTGAGACCCTCAGCTGACCTACAGAGCTTGTCAGCTCACTTCTTGAAGGTGCTTGCCTCTGTAGGCACATAGATTTAACTTTCTCAACGGTGTGGTCAGTTATCACTTTTCCGTCTTCTTTCTAAAACTTGGCTGAGAATTTTCATCCACTGTTGTTCCTTGCCCCCATTCTTGTCATCCTTTCAGGTTAATATATTAAAGTTCCTTTTTTTTTTTCTTTCCATCATTTCCTATGTTTGGGGGAGGAAGATGACATCAATATACCTCATTTAACTGGTAGTCTATGTATAATCAGTATTCAGCAATTTATATGAATAGAAAATAACTCTGAAGAATTTTGCAAAATGCTTTCTACCTTAGTCATGAACTAGGAAAAGCTTTTTCATCTCTCCTCTTTCCTTCTTCTCCCACAACAAACAGGTTTGGCTTTCTTCTTGCTTTCTTATTTGCATTCTCTATTTTAATCAACATTCTGTTCATTGAGAGAGTTAGCTCTTACTCCCTTTTGTGGAAAGTGGGATTCCCTTGTTGAGGATTGAAACTAATATAGATTCTTCTCCATTGGCCAGAAATACAGCTGTCATGGTGCTTCCTGTGAAGAAATATTACAGGTAGGACCTCTCCTTTCAGTCTCCACCTCTGCACACACAAAGGTCAGGATATGACTTCCTGATTATTTCATGCCAGTATCCTACTGTTGGGGTGTGTGTGTGTGTGTGTGTGTGCGCGCGCATGTGCCCGTGCACTCATGCGCGCATGTGCTCAATAAGTCACATAGTACAGACTACAGACTGCATGTCATAGATAGAGGCAGGAGAAATGAAAGTCTAGCAATCAGTAGAAATAGGCAGGTTGTTTTGGCCTTCTCCCTCTCACCAGCTGACATGTAACAGACTAAAGTGATTTATGTAGATATCCAGGGTTCCAGTTCTGGGGGTACGAGGCATATGAGGTTTGTGGTCACCGACACTGTTAGGCAGTAGGCACTCTCCATTTCAGGGAGGCTGAAATAATCCATTGGGGTTGTTTCAGGACCTGGTCAGCATTAGGTGCACAACAGACATAGATCCACTCTCAGATCATATGTGCTTTCAAGAACTAACAAAGAGACCAAGGTGGACTCTGTGATTCGATATACCATGTTAAACCTTGGAGGATAAGGCATCTCAAACAATATCAAGGTAAGACTAGAACACCATTCTCTAATGGTACCATGGTAGTAAATGTCGTATAAAGAAGAAATCTCTAGAGAGGTGGAAATGTGTAGAGGTTAAGAGCATTGCCTGTTTCCATATCTAAACTATATAATATGGTGGGTCAGAAGATACATGGTTCTTGATTTGTAGTTCAAGTTGCATAGTTACCTCTTTTTCCATGGTCAGGCATTCAGTCTCCATAAGGGCCAGGGACTAGGCCAGGAGACACTCCCAAATGGAGAATAGTTTTAGCATAGAAAGAACTGCATTTGTTTCCTGGCACATAAGACTCAAGTGGCAGGGCATCTTGTACCATAGCCCCTACTCACTGCAGATTTCTCTCTTAATTTGGGCTCCAGTCAGAACTAGAGGTCTTCTGAGCTGCATGCTTAAATACAGTTACATCCAAAACCCCAAATTGCTCATTCCTTCTTACTGATGGATGCTGCAAGGTACAGCAACCAGTCCTACTTTAGAGAGGATATCCCAGCATACTTAAAACCAGTGGGCTACTAGAAACTTCACTGATATGACAAGACCTTGACTTTTCACAGAATTTAACTACCTTTGGCATGTAAGTCTCTTAATATGGCACCTTAGGGTATTGCCTACTCACTTTCACTCAGTCCAATTAATATAATGCCATTTATTTAATGGATAATCTTGATGTTTTATAGGATATCAAGACATTAAATTTCTTCTGGAAAATTTTATTACAGGGACCAGAAAAGCTGACATAATAATTCAGAGGTAGAACATTGAAAGTGAATTGCTTTCTCCATTTTGTAAGGCAAATTGCTTCTGATAGCCTTTACTAACTACAATCAAGAAACAAAAGAATCTGCCAGGTCAATTGATGGTGGGGCAATTGATCCAGTAAAGATGTCATATCAGGAATAGCAAGCTCCATTGGCCTTCCCATTTTATTAAGTTTTCAGTAGTACATGCTTCTTTATCAAAAGCTATGACAAATCCTTGCAATTTTCCATGATGCAAGGAAAGATAAATCAAGGTATAAGAATCAACACCCCTGAATCCTTCAAGGATTTGCTGGTGCATTAATCTCTGCATATCCCCATTGCATTAGGTAGGCATTGTTTTTCTCTTTTGGTGGAATAAGGGAATGAAATGAAGGTGCACATGGTAGTTCTTGGGGCTTTTATGGCTTTTCCCACCAAAATATCTCTCAGTAATATGAGAATTCATTTGGTAGCCAAGCGTGTCCACCTCAAGAATACTATACATTATCTAATCTACATAATCCCTCTGACCACTTGTTATTTTGTTTTTTCAGATATTAACAATAATTCATAATTAATATATAAGAAAACATGAGTTTTTACTGGATATTTACTTTTTCTTAGGTTATAGTCTCTTTGGTGAAAGGATACATACCCATTGAGGGAAAAATTTGTAGCAGAAATTGTGGCTGCCTTCCTTCAGTTGACCTAGCCTCTCCCTCAATCAATAGATTGTAGTTCTAATAACAGGTTTAGATGTGGAAACCAGGTGAGAGGCTTAGAGTCCCACTCTGATAACTAGAGTCAAGTTTCTGATTCCAGTTACAGAAGCTTTTATTATATGTATCACACAGCACCTTAGAAAGGTGCCCATCTATTTCATTTTGCAGGATCCACAGCATCATAAAGACTAAGTAATAATCCTGTAGTCCTGAATTTGAATTAAAAGTATCAATATTAACTCATGATATATTGTATATTTTAAAATGACACAATTTCTAGCTCTTTCTACTAAGCAGACCTAGAAACAAAACAGCAGTGAGCATCTTCTACACCCAAATTGATGTCTCTAAGTACTATTTCTAACTAAGAGGAAACAGAACTCCTTAGGAATTCTTAATTCCATGACTAAAGCAGGAAATATTCACAATTAACCTTGTACTGTCATTCATTATTATGTTTTTGCTTATATAGTTAACATCAATATACTGTTGTCCTCCTGTTGCACGTGCCTACCAAAACCTCTACACTGGATAAATCCCACTGTATACTTTCTTTGAAAATAAAATTCCTTTCAATCATGTAAAATATCTTGATTCTCAGTGACAGCAAAATAATGACTCATTTGCTCTATTGCAAATTACACATACAGCTGACTCTGAATAACAAAAACAGTATTATCAACACTATCAACAACATGATTTAGGAAAATAGTTTACAACTGTTTTTTTGTTGCAGATTGTTTTGTTTCTTTTAAATCCTCATGTTATTATTGTAGTTTATGACAGGCTTATTTAATTTTACATTAATTGTTATAAAGTGCTTTTTAAAATCTAATTTTGTTTTACAATTATGTATAATATTTGCATAGGTTTAAAATCACATCTAAAATAAAAATCAACAAGTTAAATCTTTTGAAAGAATCTGCAGTCTTTAGAGAAAATATTCTGTCCCTGACCATTCTACCCCATTACCATCATCCTACCTGTGAATATAATTATTTTTCATTACTTAATAGTTTACCCTCCCATCATTTTTTAATTTTTTGTTAATGTATAATGTACATATAGTGAAAATCTCCCATTTTAGTGTACAGTTTTCAAGTTTTGACAAAATCATAGAGTTGTGTAATCACAACAGTCAAGATATCACATAAGTCCCTCCGGGCCGCTGCATAGTCAAACCCACAACTTCCCCCAGCCTCTGACAACCACTAGTCTGTTTTATGTCTCTATCATTTTATCTTTTTCAGAATGTCATAGAAATGGAAGCACAGGGAACTATATTCAATAACCTGTGGTAAACCATAATGGAAAAGAATATGAAAAAGAATATATATGTGAGTAACTGAGTCACTTTGCTGTACAGCAGAAATTAACACATTGTAAATCAACTGTACTTTGATAAAATTTTTTTGAAAAAAGAAAAAAAGAAATGGAATTATGTAACATGCAGCCTACTGAAGCAGGTTTCTTTCAGTTCTCAGAATGCATTTGATATTAATTTGTTATTGTATATATCAGTAGTACATTCCTCTTTATTGTTTTGTGGCATTTCATAATAGATTTGCACCATCATTTATTTACTTTAATCCATTCACCAGTTGAGGGACATTTGGATTATGTCCATTTTTCCAACTCTTCACTGCTATTATATAGTAATACATTACTTTTTGTAAATTGTCCTTGTATCCTGCAACTTTGTTCAACTTGTTAATTCATTCTAGTAGCTTTTTGTGTTGATTCTTTAAGATTTTCTATATAGATAATCATGTTCTCTGTCCGTGAGGGAAATACATCTGTAGTCTTCTTTTCTTATATATTAATATATTTATACTAATATATAAGGGAAATTTATCAGTCCATAAGGGAAATTTATCTGTATCTTCTTTTCTTATATATTAATATATTTATGTATATATACATACATATATATATATATATATATATATATATATACCTATAAATGTATAGTCTCCCTTACTTAAGCTATGGCATTTATATTTTTTAACCATGCTTTATTAAACCCAAAACAAAACTTACAATATATCTTGCAAATCACTCCTCATGGTTGTATATATAGAAATATTTCTTTTTTCCTTTTGTGGAATGTTGGTACTCCAATGATTGGATGTGCATCATTTCTTCAGTCCTCCCTTGATGGACATTTAGATTGTCCCCCAGTCTTTTGTTACTATGTAAAGTGTGCAGTGCATGGCTTCATGCACATTTCTTTTCATATTTTTATCAGTGCAGTTTTGGGGTAGGTTTCTAAAAGTGGACAGCTGAATTAAATTTATGTGATTAAAAAAAAATTTTTTTACAGCAGCTTTATTCATAATTGCCAAACATGGAAGCAGCCAAGATGTCTCTTAGTAGGTAAGTGGATAAACTGGTATATCCAGAAAACGAAATATTATTCATTGCTAAAACAAAACAAAACAAGCAAACCAAAAATACAAGAGCAATCGAGCCATGAAAAGACACAGAGGAAACTTAAACGCATATTATTAACTGAAATAAGTCAATCTGAAAAGGCTCATACTGTATGATTCCAACTATATGATAATCTGGAAAAGGTAAAACTATGGAGACAGTAGAAGATTGGTAGTTTCCAGGGGTTGCAGGGAGGGAGGGTTGAATAGGCAGAGCATAGAGGATTTTTAGGGCCGTGAGACAATTCTGTATGATATTAAAATGGTGGATACATGTCACTATACATTTTTCAAAACCCACAGAATGTACAACACCAAGGGTGAACCCTAATGTAGCTCTGGACTTTGGGTGATAAATGATGTGCAAATGTAGGTTCATCAATTATAACAAACAAACAACCATGGTGAGGAAAGTTGATAGTGAGGGAGGTTGTGCATGTACAGAGAGGGAATACATGAGAACTCTCTGTACTTTCCACTCAATTTTGCTGTGAAGCTAAAATTGCCCTAGAAAATAAATTCTATTAATTAAAAAAGAAAGAAAACAATATTTTCTTGTAATTAATTAAAATAGAAATGCCTCTAACTGCAACTGTGCTATTTTCTTCAAAAATGAAACAAACAAAAAATTCTGGTTATTCACAAATAACATTATTTGCTATTTTAATTTTGTTAAAGTTAATATTAATAATAATATTAAGGGCATTACTTCCAGATACCTGACATTCAATAATTGTTGGTTTCTTAATGAATGTCTTTGATTTCTAAATATTTTATAACATCCCCTTTTCTCTTAAGGTAAAGTATTTATGGATTCCCTTTTGTGTTTTTGAGGTAGTACACCTTCAAATATACATAGCTAAGTAGAATATCCTTTATAGCTTATAAAATGTACTAGAGATTAAATTTTTTATCAGTCCATAGCCCTTGAAATATACAAACAGGAGCCTTATAAATCAATCTATATTAGTTAATGGTTTCCTTCTATAAAGTGCTACTTGCCTTAGGTTCTTTTTTTTTTTTTTAACATCTTTATTGGAGTATAATTGCTTTACAATGGTGTGTTAGTTTCTGCTTTATAACAAAGTGAATCAGCTATACATATACATATTTCTCCATATCTCCTCCCTCTTGCATCTCCCTCCCACCTTCCCTATCCCACCCCTCTAGGTGGTCACAAAGCACTGAGCTGATCTCCGTGTACTATGTGGCTGCTTCCCACTAGCTATCGATTTTACATTTGGTAGATTTTATTAGTTATTGATACATTATTCTCCATAAGGGTTATGATACTTTGCATGCCTGTGAACAATATATGAGGGTTCTGGCTTCAGAGATTCTTCGAGCGAACACTATATTATAGCTGTAGAATTTTGTCACTGTCGTAAATGAGATGTTGTGTTCCAATGAAGTTTTTATTTTTTAATTATTTTATTAAGTATAATAAGACATTTAGGTAGGTCTACAATCTTAAGTGCACAATCTGTGAATCTATCAACCCACTAAATATAACTATAGAATATTCCAAAAACTTCAGAAGATAGCTTTCCTCTGTCCTACTGCCACAGAGATAACCACTATTTTGACTCATTTTGGCCATTTGGATATTCTCTTTTCATGAAATTCCTATGCAAGTCTTTTGCTTTTACTTACTATATTGTTGCTCTTTTCCTTACTGCTTTGCAGAAGCTGTTTATATATTCTGAAAAGTATTTTTTTTCAGATATATATACTATAAATATCCACTTTCCACTTTTTTTTGTTTCCCTATTAACTCTTTTAATAGGATCTTTTGATGAACAGAAATATTTAATTTGATCAATTTATGAGTTTGTTTGCTTGCTATATTCATTGACCTTCTTGAGGCATTAGATTTATAGAGATTCAAATGTTATGTTTTTGCCACTGCTGTCTTGCCATAATAATTTTTCTTCATTGTGTTTTAAGCATACATTTTCTAAAGGCATTATAAAACAAATTTGCCTTTAAAAATCTTCTCTTCCATATTTCATTATTTATATCTAATAATTAAACTATTGAATTTTTAAATTGATGTCACTCATATATTGATACTTAAACATTGCCTATTTTTAACGGGGTAGAAAATGCTGTATCTACAATATGTCATCCCTTCAGGAGAAATACGGAGAAAGAATAAATCATGAATAGAACTTCTAAAAATTTTCAGATAATTCATGACATCATGTTATTTTAATTGCATATTACACAGTATATGACACTCACTTCAACCTAAATCATGATAAACATTTTCACACACGAAAAGGAACTATAGTAGCAAGATCTCATTTTATACATCAATAATCTGAGAAGTGTCATCTGATTAGACTTTCAGAGTGAGCAACAGTAAGGGCTCAAGTTTTTAGCTTCTGTATAACATCCATAATTCTACGTATCTTAATATTTTTAATTCATCAGAATCCCAGCATGCTTGTCACCTGTGTATGATACTCTCCTCTAAAATTAGCATAAGTGTATGGCATTTTCCTTTAAAATTACAACAAAAAAATGTTAGATGTACAGGAGATGGAGAGAGATACTTGTTAGCTCAATGTGCAAATCCCCTGTCAAGGAAGATTAAGCATTTTCTTCACATGTATGAGTTTCTTTCATCAGGCTCTTACAGGCCCTTCTCACACATGTACGTGACTGGGACTTCTTCTGGGCTGCTTGAGCAGTTGGAGATTCAGGATCACCCTTCAAGTGTATACTCAGCAGTAGCACAGAGTAATCCTTAAAGGTGTCATAAGTAACTTTGGAATTCATCTTTAATTGTTCATTCAACCATTCATAAAAAGTTGATTCAGGATTTACCATCAATCCAGAATCAGTTCTAGGCACAGAAAAGAATGGGGAACAGTGCTATTAGGTTGTCTAATCATATGGAGTTGATACTTTAATGTCACCTGATCTATCAAAAATCATCTCTTTTGGGCTTCCCTGGTGGCGCAGTGGTTGAGAGTCCGCCTGCCGATGCAGGGGACACGGGTTCGTGCCCCGGTCCGGGAAGATCCCACATGCTGCGGAGTGGCTGGGCGCGTGAGCCATGGCCGCCGAGCCTGCACGTCCGGAGCCTGTGCTCCGCAACGGGAGAAGCCACAACAGTGAGAGGCCCGCGTACCGAAAAAAAAAAAAAAATCATCTCTTTTTATAGACATAAGGTGCATAGCAGGAAATGGAAAATCAATCTTTCCACTGCCAGTGAACAGTTTTCATGGCCAGTTACAGGACTAATTATCCTGCAAACTTGTATTAGGGAAGTAACACGTAAGGAAAATAATTTAATTTGTTTTAAGTTGGTAGCAGCTTAAATTTGAACACATTCCAAGCTTTATCTTCTTATTCCCTTCCAATGTTTTATACTTTTAATGACACATTTTACATTTTTATGTACTCTAATTATTGTAGTTTAGTTAACTTTACTACTTTTGTCTTTTAACCTTCATGTTTGCTTTATAAGTATTTGACCCACTACCTTTTTAAAATATTTACCTTTTCCAGTGAGATTTTCACGTTCATGTTTTCTAACATATGAAAAGAATATTTAAAAGCCATTTCTTTTCAGCTTAAAGAAGTCCTAATTTAGAGGCGGTGAACTCCTTTAACCTTGCTTATCAGGGAAATCCTTAATCTTTCCTCAATTCTGAATGATAACTTTGCTGCGTAGAGATTTCTTGGTTGGTAGTTTTTTGTTTGTTTGTTTTTTCTTTCAGCATTTCAAATATTTTATGCTACCACCATCTGGCCTGTAAGGTTTCTGCTGAAAAATCTGCAGATAGCCTTATTGGGTTTTCAATGTATGTAACAAGTTGTTTTTCTCTTGCTGCTCTTAGGATTCTGTCTTAATCCTTAACTTTTACCATTTTAACTGTAATATGTCCTGGTATGTGTCTCTTTGGGTTCATCTTATTTCGAACTCTCTGGACTTCCTGGACCTGAATATTTGTTTCCTTCTTCAGATTAGGGAAGTTTTCAGTCACTAATCTTTATTTCAAATGTTTCTATCCCTCCCTCTCTCTCTTCTCTTTCTGTGTCCCCTGTAATACAAATGTCATTCCACTTGATATTGTCCCAAAGATCCCTTAACGTATCTTTACTTTTTAAATTATTTTTTCATTTTGCTGCTCTGTCTGTGTGAATTTCATTGCTTTATCTTTCAGCTTGCCGATGTATTTTCTAGTTCATCCAATCTGTTGTTGTACCCCACTGTGTATTTTTCAGTTCAGTTATAACTTCTGTTTGGTATTTTTTTATATTTTCTATCTCTGTTGAAATTCTCACTGCATTCATCCATTCTTCTCCTGAGTTCAGGAAGCATTTTTAAGTTCATTATTTTGAACTCCTTTTTAAATAGATTGCTTATCTATGTTTTGTTTACTTCTTTTTCTGAAGTTTATCTTGCTCTTTTGATTGGAAAATATTTTTCTGCTTCCACATTTTGTATAATTTTGTTTGTTTCCGGTATTAGCTATATCAGCTACTTCTCCCAGTCTGGAATGAGTGGCCTTATGTAGATGTCCTATAGAGCTGAGAAGCACAATCCTGCTGGCCACCAGGGACAGGAGTTCAAGTGGTGTCCTTTATGTGGCCTGCATGCACCCTTCTGTTGTGGTGAGGCTGTGGCTGCTACTGTGGCATGCTGGTGGGCAAGGCTGGCCCCCAGGAAGACTGTGGATCCCAGCCACAGTGGCTGTCTGGCACTGCTGGGCAGATTTATCCCTTGACTCGCTGTGAGGCCTGGCCAAAGTGCAGTGGTGAGCTGGGCTATTGACAGGGCATGCCCACTGGTGCTAACTGATAGAGATCTCCAAAATGGTGCCTGCCAGTATCTCAATCCTCAAGGAGTAACCCAACTCGTTCCTGCCTCTCCAACATACACTTCAGGATTAGTAAGTGGGTCCCCTTCACCTATGGTCCATGTGCCTTTCAATCTAGTGTTTTTGCACTGATTTTCAGGTCACATGAGTTTGTGCATGAGTCCTTTAAAAGTGGGTTTTCCATTCCCTGTAGCTCTATACTTTTCCTGGACATATTCCCCACTGTTTTTCAAAGACAACGTGTTTTGGGAGCTCGTCTCTCTTATGCAGTTTCTAAGGGTTGGGATGTCTGATGTGGAGCTCAAATCCCTCACTCCTCAGGGAAAATAACCCTATCCTTGTGATCATTCCCAATTGTAGATAGCCGTGGATGGAGTGTGATTTTTTTCCCTTGGTATGACTGTATATTTCTCCTACTCATCTCAATCCAGTCCTTTTATTCTTTGTTGTGGAGATTCTGTTCATCCGATTCTCAGGTCCCTTTTGGAGGGAATTATTCTGTATGTAGTTGTCGATTTGTGGTGTCTGTGGGAGGAGGTGAGTTCAGGATCTTCCTATGCCACCATCCTGAGCCCTTTCCCAGTGGTTAATGTCTTATGCATTTCTTGAACTAAAAATCTTTAAATACTACAGCTGTTTTTGAAGAATAAGTAGAATATTGATTAAACTACTTTTAAGTAAATTAACATTTAAAAAAATTTTTTATTGGAGTATAGTTGATTTACAATGTTGTGTTTCTGCTGTACAGCAAAGTGAATCAGTTATACATATACATATATCTGCCCTTTCTTAGATTCTTTTCCCATATAGGTTATTGCAGAGTATTGAGTAGAGTTCCCTGTGCGACACAGTATGTCCTTATTAGTTATCTATTTTATATATAGTAGTGTGTATATGTCAATCCCAATCTTCCAATTTATTCCTCCCCTCCATTCCCTGCTGGTAACCATAAGATTGTTTTCTACATCTGTGAGTCTATTTCTGTTTTGTAAATAAGTTCATTTGTACCATTTTTTTAGATTCCACATATAAGAGATATCATATGATATTTGTCTTTGTCTGACTTACTTCACTCAGTATGACAACCTCTTGGTCCATCCATGTTGCTGCAAATGGCATTATTTCATTCTTTGTTATGGCTGAGTAATATTCCATTGCATATTTGTACCACATCTTCTTTCAATATTATTTTTAAAATTGAATTTGTGCAAATCCTCAGTTATATTTTTCTCTTTCTCCTTATTTTCTCTATTCTACTTCCTGCACCAATTGATTTTTTCCTCAAAGCTCAGGAATAAAATGTGCTCTGACATTGGATGGCTGTTAATACATGGCAGTGATAGTCACTTAAATAGGAATCTCTTGAGTATAGCTGCCATGGGGCATTGCTAGGGAAAACCATGAGAAAGATGGCCTTTTTGTCCAGTTCCCTATAGCCTGGCTCTCACTTAACAGACTGAATTATGAGTTAACTTAGAGAATGTTGGAGGGAAGACAAAAGACTCTGTAGACAGGTTGATTGACTGATAATGGAGGAATTCTGACACCACTTATGTAAGAAGTTAAAGAAATGTTAGTATCCAGTAGCATGGTCTCATAATAGGCACAAAAGGCTAAAAATGTTTACTGTCCAAATGAAGGGCAGGGATTCAGTCATTCAAGAAATGTCATCAATTTATTAAACAGCATTGTTGCATTAATATATAGGCATTTTGAGATTTTTAGAAATAAAGAATTTTGTCAGAAGCTTGACAATCCTAAGACTTTAATATTATGCTTTTCCTCTTAGCTACCTTTCTTGAAACACTGTTTTGCTGCAATTTTTGTAAATAATTTAGAAAGCTAATAGTTGGCTTTTATCAGGTTAAGCAAATTATCTGTTTTGTTTGGTTTAATTTTTTTTTCTCATTGTCAGAGTGGAAGTAACATTTTATTGTGGTTTTCTACTTCTAAGTAGAAGCAGAAGTCTTCCGGTGGTTGGCTGTGATTACCTTCCGCTTAGTGTGGTTCCTTGGGTGCCAGAGGCCTTTCTTCAACATCAGTGTTCTAACTTTAGCTCTCATGAGACCCTGCAGGTCTGTGCTTCACGTGGGGCTACTTTTCACACACTTACCCCATCCTCAGCAGCAGCCTGCTATTGCTGGTTGCTAGATGCCAGGTTTATGTAGGCTCAGGAAATTCTTGGTTCTCCTGCTTCAGCGTGCTTTTTAATATCTGTGCTTAAGATAATTGGATTTATTACCTATATAATTTTTCTCATAGAAAAAGGATCCCAGTGGTCTTTGAACAAGATTGAATGAACTGAAAAGTTTATAGAATTCATACGTTTATAAAATTAAAAAGCAGAGAAAATAATGCATAAAAACCTCCCCCAAAACTTAACTAAGCATAAAAGAGACACAAGAATGTCAAGTGAGAAGTCAAAATATAATTTGGAGATATATGATGAATAAAAAACCATTTAAAAATCTCTTTATCTATGAAATAGAAAATTTTCAATTTAAAAAAATTATTAATTTATCTTACGAGTTTAATTTTAAGGACTGTTGAAAAAAAGATTTTCCACCAAAAACACTTTTTATACTCAGTCTAGTTAGAATTTATTTTGGAAATAAATTTATTTCAGATAAAAATTCACAAGAAGGGTTCATTATTAATCATCCATAATTTAATGTGACTGAGTTAACTATTTAATGAGATTCATTCATTCTGGTAGGTACCTCCACTTTCATCAAGAAAATGGGACATTTGGTGGAGGAAGAGTAGAAATGAGGATGGAATGGGAATGGAAATTCTGGTGCGTAGAAACATTAAAAGTTGTGGGCCAGAGCACCATTTTGCCAGAGTGGGACCTGGATAGGCTTTTTGTAGCTAAACAAGGGAATGTGGATATTTGGACTTTAAGGTAAAGGAGAGGGAGCTTCAAGCAGTAGAGAAAGCATGAAGTATGGAATATAAGAAATAACTAAGATAGGATTCACTAATTTAATACTTACCATGTATTAAGAATGGGCTGACCATGCCACGAGGTATGTCTCACACAATACATATATCTGTCTCTGTAAAAAGATAACCATTAAAATTGTGGTCTCCA
This sequence comes from Stenella coeruleoalba, assembly GCF_951394435.1. NCBI lineage: Eukaryota > Metazoa > Chordata > Mammalia > Artiodactyla > Delphinidae > Stenella > Stenella coeruleoalba. Next base: position 38,814,637 of record NC_137151.1, on the reverse strand, counting down.
TAAGCTGAAAAATGTATGAGACAGTGAGAAGTGACTTAAAGAGAAGCCAAGTATTTTTTGAAATACTGAAAACCAGAATTTAGGGAAGAAGTTAAATCAAATGAATTATTTAGCAAAGCAAAGTGCTCTTCATGGCTACAAGTCTAGACAGTTCAAAAATATTTTTAAAAAACTTGATAAATTCTGTCAACAAATCAATATTTTTTCAGCTATATGTGAGTCTTCAAAAAATCTCAGAAATAACTTATTTTTCTTCTATATGAAAGTACCTTTGGATCCAAAGTCCTCAGAAGGCAAGATTCAGATCTGTTCAAATACCTTGGGATGTGGTATTCATGATTCTTCGTTTATATTAAATATTGAGACAAGCTTTTCTTGGTATTCTGTTTATAATGCTTATATGGGTCTAACAAAAACATGATTTCCAAAAACCTTTCTTTCCCCCCCCGCAAAAAAGAAAAATCTATTCTTTTAAAATTTTTAACATGACAGAAAGTCACAGAAAAAGGTCTCTCTACCTCTGGACAAATACTATTCTGTTGATTTGTTAGCCTTTGGGAAAATGCTATTCTGTTGATTTGTTAGAGCAGACCTTTTTCTGCAAGTGCCTCATACTAATGTCATTTCTTCCTGAGGAAGAAAGGTCCAGCTACTTAAGGCACAAGGATAGTGACCAGAACTCACTTACTGCTTAGTAGTTAATAAATATTCCCTTTCATATTTTCCTTTCCTAAAAATGCATGTATGGAATTACATTTCCCAAAACAAAATTAGATGCATATTTATTTTTTAAATCTTTAAAAAATGACTCAATCTTTCTTCTCTGCAAGAGATCAAATAAATCATAAAGCAAGCCTTAAAAACAGTTTTATCCAAAGACACACAAACAATCAGTATTTTTAATGTTTGTTTAACTTTCATGCAAAGTGCCAGAGTAAACATCTGGTTGCTTTGTAATGGCATCCACATATCTTCCCCTTCAACCTTCCTCCTTCTCACAGGAAAAGTCTTCAAATTTCTTGAGGGCCACAGCTGGATACAAAATTACGTTGAGTATTAAAGTGATAAACCACATCTCCCCTTTTCACTGATAGGTACTTAGGCTGAGTGATAAATATTTTGGTAGTATCAAATATGTCACAAACTGATCCAGTTTGCAATGTGTTGACCAGCTTAACTTTTTCAACCCAGCTAAATTTATAAAAGTATTGTTTTATAAAACTGAATGTGGTTCATTGTATTTTCTGTTGTTAAAGCAGAACATATGGTGCTTTGCCACAAAAGATAATTAAAATTTTGCCTTGCCTGCCTTTAATGCTCTAGTTTGTTAAAAAAAAAAAAGTTAATGAAATTTACAAGTAATAGAGTACAATAAGAAAAAGTATTGAGTAAATCATCAATTGAGCACTATTATCTGTACATTTCTAACTTTTCATGCCTATAAGCCCATTCCTAAGAAGTAGAAATGTTCTGAATACTATTTTTAGCAAATTAAAAGTAAATCCAGAGGAGAGAGCTTCAAGATGGCGGAAGAGTAAGACGCAGAGATCACCTTCCTCCCCACAAATACATAAGAAATACATCTACAGGTGGAACTGCTCCTGTAGAACACCTACTGAACGCTGGCAGAAGACCTCAGACCTCCCAAAAGGCAAGAAACTCCCCACGTACCTGGGTAGGGCAAAAGAAAAAAGAAAAGAGTCGAAAGAATAGGGATAGGACCTGCACCAGTGGGAGGGAGCTATGAAGGAGGAAAGGTTTCCACACCCTAGGAAGCCCCTTCGCGGGCGGAGACTGTGGGTGGCGGAGGGGGGAAGCTTCGGAGCCGCAGAGGAGAGCACAGCAACAGGGGTACAGAGGGCAAAGCGGAGAGATTCCCGCACAGAGGATCAGGGCCGACCAGCACTCACCAGCCTGAGAGGCTTGTCTGCTCACCCGCTGGGACTGTTGGGGCCTGGGAGCTGAAGCTCAGGCTTCGGTCAGATCCCAGGGAGAGGACTGGGGTTGGAGGCGTGATCGCAGCCTGAAGGGGCTAGTGTGCCACGGCTAGCCGGGAAAATGTCTGGAGCTGCCGAAGAGGCAAGAGACTTTTTCTTCCCTCTTTGTTTCCTGGTGCGTGAGGAGAGGGGATTAAGAGTGCTGCTTAAAGGAGCTCCAGAGACAGGCACGAGCCGTGGCTATCAGAACGGACCCCAGTGATGGGCATGAGATGCTAAGGCTGCTGCTGCCGCCACCAAGAAGCCTATGTGAAAGCACAGGTCACTATCCACACCTCCCCTCCCGGGTTCTTGTGCAGCCTGCCACCGCCAGGGTCCCGTGATCCAGGGACAACTTCCTCCGGAAAACGCACGGCACGCCTCAGGCTGGTGCAACGTCCTGCTGGCCTCTGCTGACCCAGGCTCGCCCCCAAATCCATATGCCTCCCTCCACCCGACCTGAGTGAGCCAGAGCCCCCGAATCAGCGGCTACTTTAACCCCGTCCTGTCTGAGCAGGAAAAGACGCCCTCAGGTGACCTACACGCAGAGGCGGGTCCAAATCCAAAGCTGAACCCTGGGAGCTGTGTGAACAAAGAAGAGAAAGGGAAATCTCTCCCAGCAGCCTCAGGAGCAGTGGATTAAATCTCCACAATCAACTTGATGTACCCTGCATATGTGGAATACCTGAATAGACAACGAATCATCCCGAATTGAGGAGGTGGACTTTGGGAACAAAGGTATATTATTTTTTCCCCTTTTTCTCTTTCTGTGAGTGTGTATGTTTCTGTGTGTGATTTTATCTGTATAGCTTTGCTTTCACCATTTGTCCTAGGAGTCTGTCTGTCTGGTTTTTTTTGTTTTTTTACTTAAAAAATTTTTTTTCTTAATAATTATTTTTTATTTTAATAAATTTATTTTACTTTATTTTATTTTATTTTATTCTCTTTCTTTCTTTCTATTTTTTCTCCCTTTTATTCTGAGCTGTGTGGATGAAAGGAACTTGGTGCTCCAGCCAGGAATCAGTGCTGTGCCTCTGAGGTGGGAGAGCCAAATTCAGTACACTGGTCCACAAGTGACCACCCATCTCCATGTAATATCAAACAGCGAAAATCTCTGAGAGATCTCCGTCTCAACACCAAGACCCAGCTTCACTCAATGAACAGCACGCTACAGTGCTGGACACCCTATGCCAAACAACTAGAAAAACAGAAACACAGCCCCATCCATTAGCAGACAGGCTGCCTAAAATCATAATAAGGCCACAGGCAACCCAAAACACACCACCAGACGTGGACCTGCCCACCAGAAAGACAAGATCCAGCCTCATCCACCAGAACACAGGCACTAGTCCCCTCCACCAGGAAGCGTACACAACTCACTGAACCAACCTTACCCACTGGGACAGACACCAAAAGGGCAACTACGAACCTGCAGCCTGCGGAAAGGAGACCCCAAACACACTAAGTTAAGAAAAATAAGAAGACAGAAAAACACACAGCAGATGAAGGAGCAAGGTAAAAACCCAACAGACCTAACAAATGAAGAGGAAATAAGCAGTCTACCTGAAAAAGAATTCAGAACAATGATAGTAAAGATGATCCAAAATCTTGGAAATAGAATAGGCAAAACACAAGAAACATTTAACAAGGACCTACAAGAACTAAAGAGCAAACAAACAATGATGAACAACACAATAAATGAAATTAAAAATTCTCTAGAAGGGATCAATAGCAGAATAACTGAGGCAGAAGAACAGATAAGTGACTTGGAAGATAAAATAGTGGAAATAACTACTGCAGAGCAGAATAAAGAAAAAAGAATAAAAAGAACTGAGGACAGTCTCAGAGACCTCTGGGACAACCTTAAACGCACCAACATTCGAATTATAGGGATCCCAGAAGAAGAAGAGAAAAAGAAAGGGCCTGGAAAATATTTGAAGAGATTATAGTTGAAAACTTCCCTAATATGGGTAAGGAAATAGTTAATCAAGTCCAGGAAGAACAAGGAGTCCTATACAGGAAAAATCCAAGGAGAAACACGTCAAGACACATATTAATCACACTATCAAAAATTAAATACAAAGAAAACATATTAAAAGCAACAAGGGAAAAACAGCAAATAACACACAAGGGAATCCCCATAAAGTTAACAGCTGATCTTTCAGCAGAAACTCTGCAACCAGAAGGGACTGGCAGGACATATTTAAAGTGATGAAGGAGAAAAACCTACAACCAAGATTACTCTACTCAGCAAGGATCTCATTCAGATTTGATGGAGAAATTAAAACCTTTACAGACAAGCAAAAGCTGAGAGAGTTCAGCACCACCAAACCAGCTTTACAACAAATGCTAAAGGAACTTCTCTAGGGAGGAAACACAAGAGAAGGAAAAGACCTACAATAACAAATGCAAAACAATTAAGAAAATGGGAATAGGAACACACATATCGATAATTACCTTAAAAGTGAATGGGTTAAATGCTCCCACCAAAAGACACAGGTTCACTGAATGGATACAAAAAAAGACCTGTATATATCCTGTCTACAAGAGATGCACTTCAGACCTAGGGACACATACAGACTGATTGCGAGGGGATGGAGAAAGATATTCCATACAAATGGAAATCAAAAGAAAGCTGGAGTCGCAAGTTTCATGTCAGACAAAATAGACTTTAAAGACTATTACAAGAGACAAAGAAGGACACTACATAATGATAAAGGGATCGATCCAAGAAGAAGATATAACAATTGTAAGTATTTATGCACCAAACATAGGAGCACCTCAATACATAAGGCAAGTACTAACAACCATAAAAGGGGAGATCTACAGTAATACAATCATAGTAGGGGATTTTAACACCCTACTTTCACCAATGCACAGATCATGCAAAATGAAGATAAATAAGGAAACACAAGCTTTAAATGATACATTAAACAAGATGGACTTAATTGATATTTATAGGACATTCCATCCAAAAACAACAGAATACACATTTTTCTCAAGTGCTCATGGAACATTCTCCAGGATAGATCATATCTTGGGTCACAAATCAAGCCTTGGTAAATTTAAGAAAATTGAAATCGTATCACGTATCTTTTCCACCCACAACGCTATGAGACTAGATATCAATTACATGAAAAAATCTGTAAAAATTACAAACACATGGAGGCTATAGAATACACTACTTAATAACCAAGTGATCACTGAAGAAATCAAAGAGGAAATCAAAAAATACCTAGAAACAAATGACAATGGAGACACGATGACCCAAAACCTATGCGATGCAGCAAGCAGTTTTCACAGGGAAGTTTATAGCCATACAATACTACCTCAAGAAAGAAGAAACATGTCAAATAAACAACCTAACCTTGCACCTAAAGCAATTAGAGAAATAAGAATAAAAAACCCCCAAAGTTAGCAGAAGGAAAGAAATCATAAAGATCACATCAGAAATAAATGGAAAAGAAATGAAGGAAATGACAGCAAAGATCAGTAAAACTAAAAGCTGGTTCTTTGAGAAGATAAACAAAATTGATAAACCATTAGCCAGACTCATCAAGAAAAGAAGGGATAATACTCAAATCAATAGAATTCGAAATGAAAAAGGAGAAGTAAAAACTGGCACTGCAGAAGTACAAAGGATCATGAGAGATTACCACAAGCACCTGTATGCCAATAAAATGCACAACCTGGAAGAAAGGGACAAATTCTTAGACTGCACAAGCTGCCGAGACTGAACCAGGAAGAAACAGAAAATATGAACAGACCAGTCACAAGCACTGAAATTGAAACTGTGATTAAAAATCTTCCAACAGGGCTTCCGTGGTGGTGCAGTGGTTGAGAGTCCACCTGCCGATTCAGGGTACACGGGCTCATGCCCCGGTCTGCGAAGATACCACATGCCGTGGAGTGGCTAGGCCCATGAGCCATGGCCACTGAGCCTGCGCATCCGGAGCCTGTGCTCCACAACGGGAGAGGCCACGGCAGTGAGAGGCCTGCGTACCGCAAAAAAAAAAAAAAAAACTTCCAACAAACAAAAGCCCAGGGCCAGATGGCTTCACAGGCAACTTCTATCAAACATTTAGAGAAGAGCTAACACCTATCCTTCTCAAACTCTTCCAAAATATACCAGAGGGAGGAACACTCCCAAACTCATTCTATGAGGCCACCATCACCCTGATACCAAAACCAGACAAGGATGTCAGAAAGAAAGAAAACTACAGGCCAATATCACTGATGAACATAGATGCAAAAATCCTCAACAAAATACTAGCAAACAGAATCCAACAGCACATTAAAAGGATCATACACCATGATCAAGTGGGGTTTATTCCAGGAATGCAAGGATTCTTCAATATATGCAAATCAATCAATGTGATACACCATATTAACAAATTGAAGGAGCAAAACCGTATGATTATCTCAATAGATGCAGAGAAAACTTTTGACAAAATTCAACACCGATTTATGATAAAAACCCTGCAGAAAGTAGGAATAGAGGGAACGTTCCTCAACATGTTAAAGGCCATATATGACAAACCCACAGCCAACATCATCCTCAATGGTGAAAAATTGAAACCATTTCCACTAAGATCAGGAACAAGACAAGGTGGCCCACTCTCACCACTCTTATTCAACATCGTTTTGGAAGTTTTAGCCACAGCAATCAGAGAAGAAAAAGAAATAAAAGGAATCCAAATTGGAAAAGAAGAAGTAAAGCTGTCGCTGTTTACAGATGACATGATACTGTACATAGAGAATCCTAAAGACGCTACGAGAAAACTACTAGAGCTAATCAATGAATTTGGTAACGTAGCAGGATACAAAATTAATGCACTGAAATCTCTGGCATTCCTATACACTAATGATGAAAAACCTGAAAGTGAAATTAAGAAAACACTCCTATATACCACTGCAACAAAAAGAGTAAAATATCTAGGAATAAACCTACCTAAGGAGACAAAAGACCTGTATGCAGAAAATTATAAGACACTGATGAAAGAAATTAAAGATGATACAAATAGATGGAGAGATAACCATGTTCTTGGATTGGAAGAATGAACATTGTGAAAATGACTCTACTACCCAAAGCAATCTACAGATTTATTGCAATCCCTATCAAACTACCGCTGGCATTTTTCACAGAACTAGAACAAAGAATTTCACAATTTGTATGGAAACACAAAAGACCCCGAATAGCCAAACCAATCTTGAGAAAGAAAAATGGAGTTGGAGGAATCAGTCTCCCTGACTTCAGACTATACTACAAAGCTACAGTAATCAAGACAGTATGGTACTGGCAGAAAAACAGAAAGATAGAACAATGGAACAGGATAGAAAGCCCAGAGAGAAACCCATGCACATATGGTCACCTTGTCTTTGATAAAGGAGGCAAGAATATACAGTGGAGGAAAGACAGCCTCTTCAATAATTGGTGCTAGTAGAACTGGGTAGGTACATGTAAAAGAATAAAATTAGAACACTCCCTAACACCATACACAAAAATAAACTCAAAATCGATTAAAGACGTAAATGTAAGGCCAGACACTATGAAACTCTTAGAGCAAAACATAGGCAGAACACTATATGACATAAATCACAGCAAGATCCTATTTGACCCACCTCCTAGAGAAATGGAAATAAAAACAAAAATAAACAAATGGGACCTAATGAAACTTCAAAGCTTTTGCATAGCAAAGGAATCCATAAACAAGACCAAAATACAACCCTGAGAATGGGAGAAAATATTTGCAAATGAAGCAGCTGATAAAGGAGTAATGTCCAGAATTTACAAGCAGCTCATGCAGCTCAATATCTAAAAACCAAACAACCCAATCCAAAAATGGGCAGAAGACCTAAATAGACATTTCTCCAAAGAAGATATACAGATTTCCAACAAACACATGAAAGAGTGCTCAACATCATTAATCATTAGAGAAATGCATATCAAAACTACAATGAGATATCATCTCACTCTGGTCAGAATGGCCATCATCAATAAATCTAGAAACAATAAATGCTGGTGAGGGTGTGGAGAAAAGGGAACCCTCTTGCACTGTTGGTGGGAATGTAAATTGATACAGCCACTATGGAGAACAGGATGGAGGTTCCTTAAAAAACTAAAAATAGAACTACCATATGACCCAGCAATCCCACTACTGGGCATATACCCTGAGAAAACCAGAAATCAAAAAGAGTCGTCTACCAAAATATTCATTGCAGCTCTATTTACAATAGCCAGGACATGGAATGAACCTAAGTGTCCATCAACAGTTGAATGGATAAAGAAGATGTGGCACGTATATACAATGGAATATTAGTCAGCCATAAAAAGAAACGAAATTGAGTTATTTGTCGTGAGGTGGATGGACTTAGGGCCTGTCATACAGAGTGAAGTAAGTCAGAAAGAGAAAAAGAAATACCGTATACTAACACATATATATGGAATCTAAGAGAAAAAAAAAAAAGGTCGTGAAGAACCTAGGGGCAAGACGGGAATAAAGACAGAGACCTACTAGAGAATGGACTTGAGGATATGGGGAGGGGGAAGGGTAAGCTGTGACAAAATGAAAGAGTGGCATGGACATATATATACTAGCACACGTAAAATAGGTAGCTAGTGGGAATCAGCCATGTAGCATGGGGAGATCAGCTCGGTGCTTTGTGACCACCTAGAGGGGTGGGATAGGGAGGGTGGGAGGGAGGGAGATGCAAGAGGGAAGAGATATGGGACCATATGTATATGTACAATTGATTTACATTGTTAGAAAGCAGAAAGTAACACACCTTTGTAAAGCAATTATACTCCAATAAAGATGTTAAAAAAAAAAAAAAGGAAATCCAGAACGTCTTTTCCTACACCCAAGCAAAAGGGAAAGCCCTTTGTAAAATAATTGGAAGCTATTTGATAAAGTTATGTTCTCTGTTCTTTGCAAAGATTTCCTATTAAGACAGTATGTTAATAAAATTGTGGCACTTGGAAATTCTTGCTAAGACATCTAAAGTTTTATGAATAATTTCAGTTCTTGGGCATTTCTGGGCCTCCTGCTTCTCTTCCTCATTTTGCAAGGCCAAATATTCCAAACTACGTTTTCAAAATAAGAGTTGCATCATGAATTGTAATTCCAGTGAGAAATGAAGTGCTTAGCAAATAGTAGGAACTCAGTAACTGATAAATCGATTAACAAATGAATTAGATTCTTTTCATAAAGTTTTTGTCATTAACATCAGAATAACCTGGCTTAAGAGATAACTGAATCTTAATTCTAGGAAAAGACCACACTGCACCCCAGTCCCTCCTTTCCTTTGGTCTTCGTTTCTTTTGACTGTTTTCTCTCTTTTACTGTTCTTTCTAATCTTCTTGGTTATTCCTGAGAGATTTTCACAAAAAGTCTCTGTGTTTCGTGTTTTTTCCTGTTTATTCTGCTCTTTGTTATTGCGATGGCAGTGTCTGATCCTGGCTATACCTAACATCTTGGCTTCTGCCTTAAGAAATCATGATTCTGGAATTATGCCTCTATTGTCCTAGATTTCGATTCCATGGTATTTGGTTATGATTTTGCATTTCCATTCTTACCGCACTTCTATATGGTCATACCAATAAAATTAGCCTCTATTAGCCACTTTTGAAATCCCCCCATGTTGAAAGAGATAATTATAATCGTCATAATGGTTTCACTTAATTTTTAATTTTCTACTTAATTTGAACGTGGAGGAGAAAGCATTACGACCCATTTCTCTACCCTTACTACTCATTTTGCAATTACCACTATAGAACATCATGAGCTGACCAGAATAACATAATATTTATTTATTCATTTGTCACAAAGATGTTTTTATTCAGTGAAAAAAAGCAAGCTAGTTTTAGAAGGGATATACCAGAAACTTTCACTTCTGAAAGATCCCTAGGCGGTAAGGCAAATAGAAATCAGGATAATTTATATCACCACTAAACTAAGACTGATGGATGAACTTGAGCTATATTACAGGGTCCAGTTATGTAAAGTAAATTGACGTTTAGAGATGTTCTGATTTTAAAACTATTAAAAAGCATAATGACATTAGAAAATGATAATTTAAATGATGATTATTAATTTTAAAATATTGATTACATTTTGAAATTTTGAATGCATGTTACAGACAAGTATCGCAAAATAGAGTGATACTTTGAGGAGGTAGCTTGCAGTATAGTTTGAGGAACTTGACAAGCATGGAGAATTCATAGAGTGTGGTATTTTAAATGAGTTTAAGCACATTTATGCCAAGATATTTTGGGGAAGCTTATTCACACAGAGGATACTTTCTGCTTCAGTAAGTATGTTCCCTAGTCAAAAGCTCCCAATTCTGTTTGAATTCACTGTGATATTCCGGTATGCATACTAGTTTGATGTGTGTACACGTGTTTACTTTCTTTTTCCTTTTTTCTTTCTTTTTTTTTTTTTTGACAAACACCACATGAATGGTAGTACACAAAACCCAATTAACTTGAACTTGCTGAAATCTGTGGTGTTAAAGAAAAACAAACAAACAGAAACCTCCCTATTCCCTAATCATCCAAATGAAGAGATTTGACTTATCTCTTGTATATAGCTGAAGCTTTCTCATTCTTCAAGTTTTAACTGACTTTATTGTGTTTCTGGGAGCCAGAAGTAAAAGGAAAAAATGGAAACAATAATGTACTAAAAATACCTGAGAATCCATGCTCAATTTTTCTTTTTTACCTTCGTTTTGTAAAAACATGAAAATTGGGCTCAGTTTGATTTTCAGTCCTTTGGAGTAAATCTTTGTTTCAAGTCTTTTTGTTTGTTTTGGTTTACACAAATTATGTGCCTATCTTTTTTGTTCACAAAGGGGCATTAGAAAAAAACACGATATCCAATCATGGACTAGACAATCTCGAACTAGACTGTGTTAAGACACGGATTGTTGCTTGTTTCATGTGTGCACAACCTGCTACCACAACTAGACAGAATGCACCAGAGGGCAGTGCTTGATTTACCACAAGTCACCTGGCAGAAGTGTGATCACCTAACAAATGTATAATAACAGGTACTTGTTACCCTTATTGAAATAATACGATCTTGGAAAGTCATTTTATAAAGCTCAGCCCCTTCACCTGTAAAATGGAATAATAGTACCTAACTAAAATGACAGTTATGAGTATTGAATAGGTTATACCTATAAAATCAGTGAACTTAGTACCTGGTACATAGTAATCTCTCCCTTTCTTTATCTCTATCCATATATAGGTAGAGAAATATATAGCACATTTTATAAATTCAAAAACACATTCCTTTGTATTTTATTATCTCTGAAAAATCAATGTGTCTGTTATTTACTGAATGTTAGCATTGTGGCATAACTGTACTGGTATTATTCTTTTTATCCTTATTGTATACAATAATGGTGTATCTTATAATAAATAGTGCCTTGCATTCAATTAAATGAATATATTTTTTAATCTTGTAGATGAAGGTTCAAATGTGTTATGTATATCTTTTCATAGACCATATATAGAAATAGTATTTATCTGATTTGTATAGCTACCAACAGAACTTTTTGTCTTTAGCTGTTTTTTTTTCCCCAAAGCCTTTTGTCACCTTATAATACTGTAGAAGACAAATCTAAACTCAGGAGTTTCAACTGCAAAGGCTATGTTCCAAATGAACTGTGATGTTGACAAACAATCAACATTTGTAAATGAATCAGCAGAGTCAATAGAAATATAAAGTTATTTGCATTTGAATACACAACACAGCAACTTGTTGTGTTGCTGTGATAAAGAAGAGCACCTTCTGGAAGTTAGGAAGATGTATTCCTAGCTCTGCTCGTAACCAAAGTCACTTGCACAAATCATTAATCTCTCTGAGCAATTGTTTCCTCCATTTGTAAAAGAAGAGTCTTAGACTGGTGATTGCTGATATCTACATGAGTTTTATTGTACAAAAAGATGTGATTGTCTCCCAGGGCCAGCCTGGGTCAAAGCATTTCACCAGAAGGGACAGCTCAATGTTTCGTACTCTCCCTTGATGTGGGAGTTTGCCTCAAAAAAATTAGATAACAAATATGTGTTTGTGTATGGTAGTAGAAAGAACATAATGCAAGAAGTTTTGCTCCTCAAATATTTTGAGTTCTTTCGAGAATTTGTACACAGAGAAGTCAGGAGCCATAGTATGAGGTACTACAGTTATTCAAAGCCTTAGTAGAGCTTCCCATGACACTTCACACTGTGGAAGTACAAGTTGCCCTCTGGAATTAGAAGTAGGGCAAGGCAATTTGTATTCATTTCTGTTCAGTCAAGTAGGGTTCAGTGGAGGAGGCTGTATTTCACAAACCTTGTTAAAGGAAAAAGAGTGTTAGTTTAATGCTTACTGCCATTTAGTGTTCAGTAAACCATACTGTCTAGTTCACAGACTGGGGAAGCTATTTTCTCACAAGTGACAGCAAGAGCAATGATACAGCATTAAGAGAGGTGACATTAAACAAGTCTGCCACTAACTTAATGTGTGACTTTGGGCAAGTCAGGTCTCCTCTGGAGATAATGGTGATCTGCATTTCTTTCTAATTTATCTTCTGGCTTCCAAGGAACATATCGTAGATACCTACTGGACAATTTGTTAATTGAGATTTACTTTATACATGGCCCAGTGAGAATGAAAAATGATTACTAAAACTAACGAGACAGAGGAATGAGAAGAGCTGGGTCAATTGTGGTCATAACTTATCAAGAAAAGCTTTTGGAAATAGATAATATTTGAAGTGATGAAACCAAACTGGTGATACAAAACACTTTTCTGTAAACATTTGTAGACAACATCAACAGATCAGAATTTTAGTTCATATTTCTCATATTTTGGAAAAGAGCAAGTTTTTCACTTTTTCTTATAACATGAAATTGTCCATTAGAAGTAACAGATATTGCCTCAATTTAATTTCTTGATTTACCTGAGGCACCAGACTTAAGTTAGTTGATTTCAAATCTTTTCCCTGTATCCTTTTAACCCACCACTTATTATGTCTAAAAGTTGGCAATAGAAGAGGGAACATGTCAGATTGACAGAGACTGATCATATAGAAAGAAAGCAACTGCAAAACAGATTTTATAGAAGGATTAGTGATTCTCATTAATGTGTTCTTTATTATCTGATTTATAATGGGAATTTATGCTACAAGTTATTCATGACATTTAAATAGAAATTCGGGTTAATTTAAATAAGGATTTGGAGAAGGTACATAGTGTTAGCACAGACCATCGTTTAGATTTCAGCTTCACTACTTATTGGCTCCGTGACCTTAAGAAATTACCTGGTTCAAATATCTGTGAAATGAGGATAATAATATCTTCTTCATAGAGCTGTAAAAATAAAATAATTTTGTATGCATAAGACCTACGAAATGCCACAGAAGTATGATGTGCTGATAATTGGTCACTAAGGATCCAAACTTTAAGATAATTATCAGCTCATCAGCTGTGGATCTAAATTGTTTCTGCATGCCTATAGAGTTCACACCTTTATATTTAAATATTAATAAAAATGAATGTATGTTTGCTTTTTGTTAGTATTAAAATGGTTATAAACCTCCCAGTATTTTTCACATAGTATCATACATGGAATATTAAATACATATATCACACTGGGGTTTGTGTGTAGTCTATTTAGGACTTGACATGTAAAAAATATCCTATGCAATAAAATTATGATAAGGAAAATTTAAAGTATTAGTGAAATGTGTACCAAACTTAAATATAATCTAACTTTGCTTCCATGAAATGGTATACGTGTTTCTTAGGAAGACTTTTAGACAGATGAGCACATGGAACACAAACTCTCAGCAGCTCCATAGAGCCCTCATCCAGGAAGGGGTGTAGTGCGTGGTACATGCTACCACAGACCATGCAAGGAGATGCCCAAGGGAAGAACACCTTGTTGACCATGCTCAGGACACTGTGACAGAACAGCAGCAGACGGTTGTTGCTCAATGTACTCACCTACAGTGGGGTTTGAAGGACATGCCCATGAATCTGTTCCACTTGGTCAGTCCTTTGAGGAACCCAGATGAAACTACTTAAGCAGAGACAAGTGACCTTGTGGACTCTGCCTGCAATTGCCTTCTCCAGTCATGCCACAGGATGAGAGATTGATATTTTACACAGCCCTCCTATAATCTCTCCATGGCGTACTGGTGTGTCATAGCCCATCACTTGAGAATTCCTGAAAAAAGATACTATATATGCAAGCATCTTGCACAGGGTCTAGCAGAACTATTGGATTTGAAAATAAATAATACTTTAACAGAACCACATACTACACAAGAGTCTTTGAAAAGTTATAAAGAAGAACTTAGTCACTTGCTTAGTGAATAGCTATAAACTTCATGCTCTGTAGCATTCACTTCCTAACTCCTTACAGCTATCAATACTCAACAAATATTTATGTACTCCCCAAAGTTTATATATGGGGCTTATAAGATGTATCATGAAATTATGCACATATGCTTTAAAGAATATATAAACTCATGTTTTTTCAATTAGGGAGTTTTTCAATATTGATTACCTTTTAATCAGAGTTTCTTTTTATTTATATAATTATATAAATCAAAGGGGCTTTCGTGTGCTGGTGAAAATGTAAGATTAAGAGAACTAAATTGTACTGTGAATCATACAATAATTTCTTCTTAAAGTGGTAATATTAATTTATTCTCAGCAAAAATCTTGTCAATGGTCAACTAATTTTATTGTGACCTGTAGTCTCCATTGTTTGATGTTCCTTAGAATTCTTGGATTTTATAGATTCAACAAGAAGAAATACTGAGGATTAAAGAGTGACAGTTGAGATGCTACAAAATGACATGATTCCCTTAATGGTATTTTTCTAGTTAGACAAAAGGCATGGATTGCTGGAGGAATGTTTTAAAGTATTTATAGAAACTCAATATGTATATGATTGTCTAGAATTTACTATTCATGTAAAAACAAAAATTATAAAACATTTTGATTTTGTATTAATAAAATTCACATTTTCATGGCTAAATATATTATTTTAAAATGTTAAAGATATAAAGTGAGAAAAATAAATTCTCCCAATACCACTTTCTTTATTATGTGTAAATAATTTTGCCCACTGGAAACTGGTCAGTGTTAACCAATCTTTCTCTTGATTTTCTTTATACAAATAGCATTCTACCATGTTGATTCTACCTTTTGCTGAAGTGGTAGTAGAAAAAAAAAATAACCCTGTGCTTACCCAATCACAATGGTAGCCAATGCTAGGCATTAAGAATCAATTCTTAAAGTCATCTATTCTGTAAGAGGAACAAGCATATGTTTATTAAATGCTTATTATGTGTTCATTTTGCTAGGTGACTTGTGGAATACAAAGTATTGGATTCTGAATATTTTAAAGTTGCTCGAAGCCTATGTGAAGAAGTAAGTGATATATGTGAATCACATATGAAATATATACAAATATACTTAATTGCATGTAAGTTTTTAAATTGGTTTGGAAAAGTTAGAGAAAGATGGACTAACTGGAGAAGATTGATTTTTATATAGTCAGTTCCTGAAGTAACCAGAAAAGAGTCAATGTGAATTTTTATTTTCAGAAATTATCTTTAATTTTAAGGCATTATATTACATAAAATTTTGTTAAAAACCAATATGTTATTACACATTTAGGAACCAGCTATATGGTGCAGTAATAACATCATTATTAAGGTTACTTTAGCTTTATTCCACTATCAAAAATGTAAAGACACCCATAATGGTTTGATATATTAAAATAACAGTTTGTGAATTGTTTGTGGGAGGGGATAATTTCAGCAACTGGGTCACTCATTCTTCTTGGCATATCCATGATCTGAAAATCTCATGGAATCTCTCGCTCCTTTTTTTTTCTTTTTGGAAATCTCAGTCCTCTGCTTTTCGATTTTTTCTTTGGTAGTTGTATTATAAAGATAAGAATATAGGAATAAACGTAAAGCAAATTAAAAGTTCCAGTATGTATAATGGAGAAAGCCAAATATTAGATCAGGAGCCATTGATGGTGTTTGAAATCTAGAAACTATAAATTTATTACTTTTTCTAAATACATTTGATTTAATAAGCATGTTATATGCTACTGAATCTTTCTAATTTTATGTAGTAAGTAGGCTCATGCCTGTCTTTTTTTTTCACATCTTTCTTGGAGTATAAGTGCGTTACAATGTTGTGTTAGTTTCTGCTGTACAACAAGTGAATCAGCTATATGTATACATATATCCCCATAGCTCGTCCCTCTTGAGCCTCCCTCCCACACAAAGCATCGAGTTGATCTTTGCTGCTCTGCAGTTGGTAGTGTATATATGTCAGTGATACTCTCTCAGTTCATCCCAGCTTCCCCTCCCCACCCTGTGCCCTCAAGTCCATTCTCTGCATCTGCATCTTTATTCCTGCCCTGCCACTAGGTTCATCAGTACTGCTTTTTAAAATTCCATATATATGCGTTAGCGTACGATATTTGTTTTTCTTTCTGACTTACTTCACTCTGTATGACAGATTCTAGGTCCATCCACCTCATTACAAATACTCAATTCCATTCCCTTTTAAGGCTGAGTAATATTCCATTGTATATATGTGCCACATCTTCTTTATCCATTCATCTGTTGATGGACATTTAGGTTGCTTCCATGTCCTGGCTATTGTAAATAGAGCTGCAGTGAACATTGTGGTACATGTATCTTTTTGAATCATGGTTTTCTGAGGGTATATGCCCAGTAGTAGGATTGCTGGGTCATATGGTATTTCTATTTTTAGTTTTCTAAGGAACCTCCATACTGTTCTCCATAGTGGCTGTATCAATTTACATTCCCACCAACAGTGCAGAGGGTTCCCTTTTCTTCAAACCCTCTCCAGCATTTATTGTTTCTAGATTTTTTGGTGATGGCCATTCTGACTGGTATGAGGTGATACCTCATTGTGGTTTCGATTTGCATTTCTCTAATGATTAGTGATGTTGAGCGTCTTTTTATATATTTGTTGGCCATCTGTATATCTTCTTTGGAGAAATGTCTTTTTAGGTCTTCCGCCCGTTTTTGGATTGGGTTGTTTTTGTGATATTGAGCTGCATGAGCTGTTTGTATATTTTGGAGATTAATCCTTTATCAGTTGCTTCATTTGCAAATATTTTCTCCCATCCTGAGGGTTGTCCTTTCGTCTTATGGTTTCCTTTACTGTGCAAAAGCTTTGAAGTTTCTTTAGGTCCCACTTGTTTATTTTTGTTTTTATTTTCATTACTCTAGGAGAATGGGTCAAAAAGGATCTTGCTGTGATTTATGTCATAGAGTACTCTACCTATGTTTTCCTCTAAGAGTTTTATAGTGTCTGCCCTTACTTTTAGGTTTTTAATTCATTTTGAGTTTATTTTTGTGTATGGTGTTAGGGAGGGTTCCAATTTCATTCTTTTACATGTAGCTGTCCAGTTTTCCCAGCACCACTTATTGAAGAGGCCGTTTCTTCTCCATTGTATATTCTTGCCTCCTTTGTCAAAGATAAGGTGACATTATATGCATGGGTTTATCTCTGTGCTTTCTATCCTATTCTATTGATCTATATTTCTGTTTTTGTGCAGTACCATGCTGTCTTGATTACTGTAGCTTTGCAGTATAGTCTGAAGTCAGGGAGTCTGATTCCTCCAGCTCCTTTTTTTTCCCTCAAGATTGGTTTGGATATTCGGGGTCTTTTGTGTCTCCATACAATTGTAAAATTTTTTATTCTAGTTCTTTGAAAAATGCCATTGGTAATTTGATAGGGTTTGCATTGAACCTGTAGATTGCTTTGGGTAGTATAGTCATTTTCACAACATTGATTCTTCCAATCCAGGAGCATGGTATATCTCTCCATCTGTTTATGTTATCTTTGATATCTTTCATCAGTGTTTTATTGTTTTCGAGTACAGGTGTTTTGTCTCCTTAGGTAGGTTTATTCCTAGGTATTTTATTCTTTTTGTTGCAATGGTAAATGGGATTGTTTCCTTAATTTCTCTTTCTGATTTTTCGTTGTTAGTGTATAGGAATGCAAGAGATTTCTGTGCATTAATTTTGTATCCTGCAACCTTAGCAAATTCATTTATTACTTCTATTAGTTTTCTGGTGGCATCTTTAGTATTTTCTATGCATAGTGTCATGCCATCTGCAAATAGTGACAGTTTCACTTCTTTTTTCCCAGTTTGGATTCCTTTTATTTATTTTTCTTCTGATTCCTGTGGCTAGGACTTCCAATATTGTGTTGAATAATAGTGGTGAGAGTGGACATCCTTGTCTTATTCCTGATCTTACAGGAAATGCTTTCAGATTTTCACCACTGAGAATGATGTTTGCTCTGGGTTTGTCATATATGGCCTTTATTATGTTGAGGTAGGTTCCCTCTGTGCCCACTTTCTGGAGAGTTTTTGTGATAAACAGCTGTCGAATTTTGTCAAAAACTTCTTCTGCATCTACTGAGATGATCATATGGTTTTTATTCTTTAATTTGTTAATATGGTATATCACGTTGATTGTTTTGCGTATGTTGAAGAATCCTTGCATCCCTGGGATAAACCCCACTTGATCATGTTGCATGATCCTTTTAATGTGTTGTTGGATTCTGTTTGCTAGTATTTTGTTCAGCATTTTTGCATCTATGTTCATCAGCAATATTGGTCTATAATTTTCTTTTTTTGTGATACCTTTGTCTGGTTTTGGTATCAGGGTGATGGTGGCCTCGTAGAACAAGTTTGGGAATGTTCATCTCTCTGCAATTTTTTGGAAAAGTTTGAGAAGGGTAAGTGTTAACTCTGCTCTAAACGTTTGAAAGAATTTGCCTGTGAAGCCATCTGGTTCTAGACTTTTGTTTGTTGGAAGATTTTTAATTACAGTTTCCATTTCATTACCTGTGATTGGTCTCTTTATATCTTCTAATTCTTCCTGGTTCAATCTTGGAAGGTTGTACTTTTCCACAAATTTGTACATTTCTTCCAGATTGTCCATTTTATTGGCATAAAGTTGCTTGTGGTAGTCTCTTATGATCTTTTGTATATCTGCAGTGTCAGATGTAATCTCTTTTTTCATTTCTAATTTTATTAGAGTCCACTCCATTTTTTTCTTGATGAGTTTGTCTAAAGTTTCTCAATTTTGTTTATCTTCTCAAAGAATGAACTTTTAGTTTTGTTGATCGTTGCTATTGTTTTCTTCATTTCTATTTCATTTATCTCTGCTCTGATCTTTATGATTTCTTTCCATCTACTAACTTTGGATTTTCTTTGTTCTTCTTTTTCTAGTTGCTTTAGGTGTAAGGTTAGATTGTTTATTTTAGATTTTTCTTGTTTCTTGAAGTGAGCTTGAATTGCTGTGAACCTCTCCCTTAGAACTGCTTTGGGCCATTGTGTTTTCATTGTCATTTGTGTCTAGGTATTTTTTAATTTCTTCTTTGATTTCTTCAGTGATCTCTTGGTTATTTAACAGCACACTGTTTAGCCTCCATGTATTGTGTTTTTTACTGTTTTTTTACCTGTAATTGATTTCTAATCTCATAGCCTTGTTATTAGAAAAGATGCTTGATACGATTTCAATTTTCTAAATTTCCAAGGCTTGATTTGTGACCCAAGATGTGAGCTCTTCTGGAGAACACTCCATTCCATGTGCACTTGAGAAGAAAGTGTATTCTTCCACTTTCAGGTGGAATGTCCTAAAAATATCAGCTAAGTCTCTCTGGTTATTGTGTCATTTAAAGCTTCTGTTTCCTTATTTATTTTCTGTCTGGATGATCTGTGTATTGGTGTAAGTGGGGTGTTAAAGTCCCGTACTATTATTGTGTTACTGTCAGTTTCTCCTTTTATGGCTGTTAGCATTTGCCTTATGTATTGAGGTGCACAATACATATGAGCATGTATGGTGCATACATGTTGCACCATATATTGAGTGCATAAATATTTATAATTGTTATGTTTTCTTCTTGGATTGATCCCTCAATCATTATGTAGTATCCTCACTTATCTCTTTTAACAGTCTTTATTTTAAAGTCTATTTTATCTGATATGAGTATTGCTACTCCAGCTTTCTTTTGATTTCCATTTGCATGGAATATCTTTTTCCATACCCTCACTTTCAGTGTGTATGTGTCCCTAGGTCTGAAGTGGGTCTCTTGTAGACAGCATATATATGGATGCTGTTTTTGTATCCATTTAGCCAGTCTATGTCTTTTGGTTGGAGCATTTAATCTGCTTACATTCAAGGTGATTATTGATATGTATTTTCCTATTACCATTTTCTTAATTGATTCGGGTTTGTTTTTGTTGGTCTTTTTCTTCTCTTGCGTTACCCACTTAGAGAAGTTCCTTTAGCACTTGTTGTAAAGCCAGTTTGGTGGCGCTGAATTCTCGTAGCTTTTGCTTGTCTGTAAAGCTTTTGATTTCTCTGTCGAATCTGAATGAGATCCTTGCTGGGTAGAGTAATCTTGGTTGTAGGTTTTTCCCTTTCATCATTTGAAATATGTCCTGCCACTCCCTTCTGGCTTGCAGAGTTTCTGCTGAACAGCTGTTAACCTTATGGGGATTCCCTTGTATGTTATTTGTTGCTTTTCCCTTGCTGCTTTTAATATTTTTTCTTTGTATTTAATTTTTGATAGCTTGATTAATATGTGCCTCAGCTTGTTTCTCTTTGGGTTTATCCTGTATGGGACTCTCTGTGCTTCCTTTCCCATGTTAGGGAAGTTTTTCACGATAATCTCTTGAAATATTTTCTCAGTCCCTTTCTTTTTCTCTTCTTCCTCTGGGACCCCAGAATTTGAATGTTGGTGCATTTAGTGTTGTCCCAGAGGTCTCTGAGACTGTCCTCAATTCTCTTCATTTTATTTCCACCATTTTATCTTCCAGCTCACTTATCAGTTCTTCTACCTCAGTTATTCTGCTATTGATTCCTTCTATTTTTAATTTCAGTTGTTATTTTTTTCATCACTGTTTGTTTGTTCTTTAGTTCTTCTAGATCCTTGTTAAACGTTTCTTGTATTTTCTCCATTCTGTTTCCGAGATTCTGGATCATCTTTACTATCATTACTCTGAATTGTTTTCCAGGTAGGTTGCCCATTTCTTCTTCATTTATTTGGTCCTGTAGGTTTTTACCTTGCTTCTTCGTCTGTAACATATTTTTTTGTCGTTTCATTTGTTTGTGTTTTTTTTGATGGGTGGGGCTGTATTCCTGTCTTACTGGTTGTTTGGTCTGAGACATCCAGCACTGGAGTTTTCAGGCAGTTGGGTAAAGCCAGATCTTGGTGCCAAGATGAGGACCTCCAGGAGCACTCACTCTGAATAATATTCCCTGGGGCCTGAAGTTCTCTGTTAGTCCAGTGGTTTGGACTCGGTGCTCCCGCCACAGGAGCTGGGGCCTGACCTCCAGCCTGGGAACCAAGATCCTGCAAGCCACATGGCATAGCAAAAAGAAAATAAGCAAAAAAGGAGCAGTATAATAACAAAGAATAAAAAATAAAATAAAATTAGAAAATTAAAAAATATATTAGGAAAATAAAAATATAATTGAAACAACTGCAAGAAGGTAAAACAAAACCACAAGAGAAAAAAAAGGGGGGGGGGACAAGCCAAAAGGAGCAGAACAATAACAAAGTATAAAGAATAAAGTAAAATTAGAAAATTAAAAATTTACTAGAAAAATAAAAATATAAATGAATTAACACAACAAAGTAAAACAGAACCCCAACCTAAAAGAAGAAAAAAGAAAGAAAACAAAAAGGCCTTGGCTATGCGGGGCAGAGTTTAGGTGGGGGGGTGGAACTTAGGCAGGGGTGGGGTTTAGGGTGGGGCGGGGCGTAGGCAGGGGGTAACGTTTGAGCATGGGGCGGGGCCTAGGCTCAGGACCCACACAGCTGGAAAAGGCCTTGGGGAGGGCCCTAAGCAGGTGGACGTTCAAGCATGGGGCGGGGCCTCTGCTTTGGACCTGTGCAGAAGGGGAAAGGCAGCACATCCAAAGCGGGGCCTCCAGAGGATGGGGTTCTGGAGTTTGGAGATAAGGCCCTGGATGAGGGTGTGTGGGTGGGGTTTAGGCCCAGCGTGGTTGAAGGGAGTCTCAGAGGGCGTCTCTGATGTAGAAGCAGGGCCCTGGTTGGGGGTGTAGGGGCGGGACCTGGGCTGTACGAGGTAGGAGGGAGGCACCGAGGGCAGAGGATTAAGCCTGAGAGCCCTACAGGCTCCCCATTGCCTAAGGGGACAGGGGAAGCAGGTGTTTCCTTCCATTCTTCTGCTCCCCTCCCCCAACAGGCTCTCCCCCATCACTGCTGGACTCCTAACTGTGGATGGGTCCTGCTGGGTGTAGGAACTCCTCCTCTTCCCCATCCGCCCCTTAGGGGTGTTGCTCTGATAGGTCTGGCCTTTACTTTTGTTCCCCCTTCCTTCTCTCTCACTCCCTCAGGACCCATGCATCTTGAAGGGGCCTCGGTGGGCAAAGGATCAGGCCTGGGATCTCAGCAGGCTCCCGGGGGCCCAGGTGGGCAGGAAACCTGGCCATGCTCCCTTTTGATCCTCTGCCCTCCCAGTGGTCCCCCAATTTCCCCCTTCGGGCGTGGGGTCCCTTCCCCTCCCCCAGCCACCCCTCAGGTGTGCCAGTCCCATCCCACCTCCTCTTCTCCTCCCCCCTCACTCCCCCACATGCCCCACGTCCTTCCTGGTCGCTGGTGCTTCCTTCCATCCCCTTAGGTGTCCGTGGTCCTCCACTGGTGCCTGGTAGGTGCCCTAGTTGTGCAGAGATGCGAATTCTGCGTCCTCCTAGTACGCCATCTTGACTCAGCTTTGCCTGTCTTTTTTTGAATTTCTTAACTGTTGTAAAAAAAAAAAAATCCTCCATATCTTAATGCTTAATAATAAAATTTTGTTTCTTGCTGACATCAGTCAAGAGCAGGTCAGGAAGGTGGTCTCTCTGCTTTATACAGTAAACTAGGGACCTGGGCTCCTTCCAGCCTGTAGCTTTGTCCTCTTCTATATGCTTAAGCTCTCTGTCTTCAGTTGATAAATGGGAAAAGAGAGAGACAGCATGGAGAATGCACACCTGCTTTTAACCATGTCCGCCAGGAAATGACATATGTCACTTCCACTCAGATTCTATTGGTGAGAAATGGCGATATGGCACTACTTAGGTGCAAGGAACAAGAAAATGTCTGCCAGTCATATAAATAAGAAAAATACATGGGGTACCAGCAACCTCTGTACAGATCTAATCAAGATGTACTTGTTCAAATCCAGGGACAACTTATGTACTTAAAATAATGTCAGTAAACTGAAAAGAGAATCTACTCCTCCAGGCAGGCAATATATACCAAGGGGAGTCCAGTGGGAGAATCTGAAAAAAACTGTATCAGAAAGGCTACCACTGACACTAAATCAAAAGACTTGTTTTCTGATACATAATCTAGCATGAGTTCCTACAAAAAAGGAGAATTAAAACAAATAAATTAGAGAGAAAACCAATTTCCTTTATGTTTAACTCACAAGATACTCTCTTTTTTCAATATCTGTAATCTAAGATGGGGCGAGGATAATTACATGACATCTGGGTGCCACCCTTAGCAAATTTTATGAAACTTTGTGATATTTACTCTCATTTTTGAAAGAAAAATGATTCAAAAAGAAATATAAAGCAGAACCTGCTTAATTATATTTTGAAAATTCTTAAATTCTTTAAACTTCCTTCATCAATTGTAAATCTTAGGATTATTTTAAAACAAACTCAATGGGTTGGCCTGAGGAAAAAAGAAGAGAGAGATCAATTGTAGGTGACTTAAAGATTGAGCTTAAGTTTTCCTTTCCTGCTCAGTATCAGTTTAAATAATCAGTTTATTGAGGGAAGAAATCCAGGGCCATTGCTGCAGCCTGCTTGATATTTCTACTTTCACCTGAATGCAGGGAGTGTGTGTGTGTGTGTGTGTGTGTGTGTGTACATATGTAAACAATTTTGTACCTATTGTAGGAAAATAGGAGACACAGACAGCAGAGGGGGTGAGAAAATCTAATTAAAGATAGAATATTAAAATGTGGCAACTCTTACCTGAACTTAGCATGTTATTTTGTGTAAATATAAGCATGTCCACTTAAAAATCAATTTTTAAAAATTAAGCATATTTAAGGAGTTAATCAAAATGTTTTTCTTGTAAAGAACCAAGTGTAATGCTGTAAAAAGTATGATGTAGCACTATTACTTTAAAATACATACAGTCATTTGAATAATATAATTTTATGTTAAATGTCATCCAATTCTATTTGAATGAGATAATCTCATTTGTAATTAGCAGCATTCAGTTAATCTTCTAAAAAGTCACTTAGAAAACTTTTGTCATTTTGATGATTCAGCCTTTTCCTTTCAATTTTTTAAACTAATGATTCACTTGCACATACTTTCTTTGTAAATAATACAAAGATAAAATTATAATCCAGCCAGGATTGTTGTATCACAAACATCCAAAGCTAAGGGTGCTTAGGTCCACTGCATCTCCTCCCTTGTGCTCACTGATGATAGAATCCCCTCCACGTGCAAAGGCTGGGCAAGCTCACGTTCAGTTAGTTGTGTCCCACAGTCTAAAGCCAGTGAGAAAAGCTTGCATGAAATGAATCGGGTACACCAGCTTTTCCTTAGTGAAGTCCTCACTACCGATTTCTGATTTCTGTCTGTGTAATTCAGTCCCAGATCAGCAGTCATGTCCAGTATAAAAACATATCCAAATCCTAATATATGTGTTTGAATAGCTGCTCTTTTGTGCTAGCTACTGTTGTGAATTAATTATACCATCCCTCTCCCTTATTTGTGAAGATATTTGAAAGAAGATATAGTGCTATATTTAGTTGAATTTATAATTGCATTACACTGAAGAAAGCATTAAAATCAATTACTCTGTTACTCTTTGTCTGAGAGTTTTGACTGAATCCACGATTGCAGGGGGAAAAACTTCTCCATTTAAATTATCTATACTGTTTAAATTCACTTATTTTTTTCTGCTTTAAATCCATTAAATATCTTAAGTACAATGCTATTTAAACTAGTTAAATCATTCCTAGATTTGTTTAAACCTGTAACTCAATATATTCAAAACCGAATACATCTTTTATCCCAAGCAGCTTTTCCTATACTTCCCTATTTCTGTTTGTAGGTAGCATGGTACCCCAGGTCACTTATGGCCAAAAATTCAAAGTTATGTTTAACTCTTTAACTTGCCTCATACATTCAATCAATTGGCAAGACCTCTTGTTTCTTCTGCTGCAATGCTTTCCACAACTACTTCTTCTTTCTTTCCTAGATCATCTCCTCAATATCTCTCAATTGCAATAGTGCCCTAGCTTTTTGCATTACCTCTCATGTCTTCTCTCTTATCATAACATTGTATGCTGTTCTCTGGTTGGTCCTGTGGATACATGATTTGGATCATCACACTTCTCTGTGGAAAAGTAGAAAAATATCATAAACTCTTTAGCAGGTTTAAAGACATTGCATTAATCCCACTGAATGCCTACCTTGTCCTGCATTATCTAATACAACTGAGCAAAATATCTGTGACTGATCTATTTCTGAATAATGTTTTGTACCAGTATGGCATTTACGCACTTCTGTCTATAACTCTTAAAACTGATCTAATAACAATATTAAAGTTTCATTCCAATAATGAAGACATTCTGATATATGCATTGTTATAGAGAGGACATGATAGAACAAACCTTTGTGATAAATTATCAAATTGTTTATATCTTATCACAAAAGTGTGGTTGCTGTATTAGATTATTATGTATAATGTAATATGAACTTTGTGATTACTCATATTTTCAAAAATATCATCACCATTGACATCATAATCCTCATTTTTTAATACTTGAGATGACTTTAGTTTACATTAGTTTCCGTGCAGATTAGTATTGATCAACATAACCTTCTCTCATGCTAATAAAGCTCTAAGCTTTACCCAGTGTTGCAGATTGTCTTCCCCCAGAAGCAGTATCTGAGACAATTTAGCATGCAGAAAATTTATTAGAGAACGTGCTTGAGATCAATACCTTTGAAAGAGAGATGATGAAATTAGGATTGAAAAGAGGGACGAGTAGAGCTATGATTTAGCCTCAACAAAAGCCTCTTTTGATCTCCCAAGAAGTACTGGAGCTGGAATGGCATTTCAGAGTTTTCTTGAGCCTTTATACTCCATGTTAATCAATCACTGGATGTCACACGACCTTGGAAGGACTTTCCACCTTGAGTATAGTAGCTAGACAGTCCCTAGGGAAGGATGAGGGCTGAGGGCAGTCTTTCTGCAGTACTCCCAGCAGGTGGTTATAAAGGCTTCATTTCTTTTCTTTTTTTTGGCACGGGCCTCTCACTTGTTGTGGCCTCTCCCGTTGCGGAGCACAGGCTCCGGACGCTCAGGCTCAGCGGCTATGGCTCACGGGCCCAGCCGCTCCGCGGCATGTGGGATCTTCCCGGACCGGGGCACGAACCCGTGTCCCCTGCATCGGCAGGCGGACTCTCAACGACTGCGCCACCAGGGAAGCCCAAGGCTTCATTTCTGATAGGAGATGTTGATGTTGTTGTTGATGTTGTTGTTGATCACAGCATCCACCTCAGATAAACAGTAATAATTCTGTATGTTGGGATTCTTCGGACATACCTAAGTTACAGTGCCCTATAAACACAATCTGGACTTGAGGGAGCCCTCTTCTGATGCCAGCCATGAAACCATCCACCTGTGAAAAGTCACTATCCCCTGAAACATTAACATATGGGATGATGAAAACAGCTACATCGGAAGTGACGTTCTTAGATTACTTTACAAAGATGCATGAGTAGACTTATTTGTCAAATTAACTTGACATATTGAGATGCTGAGGATATGCCTTTCATGGAAGAGAAAATGTAAAATGTCACTGCAAGGTAGGCTGTCATCAGCATCATATTATGAAAGCAGCATATCTGAACTGGAAATGTAGTGTTTTCTTAGCTCCATCATCTACAGTTTACTGGTGAGGAGAAAGAAGCACTAATGTTCCACTGCTCTCCTGTGGTCGGCAGAATAATGGCTCTCCAAAGGTGCATAAACCCTAACCCTCAGAATCTGTGACTATGTTACCATGCCTGACAAAAGGATTTTTCAGGTACCGGTAAGGTTACAGACCTTGAAATAGAGCATCCTAGATTGTCCAGATGGGCCCAGTTTAATCACACAAACCCTTTAACCACAGAACTTACTCTAGCTAGTCAGAGAGCTGTGACAAAAGAAGAGAAAGGAGAGATTCAAAATGTGAGAGGGACTCTACACATTGTTGCTAACTTTGAAGACAGAGGAAGGAGATAAAAAAACAGAATACAGATGCATCTTGAAGCTAGGAACATTCCTGAGCTGATTAGACAGCAAAGAAGTGAGGACCTGTCCTACAACTTCAAGGAACTGAATTCTGCCAACTATCCAAATGAGTAAGGTCACAAATTCTCCTCTAGGGCCTCCAGAAAGGAACGTGGGTCCGCTGGTGCCTTGATTTTAGCCCAGTGAGATCTGTGTTGGGCTTCTGACCTACTTTCTTACAACTGTAAGAAAATTAATTTGTTTTATTTAAGCTGCTAAGTTTATTGTAACTTGTTATGGCATCAATAGAAGACTAATACAGATTCCCTACATTTCTATAAAAGTAGATCAGACAGTCCGGTGAGATGCAGTAAATTAAAGGCAGGGGAGTTAAATGGATGGGAGCAAGGGAAGTAAATACAGAGAGGCAATGTTAAATGAGAGGGTGCTGTTTAAATGTGTTGAATGGAGCAGTAACAACAAATTTTACACTCATTATTATTTTGCCTAGGTATATTTTTGGCTAGAAGCAAAGACAGTGGTCACAGTTTCACTGCCTTTCTTCCTGGGTATTTCCGAGCAGGTATTTTAGGTGAGTACTGCTTTTGAAACTGCCGAAAACCTATAACGTTGTGAATAATATTGATAGAACTAAAGATCTTCTGGAAGGCAGCTTATCTATATGCATAAAAGCAAAGTCGCCATTTCATTGTCCTACTAGAAAGGAGGACATAGGAAGGAAGGAGGCAATAATTTTTACATGGTGGTTTTATTAGCATAACTAATCTGGGATCTACAGACATGCTACAACTTCAAGGGAGCTAGAACTGCCAGGCCCACCTAGTGTGCAACTTATCAGTAATTCTCTAGTGATTCACTAATAGATTTTCCAATGTATGTACTATATTCAGATGAACAAATACAAAATTTACAGTTTTTGCTTTCCATGACTCATCTAAAGTTTCTTGATCCATCCTCACAAACCCTTATTTTATTCCAATTTGGTAAACTCAGTACTAGGCAACTAAAAACAAACAAAAGCTCAGGTTCTTTCCCTCTGCCTAAAAAATAATCCCTTACCCTATGTCTCTGCCATGGCTGTCCCAATTTGCTGAATGACAGTGTAGCTGAGGCATCAGGGATGGGTGCCTCCTGCTAGAATCTCAGGTAGAAGAGGAAACACTGATTTTTGGCTTTCCTCTTTAACCTCTTTAATAGATCTATCCATTCTAAGACATTATCCTATAGTAGAGAGGCCAGCGTATATGTCTCACCACTTTTCTATACCTTTCCCTGCAAGCTGTTCACTTTCTCTTCCCGTCTCATGGCTGAGATGTTATGTCTTATCCTCCTCTTTCCCAAGGAAGTTTCACTCACCTCCTTTTCCTTGCAACTATAATTGCAGAGAAACAAGCCTGAGAACATGATTTCATAGGGACAACATAAAAAGCACCCAAACAATACTTTAAAAATACTTTTTACCATTGCTCTCTCTCAGTAAGAAAACACTGTGTCCCAACAAAGGGGGGATATGCTCATTTGAGCTCCTTCCAGCTGTCTAAGATGACTGGATCTAGCATTCTAACAGAACCCGGTTTTTTTAATCAACCCCTCCAGAGGTGTGTGTAGGCACATTTTTTAGCTCCTGGGTGAAGTTCTTTCCTCTTCAAACTGAGAAGGACCCTGTGGGACCTTCCTGGAGAGAGACCTCCGTGTCCCTCACCTTTTGTTTGTAGAAAAGCTTTTAGGTTCCTAGGCTTTCCCCAAGGTCCAAAGAGCATATTTAATCAGAGAAGTGAGAAAATGCAGAAACAAAGGGAAACAGTCAAGCAAGACAAAATAATAATAGTTTAGCCATAAAACAAAGCCAAGGGCCTTTAGTTCCTCCTCAAGGGCTATAGACAATACCCTGAGCCACATCCTTGAGTTATTTTGCAGATACTAAAACCCCCACCAAGTGGAAGAAGTGAACTGCCTGCTGACCACCAGCAGGCAAACCCCAGATCTGTTGGAACTAGAAGGTTGACGATTGAGATCCCAAAACATCACCCTGTTATGTCACCATCAGCCAATCAGAGAATTGTGCATGGGCTGATGACACACCCTGTGACCCTCTCCCTTACACTGCCTTTAAAAACCCTTTGCTGGGCTTCCCTGGTGGCGCAGTGGTTGAGGGTCCACCTGCCGATGCAGGGGACACAGGTTCGTGCCCCAGTCCGGGGAGATCCCACATGCCGCTGAGCGACTGGGCCCGTGAGCCATGGCTGCTGAGCCTGGTACATAATAGGTGCTCACAAATATTAGCTTCACTGTTGTTATTGAATTGTTACCGAACATCTCTGTGAATACCTTTAATGATGTGGATGAACACATTATTTCAAAAAGCGGCCTTATTTAATTCTGGACCCCTCTATTTTCTATAACATTCTTATAACTATGTAATGTCCTTCTATCTATAATGTCTAGGCCTGGCCGCTGGAAGCTCATAGAATAACTTAGACTGCCTCCTTTCTACATGCCTACATTTTATATTGTTGAAGAGAACTACATAACCCCACGGAGTCCCCTTTTTTCCAAAGTCAATGTGCTTAGGTCCATCGGTCAGTCCACACGTGGTCCATCTGTCTTCTCTCTATTTTGTGTGCTCTACTTATTGGATTTTGTTGTTGTTATAGCTATTATTTATCTTGGATGTTTTCTTTAATGTTTTTATTTTGTGTTCAACTGTTCCTCTCCATCCCTGGCTAACAGAACAGAATCCAATATTTACAACATACGCTAATAAGCATAGGTCAGACTATCAGTAGGCATCATTTCTCATCTTGTTCTATTTATGCTGCCAAACTTCTATTATTGCTTTTGTTGTTACTAAATCATATTTCTGACTTGCAGTGAATTGGCAATCACCTTAAACCTTTATGATTATATATATATTTTTTTCCCACAAGTGATCCTTTTGATTAACATTTCCCCATTCTATATCTCCATCTTGATTTAGTGGATTCAGAAAGCATTATCTACAGATATAATGAAGGTAGTACATTTCATACAATAGTCTATGACTTTTCATCTGAAGAAAGATAAACAGTACGTGAGGGAAAACACGAATCAGCCATGTGCATGTTGTTTAGTAAGTATTACCATGCAGTTGGGTTCATTTTGTTGGCTAGCTTCCCTTCCTGAGTGTTCTGATTCCCTTCATCTCACAGGCAATCAACATTGTGAGCATCTGTCTCTCTACTGGCCTGAAGACAATCCATCCCATGTTTAATCCAATACTGTTGTTAATGAAGAACAAATTTATTAGCCGAAGTGTTGTGCCATTCATTGTTTCAGTCAAATGCATTCCTGAAATGTGATTTTTAAAAATTTCTCAGGAGAGAGGCAGAGGTTGGCTAGTGTGACATTAGGAGGAATGAAAAGATGATTGGAACTAAATGCTTAGACTAAGCTTGGTTTGATGTGGAACCCAGAAAAAGATTATAATTTCAGGGATTATTTATCGAGTTCACTGCAGAGAAATGTGACAGAAAGTAGAGAAAATGTACTTAAAGTTGCATTGATTTATAATTAATTTATCATAAGTTCTTCTTTTCTACTTAGAATTTATTAGAATACTATCCTCTGAGGTACTTTAAAATATTTGTTTACTCTGGTTCAGATTTTTCTATTAGTGCCAGAGTAAATTCAGGTGAAAAAAATCAATTCACTATGCTTGAGAAGGCATTTAATCTGGTATTCTACTTTTAGTACATTTGCAAAATGTAATAATCTGTATTGTTGAAATTATGACTCTTACTCCAAATACTTCAGAAAAATCTTTTAAAACTTGGTCGCTCAAAACTCAACTTATGAACTTTACAGTTACATATTCAGTTGCTGTAATTAAAGATATTATTCTTTTAATATGTTTTGTTCACAAATTATGTTTTTATCTACATAGGTTATATATTCTTTTTATGTGATTAAAGATTCTCGTAGTTTCGTATATTAGACATTGGGCTAAATTTTCTATTTCATATTTCTTGTGCAAGTATTTATAGTTCAATCCCACACCACTTTGTGGTTATTTTAAAGCCTTTTTTCTGAATTATACTGAGTTAGACCATATACTTTGTTGTACAATAACACTTTTCCAAGTAAATTGGAGCACTATAAGGAATTACTCTGGGGTAAACTAGAGCTCTTCTAGGAAATGTTGAATGTTAAGATTACCCTATCTATGATATGCTCACTTTAGAAATGTTAGAAAATGCAGATAAATAATTAAAAATTACTCACTGTCCCTCAATCTTCTTTTCCTGTTTTGCTCTCTCTTGATAACTATTTGCATCTAGTTATGCATATATGCTTATACATACATTGATACATGCTCATATACATAGTTAATATACACGCATATAATATATATTATAGGATTGGAATCATACCATTTAATTTCTTTTAAAAACATTTCAATGGCTCAGTATTATTCTATTATGTGGATGTGTGTGATGTCTATTTAATTCCCCTGTTATAAAATATTTAGGTTGTTTCCAGCTTTTGATTGTTAATATCACTGTGATGATATCCTTGTACATAACTGTTTGTCTATACCAATGGGTTTTTTTATAATAGATTATTAGAAGTAGAATCATTGGATCAAAAAGTATTAATATTGTAATGTTCTTGACATACTTTTCCAAGTTGATTTTTATAAAAAATTATATGAGTTAGCATTATTGTCAGTCTATAGGAAAGCTACTTTACCACACTTTACCAGTACTGGACGTATCATCATTTATCTTTTATCCTTAGTGAAACTGTAATCATTTCTTTGGAAAAGTGGCAAAAAGTTTTAAATTCACTTAAGTTAAAACATCAAACTACACTTAAGGTTTTAATTTCCATGAAATTTGTTCCAGATGGCTCATAAGTGAGCTGGAGAAATTAAAAACAGACCATTTAAATCAAATTTAATCTATTCTTATGGTCCAGTTGAATACAATGCTTAACAACCAAGCACTTACAAACTGGAAAGAAAGTTTGCTTTTCAGATATAGTCTTTAAAGAAAGAAAGCAGTACTCCCATGGTTCTAAGGCAGATTACCCCCACATTTCTGGTGTTTTACTCTGAGAAATAGGACAGGTAGGAAATATGTTGTTACTGTTCCTTCACGGAACATACTTTGACTACTAGTAGCTACTATATTGGGTTGTTTCTTTGAAGGCATAAGTGTTAAGGCATTTAAGGGACAAGTATCATCTCAAAGAACCATGTAAAGGAGCAAGATATACATTGCAAGATTGTGCCTATTTTCAATGTCCCTTCACCACTCTTATGGCGAAACAGTGCTTAAAAGCATGGGTTCCAGGATTAAATTGCGCAATTTTAAAAGTCCTTGCACTACTCTCAATTAGTTGAGAGATTTTAGGCATCTTTCTTACCTCTGTAAGCCTCAGTGTCTCTGTAAGTAAAATAATTGAAGAGAATAGAAAAGAAGGGAAGAGAAAGGAAAGGAAAAGAAAGAAAAGAATAATATAGTAGCATCCTTTTATAAAGATCATAATGCAGTTATCTCTCTTCCTCTTCCTATTCATTAGAAGAAAGCCAGCCCAATAATTTATAACAGAAGTATGTGTGGGAAAGGGGATAGGTAACATTTTTGGCTTATAATTAAGTATGAACTTTTTCTTGGATGAGATGCACTATGTTACTTTTAAAAATAATGTTCATGAATGCTGTAAATAAAATCAACTCAACATTGTGGTCAGAGTATGATATTTAAAAAACACTGTCTAATCATTGTACATTTTTATCCAACGCATAATAAACATCAAAATCTAAACATATTCACTTCATTTTTATGTTAAATTGTCATAATAAAAGTCTTTAGGAAATTCCCCATACACACACTAACACTCTCCTTTGTTCATCTTCCTAAGTGCATGATAACCACAGAACTTTAAAACTATATCTTATTCAAGAACAGAATTGGTCATTTGCCAGAGATGGTTTCCTCAGGCATCGCTTTGTTAGAGATCATAACAGAAAAACGTCTCAGCAAAATAGGTCCTGTCATAAAAATATAAACTTAGGAAGATCTAGTTTTTTATAGAAAAGACTTGTGAAACCAGGTCAAGTTGCTAAAAGCATAAATAGAATCAGCTTATAAAATGTTTTGATGTATTTTAAACACAGGTGATTCACTCTCTTGTAGGTTATTTTGGTTTTTGTAACTTTCATGGGAAATTAGATTTGGAGAAGCCTACTTTTTTATATAAGTGGGTTAGGCCTAGAAGCACAAATCCTCTGAGACTAAGTTTCGGCCAGTGGAGAAAGATGGAGGAAGACAGGGAGAGCAGTATGAAATTTTGAGTATTGAGAACTAGGAATCATTACAAAACGTGAGTCAACTTCATTAACTTTGGACACCCTTATCCCAAGGAGAAATAAAAATACTGAATTTATTTTTAAAATAATAAAGTGGGAATTCAGCAATCATAGAAAACACAATGGGATCAGAGAAGCTGCTAAGTTAGAGTCTGTCTACACAGAAAAAGAATACAGACCTGGAAATCAGACTATTAAAATCAAAAAGAGATAGTAGATACATTAAAATTTTATATTTTGAATTTATTGGTGGTTTGCATTTGACATTAAAACTGTACTTGATATATAATAACAATTAAAGAATTGAGTGATAGAAGTATCAAAAATTGACTGTTCAATGGAAAAAGAGCCTGGATACTAAAACTTCAGATTAATAAAACACAATCATAGAAGGTTCTTTCTTCAATGTTTTCTCTTTATTACTGTTTTTTTCCAGATTTATTGAGATATTATTGAAATATACCATTGTGTAAGTTTAAGGTGTACAACATATTGATTTGATACACATATATAATTGGAAAATGATTACCATCATAGCCTTAGCTTACACTTCCATCATGTCACATAATTACCATTTCCTTTTTGTAGTAAGAACATTTAAGATCTATCCTTTTAGCAAATTTCAAATATATAATATAGTACTGTTAATTATAATCACCATGTTGACATTAAATTCCCCATATTCATCTTATAACTAAAAGTTTGTACTCTTTGACTAACATCTACCCATTTCTCACATCCCTCAGACCCTGGTAACCACCATTCTGGTCTCTGTTTCTATGAGTTCAGCTTTTTTAGATTCCACATATATTGTGATACCGTACAGTACTTATCTTTCTCTGTCTCACTTATTTCACTTAGCATAATGCACCCAAGGTCCAGCTATGCCGTTACAAAGGGCAGGGTTTCTTTCTTTGTTATGGCTGAATAATATTCCAGTGTATATGTTTACCACATCTTCTTTATCCATTCATCTGTTGAAGGACATTTAGGTTGTTTCCATAACTTGGCTATTATGAATAATACTACAATGAACAGAGGAATGCAGATACATCTTTATGATCCTGTTTTTATTCACTTTGCATATATATGCAGAAGTGGGATGCTCAATCAGGTGGTAGATCTAATTTTGATGTTTTTTAAAAACCTCCATACTGTTTTTTATAGTGACAGGATCAATTTACATTCCCATCAACAGTGCACAATGGTTTCCTTTTCTTCACATTCTCAGCAACATTTGTTATCTCTTGTCTTTTTGAGAACAGGTGTGAGGTGATATTTCACTGTGGTTTTTATTTGCATTTCCCTGGTGATTAGTGATGCTGAGCTCCTTTTCATGTAACTGTTGGCCATTTGTATTTCCTTTATGATTGATTTTAATAGGTTTGAATATGATGTATCTAATATTTATTAATTGATTGATTTACTTATTACTTTCTTATTTATTTACTCATTTTGCTATTAATTTTGCATGATGTTTTCTGAGATTCTTGCATCTGTGTTATGATGTCTTCCATCAAATTTGGAAACATTTTGGCCGTTATCTCTTCAAATATTTCTTCTGCCTGTTCTTTCTCTCCTTCAGAGATTCCATGTTAGGACATTTGACATTGTTCCACAGCTTATGGGTGCTGTGTTCTGCTTTTTTCATCCCACTCTTTTTCTCTTTTTCAGTTTGTATAATTTCTTTTGACTGATATTCAGGTTCGTGGACTCTTGCCCCTGCTGTGGAGAGTCTAATGATAAGCCCATTAAAGGCTTTCTTTATCTCTCACTATACATTTCCATTTGATGTTTTCTTATAGTTTCCCTCTTTTTGCTGAAATTACTTATTGATTATGTATGATATTCACATTTTTCAATAGTCTGTAACATATTACTCATCATAATTTCAAATATTCTGATTATTTACCACCTGTGTCATATCTCAGTCTGGTTCTATTGATTACTTAGTCTCTTAACAGAGCATTGTTGGGTTTTTATTTTGTTGTGTTTGTTTGCTTTTGCTTCTTTGTGGGTCTCAAAACTTTTAGTTAAAATCTGGGCATCTTGTGTAGACAGTAGAGATTGAGGTAGATAGTGTTTATGTCAGGAAGTGGTCAAATGTCACTTTCTGCTAGTTATTTAGTGTGAAGTAAGACTAAAGTAAATAGTATCTTCCCAGAAGCAGACATGGCTTGTCTTCTGAAAGGATTTTAGTGTGGAAGAGTTGAATCAATCTAGTCAAGAGTTTAGCTGAGTGTGGATCTTGTTACTTTGGTTATGCTCAATGCATCACATTCTTCAAATTGCTCTAGCTTACTTTGTGTTTATAATTCATGCTGGTGTGCTTCAGAGTTAGGTCTTCCCTTTGCACCTCACCTTGCGGAAAGTTTCTCTCCAGGTTCTTCCCCCTCCCCAGCAGTAGACTGCTGTTGTTTGTTACTTGGTGCTTACTAGCCTGGCTAGCGGAGGGGTGGAGGAGTGAGGTACAGATGAGTCATACTTTGTTGTGCTGGTTCATCCTCAGGCTTAGGCAGGCATGTGTCCCTGGGTTTCAGGGATGGAAACTTCTGAAGGATCCTGTCTCTCCCATTAGGGGATCTCTAATGGTCAGGCCGAGAACATTTTTCTCTCTCTTCCCTGGGGGTAGAAAGTTCTTTTGTGTTCCCTTCCTCTAACTGCATTGGGTCTTCACCTGTGCTTTAAAAGCGAATGGTTTGTGACTCTTGCCTCAGCAACTTAAAAGGGATTTTTTGTTCTGCTGAAGAAATAGGGGAGAAAGATCTGAGCAGGGCTGTGTACTTTCCCCCTTAGAGGCTGCTGTTACCATCCACTAGGCCTACACCAGGAGGAGGCTTTCTCATATTTTCCCCCATCACCAATCTTTCTTGTGAAAGGTTTCCAGTCTATGGAGAAGAGCTTGAAGATGGAATCAAATTCCTTTTGTGTCACAATCTCATGGTAGTCCATGTTCATTAAAATGTTGAGCTAAATTGTTTTTACCTACGTACATGGCGTCCACCACAGAAAAACAAGTGTTTGTATTCAATCTCTCCTGAGAAGCATCTGTCTTTCCTTAGATTTCATATTAGGTGGTTGTTTTCTAACCTTGGTTGTTCTCAAGAGATATTGTGATTTTCCAGGTAACAGATTTTCGTTGTTGCTGCTGATGCTGTACTATTGTACAGGTACCTGGGAGTGGTATTTTTTCTAGATTTCTCCATCATAAGTAGATGCCAACCACCCATCAAAGTTTGGGGGTTGGATTCTTATAATGTATTGATTTTCTGTCTTTAAATGTCTTTGTCTTTCACTTTCTTTTTGAACATTTTCCTAGTTGGAATAATAATTTGTCCCATAAAGACTTTTTACACTGAGGCAGGAGATTTCAATTCAAATGAGGAAATTAACTCTTCTTGATTAACTTAGGGAGATTCGTAACTAACTTTAAAGTGAAATCCCGTATGAAACATGTCCAAATGTGCTAATGGATTAAGTTAGTTTGGTATTTGCTGGATAACTGGGAGTTTATTTATTTTAAACTATTTCAAAGGGTTTTGATGTTTATATTTTTGGTGATGCTGTTTCCTACTTCATTTGGGGAAATGATGGAATTGTGTTTTCTGAGGAAACCTTTTGCATGAGCAGAGATAAGACCTACTTACAGGACTAAGGAATAATAAATGATCTTATAAACAGTATTTTATTTTACTTCACTGAATTTTATTTTCAGGTAAATGCAAAAATGGTGTTTATTTCTTTTATTTATTCTCAAGGATAAGGCCAAAAAAAACCAAACAAAACAAAACCCACCAAATATTTCTTGAAGAGCAACAGAGTGAATTCATGAACTTATTCTTTCAACTAAGTTTTAATTGAGCACATTCTCTGTGCCCAGGACTTTAACAGACACTCAGATACAATGGTGAGCAAAGAAAGGTAATATCCTTAATCTTGTAAGTTTAGATTCCTTCTAATTAACCCTGGAGCCCCATCAAACATTGATTTTAGAGAGATTCATTAATCATGTAATCACACCAAAATATACATCATCACAAATTGTGAGGATTCCTTCTAATGAAAATTATAAATTTTCGTTAAATAGTATAATGGTCACTGGAGTCAGACTATAGAGGGACTGTCAAAAAAACAGGTCTCTGAGAAAATTACATTTAAAGTGATGAGACTCAGCAAGACCAGGGAAAGAATAGCTACCAAAAGCTGTAAGTATTTCCCTGCTCCCACACAAAGCTAGAAGACATTTAAGTTCTAAACAGTAAGAGTGATAAAACCTGGTTTGACATGTAAGGCATTCAGTGGAGCCCTAGAAGGGTCATGCTTTAATAGTCAGGCTAAACTAGCCCTAGAATAAAGGTGACACCAGACATGCCCTAACAAAACCTGGAAATATGTTTTCAAAAGAAAAAAAAAAAAAGTCTGGAAAAGCTCAAGCTGATCTGTGAGAAACTTAACTGCCTAGTTAATAAAACTGTTTAAAGGAAGATACCAAAAAATAGATACCCAATATAGAATGCTCACAATATCCTAAAATAATGAATAAAATAATAAAATAAAAGCATGAAACAACAACTCCTAAGACAATAGACATAAGGCAAAAAAGGTTGGTGATCCTGAGATATGAGAATAAACTTGATGGACCCTTTCCAGTTTTCTGCCTAGAGAAGCTTTCTAGGTCACAATTTAGGGAGGATGGTAAAGCAAAACCTCCCTGAGTTGAGGATATGGAGCTGGGAGTTCAAGGATGATAAAGCAGCTAAAGTTTGCATGGCAGAGTACCAAAGGGGAGAGATATACACAGAAAAAGAACTCTGTGGGCATGCAGAGAGTACCACTTAAGTGTTCAGTTAATTACCTTTTAGTACATGCATCTGAGAAAATTACCTGCATCTGAAAGGATGCAGGGAACAGTGCCCAGTATCAAAACAAGACCAGGAATGGTACCACATTCCAACAACCAGATTGGAAAGCCTCCAAACTCCCCCAAAATTATTAGAGCATTAGAATTGGTCTTGTGTCAGTAAGGAAAAAAATAGACCTGGATTAAATGCATCTCTGATTCCACCTAGCAAAGTTAAAAAGCAAGACCTGAAAGAATCAAATTGTGCCCAAATAACTTATGTGCATCCCAAAATAAATCTCATTATTTTTAAGAATACAATACTATCCATCAAAAAAGGAAAAAAATTACAAAATCTGTTGTTGAATCAAAAATCATCAGCCATGGAAGAAAGCAAAACAGTATAACTCATACTAAGGAAGAAAATATCAATCAATCAAAGCTAAGTATGCAGATAACAGGATTAATAGAGAAAGACATCAAAACCGTTTTTTATTGCATGGGGTCTGTTCTGTGCAATGTACAATAGTTGGCAAAATCCGTGGCCTCTACCATTAAAAGCCAGTACGCCCTCCCCTCATTGCAACAACCAAAAATTTATCCAGCTATTGCCAAAGTCCTCTCAAGGGGTAAAATTGCTCCAGACTTAGAAACATTGGCCTCGGGAAGTATTGTGTAATGTAGAAACAAGTAATTTAGTAAAAAGACATAAATCAACCTATTAGAACTGAAAACTATACTACCTGAGATGAAAAATACACTGGATGAGATTAATGGCATGTTAGATATTGCATAAGATGAGATTATTTGAGTGAAGATATAGCAATAGAAATTAACCAAGAATAAAATCGGGAGAAATAATAGAGCATAGGTGAACTATGGGAAGCTTTCAAGTGACCAAATATACATATAATTGGAGTCTCCAAAGGAGAGAAGACAGGAGGGAGAAAAAATAAATAAATAATGGGCCCCAAATTGTCCAAATATCTTGAAAACTACTAACCTAAAATTCAAGGTGCAATGAAACCTAAGCACAAGAAACACAAAGAAAACTACACTAAGACACATCATAATCAATTTGCTTAAAACTAGTGATTAAAAAAGAAAAACAATAAAAACACAAAAGCATCCAGAGGAAAAAAGACACATTACATACAGAGGAAAGTAGATAAGGATGACAGTAGATTTCTTGTTCAAAATAATGAAATCTAGGAGACAGTGGAGCAAAATCTTTAAAGTTGTAAAATGAACAGAACAAAACTTGTCAACCCAAAATTCTTTATCTGGTGATAATATCTTTCAAAAAGCAAAACAAAATAATTTTTCAGACACACAAGAGTTGAAAGAATTCTTCACAGGAGATTTTCACATAAAATGTTAATGCAAGTTCTTCAAGAAACAGCAAAATAATCCACATAGAAACCTGGCCTCCACAAAGTAGTGAAGAGCACAAGAGATGGTAGGTAAATGCATAGGTAAAATAAAGACTTTCAGAGGAGACTTTCAAGATGGTGGAGGAGTAAAATGTGGAGATCACCTTCCTCCCCACAAATACATCACAAATACATCTACATGTGGAACAACTCCTACAAAACACTTACTAAACGCTGGCAGAAGACCTCTGACTCCCCAAAAGGCAAGAAACTCCCCCACGTACCTGGTTAGGGCAAAAGAAAAAACAGAGACAAAAGAATAGGGACAGGACCTGCACCTCTGGGAGGAAGCTATAAAAGAGGAAAAGTTTTGACACACTAGGTAGGAAGCCCCTTCACTGGCGGAGACAGGGGTGGAGGGGGGAAGCTTTGGAGCCATGGAGGAGAGCGCAGCAACAAGGGTGCACAGGGCAAAGTGGAGAGATTCCTGCACCGAGGATGGGTGCTGACCAGCACACACCAGCCCGAGAGGCTTGTTTGCTCACCTGCCAGGACGGATGGGGGCTGGGAGCTGAGGCTCCAGCTTTGGAGGTCAGATCCTAGGGAAAGGACTGGAGTTGGCTGCGTGAACACAGAGTGAAGTGGGCTAGTCCACCACAGCTAGCAGGGACGGAGTCCGAGAAAATATCTGGACCTGCCTAAGAGGCAAGAGACCATTGTTTCGGGGTGCGCGAGGAGATTCAGAGAGTTTTATGTCAAATGTCAAGAAAGAAAGAAAACTGTACAGGCCTATATCACTGATGAACATGGATGCAAAAACCCTCAACAAAATACTAGCAAACAGAATCCAAGAGCACACTACAAGGATCATATACCATGATCAAAAGGGGCTTATCCCAGAAATGCAAGAATTCTTCAATATACGCAAATCAATCAATGTGATAAACCATATTTACAAACTGAAGGAGAAAAACAATATGATCATCTCAATAGATGCAGAAAAAGCTTTTGACAAAATTCAGCACCCATTTATGATACAAACCCTCCAGAAAGTAGGCATAGAGGGAACTTACCTCAACATAATAAAGGACATAAATGAAAAACCCACAGCCAACATCATTCTACATGGTGAAAAACTGAAACCATTTCCTCTAAGATCAGGAACAAGACAAGGTTGTCCACTCTCACCACTATTATTCAACATAGTTCTGGAAGTTCTAGCCATGGCAATCAGAGAAGAAAAAGAA
The DNA here is from genome assembly GCF_951394435.1 of Stenella coeruleoalba. NCBI lineage: Eukaryota > Metazoa > Chordata > Mammalia > Artiodactyla > Delphinidae > Stenella > Stenella coeruleoalba. Next base: position 38,773,501 of record NC_137151.1, on the reverse strand, counting down.
ATAAAAGGAATAAAAATTGGAAAACAAGAAGTAAAATTGTCCTTGTTTTCAAATGACATGATAGTACACATAGAGAATCCTAAAGATGCTACCAGAAACTACTGGAGCTAATCAATGAATTTGTTAAAGTAGCAGGATACAAAATTAATGCACAGAAATCTTTTGCATTCCTATATATGTAATGATGAAAAATATGAAACAGAAATTAAGGAAATACTCCCATGTACCATTGCAACAAAGAAAATAAAATACCTAAGAATAAACCTACCTAAGGAGACAAAAGACCTGTATGCAGAAAAGTATAAGACACTGATGAAGTAATTAAAGATGATACAAACAGATGGAGAGATATACCATGTTCTTGGATTGGAAGAATCAACATTGTGAAAATGACTATACTACCCAAAGCAATCTACAGATTCAATGCAATCCCTATCAAACTACCAATGCCATTTTTCACAGTAATAGAACAAAAAATTTCACAATTTGTATGGAAACAAAAAAAACCCTGAATAGCCAAGCAATCTTGAGATAAAAAAGAAACAGAACTGGAGGAATCAGGCTCCTGGACTTCAGACTATACTACAAAGCTACAGTAATCAAGACAGTATGGTACTGACACCAAAACAAATATAGATCAATGTAACAGGATAGAAAGCTCAAAGATAAAATCACGCATATATGGTCACCTTATTTTTGATAAAGGGGGCAAGCGTATACAATGGAGAAAAGGCAGCCTCTTCAATAAGTGGTGCTGGGAAAACTGGACAGCTACATGTAAAAGAATGAAATTCGAACACTCCCTAACACCATACACAAAAATAAACTCAAAATAGATTAAAGACCTAAATGTAAGGCCAGACACTATCAAACTCTTAGAGGAAAACATAGGCAGAACACTGTATGACATAAATCACAACAAGATCCTGTTTGACCCACCTCCTAGAGAAATGGAAATAAATACAAAAATAAACAAGTGGGACCTAATGAAACTTAAAATCTTTTGCACAGCAAAGGAAACCATAAACAAGACAAAAAGACAACCCTTAGAATGGGAGAAAATATTAGCAAATGAAGTAAACAGAAAAGGATTAATCTCCAAAATTTACAAGCAGCTCATGCAGCTCAGTATCAAAAAAACAAACAACTCAATCCAAAAATGGGCTGAAGACCTAAACAGACATTTCTCCAAAGAAGGTATACAGATTGCCAACAAACACATGAAAGAATGCTCAACATCACTAATCATTAGAGGAATGCAAATCAAAACTACAGTTAGGTATCACCTCACACCAGTCAGAATGGCCATCATGAAAAAATCTACAAACAATAAATGCTGGAGAGGGTGTGGAGAAAAGGGAGTCCTCTTGCACTGTTGGTAGGAATGTAAATTGATATAGCCACTATGGAGAACAGTATGGAGGTTCCTTAAAAAACTAGAAATAGACATACCATATGACCCAGCAAGCCCACTACTGGGCATATACCTTGAGAAAACCATAATTCAAAAAGAGTCATGTACCAAAATGTTCATTGCAGCTCTATTTACAAGAGCCAGGATGTAGAAGCAACCTAAGTGTCCATTGACAGATGAATGGATAAAGAAGATGTGGCACATATATACAATGGAATTTCTCAGCCATAAAAAGAAGTGAAATTGAATTATTTGTAGTGAGGTGGATGTGCCTAGAGTCTGTCATACAGAGTGAAGTAAGTCAGAAAGAGAAAAACAAATACTGTATGCTAACACATATATATGGAATGTAAACAAAAATCGTTCTGAAGAACTTAGGGGCAGGACAGGAATAAAGAGAATGGACTTGAGGACATAGGGACGGGGAAGGGTAAGTTGGGACAAAGTGAGAGAGTGGCATGTACTTATATATACACTACCAAATGTAAAATAGATATCTACTGGGAAGCCACTGCATAGCACGGGGAGATCAGCTCGGTGCTTTGTGACCACCTACGGGGGTGGGTTAGGGAGGGTGGAAGGGAGATGAAAGAAGGAGGAGATATGGTGATATATGTGTATGTATAACTGATTCACTTTGTTATAAAGCAGAAACTAACACACCATTGTAAAGCAATTACACTCCAATAAAGACGTTAAAAAAGAAGAGACTTTCTTTTTTTTAGTTAAATTTCTTTAAAAGATAATTAACTGTTTTTGGAGAAACTAATAATATATCATGGGGTTTATAACATTATGAGGAGGTAAAATGTCTGACTATAATATCACAATGCCTGAGAGAGAAAAATGTAAAGTATACTGTCTTAAGGGACTGATTTTATTCATGAAGTAATGTAATATCACTTGAAGGTAGACTGTTGCAAGTTAAGCATGTATATTGTAAACCTTAAAGTAACCACTAAAATAACACAACAAAGAGTTATAGCTAATCAGCTTACAAAGCAGTTAAAACAGGATCATAAAAATGCAATCCAAAAGAAGGCAGAAATAGAGGGAAGAAAGGTATATGGGATGGACAGAAATTAAATAGCAAGATGGTGGATTTAAACCAACCCATGCCATTAATCACATTAAATATAAGTGGTTTTAAACACTCCAATTAAAAGCCAGAGGTTTTTAGGTTGGATAAAAAATAAGATCCAAACCTGGGCTTCCCTGGTGGTGTAGTGGTTAAGAATCTGCCTTCCAGTTCAGAAGACACGGGTTCGAGCCCTGGTCTGGGAAGGTCCCACATGCTGTGGAGCAACTAAGCCCGTGTGCCACAACTACTGAGCCTGCACTGTAGAACACGTGAGCTACAACTACTGAAGCCTGTGTGCCTAGAGCCCATGCTCTGCAACAAGAGAAGCCACCACAGTGAGAAGCCCGCACACCACAATGAAGAGTAGCGCCTGCTCGCCGCAACTAGAGAAAAGCCCACATGCAGCAACGAAGACCCAATGCAGCCAAAAATAAATAAATTAATTAATTTAAAAAAAGAGTTCCAACTCTCTACTGCTTAAAATAAACCCATTTTACATATAAAGAATATAATAGATTACAGGTGAAAAAATGGATAAAGACATAGGATGCTAACATTAATAAAAAGAAAGAAAGCAAATATCAGATAAATAGATTTCAGAGCAAAAATACAGCAAAACTAAGACACTTTATGGTAAACAAATAATGAGAGAATTTATTGTAGCACACTTGTATTACAAGAAATGTACAAGGAAGTCTTTGGGCTGAAAGAAATGATACCAGCTAGAAACCTGGATCTTTTATTTTTTATTTATTTATTTATTTTAATTAATTAATTAATTTATTTATATTTGGCTGTGTTGGGTGTTCGTTTCCGTGCGAGGGCTTTCTCTAGTTGCAGCAAGCAGGGGCCACTCTTCATTGTGGTGCGCGGGCCTCTCACTATCGCAGCCTCTCTTGTTGCGGAGCACAGGCTCCAGACGCGCAGGCTCAGTAGTTGTGGCTCACGGGGCTAATTGCTCTGCAGCATGTGGGATCTTCCCAGACCAGGGCTTGAACCTGTGTCCCCGGCATTGGCAGGCAGATTCTCAACCACTGCGCCACCAGGGAAGCCCTGGATGTTTTAAAAGATAATTCTTTAAAGGGAACATAAAAACAATGTATTGCAAGTTTATAAAATATGTCGAAATCAAATGTGTGATAGAAATATCATAAAGAATGATACATATACTGGAATAATGTTATTTGAAGCTAGACTGATAAGTTAAAGATACATATTGGAAGCTTGAGGACAACAGCTAAGAGATAGGAAGAGTTATAATTAACATGACCACAGAGTGAACAAAGTGAAATAATAAAAAAAAAAACTTAAGTAATCTTAAAGAAAACAGGAAATCAGAAACAAAATGGAATATATAGGAAGATCATAGATGTAATTAACCAAAATAGGTCTGTAATTATTTTTAATGCAAGCAGTTAAAGCACTTCAGTTAAAGGACAGAAGATGTTGGTTTGGATAAGAATGCAAGATTCAACTATATGCAACTTACCAGAAACCCACTTTAAATATAAAGATAGAGGTTAAAAGCAAAGGATAGGAAAAATTAAACAGAACAAACTTTACTGATAAGATAAAGGGAATACTTTAATAACAGATAAAATAGACTGCAGGACAAGGAATGTTTCCAGAGATAAAATGAGATATTTCATAATAATAAAAGGTACAATTTATCAAAAAAAAAATCTTAAATTGTATATACCCTATAAAAGAGCTCCAAGCTACATGAAGAAAAAACTGACAGAACTAAAATTAGAAAGTGACATATCCACAATTATAGGTGGAGATTTCAATACTCCTCTCCCAGTTATTGATAGAACAAGTAGACCAAAAATCAATAAGCATATAGGAGACTTTAACAACACTATAATCTAACCTGACCTAAAGACCATTTACAGAATACTCTACCCAACAACAACAGAATGCACATTCTTTTCAATTGCACATGGAACATTTACTGAGACAGAACTTAGGCTGGGCTACACAAGTCTCAATAAATCACCTAACCTAGTCTCATAGCGTTGTGGTCGGAAAAGATACTTGATACAATTTCAGTTTTCTTAAATTTACCAAGGCTAGATTTGTGACCCAATATATGATCTATCCTGGAGAATGGTCCATAAGCACTTGAGAAGAAAGTATTCTGTTGTTTTTGGATGGAATGTCCTATAAATATCAATTAAGTCCATCTTGTTTAATGTATCATTTAAAGCTTGTGTTTCCTTATTAATTTTCATTTTCGATGATCTGTCCATTGGTGAAAGTGGGGTGTTAAAGTCCCCTACTATGATAGTGTTATTGTCGATTTCGCCTTTTATGGCTGTTAGCACTTGCCTTATGTATTGAGGTGCTCCTATGTTGGGTGCATAAATATTTACAATTGTTATATCTTCTTCTTGGATTGATTCCTTGATCATTATGTAGTGTCCTTCTTTGTCTCTTGTAATAGTCTTTATTTTAAAGTCTGTTTTGTCGGTTATGAGAATTGCTACTCCAGCTTTCTTTTGATAGGGGCAGGACAGGAATAAAGAGGCAGACAAAGAGAATGGACTTGAGGACATGGGAGGGGGAAGGGCAAGCTGGGACAAAGTGATACCAAATGTAAAATAGATAGCTAGTGGAAGCAGCCGCATAGCACAGAGAGATCAGCTTGGTGCTTTGTGACCACCTAGAGGGGTGGGATAGGGAGAGTGGGAGGGAGATGCAAGAGGGAGGGGATATGGGGACATATGTATATATATAGCTGATTCACTTTGTTATAAAGCAGAAACTAACACACCATTGTAAAGCAATTATACTCCAATAAAGACTTTAAAAAAAAAAAAGCACAATAGATGATTTTTACAAAAAAAAAAAAATCACCTAACGTTCATATGAAATACATACTGTTTTTTTTTTTGTTTGTGTGTGGTATGCGGGCCTCTCACTGTTGTGGCCTATCCCGTTGCAGAGCACAGGCTCTGGACGCGCAGGCTCAGCGGCCATGGCTCACAGGCCTAGCCGCGCCGCGGCATGTGGGATCCTCCCGGACCGGGGCACGAACCCGTGTCCCCTGCATCGGCAGGCGGACTCTCAACCACTGCGCCACCACGGAAGCCCACATACTGTTTTTAACTTTTATTTTATAGGTGAAGAAACAGAGGGAAATGAAAGTTAAATAAGTCAGTTGTTAAGACTCCAAAATGGTATTTGAACATGATAATATTTCCGAGCTCATGAGCTTTAAGTTATTTAAAATATTTCTCCAGGCCACCATCTTTACTTTCTGTGAGGATCATGAAGTAGATAGATTCATAGGGAATAATTACAAAACAATTGCAAAACTCTGATAATCTGCGTGGGTTTGTAAGACTCTAAGGCATATTTGCCAGATATTGTCTTGATTTATGCCTCTTGTCCTAGCATAATTTTTAATAGTGCCCATTTCACTCACAAAAGTGTTTAGGTTTAGATTATAAATAATGTGGTCTCAAATCTAATAGGCTTTTTTATTTACTAAATTCAAGGCAGACTTTTAGAAATTACCATACTCTGGCCAGTCACATGGAGAAAAAGCAATAAAAGAGAAATGAGCATTGGAAGAGCCTGATCTGCTAAGGTCAACCCTGGGAAATTGGCATCCCTGCTACTTAGGAAAAGGAAGAAGATGTTCGTTTTCCTTTCTTGATGGAATGAATTATGGACAATTACCCTTTAAACTATGCTGATAGAAAGCCAAAGTGGGGTGGGGGTGGGAATTGATGGAGAGGAATGTATTCTACTCATCTGAATGAACTTTTAACAGAGCCAACCATTGCCATCAACTCTGACCCTTTCAAACCTGATTCCTGATTCCAGAGACATCCCCTAATCGAGCTGCAGTCCCAATGTTCGTATCACTGGCATCATCATAAGGACTTTAGCTTTTCCTTTTATTTGTGAATAGCCATCTATTATAACAAAATGCACATTGCAGTGTAAGGCAGCAGCCTCCAATGTAAACACAACACAAGATGGTTGAATGTCAAAAAAATGATCAGATTTGAATTTAATTTTTGTAAGATTAATGCTCTAAAATTTAAATTTCCTACTCTTGGAAGGGAATAAAAAAGTAAAAATTCCAAAGGATTGGAACCAGAAAATGAAACATTTAATATACATGGTGAAACATTAAAATTCCAAGTCAGTCATTCTGGAGGAGTAAATTGGTGCTGCAGTAAAATATAGCTGTATTATTCTTGAAACTTAAAGAAGTTTTGAGGAAAACCTCAAATCAAGTTCCACTTGGTTTGTGAAATTATACTCTAGATGACTTGACATTATCTTGTATAATGTAGCTTTTTTTACATTACATTATTTTCCATTCTTTAACAGAAAAAAATTCCACATAAATAAATCTGTTATTTTGCCATTAAATTATATTTACAGTTTATAAAGGTGATTATTTGAATATTTTTTTACACACAGCATCAAACTGTAACATACTTGTTAAATCTTAAAATATTTTTTAGAATTAAAATATTCTTAAGACTCTATTCAACAGAGTTTTGTTTCTTTTGCTGGAAGGGCCTATGTCCAATAAGAAATGTGATCATCACAGCAAGACATCTATTGACATCAAAAAACAGCTCCACATTCAAAAAACACAGAATTTTCTCTTACTGCTAGGCCTAATGTATTTTTATGGTATTTTTATCTTAAGTATTTTTCCATAATTCTGGTCATTTATTTGTGAATTTCTAATGTATATGGATTAATGACAGAAAAGATACATACTTATAAATATCTTCCATTTTTCTTTATTCTCCTGCCAGCTAAGGGGAAAGGATTTGTCCTGGCTACACTTATTTATTTCATAATTTCCCAGTTATTATCAAGAAATTGTATTATACCTTAAGAATGTGCTCCTGATGAGAAAGACTGCTTTAAAATTCAAGTTACTGTTATTCATTTTTGTCTCCTGGATTATGTTTCTTTGAATGCAGCTCCATGGGAGCCTGAGACATGGCCTCGGATGACTTTATACAGGTGATAACATAAATAATTCTGCTATTAAAAACAAACAGAAAAAAATTCACTTTATTGTAACCACCACCAACATAAGCATTTTGAGAGCCACTGTCATTTCTCTCTGCAGGAAATTTCATCCAGTGTTAAAGTTAGAAGATCAAGTTAGAATTCATTACCTGTACACATGTGGTATCTCACAGATAAATTCCAGCTGCTAGCCACGACAGCAAGTCTAGATTTAATGTTTGACTTTCTGGTTGACAGGATGAGTAATCTGAGCCTGAGTTGACAGCAGTGACCCTCAACTAGAACAAATTGATGTATTGGCAGATTATTCTTAAAGTTAGTCTGAACTTCTCAATACTTTTTAGTCAAGGAAAATAGGCTACTTTGGAGGAGTATTAAATGAAACAAACCATCAGAATAAGATCTCTTCACAAATACTTATTTTTGCACAGGATTTCTTTGACCCTTCAGTAATAGAAATGGCAAGCCTGAACTATGTTTTAATCTATGCTGTTATAGAAATGAGAAGGGGATGGGAGAAATAAAAAAGGTGAAAAGAAGTAGAACTTACGTAATTAACTGTTGTAAGTCCATTGTTTGTACATCTTTGCTGGTACGAGAACAAACATGTGAGAGTATGTTGGATGTGGTAATAATCACAAAGATAAAAATTACATTGACAGATTGGGGTTCCATGGTAATTCTTAGAATAATATCCATATCTATACTTCCTAGAATGGATGTCAAAGGTTTTTTCTAATTTCCAGAGCAGCAAACTCCACCTGGGATATCAAATTCAAGCTGTTTCTTTCCAGCTATTACACTGAGAATAGCCTTTACAATTTTTCACTCAGAATTCATAGTCATTTGGCTAGGCAGTGTTGTCATTTGGGTAAAACCCTAACTGTAGAATAGGGATGTGTAAATATAAGCATATATATTTTATTTGAAAGTTCACATCTAATGTGCCTTTCATGAATAGCAGTTGCATCTTTGTATTTCCACATTAAAAGGAATGAAAAGTTAACTAACTCATATGCTTCTTTTGTCATCATATGTGTCTTCCATTTTAATACTGTTACATATGTTTGTAATACGATGTAATTACCATGGAATACACTGGTAAACTAAAAAATTATTATGTATTATAATATGGAAAAAGGAGAGAAGCGTTGTTTTTCTTTCCCCTGAAAGCCTTTGACAAAACAAGGGAATAGCAGTAATGCAATTTTTAAATTAGTATAGAGAAACAATAGCACCCCAAAATAATTGTACAATAGAAACCTGTGAAGACAGTGTTTGCTTTGTTATATTATTTTTATTATTGTTACTTATATACTTGAAGTTGACTGAGAAATTTAAATAAGAAAGTAATTGAAAGTAATTGAAGTAAAACAGTAATCCAATGTTTTATTCAAAAAACCTTTTCAGTGGATGTTTTAGGTTGAGTGCCTACTCAACCTTTCACTTTCTACATCCAAATTACTGTACAGTGAGAATCTATTTTCAATGTAATGGCTGAAGCATTGCATGAAAGCCATCAAAAGAAGGCAGCTTAGTTTGCTGTACTATATTTATAAAGGCAGGAAAGTGGAGCAATACATTATAAAAGATTTTCAAGAACATGAGTTCAAAATAAAAGCACTTTCTGCTTTTATTTCAATATGAATATATATATTATTTTAATTTAATTTAATTTATATAATATTAAGATATATTTTAATATATCTTCCAAGAACCCATACAAAGAACCAAGGCGGCAACTCAGGTTTCAAACAAAAGAAAGTTATCTTTTTGTTTTTATTTTTTATATGTTTTAAGATTACAAGATTATTTTCTTTTATACAGGTGATAGCAACAAATAGCATTCTGGTACATGACCATTCAATTGACTGGCTAGGTTTAATTTCCATGAGGTTTTTTGCTGACTGATTTCTGCAACATTTGAACACTGGATCATCAATCTCATTAACTTAGATGCTCAAAAGTACTTATTAGTTACTTACTGCTATGTAAAAAATTGCCCTAAAACTTAGTGGGTTTGAATAACACATTTTTTTTTAAAAATCTCATCCTTTCTGTAAATCAAGAATCTGAACATGGCTTAACTGAGTCTTCAGCTTAAGAGTCTCTCAAAAGGCTGCTTCGTCAAGGTGTTAGCCAGGACTGCAGTCTCTCAAAAAAACTTGAATGGGGAAGATTCAGTTCCTCAAAGGTCTGAGGACCTCTGCTCCTTGCTGGTGGCTGGGCAGGGGCCACCCTCAGTTCCTTGCCATGTGGACCTCGCCAGCTTGATTCATCAGAGCAAGGCTGCAGGAAGAATAGGAGTTCCGGTAAGACAGAAGTTACAGTCTTTTATAACCCATTCTCAGAATGTACATTTTTGCTCTATTCTAGTCACTAGAAGCAATGAGTAGGTCCTGCCAACCCTTAGGAAGAAGTGATTTCACAGTGGTGTGAATAACAGAAGACAGGGATCTTTGGGAGATATTTTAAAAAGTTACCTGTCACAATATCAGACCATTTTATAGATTAGTTGCCATTTTCAAAGATGACACAAATGAATTTTTTTAAGTTAATTTTATGGTCACTAGTACAGTGTTTTTTAAAGGAATAACTTTGGATGTTTTCTTATAATATGGGAGGTCGATCCATGATTATGTGTTTTACCCTGAATGGTGTGCGTGTGTGTATACATATATATATAGTAGAAAATTGTTCATATTACCAATATACCTGTAATCATTTTTGCAGAATGTCAACATAGTTTTTCAAGATTTCAGAATCTCCAAAGATTTTCTACTTTCTAATTTTTTTAGTTATAGTCTAGATTTTCATCCTTGAAATTTAGGGCATTCAAGTGGTTATTTTTTAATAAAAAGATTTTCTATACTTCCAATATTTTATTTCCCTAACATCCATTCATTCACATACTTTACACACACAGTTAGGCACATTCAATTGAATGTGCCTCTTGTTCAGAAAGTCCTTTTCAGACTATTTTATTCTATATAAGTATCTAATGAAAGCACATCTCAAATTATTACTTATGGCCGTAATTGGCTTTGATTCCTCTTTAGGGCTTGCCCAAGGCAGATAACTAAGCACAGGAATATAAACTTTTGGATTTGCATCTTATTTCTTCCTTCATTAATTTCATTAACTTTCAAACTGATGAATTCTTAGAATTAAAATGTCATTTACATTTAATACCCCAAATCACTTTCTTTGCATTTAAACCTTTTAATTGTATTTTTGAGCCCTGGTTCTAAATTGTGTTTGTCAAAGTCTTAATTAGATTTATGTCGTAGGAATACAGGAGTTAGCTGAACAGTAACGGAATTGAATGAGGTTTTCTTTATAAGGAATTGGAAAATGGCCTAAAATATTTGGTATGCCATGGAGACTTTCTATACTGTGTAACTAAAGATATCTGTCTAAGCCAGGTGACTGGTGTATATAGGTAACTATTGATTTATACAGGAAGATCAAATCTGGACACCTGAAGAAGAGACCTTTCTTTTTTCCATACAAGTACAGACTGTGTAGGATTTGTCTAGAGTCATATTTAATAAAAGAATATTTTATTTTGCTGTTTACTTACAACAGTGACAAATGGTGGCCAGAGGGGAAAGCAAAGTATGTAATCAATCTTAACACCTTTGTTGTTTTTCTGAGAGAACAATACCCCCCCCAAAAAAAACCCTCCACAAAACAAAACTAAAAAAAGACAAAACAAAAATATAACTTTGAAAGAAAAAGAGAAAATATGTGTCTTGTGTCTGCTATTACTTATGATGATGATGGTGATGATAATGACAACAGTAATAATAAAAAACAGGGTACAACATGGTGACTATAACTAATAACTGGATTGCATATTTGAAAGTTGCTAAGAGAGCAGATCTTAAAAATTCTCATCACAGGGAAACAAATTGTAACTATGTTAAAAACTGTAACTGTGTTAAAAAAAAATCTGCAATTGCAGATCTTTAAAGGGACACTGAAAGTTAGGCGTTAATATCACAATGTCACAGATGGGATATCTGAGGTTCACAGAAGATAAAAATTGAAGAAGTTGACACTTCTAAAAAATGGCAGAACAATAGTCAAATCCAGCTCCATCTTTCTTTAAAGTCTAGGTCCTTTCCATTAATTCATACTGCCCATCATAAAGACATTCAGTGATGGTGGTAGTCACATACAGTTCAACTCATTATTTTCTATAGTTGTAATCACATAAAAAGTCTAATTTCTATAATTCCTTCCTGAGAAGTTCTTAGAATTTACATTTTCCCTTTAATTTTTTTTGATATTTTAAAAACACAAATGTAACTCTACTACTATGTGGACATATTCAAAGAAACAAATATATTGTGAACAAAATTCAGCAAATTTTGTCTCTACAAAAAAGATAAATCCTATAGTGGATAGTAAACTGCAGCTCCTAGTACCTGACTAAAGTTCCAAGGCTCAACAAAATTCATAAAAGTATATGTGGACTCATATAGACTAAGATCACACATTCCAATTCTGACACTTTTACTGGCATTATGATTTTAATAAATGCTAATTCAGTTCTTGCTAAGAGAAGACATTGAGCACGAGATTTGAAATTAAACATGGGACAAATCTTAGCTTCATCAACAGCCACATGATTTATATTTAACATCTTAGTCTGTTTTTATAGAGAGAGATGACTAGAATGGACTTCATGGTGTTATTGTGCACAGCAAATGAACAATGTGCTCTATGAATGGACATATATTATTGCTATTATTATCATCCTCGATATTGATGTCTAAAAGAGCACCAACTTTGGTTTTGAATATGGTTTTGAATATGACTGGATATGATTGCTTCTTGATGGCTTTTATTCATCTACTCAATTATGTTCATTGATATCAGATCCTTTGCCTGGTTCTTTGCCAGTCATTGAGATGCAAGGGGAATAAAATACACACTCTCCCCTCAGCCCCATTCCTAGGTCATGCCTACTCCCAAACTACCTGCTGGCTTGAAATATAGTTGAGGCATAAGAAGAGGCCAGAATATCCAAGGACTGGTAGAGTAAAAGGCTGTTTACTTCTTCTGACAGTTTAAAAACATTAAACGGGGGATGGAATGATCCTATTTAAAGATCACTCTGGCCACTATAAATGGGGTGTGGAAGAGAGTACCTGTGGACACAGACATCAGCTGGGACTCCAAGGAGGAGATTACAGTAGGTTTGGTAAACTCTTCGGGGTTGGAGATGGAGAGATAGGGATGAACTTGAGATCCAGAACAGAGGCAACATTGACGTGTCCTGATAGATTTGATATGTGAGGACCAGTAGAGGGAGGAAAACAAGGATGAGTTTATACTGATTCAGGGAAGAGGGACTAAGGTTAGATTAGCTGATCAAGAGATCAGCTTTGGAAATGCTGAATTTGAGATGTTTATGATACATCCAAGCACAGATGTCAGTTAGGTGGTTGGCTAGAGAAAAATGGAATTCCTAGGACAGGTTTACACGGAGATATAAATTTTGGAATTTTTATCAGGCAGACTAGCTAAAAGGGAGAAAATAAAGGGATATTTTACCAAGCTGTGAGACTATCCAACCCATGAGGTCAGAGAAAGAAGAGGGTAATGTATAAAAACTACCTAGCAGAGTGCCTCGTGCATATTTAAATGTAAATAAGAGTTATCTGAGTAATAACTAATTAAAAATGGTATTTGTGCTCACTTCAGATATCCATATAAGATGAATATATATTATGCTAAAAAGTAAAGCAGCTAAATGTCTCTCAAATATTTTAACCATTTGTAGCTACCCAGTGAGTTTCAGTTATGTTTGTAGAGTGCTGTATGATTCCATTGATCTACTAATTAAATTTTGACTTATGTTAATTTTTCCATCTTTTCTGTTTCAGAGACATTGGTAAGTTGTACTTCATGCTTTTATAACCTGAACTACAGTAGAGTTTTCTGAGCCAAAAACCTTTCTTTTTGATTTAGCTGAGCAAGAAGGGAGGCAGAGAACACTGCAATGATGATAAGAAATATATGGGGTGACCTTCTGTTTCCTTCCTCCTCTTGCCTTCTGATTTCGGGTGCTCTGAATGCTTTCATTTGGAATGTAAATCTGCTTTTCAACAAAGGCAGCTTTGATTAAGTTCTGTAAATTCTTGTATGAAATTACAGCCAACTCTCAAGGTCTTCAGTAAATTTGCACATGATTTCGTTTCCCAGCTGTCTTCGGTCTTATTAAAAGCAAGGTCCTTATGAATCCTGCATTTTTCTGGATGGGACACTCTTTTTGTGTCATTTGCTCTTCATTTTTGTATCTACATTTTAAGTTTAGGTGCTTTTCCCCCGATTCTTTTTTTTAAGGTAAGAACTATTTAGAAGAAGAATATTTACTTTGCTTAGTCTATGATGGAAGAAAAGTAACTGGTGTTCAGAATTGTATTCTTACCCATAATTTCGAGATCTATTCATCATTGTTCTATTTGTTTAAATATATTTCTGTCACATTTTAAATTGTATGACTGACAGGGAAACTTGGACATAACAAAATTTTCTGATGCTGAATATAGATGACATGGAGCACTTGCTCAGAGGTCTCAGTACACAGATGCCTAAGCTATTATCTTGGGCCAAATTCTCATTTATTTTGCCAAAAGCACATATCAATTAAGTGGAGTCAGAACTTTCTGCAGTATTACATTCACATTCTGGCTCACTGAATGCATCAACATTAACATTTTTGAGTTTGTGTTTTCCCTTTGAAATATTCAGGCATCCTGTCAGTCATTTTTGTTTTTTTTTTTAATGTATCCTAAAAAAACTTTTCCATACATCCCTGACTTAGTTTTAGTCCACACTTTAATTAACTCAAAATTTGAAAATAAAAACCTTAAGTTATACTGATATAATGTTAGTTTTAGAGAAAGCAAAGAACGTTAGAAAAAAAGTCTCCTTAGCTAGGCCACACTGGGCTAGCTTTGTGCTTTGGCTTTGCACAAAAGCGAAACTTGGTGAACTTGGGCAAGAATTTTTAAATTATTCTTATTGTTGTTTTTTAGTTATTAGTCTGTTAATCATTAATAATAGAATATTAAACTCTGTCTATAGAAAATAATTAGTTGAATATATTAGATGGAATAAGTGAAAAGAAATAAATTTGCTTCATTAACACAGAGTAAACAATTTATGATAGTTTTTGTATTATTACAGAATTTTGGAAGCTGAGACAGTTTTTGTGACTCAGTTTTCTAGAATGGACTATGTTTCCCAGGTCCCTTGTATCTAGAATGCCAAGAATGACTATGTTCAACTAAGCATATGTACACATATGAAAATGAAACTGAGCCTCCAAAAACCTAGTTTCCCTGCCCAGTTTATGATTAACCTCTCTTTCCAAAACTTTATTCCCTTTCTTGTCCAGCCCCTGTTTCCCTCAGGATTGAGGAGTATCAAAGAAACTGAGCAGGACCCTGTGGCCCTTCCTGCTATGTCCCCTGTTTCTTGTTTGTAGAATAAAGAATTTACTCTCCTAGGCTT
This sequence comes from Stenella coeruleoalba, assembly GCF_951394435.1. Classification (NCBI taxonomy): domain Eukaryota; kingdom Metazoa; phylum Chordata; class Mammalia; order Artiodactyla; family Delphinidae; genus Stenella; species Stenella coeruleoalba. The sequence goes on along the minus strand of NC_137151.1, from coordinate 38,758,463 downwards.
TCCCTGAGTTCCAAAGAGCAGACTCAAGCAGTTACTAATTAGAGAAGGGAGGGAATGTGGAAACAAAGGAAAAGCAGTCAAGCGAGAGAAGTAATGTTAGCTTAAACAATATTCCTTCCATGATAAAACAGAATCATAGGACTTCTATTTCCACCTCAAGAGATATATATAACAATATGACGCATACCTTTGAGTTGTTTTGCAGAAGCTAAGATGCCAACACAGTGGAGAATGTTCACTACATGCTGACCATAGCACAGCACATAGACCCCAGACTGGTTGGAACCAGAAGGTTGATGATTAAGATCTCTAAAACATTACACTATTACCTCACCACCAACCGATGAAGAATGTCCATGAGCTGATCATGTACTCTGTGACCCTCACCGCTAATGTTGCCTTTAAAAACCCTTGTCTGAAAGTCATCAGGGAGTTCAGGTCATGTAAGCACTAGCTGCCTGTTCTCCTTGCTTGGTGCCCTGCAATAAATGCTGTATTTTCCTTCACTACAACCCAATGTCAGTAGATTGACTTTGCTGTGAGTCAGGAGAGTGGACCTAGTTTGGCTCAGTAACAGTCAAAAGGGCAAAGTTTTCTAGAATATTGATCTGCTTTTGATAACAGATTGTACAGTTTCTTTACCTTTTAAGTAACCATTAAAACTTTCTGTGTTTGCCTTTGAAATCCTTTAAGTGGATAAGTATTATTTCACAGTGAACTATGATCCTATTTGACCAGGTGTTTTGAAACTTTTTTGATAGTTTTGGCAAACTCTCCAAGGATCAAATTCTAATTGAAGTTCTTTTGACCTTTATCGAGCTTTGGGATGTTTCAGAGGGCCCCTGAGGCATCTTAAAAAGAGAGATTAAACTAATTAGGATTATTAGGTATGTTGGGTTGTGTGGGAAGCATTGTCAAGTGAGTGGACATAAACCTTCTTAGGTTATACTGTATGGGTAAATGTCATTAATATAGATATTCTAGAAGTTATATGAAATTTCTAAAATTTCAATATGTCCTGGTATAATGTTATCAGGCATAATTCTAGTTATTATCTTACAATATTGTATATCACAGCAGCAACCAAGTTTCTTTGCCAATTGCATTGTAATCAAGTATTTAACCATGTCTTTTAAAGACAGTCATTTATAGACAGTTGTACTCTGATACTTTTGCAAAAAATATTTCATCTTCAAGATTTATAGAAAGGACTTTAAGTACAGATTTTCTGATAACTTTCAGATTATACCGTTGAACTGGGTAGGAAATTAATCCTAATTGAAAACCTGATGACTTCATAAAACTGTTAGTAGAATCCTAATGGAAAACATGATGACTTCATAAAACCGTTAATGAAAAGGATTATTTACATAGAACTGAGTGAACTAATAAATATGGTTATAATTTGTATGGAGTTTTTTGTCTGAAATGTTGCTGGATTTTAATCTGTGTTTTCCAGATATAAGGAGGCTTTTCCCTTTATGCCAATTATGATGTGGTAATTTGATAAATTATACGTTTTTAAACAGAATTGAAAGTTATCTTTTCTCTCTAACTGATCCCTCCAGAAATTGGAAACTCTTAGGTTCCCAACAGCCTTATCAGGTGAGTAAGGAAGTCCACCACCTGATTGGTGCAGGAATCCCAGAGATATTTTTAGAGACCTTAAGAGAGGAATTCACCAAAATCTATAGGTATCACAGACAGAATCTGATGAAAAGTCTTTGGTGTGGCTTTCCTGGCCTTGAGAGACCTTTTATAAATTTAGTCTGAGATTCCTTATGAAAAGTTTCAGCACAGCTAATTTAAAAGAGCCTATACAATCAATTACATGTATGTAAATAATCAGGCCAAGCTTACTGAAACCAGACTTATGTTACAAACAAATTAGTATTAATTTGGCTATGTTTGATAGAAATGAGGGTAATTTTAAAGATAAAAATATTATGTTTCAGTGGATAGTAAATTCTAGTTTTGTTAATTGAGGTCTGTATTTACTGCCTAAGACTCACTTCCAGATAGCTCCTTGTTGCTATGTTACATTATTGTAAGGCTTAACTGAGTTATTAAAGGACACTTGACTTTTGTTTTGGAAGCCTATCACTGTAACCTATCTTTTGATGAAGATCAGATGTCCCATGGCCTGCAACCAGGAGATTATGCATACTGGAAAAGGCATCATTTAAAGGATGAAAACCTAGCTGAAAGACCCTTATCAGATACTCTTAACTAGCTCATATGCAGTGAAACTGAAGGGAATTTATTCTTGAATTTATATTTCCCACTTAAGAAGGGCCTCTGCGTTGGACTGGTCTAGAGAAAGAACCACTGATCCCAAACAACACCCACAGCAGGACGAGAAGAAGACAATAGCAGTGTAGACGACTGATCCAAGAATCTGGAGCAGGACTGTAAGACTCATCCCACTAATTCAATTGCACTGTTTATCAAATGTTTGTCTCCCTATCAAAATTGAAAGTTATTGCTTTACTTCTAACCATACTATTGCCCCTAATGTTTAGGATGGAAAGAAAATTCTATAGTGAAGTTGTCACAGAGTATAACTCTTCATGACACGTATCACTGCTTGCTTAACTATACTGCTAAAAGCATGTGTGCAATGTTTGTGTGACAATTCAGTATAATTGATAAAATGTATAGCCTATATGTTTCCCCATTACTAAACCTCTGAGCTTGTTCACTATGTCTGAATAGTTTTCCCTCAGTGTGGCTAACTAGGCAAATACATATACATACATATGTATGTGTGTATATACACACACACACACACACACACACATACATATATATACATATATATATATATATAGAGAGAGAGAGAGAGAGAGAGAGAGAGAGAGAGAAAGCTAACATCAAGCAGTCATCCTGGCATCAAGAGACAAGTGTTTTGATCATCAATGCATTCTATCAAAAGATTTGTAAATAAAAGGGGAAATGATAGAAGAAATTTTCACTTATTAAGATATGGGGAAGTCATTCTAGCTCATACATGATTTAAATTAAACCAGAAAAGCCTGTTTTGTGGCCTATTCAACATGCACTGTACATTTGCTTTAACCATTAAGGAAAAGAATACATTTTAAAATCAAATTGGTGTAACTGTGGTTCAGGCATCCGAAATAGAGCTGGGTATTCACTGTGGACATGATTTTACACATGTTCCTGTATTACTGAGAACTTGCATTTTCTGAACTGTATCAGATTCAAGGACACTACCAGGCATTCTCAAAACAATATCTGCTAGAGGCTGCCAACTGCAACCTTATATTCTCAAGATCTCCTCTTGTAACTATTAAATCTACCTCTTACTTTAGGAACGTAGTAGCAAATGAGACAGCTCAAGCTATAGCCTTCCAACAGAAGGCACTATATTCTTCAGCCAGAGTAGTACTAGAAAATAAAATTGCTCTAGGTTAGAATTTAGCAGAAAAAGGAAACATGTGTTTAGAGGCCAACAGCTCCTGTTATATATATATTAATACCACATTAGAAGGTAAGACCTACTTAGATAAAATTAGGCAACTGGCTACCTGGCTACAATAAGGCTCCCCATAAGTACCAGGTCCAGACAGGTTTTCAGACTTATTCTCCTTAATTCCTTAGGGAAATAGATCTATTTTCCAAAGTTTAAGTTCAGGTTATCACTCCCACTACTACTTCTAATTGGGTACCTGATTATAAAGTGTACCATAAGCCGTTGCACCAAAACTGTGGATGGGACTGAGATCCTAATCATGCAAGACTTGGATCCAAGACCTAGAATTTGGGAATATTTGCAACTTGGTGAGCAACACTCCCATTCCCTAAATTGACGTAGGACGACACTCCTTTCAGCAGGAAATAGAGCAGTCATCATCTTGTTCCCTCAAGGATTTGGGGAAATTTAAAACATGAGTGGGGACTGAAACCAAGCCCCAATAAAACCAAGTTCCCCTGCTGAGTTTATGATTAACCTCTGTATTCAAAACTCTATTTCCTTTCTTGTCCCCTCTGACCTCAATCCAGTGCTAACTGAACGCTAATCAACCAGAGTCAGATGACTAAAATTGCTGTTGTTAATAACATCATTACTGTACTAAGATTGCTGTTGTCTACAACACTGTTAATGTACTAAAACTGCTACTGTAGATATCATCATTAAGGTACAAACTCAGGTTGTTCCTCCAGAGCAAGATAAGCTAACAGAGCCCTGAGACATGGACCACCTGACTAGAGAATGGTAAACCAGAGACATCCTGACTCCCAAAACTATGATTAAGAAATGTCACAAGACTATTAATTAACAAAGATTCTTTGTTCTTCCCCTTTAAAAAACTCTTAACCCAAAGACCAGGTTAGAGTAGATCTGAAGCTTGTCTCCCACTCCCTTTCTTGGTACCCCCTGCAATAAACCCTTACTTTGCTGCAAATGCCCGCTGTTAGAGTCTGGCTTTCTGTTCCACAGGTCTCTGTTAGAAACCCGGCTGCATAGCAGGAGGTGCGCAGCAGGCCAGCGAGCAAGGCTTCATCTGCCACTCCCCATCACTCCCCACGGCTCACATTACCACCTGAGCCATCCATGCCCCCCAACCCGCCCATGGAAATTTGTCTTCCAGGAAACCGGTCCCTGGTGCCAAAAAGGTTGGGGACCGCTGGAAAGGAGCAAACAGTGGGGTAGATATCAGGAAATAGATATTTCAGAATATCCTTGTTACAGGTGGAAAAATATTTGGTTACACTGTCACCTAATATACCTTTGAAAGCAAACGACATACTAAGGGGAATTGAAAAAAAAGTCTAAATGTTGAGGTAGTTGGTTTCTCTCTGTTAATATCTTCAGAACTACAGACCCCAGACAATCAAACTCTTATTTTCTTTTCCTATATGGATATCTGATTAACCCAGCACCATTTATTACAGAGACCACCATTTCCCTAACATACTGCCCTGTCACGTTGTGTTACATCAAGGGCCTGCATATGTGTGGGTCCACTCTGTGTTTTCTTTTCCATTGTTTTATATGTGTGCATGATGCAAATACCACATCTTAATTAGGGTAGCTTTATAAGTCTTTTTATGTGGTATTGTTTGTTGTCCTTTAAGATTGATATATTATTATTGGGCCAATCCCTTCTCATATAAACATTAGATTCAAATTTTTAATTTCTAGAAATTTTTTTTTTTCTTTTTTGGAGGCAAAAATTTTGTCTGGGATTGCCCTGACTCTGTAGTTTAGTTTGGAAGAACCGACATATTTAAAATATTGATTCTTCCAAACTGAGAAAATAGAATTGCTCCAAGATTCTTGAAATATGTTAAAATATTTCTCAGCAATATTTTGTAGTTTTCTCTGTATAGGTCCCTGCTCACCTTTCATTACATTTATTCCAAGGTATTTGAGGGTTCTTGATGCAAGCTTTAGTTACATCATTTCTCAAATTTCTTTTCTAATTGTTCCTAGTACATAGAAATATAGTTGAATTTATATATTGTATCCAATAATTGTTAAAGTTATTTTCCAATTCTAATAGTTTGTCTTTAGGTGCTTGTAGATTTTCTAAGCATACCATCATGCCTTTGGTAAATAACAACACATATTTCTTCCTTTTCATACCTAATAATTTGTATATATTTTTGTGGCCTTATTACTGTCTAGGACCACTGGTAAAGTACTGAAAAGTGTATTGATAGTGAACAATTTTATTTGTACACTTAAGGGGAAATTATAGAGGAGGAAAGATCATTTTCCCTCTACCCTTCTATGTTCTTGGTTGAGATCCCCCTTTAATAAAAGACAGATTAACAGGAGGAAAACAAACAGATGCTTAATAAAATGTATACCTCCTATATGCATTGGAGATACCCAGGAAAACAGAGTAACTCTTCAAAATGACCTAAACCACTACCTTAAATACCATCTTCAACTACAGAAAGAAGATGTTGGGGTGGGGGGGATGCCAGGTATGAGACACTATCAGGTAATGCACAGTAAACAAGGGTAATGTGCTTATGCAGAATTAAGTCTTTGTCTTCTTCATTGATAAGAGTTTCTAGAGATATAGTCATTCTTTTCTTCCTGATACCCTTAAAAATGGAGATTTCCCTTATAAATGTAAATTTCTCTTGTAAAAGGGAAACTTAGTCTTGATTTCCAGAGCATTTTCTGTGTCTGCTTTTTCTTAAAATAATCAATTCAAGATCATTCTCATGCCAAAGAGGCATATTGTAGGGTGGAATATTCTGCTGTGCTTCAAAGCCACACAGGGATTTCAGATTCCGTGAAGGTGAGCCGTTAAATGGTAACATGTATAGTCTTTAATAAGCATGAGCGTTAAATAAGTGCCAACTGTTACATGTGATTTAATATGCATTGAGACATATCCAGATCAAAATTTCCAGCCCTAGCAAAAGACGTTTAGTCAATTTCCAAACACCAGAAACCCAAATCAGGAGAAGAAATATGTGAATAGAAGACATGCAGGCTGGAGGTTCTGGATAAAGATTTTTAAGAAGCTTTTGAAATGAGAAGTGAAGGCCGCATTGGGATATAGGAAGCCTGTCAAAGATACAAAAAAATAAAAAGAAATTTAAAAACCATTGCTCTGGACTATTTGTCACCTTCATGGTGTCTCAAGATGTGCAAGTTAAATAAAGAGGCCTGAATTATTTTAAACTGTTTTATTTTCACGTGCTGTGCCATTTTAACTGCAGCAGTGCCCTAGGTATGAACTGCACGGGTCAGGGCAGTAGAAGTATTTGTACACATTAGCTTTATAATTTTCCTACAAATCGGGGAAATTTTGCCCTGTGATGTAAATACTAGGTTTTCACAAGGTACTTCTGCTTGCAGCTGTAGGGGAGAAAATATTTTTTTCTTCCACCCTTCTAGGTCCTTTGGCTGGTCTAACAGTTAAATTGACAAAGACAGATTAACAGAGGAAAAACAAATTTAATTCTATACATTAAAAAAAAAAATTCAACTGAGTAAATTTGAAGATCTAATTCACTTTATCCAATAATTCATGAATTGGGCAGCATCCCATCTAGCAAACAGAAAGGAACTCTGAGGAGATGTACAAAATGGAAGGCTTTTATAAGCAGAAAAAAAGGGAGGAACAAAAAAAGAAGAGCAAATTACTTCATCTTTCTTTGAGGGAAAGAAGGGGTCTATCAGGCAGATTATGTCACTAGTGCTGACTAGGTAATTCCAGACTGACTGGTGAAAGATTACATCCCTGGGAGAGGCTGAAACTGCAATTAAGTCTCAGTGTGCTGACTTGGAGCTTAGCACAAGTGACTCCGTTTTGGGCCTCTTGATTTGGCTTTTGTTTTTTTAACAATTCTCCCCTTTTGATCATGACTCTAAGCTTAACTGAGAGGTGTGATCAAATTTTAAGTCCCGAGGGCTGCTCTCAGCTCTAACTCTGCAGTTCTCACGGTTTTTATTGACCTTTCGTGTGACATTTATGGGTCATAACATTTTTTGCTGACTCCTTATGTTGTTCACAGGTCACGACTTCAGGTTCACCATTTTTTAGTTGGCCATTAACTTCATTTCTTCTTTGATGTTCTAGTCTTAGGGAGATCATTTGTTTGGTGATTAGTGGCAGCAAACATGCACTTAAAGCTTTTGAGAGAATACAACACACCAGGGAGATTACTATGATTATTCTAAGTAGAAAAATTCCCAGTGTCTGAAGTATACTTCAGAGCCATGGTCCTGAAGGCCCAAAACAATCAAAATCAAATAAAGATCAAAGAAAGACCCCACTGAAGGTGTCAATTTTTATGCCAAGTGGGCTTGCTCAATGATCTTATGTAACTGAGTTTCAACTTCCTCAGAAGTGTTAACCCAGGTGCAGCAGGTGGTGTTGGCCAGAGCACAAGCACTTCCTCGCTCAGCTAAAAGATACTGAAGGGCTATCCTATAATCAAAAACAACTTTGGCCAGAGAATCTAAGGATTTTTGTAGTGCAACTATTGCCTTAGCAGCGGATTCTGCAATATTTTCAAGAGTTAAGGAGAGGTTCCTGATCACAGCCTCACTTAAATTTACTTTTTTTTTTCCCTTCATTTAACCAGACTGCTTTCCAGCTCACACCCAGTAGAGACAGCCCCAGTGGAGGGAACTGAGGGCTGAGGGCTGGTGTGGACACAGGGAGGCAAGGAAGGGGGGTAGAGGGGAGGGGGCGTGAAGCACCCAGAACCACAGCGACATGCTTTCCAGAAGAAGCACTGAGGACATGGCAAGCAGGGGACACTGATATCAGGGTTAGGGACCCTCATCTCTGATACCAAGACCAGAGCCTCCTGGGTGGTGGTGTTTCCCCGGCCCGGGGCAGAGCCTACCTGACACCTCCCTCAGCACTAGAGCCCAGGAGAATAAGCCAGGTCACCGGAAAGGGCAGGGAGGAACCCAAGCTATTTTTTTCAAAGTATGGGCCTGCCCCAGTCCTGTTGGGTGGTGGGGACGAGAAGGGGAAGAGTGACGGGGGCCAAGCTCAGGGCAGGACTACTTTAGTTACGCTCCGGAGGCTCCGTATGAAACAGCTCCAGGCAGGAAGCCTGCCTTCTCCCAGAATGGGGAGGAAGTCAGGTCGCAAGTTTGCGAGGCCAGGAGCTCAAAGGGCAGCTGCAGCCAGTAGAGAAGTTACCCAGCACTTGCGGCTCCTTGCCCCAAAGCACACGCCCTCGCCTGCGGGTCACTCTTCTCCAAAGCACTAAGGGGCGGTTTAGGGGCGGAGCTAAGGGCGGAACTAAGGCGCAGCGCAGGGAATCCTGGGACTCTGCGCCACGGCGCCTCGGGGAAGCGTCGCGCTTCTCTCTCCAGGCCCCGACTGGTCTCTGCTGCATCCTCCCGCACCTCGTCTTAGTGCCGGCCCACTGCCACTGATGTCTGGCTGGGACCTGTGCTAGCTGCCGTTTCAGCTCTGCCCGTCGACCTGTATTTACTTCACCCCAGGGAAGTTGGGTTCTGCCAGAGGAAGCAAATCCTGAATCATGAATGCCTTCTGGTAAGTCTTTTCCAACTCACCCCTGTAAATTAAGGGGACTTGACCAATGGGGTGTCTCAGTTTGTTTGTGAACAGTTAGGGGCGCAGTAAGGTAACCTAAGCGGCATTTCCCAGTTATGCGTCAGTCCTCTAGGCATCCCTAGGCCCAAGGAGAATGATAACCACCACAGAAAAAAATAAATCCTGTTGGGGCCCAAAGCATCGCCTCTAGGGAGCATTGTTAATGAACTCTAGCGTCATGGTCATGGACAGATTGAAGTTTTGATGACAAATCCAGCAGTCTGAAACTTTACCCCCTTAGCAATGGACTGGGAGATATGGAGATGAAATTATCTTTCCAGGCCAATGCCAAAGACAAGAAAAGAAAAAGAAGAAAAGAGGGTTTTAGGTTTAAAGTATGAAGTCTTGATCCCGTATCTTGGGAGGAAGCAGTCTACATTGATGTCAGCTGTTTCTCATTCTTGTCAATTTGATTTGGAGGTCTTCAGCGTCTGATCAGGAATAGGTGCCAGGTGGAGCGTTTTTCAGCTGTGAGATGTGTGTCCAAGGTTCAGATCCCTGAAATTTGGCTGCCATGGACTTAGTATAGTCCCTTCCAAGGAGGTTCAAGCAGAGTCCTTGTTCTTAATGATTCCAAATCGTTAAGTGTGGGAGAAAGTTGGAAACATTTGTTTGGAGAGTCATGGTCAGATATTTGAGGAAACTGAATTCAAAATCTAGTCCAGTTTACAGGTATATAATAAAACGTCAAAGACAACAGCATTAGAATCTAATATTTACAAAGGTGGAAATATAATTTTTTTCTACAGTTATCCCCATTTTTTCCCACAGATAATCACAGTAAGACTAATTTATTTGAATTAAATTTGGCCTGATTATTTTCATAATTTTAGCAAGAACTTATGCAAATAACTATATTGCCATGAAAATATACTCAAGAATTTCTGAATTCTAGAGGGGTCAGATAGGAAGAAAAAATAAATGTTTCATCTTTGTTTACAAAGGTATGCTTTACCAAGTTGCTGTAAGCCATAGTAAGAGAAAAGAAAAAAAGTTGCTTTAAATCTGGAAAAAACAAAACATCAAGGAACCAGCAATGTTTCAAGCAAAAAAAATATATATATATATATATATCATAAAATAATTAGTTATCCTTCTAAGTTCATTCAGTTCTTTGTAAGTAATACTTGTTCTGCTTGAATCTAGTTCAATTTTATTGTCTTGTAGTTATCAGAAATCTGTACTTGTCAAAATCTTTTCCACGAATTTCCTTGAAGACAAAGCACTTTTATAGGGACAGTTTTGCAAAAGCATCTGAGTAAGACAGTGATTCTCTGTAAATGACAAAGAAATATGCCCATTGTTAAAGATTTGATGAGAATTCATTTAATAAGGACATGTAGTTATTTCTGTGATATACATTTTAAGATAATAACTGAAATTATGAATGATAATGTTATGCCAGGACATACTAGATTTCCAAGAAGTTTCGAGACCCTTATACCTAAACAAATAAAATGTAAAATATTAGTATTACTTTTTATTTGACAATGCTTCCCATGCAATTTAACATATCAAATAAGCCTAATTAGTTTAGTAACTCCCTTTTTATAAGAAGAGAGAACAAATCTTTTGAGATGTACCAGGGACCCTCTGAAAAATCTGAGTTGGTTCAGGGTCAGAAATACTTCATTTGGAATTTGCTTTTGGGAAAATTTGTCAAAAATATTAAAAGGTTTACATAATGGAAAACAATATTTTTAAAAAGTGTTTGTATATATACAGCTGAATCATGTTGCTGCACAGCAGAAATTAACACAACATTGTAAATCAACTATACTTCAATAAAAAAAATTTAAAAAAGGAAAAAATATTAAAAGGTTTAAAACCCTTGTTCAAATAGTATCATAGTTCACTGTAAAACAATACTTAGTTATCCATTTAACCATAATGACAATTAAAGTCTTCAAGGGCAAATAGAGAAAGTTAAGTTGTACAAAAATAAAAAGGAAAGAAAGAAATTTAGCTATTTTAATAGGGAAGACTCAATTTTATTAAGTAATCAAAGACCATAAGTAATCAAAGACCGTAAGTAATCAAAGATAAAAACAACAAACACAGGAAATTGTTTTGATAAAACACAGAATTTTCACTTTCTAGACAGATCATTTAAAAGGTAAAAAACAAACAAAAAATACTTTTGTTTACAATTTCTTATTAAGAACTGATCAAAATTCCAATAAAACTTGTTCTTCCAACAGAGAAAACCAAATTCAAATATTGCACCAGTTTACTTTTGATATTAAAACTTGTGATTATCAACTTTTTAAAAATAAATTTATTTTAATCTTAGCCAGCTTGATGAAACATAAATTTTTTCCCTGAGATTTCCTTTCCACAAACCTCTACAATTTTGTCCTGATTTTCCTTTTCTCCCATTCTGAAATAATCAGTTTTACTTTATGACAAAATTACTTTCTTTTTCTTCATCAAAAATTTATCTCCATTCCTCATACCTTTTTATTACTGAAAACACACATCCTACTTTTCTTGCATATACGGATGCTTCCCTTATTATTTCTAGTAACTTTATATATATTTATATTTAATTATATATTTATGTAAAGTATTTGTTTACATTTTACATATTTTTATATTTTTGATATATTTAACCCTAAAAACCTTAATTTTTACTGAAAATAAAGATGTAAAAAATTGTGAACTGTCTATTATATTAGCATCCTATGGCTTGACAAATTAATACTTCTTATAATTTTTGGAAGCATATGCTTTCCATAGTAAATTTTTCAGAGTGGCACAAAACCTGTACTAATAGACCCAAATATCTGTAGTTCCTCTATTAAAGGAAACCAAAAGTGAATAAACCTGTCTTCAGTAATTAGTATTTCAGCCTTTTATCTTATTTAGAAATTACTTGGATACTTAATGACTACCCGTCATTTAATTTAACAGCAAAACTAAAATTTCAGGTTACCAAAAGAATTTGGGGAAACTATTTTAAAAATTACCTAAAAGCTTTTATCCCACTTACATCTATTTAATATACTTGTTCTCAATAATTATATATAGATTACTTATGAAAATTTTATTATACAAAGTTATTTTTCTTGCCGACGTGTTTTGTAACAGAGATGACAAACTTACTTTACTAGTAAACGCAGGTAGAAAAGAGTTGCACATCTGTATTAATTTTAATGTTGGTAACTCTAATAAAGACATTTATTTTAACTAAACCAACAAACTTAAAGTAGCTTTTATTTACTAAAGATTATCTCAGATCACATGGACTTGAAAAACATTTGGATTAGATCTTATTCTATTTCTAAACATTTTATGAATATATAATTCACATGTGTTTAATTTTCTTTAGGCCAACTAAGTAGAGCCCTTTTACAAATTAATTTTAGTAATACCGTATGAAGGTAGAAAATACCACACATCTATTCTATATATATATATATTTAGAGAGAGAGAGAGAGAGAGAGACACACACACACACACATAAACATATAGACAGATGCAAACAGAACCTTACAGCTTCCAATTTAAAATTACTGCCAGGAATCAAGCACAATAATACAGAACTCACTAGTTTTAAAAGAAGTTGGGTCTAAGTTGTTTTTCTGGCAGGTGGAATAAATTAAGGTTACCTGCTCATATGGCTAAAGTTTTTATTAATATTGGTGGCTCAGAGACACAGGGAAAAAAAAATGCAAGTTCTTCCAGGAAGGACTTTGAATTGTTTCTGCAGCCACATACCTGGTTTTCCAGAAATTTGTAAGATAAGGATAGTTGCCTTTAATTCCTCAAGAAATTGGGTTGTAACTTAAATGACATCATAGGTTGATCCACCCATAAAGTCTTTTACAAAGGTTTCAAAAGGTCCCCCAGTATATAATTTTATTTTAGCTTAGGGGAGAAGGTCTAAAAAATTTCCTGTCAGTCTCTGAATATCAGCTTTCAATTTTGCCAAATTTCTGATCATAAAGTTATGAAATTTGTTCAAATATCTTGTCAGGTTTCAGCCACGACAAACAGTAAATATTTCTGGCATGATTAAACAACACACTGGACTAAAGAGGCATCCCCAAACAGGGTGTAAAAGAGGTTTTACCTCTCTCTACCAGGTTTATAGACAGAGATCCTGTAGTGCTGACTCTAAGAATTCTCACCCTTCACTGGCTTCTGTCAGTTTTTCCAGCATTCCATCTGCAGGTTCTGAGTGGGATTTAAAGTAGAGTATATCTTTGGTATCTGTCAGAATTTGGCAAGGTTTTTCATTAGTTTTAATTTTTCTTTCACCTTGTCTGATTAAGAAAATAATGTAGCAGTTTTCTAGAAAATCCCTCAGAGTCCCATCAACTCTGAGAAGGGCCCTTAAGGGGGCCCTCCTTCAAGAGTAGGTATGGGGGTGTCTTGAAGGCCACTAACATGGTGGAGTTCTGTTTATGGCTGTATAATCTCCTAAGAATGGAAAGACAATTCAGACAGAGAAAATGAAAATGTAAAGGAGGGTGGAGAGCAGTAGGAGATGTGTCAGTCTTTTATCTTTTGTTTTAGGTACCTCTTCTGTCTTTAATTTTTATTAGCCTTTTGCAGCAGATTCTTTTGTGAAGCTGTTTTGGAATCTTGAAGCCTTTTGGGGTCTACTGCATGACAATTAAAGTTGATATCTCATTGTGTTTGCTTAATTTGGGAGCCCTCACTTCTATGTACACTTCTTAAATGCTCTTATCTAATTGGAGCATTCCTCATAATGATCATAATTTCCCTGAGAATTGGCGGCGGTTTGGTAGGACCCTTAGCTGCAAATGGAGTGCAACCCATATTTCTGTCTGGTCATATTTTGGGGCCCCCAGTCTGATGGTTACCAAGCCAAGTTCTCAGGACACAAAATTCTAGGTTGTCTTTAGTAAGATTTCAGCCATTTTTATAAATATTTGTAGCTTCTGGGACCATAGTTCTTAAGCAGATGTGCTGGAAGGTGACACACTTAACTCTTTGGATTTTAAAGATCCCGTTTCATTTATTTATTTATTTACTTATTTATTTAGCTAAGCCTTTCGGTCTCTCAGAGCCAAACTAATATCTAAATGGGATGTACAGCTGGGTTGGAAATTGTATGATGTGTTACAGCATACTTCATTGCCCCAAAATTTTCTTGAGGTTTGTGGGTGACCTACTGTTAATCTAACATGTTCTGTGACCAATTTGTCCTAATACAGGAGTCTTTGAGTTAGGTGGCAAGCACTATAACAGCTTTTTTTGTTGGTTTCTTTGTTTTCTTACGGTACGCAGGCTTCTCACCGCTGCGGCCTCTCCCGTTGTGGAGCAACAGGCTGCCGACGCGCAGGCCCAGCGGCCACAGCCCACGGGCGCAGCCGCTCCGCGGCACGTGGGATCTTCCCGGACCGGGGCACGAACCCGCGTCCCCCGCATCGGCAGGTGGACCCCCAAACACTGTGCCACCAGGGAAGCCCTATAACAGCTTTTAAATGCTTGATAAGTTCTCACCAATTTTACCACTTTTTTTTTTTTTTTTGGTTTTCTGAGATTCCCATTAACGATAACCTTTATTTACATAAAACACACTAGACCCAATTCAGCTTAAGTCAGACTTAGTCAGACTCCAGACCTAGTCCAGTCCTAGTCCAGTCCTGGACCCAGTTCAGTTCCAGGCCCATTCTGGTTGTTAAGCTGAACTCAGTTTGATTCCGGCTGGTAACCACCACCACTTTCCAACCTGGAATTTGGAAACTGGGGAAAGGACTGAACCAGCAGACCCCAGAGAATGAGATCTGTGGACTGATTCCAAACAAATGGGAACTGCAGCTGCCACCAACAGATCCCAACTTGGAAACTGGGGGCAGAACCAAGGGCTTCTAACCAAATGGAAAACTTTTCCAAATGGGAAAGCCAATTAGATTGGGAGCTCAACAAAAAGAGTGGAGCTCAGAACCAAGAGGAATTTACTCATGGCCTTTGGAAACAGAGACAGGCCTGTGTTTCTCATTGTCTCCAAAGGCAACAGAAGTTCCTTTTGGATTCCATTTTGGCCATCAAATCTGTTAAAAAAAAAATTCAACTAATGAATTTGAAGATCTAGTTGGCTTTGTTCAATAATTCATGAATTGGGCAGCATCCCAACTAGCAAATAGAAAGGAGCTCCAAGGAACTGTACAGAATGGAAGATTTTTATGGGCAGAAAGGGAGACAGACAAAAAAGAGTGGATTACCTCATCTTTGGGGGGAAGATGTAAGGTGTTTATCAGGTGGATTACCTCACTAGTAATGACCAGGTAATTCCAGACTGACTGGCTAACGGTTACATTCCTGGGAGATGGAGAAACTCTAGTTAAGTCTTGGTTTACTTATGTGACTCCATTTTCAGCCTGTTGTTTCTTTTTTTCACAATACATCCAGAAGCTCCACAAAGATCTGAGGCCTAAAGGCAGTCAGGCAGTTGAAGCTTATATGCTGTATTTAGCTAAGAAATGGGATATGGGCCTGGAGCTTCAAAGGGGAGGAGGGCAGCTCACAGGAAGATGAGCAGATTTTGGTAACCAGATGTATGCCCCACCAAGCAGTAAGTCTTTCAGATAAAAAAGTTATTTCTGGTAATAGCTCTCTTTCTGGGCCAGGCCCCCTATCTAAACTATTTCAGGCAGTTAAGAGAGAGGTAAAAGTTGTTCCTGAGTCTGTCAGGTCTTGAAGGCCTTCAGCTCAAAATAATTCACGTGCAAAAGTGGCACATTTTGAGGTGGCATGTTCTGCTTCCCTTCACTGCTTACCTTAGCAGTATACTTATTCCTGTTCACGTTCCTAATTTTCTCACATCCCTTCTTATGAACACATAAAATTAGCCCTTACATACTCAGGTTTGATCTATAGAATATTTTGCAGCAAATACATAATGGACAGGTATTTCCATTCTGGAACTTACGTTCATAATGTTGTTTATAATGTTTCTAAAATGGAGATTTTTTATTCTTTCGCTACTGCAGTAACTGAGGAAGTCGGGCTTCTCTGATAGCTACTGGTTACTAAGGGAGTCTGATTCATTTTCATCAATATCTAATGGGACCATGTAAAGTTATCTGTGCAAAATGAAAATAAAAAGCAAAAGGAAAAAGTCCAACTTTGTTATTGCCTGTTAATAGTTATTGGAGGAACAGAAATGGTCCCGTAAACAAAGAAATAATGTATAATTTAAGCTACATTTCTAAATAACTGATCATCAAGCAGCAGCCTGGCATTATGGAAGCTAATTCACCACTGCTGCCCAGCAAATCTTTTATCTCAAAGAGAACTCAACAGAGATCAGATTGTTTTGGTTTGGTTCCTCCAAGAAGCAGACTCTGAGTCAAGAATATGGATATAAGTTTTTCATTTGGATGTAATCCAAGAAAACATGGAGAGGTGGAATAAAGATGAGCTTAAATTCTTTAACACTTTTTCTGTTGAGAATGAGGTCTATTTATTCACTGACATATGCATGTTTTAATGTATACTGGATACTTTGATCAAGGAATAGACTAGAAATGTATGACATAAGTGTTGCTGCATAATTACTGAGACTAAATCAAGAATCCTACTGCTTTTGCCTTAGAATTTTGGAGCAATTTCTCTGGGTACCCTGGGTCACCATAGAAAAGGTCAAATGTATACTGAGACTTCCCTGTTGGAGAGGTCCCATGTTAATTCCACAGCACATATTTCCTGTTCTATCTTCATGATCCTATGGTCAGAGAATGCTTTTAAGCAGATAGTTTGGGGAGACCGTTAGTGTGAGAGGGAACTACCTGTAGGGGGCCTTTAGGGTAAGAACATGGTTATGGTACCAAACATGTGGATTTAGTTCCCAAATGTTTGATTAAAAGAACCCTTTGAGTGACTTTACTTATAGTTTCTGTGATTCATTCATGATTCAGGATTTTAAAGCCTCTTATTATCCTGAACTTTGTACTGGGTCAGAACCAGAAGAAAAACTGTTATTGGCCACAGATATGAACTTGGCCTTTGTCACGAGTGAGAAAAAGGAAAATAAAAGGCATGGAAGGCTTACGTAAAATACATATGTGACCTCCTGTTGTGTCATAAACAGACAAGACATTGGGAGTATACCAAAAGAGCAAGATTACAAAGAATTCTTCCTGTTGGGCAGAAAGAAGGGCCTGAGGTTAATCTGTCTCAGATACCTGATTCTCTTGTGTCTACCTTTATGCTTAAAGCTGAAACTTTTTTTTGTTTTTTCTTGGTAAATAAGGACAAAGTTCTTCCTGCAGAGAGGGTAAATGTGTGCTAGAGGAGGTGCAGATGTCTAAGGAGGAAACAGTGCTGGTGGGTAGAATGGCCCAGAGTTATTACAGGGTTATCAAGGATTAACAAAAGGGTTACAAACCTTGTACTGATCTTAAGTTCTTTTAATTTTTAATTGTACTAATATAACCTATTGAAAGCAACACAAGTCACTATATTGCTGTCTCCCACCATGACAAACGGAGGAAAGCCGCATCCCCAGCAGGAGGACATAATCCATGGTCTCCAGGGTTTAGAGGTAGTCAGTCCATGCTAATTTAGGAAGAAGAGAGTCTCTTCAGCAGCCTGAGTCCCAGAAAGCTTGGATAGTTCTTCCCCATGAAGAGAGAGGCCGATTTTCCATTAGCAGGTGCCAGTGAGAACAACAGTGACAGCTTTGCTAGATAGTACCTTAATTGTGTCAAGACTCCACTAAGAAACAAAACAAAACAAGACCAGTAATTTTCCTTTGGTCCAGTTGAATGGAGTTAAAGTTGTGATTTGTTGACTCCAGATGTGCCCAGCTGTTTGACTCTTCACTTCATTACAACAAATAAACCCACTAATTCAACATTCAAACCAACATTTACATCATTATAACAAAATGATGAACCTTCTAGGAATGTGTTCGACTGTCTGGTGACTGTCTCTGAGGTTTCTCATGACATGATACATGAAAAAACTAAGAAAACCAGGCTCAAGAAAGGTTTTCCTGGGAATTATTCTCACTGAAATATATTATAAACCTAATGGTAAATGTGTCTTTTAATGCAGATACCTGAAATGCTACAGTGCTTCATACATATTAAAGCAGTTAAGAACTACAGCAATGGCTTCCTTGTGACTATGTCTAATCACAAGGTATTTCTTACCTTGATTCTACCTCCTTTTTACTTTGCACTTCAGAGTGTTCGGCTAACCCTGGAATATTGCCATTTAACAACTTAGCTATTGCACAGTACAGATAAGGTGTTGGTGACTTAAAGTATTGGTTGATCCTATTTCTTTCCAGTAACTTCAGTCAATGATGTTGAATCATGTAGTATACTTGTTATTGCTTTTGCTGTCTTGATAAATCCTGAAGATTAAGTTTCTTTCATTTTCTTCTCAACAGACCATTTGGTCCTTTCTGTTATCGCTTAGTTTTGTCTGATTTAATGGCAGTTTTGTTGATCACTTGTCTGCAGTTTCTGTTACTACCGCTGTTCTTTTCATTTAATTATTTAAATGATTACACCATTTTCCCTTAAAATAGAGGTTCATTTGTAAAGTCCTGTCAGCCTCTCACACCTTTAATGATGTTTATTACAGCAAGAAGCAAGATTTATTTCAGATTTGTCTCTCTTTCTCTCTCTCTCTCTCCATTTCTGTCTCTCTTTCTGTCCTGTAAAAATCTTTGAGAATGAGCACTGAAACAATAGTGTGATGAAAAATGTCAGTTGAAAACTTGTGGTTCTATCTTTTGTTGCTGGTAACTTTAGAAACTTAATAACTGAGAATTAATCACTGAAGGCATGACTTAGAATCTGGACGATGAGGTGAAAAATAGAAACTAGAGGCTAAATTAAAATATTCTAAAACCAAATGCTTTTTTAAAATCCAGACGAAAAAATATATGGTTGCATCATTTCTAATTTATTTGACATATTATGAGACTCAGGCTTATACTTTTCTCATACAATTGCATAATACTGAGAGTCTTCATGTAGGCATAAGTACAGGAAAAGCTTTATGAGACAAAACTTATTAGATACTGTGTTTGGAAAACTCTCGTACCATTTCTGATCAAAGAAAAGAAGTTATGGGGGAGTGTGTTACGGAGAATTAGCTTCTGTCTGTCCCATAGATACTATATTCCTACAACATTGGGGAATGTAGAAACATAGATATGCCTCATAATTGAAATGCCTGTTGGTGTATATCTATTTCAAGCCTCAGTCTGCACCACATATTCTTTCTATGTGGTGGAAGCAGCTCTGTGACCGCCAAAGATTCATGGCCTTTTTCCATAGTATGGAGTAGGTGCTGGCAGAAAGCTCTTCAGCCAAGCATGTATTTTTCAGTCCTCTTATCTCTAAGCAGATACATGATTAACTCTGGCTAATGAAATGGGAGCAAAAATGAGTATCATCTCTTCAGCAAGAGAGTTATGTATACTATGTGGCTTTCTCATGCTTTACCCCAAAACGGTGTGAAACTTGTTGGCCCCATGTGGAAGACTTCAGCATTATGAATGCAGAGGGTCTGAATCCTTGAGTCTGCTTGGAGGAAAGCTGTCTAACAAAGCACATCTGTTTAGGTTGGTACATTTTTTTCTGTAAAATCCCACTTTGTAAGTATTTTAGGTTTTGTGTGTCCCAGTCTCTGTCTCTTAATAGGTTGTGGGACAGATAGGTCTGTGGTCATGGTTTGCAAATCCCTGTATTAAGCTATTGAAATTTAAAGGCTTTTGTAACAGCAGTTAGCATATTCAGATTAATGTACTATGTAACAGGGGTTAGCAAACTTCATCCCCAAGCCAAATCTAGGCTGTAGATGGTTTGTATAAATAAAGTTTTATTTGGACACAGCCATACTCATTCACTTCCACTGTCTCTGTGACTGCTTTTGCACTACAAAGGCAGAATTGAGTAGTTGAAGCAGAGACTATACTGCCAGCAAAGACTAAAATATTTGCTATCTGTACCTTCTCAGAAGAAGCTTGCTGATCTTTTTCACAACTTTGGTAATAGTTTCCCTGTCTATAAAAGTACTTCTTCATTAATATGGCAGTCACAACTCTCAAGGCAGCTAATTTTATAACCTGACAAATTTCTCCCACACATTAAGCCCAAATCTCTTTTAATGTAACATCTATCCTTTGATCCTAGTTCTTGCCCTGTAACCTCACAGCATAAAATGTTTCCTTTTCAATAAAGTAGACTCTCAAACATTAGAGTACTTTTGAAAAGAGGAAAATGAGTTACAGGGAGATATAGCACTCATTCAGCTCAAAGAGGAATGGTTTGCTCTCCTTTCCTTATAATTTTTCAACTTATTTGTTAGAACCTAAAAAAGAAATACCTAGTTCAAATTGACCTCAAAAGTGAGTTCTTCACGTATAAATCTCAAATTCTGAAAAAAAAATAATAATGTTCAGTTTTATGCTTCTGTGGGAGACGTTGGTTATATTTCCTTTTGCTTTAATGACATTAAGGATGAGATTGTATAATGTGTAACGATTAGCATTTAATAGTGAGACTGTGGGGTCAGAATGACCTAAAGTCTAAATATGACTTTGTCACTTGTAAACTGTGTAACTCCAGGCAATTTTCTTAAGTCCATTATGTTTCACTTTTCTTGTCTGTGTAATGGGAAAATTATTACTTAGAAATACTAGCTCTTAGGTGTGTTTTGAGGATTAAAAGAGACAATAAATCTGTAATGTTCTGTGCTATCCCAAACACATCAGGAGAATTAAGAAATTGTTATTTATTATGGTGCTAATGCATGCTTTCATTTTTCATCTATATGCACTAGGAATAGCATCTTTTTTTTTTTAACATCTTTATTGGGGTATAATTGCTTTACAATGGTGTGTTAGTTTCCGCTTTATAACAAAGTGAATCAGTTATACATATACATATGTTCCCATATCTCTTCCCTCTTGCATCTCCCTCCCTCCCACCCTCCCTATCCCACCCCTCCAGGCGGTCACAAAGCACTGAGCTGATCTCCCTGTGCTATGCGGCTGCTTCCCACTAGCTATCTACCTTACGTTTGGTAGTGTATATATATCCATGCCTCTCTCGCTTTGTCACAGCTTACCCTTCCCCCTCCCCATATCCTCAGGTCCATTCTCTAGTAGGTCTGTGTTTTTATTCCTGTCTTACCCCTAGGTTCTTCATGACATTTTCTTTTCTTAAATTCCATATATATGTGTTAGCATACGGTATTTGTCTTTCTCTTTCTGACTTACTTCACTCTGTATGACAGACTCTAGGTCTATCCACCTCATTACAAATAGCTCAATTTTGTTTCTTTTTATGGCTGAGTAATATTCCATTGTATATATGTGCCACATCTTCTTTATCCATTCATCCGATGATGGACACTTAGGTTGTTTCCATCTCCGGGCTATTGTAAATAGAGCTGCAATGAACATTTTGGTACATGACTCTTTTTGAATTATGGTTTTCTCAGGGTATATGCCCAGTAGTGGGATTGCTGGGTCATATGGTAGTTCTATTTGTAGTTTTTTAAGGAACCTCCATACTGTTCTCCATAGTGGCTGTACCAATTCACATTCCCACCAGCAGTGCAAGAGTGTTCCCTTTTTTCCACACCCTCTCCAGCATTTATTGTTTCTAGATTTTTTGATGATGGCCATTCTGACTGGTGTGAGATGATATCTCATTGTAGTTTTGATTTGCGTTTCTCTAATGATTAATGATGTTGAGCATTCTTTCATGTGTTTGTTGGTAGTCTGTATATCTTCTTTGGAGAAATGTCTATTTAGGTCTTCTGCCCATTTTTGGATTGGGTTGTTTGTTTTTTTGTTATTGAGCTGCATGAGCTGCTTGTAAATTTTGGAAATTAATCCTTTGTCGGTTGCTTCATTTGCAAATATTTTCTCCCATTCTGAGGTTTGTCTTTTGGTCTTGTTTATGGTTTCCTTTGCTGTGCAAAAGCTTTGAAGTTTCATTAGGTCGCATTTGTTTATTTTTTTTTTAGGAATAGCATCTTGTTGCCATGTTGCCTACGTGTTGTCATGCAAGTATCACGGTGTGTGTGGATTTTGAAAGTTTGTATTGAATTCAGTTAACAATTAACTTATGTTAAGACCATCCTAACTCTTGTGCAATTCTTTAATGTTTCTTTACAAATTCTACAGTATGATCATATATTCATTTGTGCATATGTATTCCTAAACATTATTTTGGTGTGACTGTTATACAATTTTCACTTGTTTTGGGGACATGGTATAGTTCTTATACAGACCATCTCCCATTTGCTGCCTTCATTATTTATTAGGCTAAAATGAGAGTCATAGATTCTTAGAGTGAATGCGAATTTAATCTAATGATACTCCGTTTAAGGCATAAATAGCTGCAACAAGATTAATTTAGTATTCAACAAATATTCAGAGTGTCTGATCTGCTCCTCACAGAGTTATCATCATGTTCTCTTGGAACATTCATTCTAGTGGAGAAGAAAGACAATCAACAGGTTAACAATAAATAAGAGAGGACAATGTGGTAATGAGATCAGGGTTACTTTTCCAAGAATAATCAAAGGAGATACCCCTTATCACTAAGGCTCTGTTCAGTTGCTACCTTCTCAGAGAGAAGATGCAAGGGAAGAGCACACCAGGCTAAGAGAACACTGAGTAAAAACTCCTTGAGTCAGAAACAGGAGTGTGGGAAAAAATAGTGTCAAGTGGCAAGTCGTCATCTTGGCATGGCTTAAAAGTATATATCCCAACTGGCCTCATCAATAGAAAGTTCTTACTGTAAGAAAATATGTCTTCTTTTGCTGCTTTCCAGTTTTATCTAGTTTACCTTTGGAACTGTGCAGTAGAGCCTAATTCTTCTAATATTTGTCTTCTTTAGCTTTAAACTTCCTCAGTATTTTTCAACATTGCAAGATAGTGTAATAGGAAGTGTCCTGGCTTTGTTGTTAGATAAACACCAGCTCTGATATATATTAGCTATGTGGTCTCGACATAATCTTTCTTAGCCTCAGTTTTCTGTCTTGTAAAGTAAGGATAATCACACCTAGCTTCCAGGAATATTGTGAGGGTTAAGTGAGAAAACTGTATAAAGTACAAAGATAGCACCAGGCACATAGCATGTGTTAAATGAAAGGTAGATCAGAAAATAACAGTTATTGCATTCTCTTTACCCTTGACTTATGGTAGCTCTCCTGTTTGTCGGTGTTCCTCTGAAAATGGCAGTGCCCAGAATTTAGTACAGGACAGGGTGCACTGAGGTCATTAATTAAGGACTATTGCATTCTTTGTGCTTTACACTTTATAATTGAAGCCTAGGATGCCTTAGTATTTTTGGCAAGTATATGGTACTTATATTGACCTTACTGTAAACTAAAATCTGTGTCTTGTTTGCATATGTCTGTCTTTTCTATCCTTTTTTGAACTGGAACTTAGATGAGAGGCAGTGTACCACAGAGGATAAAATACTGGCTTTGTGGTCCTATCTGGCTTTTGTTCTTTTTTCCAAGAGAATAATTTGTATTTTTACTGAAATAAGAGGTGGGGATACATATTAACCCACTAGAAAGTGATTTTAGTGATGAGATTTTTGCTTGAATAATTTGCCTAACATACACCCAAAGACACATCCACTTTTGAGTGTCACTCAGCTTCTTAAATTTGAAACCAATGCTATTCAGTAAATGTCTTTTTTTAATATACATTTGTTTATTTTTTAATTTATTTTTGGCTGCTTTGGGTCTTTGTTGACACGTGTGGGCTTTCTCTAGTTGCGGCGAGCCAGTGGCTTCTCTTGTTGCGGAGCACAGGCTCCAGGCACACGGACTTCAGTAGTTGCATCACACGGGCTAAGTAGTTGGGGCTCATGGGCTTAGTTGCTCCGGGGCATGTGGGATCTTCCTAGACCAGGGCTCGAACCTGTGTTCCCCTGCACTGGCAGACGGATTCTTAACCACTGCGCCACCACGGAAGCTCAATAAATGTCTTTTGCCGAAGCATAACGAGAGAATTTTTGGCTAAGGAAAAGTCCATGGTTCTTCCCAAAGCACAGCCCATCTCTCTTTGAATGCTGGCTTTTTAATCTGTCTGAACTGGAGCAAGTTGTTAAAAAATTCTGAGCATTTTTTTTTTCATTTATTGAGTGGATATTAACTACCCTGAGTGTTTTTATAAAGATTAAAAAGGATAATATATTTAAAGAGTTAGTATAAGGCCTAGGATATAATAATAGATTAATAAATAGTAGCTATTATTAACAATCTATTAAACTGAATTTTGTTAGTCTAATCATTACTCTAGTTAAGTAAGTTTCTTTTTTTAGATTCTTATTCTGTAATCTATATATGTTCTTTTCCATTTTTGAGTCACGCATCAATTTTATTAATGTTCTACTACATTTATGACTATGTGATTAATGCACCTTTGAAAAGGACAAAGCTAAGTGTAGCATCCCAGGATAATCCACAAGATATCTCTCTATATGTTTAGTTCATATGGGTATAAACAATCAACCAATACCAAAGATACATTTGTTCTTTTGAGCTAAATTAGCTGTTGACTCATGTGTAGTTCAGTTTTCTTTGGGTTGACGTGATTATATAACAGATATCTTGGGTAGATAGCAATACAAAAATTAACTTCATTATCCTTAATTTGTGAAGTATGTTAACAATCAAATTTCTATTTTTAATGACTGCCAAAATTTTGTTTTAAGATTAATTTGGGCAAATCACACTCATTTATTAGAAGCAAAAAAGAATACATATGAACGGTCATTTTACTGCAATCACTGTAGTCTCACCATTTGCAATAATTTCTGTTTATTCCTGACAATGGACAGAGAAGTCCTTTATTCCAACAAATTAGAGTAGAAGGACATATTTAACAAAGCATTTTTCATTCTGCAATATTAAATTACATGGGCATATTTTTTAAAGTTTTTGATTTGTTAACTTCCCTGAGTGTATCAAACTATACTATTAAATTTTGAGTAATTCATGTTAGTACTTAGAATTTCAATAATGAATCTTTTGATAAGCGGTGCATTCTGGGCTTCTGGATCAGGTAAATGAGATGGGCAACCCATTACAATCGCACTGTAAGAAGTGTCATCACTTTTATAAATGTTTATGAAAAGAGTCGATTGAAGTGAAGTGATTCTAATTTAAATAGTGTAAATGTCCTTCAGAAACAGTAATCTCTAGAGCTTCCCTGGTGGCACAGTGGTTTAGAGTCCGCCTGCCGATGCAGGGGACACGGGTTTGTTCCCCGGTCCGGGAGGATCCCACATGCCACGGAGCGGCTGGGCCCGTGAGCCATGGCCGCTGAGCCTGCACGTCCGGAGCCTGTGCTCCGCAACGGGAGAGGCCACAACAGTGAGAGGCCCCCGCGTACCACCAAAAAAAAAAAAAAAAAAAAAGTAATCTCTGTATTTTACCCCGTACCTCTACCTTTTCAAGACTTTACAGCTTGGAGAATTATGTTCTTAGAAAAAAAAATTGAGAGGGAATTTAGTATATCATTGATTTGTAAATAGAAAAAAAATATTTTGTTCATAATTTTTCTTCCTTATAGAGATTCATAGGGACAGTAAATGTAAATTGGTCTTGAAATTAATTTTATAGAGGACCTTGTTAAATAACAATATCCATTCTTACTTCAGTTTTAAATTACAGGATGCCATAGGATTAGTGATTAAGTTTCGTTTTGTTTTGTTTTGTTTTGCGGTACGCGGGCCTCTCACTGCCGCGGCCCCTCCCGTTGTGGAGCACAGGCTCCGGGGACACGAAGGCCCAGCGCCCCGGCTCACGGGCCCAGCCGCTCCGTGGCACGTGGGGTCCTCCTGGACCGGGACACGAACCCATGTCCCCTGCATCGGCAGGTGGACTCTCAACCACTGCGCCACCAGGGAAGCCCCTATGTGATTAAGTTTTAAAGGGGAAAATTTCTTTGAAGAAATTGTTAATTTTAAAATCTACATGGTTTAATTTTTTATCTTGTTTTTATCTTAACATTTACAATCATATCATCATTATGTAAACTATAAAATCTTTATTTTCCTCTTTAAAATAAAGTCTCAAAGCAATGAAGAGTACTGAAGACTTAAATTGGGAAACTGTGGAAAAATTTATGTAAATTTTTTTAAAAGAAAATTTTAATTTATTAATCATCTTTTTTTAATTTAAAACTAGGTTGGAAGTCATTTGATAAATGGTTTATAATTATTTCTAAGGATGTTAATAGCTTTACTGAACAAGCAAATTTATTACTATGGCTTATTGCTATTGATATTCTGATCTAATCATACAATGTACACATATATGGCTTGGAAGAAGATAAATCTTTTTCTTTAAGAAGAAGCTGCAGTTTTCCATCAAGGGCTAATTTTGGTGGCGATATATCTTATTGAACGGTTTTTAACAAAATGTATTAGAGGAAATGAAATCACAGTGTATTTAAAAGGAGGCTAACAAGAATGCACATAGGCTTTATTGATCTGAAATTATATTGGTTTCATTTTACTTATCTGAGTTAAATAGATTTCAATTTTGATTTTAATTCATTGAGGGCCTTAAAATTTATTTAAGAGAACTGTTGGAAGGCTGTGGGCTATGGGTAAAATATGGTGTAGAGTAATATTTGGTAGTTGTAGTAAATGGGCTCCCTTGAACCTGTTAGATTAAGAGCTGAGTCTGGTTCACTGTTATAACCCCACTCACACAAAGAGCTGGACTTGCTTAGGTATTCCATAAGGATTTTCTGAACAAATATATGAATGGATGAATGCTAGCAAATACATTCAGGAAAATATTGACAGTAAAGGTAACCTTAAATTTTCTGAGAGCAGTCTAAAAATATACACAAATATTTACATATACACACACATTTTTAAAAAGTTAAGGATCAGTTTTGTGAAGTGCCAGTGAGAGATGACAGAGGAGGCTCCTGAACTCTTCCTGCAGTGGGTACACCAAATCTATAGCTACACATGGGGCAGTTCCTCTGAAAGAAATCCAGAAACTAGCTGAGCAATACCTATCCATAGGTCAATGAGAAAATACATCAAAACAGGTAGGAAAGTCTGAGACACACTCCCACCATAAACCCCATCCTTGGCATAGTGACATACATTTGAGAAGTAACTTACAAGTCTCAGCTTCTCCCTGAGGCACAAAGGGTTTGAACCCAACATCTAGCACCCCAACCTTTAAGATTTCCACCTGAGGGATGGGCCTACAAAACACCTAGCTCTGAAAGCTAGTAGAGCTTGCATCTATGAGACCCATAAGACTATAGCAAACAAAGAAATGGTTCTTAACAGGTTTGTAAAGACTTGCAGTGGCTCTTCCCCCATGGCTCAGCATTGAGGGAGCAAACAGAAACACGCTTCTTACAGTCTTTCCCTGAAGGAGGCCTATTTGCATACTTTAAAAGATGCTACCTGATCGTCAGGCTTCTGACGTAGCCCACATCTAAGAGCTGACTGCAATCCTCCCGGGATACCAAAGAGGTTGGCGGATGGCATCTCCACGTTCTCCCTTTAGCCCATCCTTCCCTGGAAGGGGGTTGTGCACGTCTGGTTCCCAACTTTTGCAGCTGCTGCCCAGTGGATGCACTCCTTAATTGCCTGGCTCTGGTGTCCAGTAGGGCTTGCTTCTGCAGTTCCCATAGCTCTATAACAACACCACCAAAAACAGTTCTTAACAAAATACCCCTCCCTCAGGGCACAGCCCAGCCCAGTCTTTCCCTGTAGGAGGCCTATTAAATACTTTAAAACTGGCTGCCGGAATGTCAGCCTCCAGTCAGCCTGCATGTGAGTGCTGACTGAGAGCCTTCCCTTCAGGACACAGACAGGTCTTGGCACAACCTCAAGCACTGGGGGCCATTAAAAACAAAACAGGCTGCTTGGACAATCACGAAGATTTGAGAGAAAACCGAGAGCTAGGGCAGGGTTGGACAATAAGGTTCATCTCCTATACAAGACCACTCCATCAGGAACTGGATAGTTGCCTGTTTTATCAATATGCAGAAACCAACACAGAAATTCAAGGAAAATGAAGAAACAGAGGAATATGTTCCAAACAAAAGAACACAATAAAACTTTAGAAACAGAGCTTAATGAAAAAGGAGAGAGTTGATTCACCTTATGAAGAATTCAAAATAATGGTCATAAAAATGTTCACTGAGGTCAGGAGAACAATTCATAAAGTGAGAATTTCAACAAAGACACAGAAATAATAAAGAACCAAGCAGAAAACAGAGTTGAAGAATACAATAATTTCAAAATTCAATAGAGGGATTCAATAGCAAACTAGAATAAGCAAAAGAAAAAAACAGCAAACTCAAAGATGTCAACTGAAAAAAAATAAAACACAGAACCTAAAAGTTGAGTGTTATGTTTTATTTGGGGACATTACTGAGGACTGTAGCCCAGAAGACAGCCTCTCAGAGAGCACTGAGGAACTCTTCCATAGAGGTAAGGGAGGAGCCAGGATATATATTTTTTTTTGCTGGAGAAAAACATGTAGTTGAATATTAAAAGATTACTGCTAATTGCAAAAAACAGACATCTCAAGTTAATGACTTTAGTGCTTTGCTATATACAGGAAGATGCAAGAGTCTTGGATCATTGACATTATTCCTTTGATATACATCTTATCTAGGCCCAGTAACCTGTTTTTCCCCATCCTGAATTCCGCTCAGCACCATCAGGATCACTTCAGTGGCTGATTGGTTGATGGCAGGCAACTGATCTTTATTTACTGACATGGCAGGCAACATTTTTTTGTCCAGAAAGATAAGGCAGTAGAATTCATCCAATCTCAGAAGAGGAAAAAAAAAATAAAAATTGAAAAAGAGTGAAAATGGCTTAAGGGATTCATGAGACAACATCTAGGTAGACTAGTATTTATTTAATAGGAGTTCCAGAAGAAGAAAGAAAGGGGCAGAGAGCTTATTATTACATCCAAAATAATAAAATACCTAGGAATAAATTTAACCAAGAAAGTGAAATATCTGTACACCGAGAACTGACAAAAGAAATTGAAGAATATGCAAAAAATAGAAAGATATTCTGTACTCATAGATGGAAGATTAATATTGTTAAGATGGCCGTACTACCCAAAACAAATCTACAGATTCGGTGCAGTACTTACGAAAATCCCAATAGCATTTTTCACAGAAATAGAAAAAAATCCTAAAATTTGTATAGAACCATGAAAGACTCCAAATAGCTAGAGCAATCCTGGGAAAGAAGAATAAAGCCAGAGGATCACACTTCCTGTTTTTAAACTATAGTACAAAGCTCTAGTAATCTAAACAATATGGTATTGTCATAAAAACAGACACATAAATCATTGGAACAGAATAGAGAGCCCAGAAAAATCCACACATATATGGTCAACTAATTTTTAATATATAAGCCAAGGGAAAAATGGGAAAACAATCTCTTTAATAAACATGTTGGGAAAACTGGATAACCACATGCGAACAAATAAAACTGGACCTATATCTTATGCTATACACAAAAACAAACTAAAAATGGATTAGATACTAGAATGTATGATCTAAAACCATAAAACTCATAGAAGAAATCACAATAGATAGGCTCCTTGACATAGGTCTTGGCCATGATTTCTTTCTTTTTTTTTTTATTTGACACCAAACGCAAGTTAAATGAGTGGGACTACATTAAACAAAAAGCTTCTGCACAACAAAGGAATATGCAAAGGCAACCTACAGAGTGGGAGAAAATATTTTCAAACACATATGCTATGAAAGGTTAATAGCTAAGATATACAAAGAACTCATACGATTCAATGGCAAAAAACCCTCTTATAACCCTTTTAAGAAATGGGCAAAGGGCCTGAATAGATATAAATCCAAAGAAGACATACAGATGACCAACAAGTGCATGAAAGGTTGCTCAGCTACATTAATCATCACAGAAATGCAAATCAAAACCCCTGTCATCTCACACCTGTTAAAATGGCTATTCTCAAAAAGACCAAAGATAAGGAGTGTTGGTGAGGATGTAGAGGAAAGGAAACCCTTGTATACTGTTGATGGAAATGTAAATTAGTAGAATCATTACTGAAAACAGTATAAAGGTTTCTCAAAAAACTAAAAATAGAATTACCATATGATCCAGGCATCCCACTTCTGGGTATATATTGGAAACAAACAAAATCACTGTCTCTGAGATACCTGCACACCCGTGTTTACTGCAGTACTATTTACAAAAGCTAACGCATGGAAGCAACCATTGAAGGGTGAATGGATAAAGAAAATGTGAGATATATATATATATGTATCAGCCATACAAAATAAGGAAATCCTACCATTTGTGACAACATAGATGGAGCTGGACGGCATTATGCTAAGTGAAATAAGTCAGACAGAAAAAGACAAATACTATATGATCTCAATTATATGTGAACTGTGAAAAAACAAAAAAAAAACTCATACAGAGAACAGGTTTGTGGTTGTTTGAGACGGGAGTTGGGAGTTGAGGGAAATGGATGAAAGTGATCAAAAGGTACAGACTTCCAATTGTAAGATAAATTCTAGGATGTAATGCAGAGCATAATGACTACAGTTAACAAAATGATATTGTATACAGTCACACCTCCGAGATTTGTAGGTTCAGTTCTTGACCACTGCAATAAAGTATTTGCTATAATAAATTTAGTCACAGGAACTTTTAGGTTTCCCAGTGCATATAAAAGTTACATTTACACTATACCGTAGTCTATGTGTGCAGCAGCATTATGTCTAAAAAAAGTACATACCTTAATTTAAAAATACTTTATTGCTAAAACATGCTAATGATCATCTGATAGTGCAGAGTTGCTACACACCTTCAATTTGCAAAAAACACAGGATCTGTGAAGCACAATAAAGGGAAACTCGATAAAATGGGGTATGCCTTGGGCTTCCCTGGTGGCAGTGGTTAAGAATCAGCCTGCCAATGCAGGGGACATAGGTTCGAGCCCTGGTCCAGGAAGATCGCACGTTCCGCAGAGCAACTAAGCCTGTGCTCCACAACTACTGAGCCTGTGCTCCACAACTACTGAGCCTGTGCTCCACAACTACTGAGCCTGCTCTCTAGAGCCCGTGAGCCACAGCTACTGAAGCCCACATGCCTAAAGACCGTGCTCCTCAACGAGAAGCCAACGCAGTGAGAAACCCACACACTGCAACAAAGAGTAGCCCCCGCTCGCCGAAACTAGAGAGAGCCCGTGCGCAGCAACCAAAACCCAATGCAGCCAAATAAATAAATAAAATTTATAAAAAACAAAAAAAACGGGGTGTGCCTGTACTTGAAAGTTGCTAATGGAGTAAGTCTTACAAATTCTTACCACCAAAAAAAAACCCCAAAAAACAACAAAAAAGCTGTAACTCTTTGAGGTGATGGATGTTTACTAAACTTACTGTGGTAATAATTTCACAATATGTACATTTATCAAAGCATTATATTGTACAGTCTTATTGTCAATTGTATCTCAGCAAAACTGGAAAATAATTGATTTTCATTGACACTAAAAATATCTCAAAAAAGGGATTAAGTTTGAAGGGGAAGATTCAGTGGGACTATAGCAAAGTCAGAGATAGTACTGACTCACAAGAATTTATACCATGACGTCCTATACAGCTGTCCATTTCTCTAAGCCTCCCTACAGCCAGTGAAATGAGAGAAGTTGTTACCTGATTCACAGTCTTTGGAGCAAACTCTCTGTTCAGGGAAAACTACATTTTTCCTGAAACTTAGACCTGAGAGGAATTTCTCCATGGCTCCTTAAATAGAATTCTCTGACCTGAAACATGCTCATTCTGCACAGAATAAGACATTTTGAGGGGTTATTTCCCGTGGTGAATGTAACATAGGCAATATGGCAAACATCATTTACTTGAAATTTGGTCCATATGAACTATGAATTATGCTCTTTGATAAGTTAAATTGTCCAGAGCAGCATATTTTTCACGTGGTGTTCTGCAGATTCCAACAGATCCTTGCAAGTGTCTTAGAGGCTTCCTTCAGAGAGATGAGGCATGGGGCTAATTGAAGTGGAAGCAATACAGGCACAAACTGGTTGGGTTCTGTGTACAATTTAAGAACTGCTTTTACTTCTATAAAAAATGTTTGAAAAACCACTTGTCTACAGAAATTTTGGACTATATAACTTTCAGAGAATCATTCCTAATTTTTTGCAAAAATCAGTTTTTTTGATATAAATAAGGAGTAGGAAATTTAAAGTTGTGGTTTATGGTAAGATCAGAAGTTTTAGTGACAATTAAGAACAGAGCCATATGTTTTATCAATGAGTTTGATAGTAAAGTTATTGTCTTAGAAAATCAATGATTATAACTGAAATGCATTCCAAATTGGAGGGATGACATTTTTCATAACTGAAGTTATATGCTGAGACCAGAAAGGCAGAAACTAACACACCATTGTAAAACAATTATACTCCAATAAAGATGTTAAAAAAAAAGAACCTATAAATGTTTAAAAACGGAGACCAGTGACCTATCATTTATTAATATTTGATAAGCAAAAGCTACTTTGTAGCCTGAGAAATTGAAAGAACAATAATATGCTTTTGAAGTATTTATTAATGTAGTGTTCTTTTGAACTGAAACTGTAGATAAAAATGTCAGTGTGAAAGACAAAAAACCCAAAACCAAAAAGGAGTTCGATGGTTAAACAGTAAAGGTTTGTAAAATACAAATATGTATTTGTATCTACATATGTATATATGTGTATATGCATGCGTACATATGCATAGACATACACATAAAATATTTCATTCTAAAAGTTGTATATATTTATTCTCCAAATTTAAAAACATAAAGAAGGTAATAAAAATAATCTACAGATTCCACCAATGAGAGATATTTACTCTAACCTGCACTATTACAATCCTGATTTTCCATATATGATATATTTTATAGAATTGAGATTATATCTTTCTAATAACTATCTTTAAAACAATGTTATAAAGATTTTCTTTTCCATTAAACATTTATGAACATAATTTTAATGACCGTATAATATACTATTCCATAGCTATAACATTATTCATTGAACCATTCCCTTGTTTTGTGGAATTAAGCTTCCTCCATTTGTTTTTAATATAAATGTATTTATTTATTTATTTATTTTTGGCTGTGTTGGGTCTTTGTTGCTGCATGTGGGCTTTCTCTAGTTGCCCGAAGCAGGGGCTACTCTTTGTTGCGGTGCATGGGCTTCTCATTGAGGTGGCTTCTCTTGTTGCAGACCACAGGCTCTAGGCACACGGGCTTCAGTAGTTGTGGCACACAGGGCTCAGTAGTTGTGGTGCATGGGCTTAGTTGCTCCGCGGCATGTGGGATCTTCCCGGACCAGGGCTCGAACCCATGTCCCCTGCACTGGCAGGTGGATTCTTAACCACGGTGCCACCAGGGAAGTCCTAAGCTTCCTCCATTTTTAAATGTTTATAAAAATGCCATTTAAAAAACGTTTAAAGTATTTGTAGGCATTCTTATGTTCCTGATTGTTTTCTTGGAATGCCTTTCTAAAAATAAAAATCACAAACATATATAACTCAATATCTTGACTTAATTTCTGAGAAAGTGTAGACATTTATAACACACATGCTATGTTTTAGGATTTACATCTTACCACATATTCACCATCAGGTAAGATTGAACATACTTTGTATCATTCAGTTCTGTCTTCTGTGAACTGCCTACTCATTTACCCATTTATCTATTTGAGTCTTAATGTTTATCTCACTATGAGTTCCTGGTTATTTTAAATAGTAAACTCTACATTTTTATGATCTGTTTGGATAAAAAGAATATTTGAAAAAACAAACAAAGCAGTAAAAAATATGGGCAGAAGACCTAAACAGACATTTCTCCAAAGACATACACACAGTAAAAACCAAAGATGGCCAATAGGCACATGAAAAGATGCTCAATATTGCTAATTATTAGAGAAGTGCAAATCAAAACTACAATGAGGTACCACCTCACATTGGTCAGAATGACCATCATTAAAAATCTACAAATTAAAAATTCTGGACAGGGTGTGGAGAAAAGGGAACCCTCCTACACTGTTGGTGGGAACGTAAATTGGTGCAGCCACTAAGGAAAACAGTATGGAGGTTCCTTAAAAAACTAAGAATAGAATTGCCATATGATCCAGCAATCCTACTCCTGGGCACATATCCGAGAAAACTCTAATTCAAAAAAGATACATGCACCCCCGTGTTCACAGCAGCACTATTTACAATAGCCAAGACATGGAAGCAACCTAAATGTTCATCGACAGATGAATGGATAAAGAAATATATAATGGAATATTACTCAGCCATAAAGAGAATGAAATAATGCCATTTACAGCAACATGGATGGACCTAGAGATTATCATACTAAGTGAAACAAGTCAGAGAGAAAGACAAATACCACACAATATGTGGAATCTAAAATATGACACAAATGAAATTATTTACAAAACAGAAACAGACTCACAGACATAGAAAACAAACTTACAGTTACCAAAGGGGAAACGGGGTGGGGAAGGGATAAATTAGGAGTTTGGGATTAGCAGATACAAACTATTATATATAAAATAAATAACAAGATCCTACTATGTAGCACTGAAAAAAAGAAAAAAAAAGAATATTTTGAGCTATTTCCCTGTCACCTTCCAGTTTCAGTAACAAAAGTATAAAAGAGTGATAAATACGTTTAACATGGTCACAATTTTTTTTTTTACATCTTTATTAGAGTTTAATTGCTTTACAATGGTGTGTTAGTTTCTGCTTTACAACAAAGTGAATCAGTTATACATATACATATGTTCCCATATCTCTTCCCTCTTGCGTCTCCCTCCCTCCCACCCTCCCTATCCCACCCCTCCAGGCTGTCGCAAAGCACCGAGCTGATCTCCCTGTGCTATGCGGCTGCTTCCCACTAGCTATCTACCTTACATTTGGTAGTGTATATATATCCATGCCTCTCTCTCGCTTTGTCACAGCTTACCCTTCCCCCTCCCCATATCCTCAAGTCCATTCTCTAGTAGGTCTGTGTCTTTATTCCTGTCTTACCCCTAGGTTCTTCATGACATTTTTTTTTCTTAAATTCCATATATATGTGTTAGCATACGGTATTTGTCTTTCTCTTTCTGACTTACTTCACTCTGTATGACAGACTCTAGGTCTATCCATCTCACTACAAATAACTCAGTATCCTTTCTTTTTATGGCTGAGTAATATTCCATTGTATATATGTGCCACATCTTCTTTATCCATTCATCCGATGATGGACACTTAGGTTGTTTCCATCTCCGGGCTATTGTAAATAGAGCTGCAATGAACATTTTGGTACATGACTCTTTTTGAATTATGGTTTTCTCAGGGTATATGCCCAGTAGTGGGATTGCTGGGTCATATAACATGGTCACAATTTTTGTGGATTGTACTAATCTCTACAGAATATTTGCATTCAAAATTTTAAAAATCTACTAGCTCTGACCTCTGTCCTTGTCTCTTCTCACTTCAAGAAATAATCTTGGAATAAAATGCAGCATGAATTGTGACTTTCCCTAGATGAGATCCAATTTATTCTGTTATAGTAATTGGTTCAGTGGAATAAAACAGAAGCATAATTAAAATCATGGCTATAACCAGAAAGTCTGTATCCGTAGAAGAAAGCATCTGAGTTGTTACCCACTAAGTTGTTACCCACTAATTTTGCTAAGATGAAAATGGATTCATTATCTTTACTAGAATTTTGTAACTTGTATGTGAACTATCTGTGGCTGTGTCAGTATACATATATATGTTTTCAGGGACATGGAAGTGGGAGAAATTACTTTTGCTTTTCATTTCTTAGTTTTATAATAATCCTATATATGTCATACACGCCTTGAGACCAGAACTTTTTTTCCACAGTTCCATAGCACATCCATTGAACCTAGCGGATGAACACAGAGTGTTCCAAGCAAGGGGCTCGTACTGATTAGTAAAGCTCTAGCCATAAATAAGAGGCCTTAGCTGTAAGTAGCAGTTTCCAGAGAGGGAGGTAGTGAGTTCTACCAACCCTGTATCATCAGTAAGAGTACTCCCTAAAACATGGTAGTTGGGGGGAAGATGGGAGTCATATTACTTTATATTCTCTGAGATTTCCAACGTGTATTTTTAGAGCATCTTTCTCTCTAGAACTAGTGCGACTTATAATATTGCTTCAAAACTTCAATTTATTTTGATATTGTCCAAACCACCTTCATTTCTTTCAAGTGGAACTGCCCCTTTGAAAGAATAGCTTACAAAAGAAAAGGATTAATTACACCAACAATTCAAAAACAGCTACCTTCTAAATCAGTGAATCTCTTTGTCTTGATTATTTTGATAAGGCTCTCTTCATTTACATAACTTTTCCCTTCCTGCAGTCAGTTCAGTTACCTTATTTTCTTGTTTTATAACTCTGCTAACAGGTACATCATTTTTAATCCATGAAACCAGCTCCCCTATTCAGTTTTGTTTGTTTTTATCTCCATCTCCCTTTGCCTTAAATGCCATTTGGAAATCAGGTATTTTTAATGAAATTGTTGCTTTCTTATCAGTTGTGACACTTTCAGATTCTTACTCAAAAGAGCTGAGGCCACTGAGACCTCTGTAATAGTGCTGCAATTTTAAAAATTGATTTAATTTTGACTTTCAAAAATTAATAGCTATGCTGAAGTTGGGGCTATAGTCTTATATTTGTAATTTTAGTTTACCTGAAAAAAGAAATAGTGTTGACAGCCTGATAAATGCATACTATGTTGGTAAAAGAAAAGATATTCTAATTTCTAAGACCAAACTAGCTCTGTGTGATATAGATAAACCAGCTTCTCATTTCAAGATCAGTCATAACCTGGGCTGCCAGAGACTGACTGAGGAGATAATTTAATAAATGAGTGCCAGAGGGAGTTCAATGAACTTTATATGAAAGGACCTGAGAATGGAATTTCCTAGGGTGAGTCCATCCCATGTCACTAGGGCAAGGACAAGCCCCAGGAGTGGATTATGAGAACCATGAAGTGTCTTTCTAGGAGAGGCTATACACATGTGCTGGGGAATGAAACTCCACCATTAACCACACAGAGTTTTATGCCCATTGGCACTTTCCTCCCTTAACTCCTGTATTTGAAGAAATAACTTTCTATTTGATGACTACCCACAGCAGATATTTAAAAATGTATTATTCAACAAGTGCATTTAATTTGCACCCTAATGTTCTCCAAAGTCAAAATTATTGGTTTTCTTTCCCATTTTTTAGAATGTTTGGTTTGACATTATGTACCCCAAGGAATGTATATCACTGAATTGTATCACAGAGACAAGTGTAATACAAATGTTTTCCTTTTTCAAATTCTACTTTACTGAAGAAACAAAGAAAAAAACCTGTATAAAACATACATAAATTATATTTTCACAAGGGAACCTCCCAGTTAAACTGGTGACAGGGCATAGCTAAACACAGAATTATGCAAGAAAGTAGGGTCTGAAAAATGTTGGTTTTTCTCAACACA
Organism: Stenella coeruleoalba; assembly: GCF_951394435.1. Taxonomy (NCBI): domain Eukaryota; kingdom Metazoa; phylum Chordata; class Mammalia; order Artiodactyla; family Delphinidae; genus Stenella; species Stenella coeruleoalba. The sequence continues at coordinate 38,720,857 of NC_137151.1, read as the reverse complement.
TTTGTAATAGGCACATCTGTCAATCAGAATGAACCTAAGAGAAGAAGGACTATGTAGTGTTTAATCATATATATAGCAGTTAAGTTAATCATATGCTAACAGAATACACTATGAAATTTTTTCTTGCTATACGTTTTATGGAAGAACCATCTTTCTCTGATCCCCTAGAGAAAAGTTATCTCAATATAGCAGTAAATATACGTTTTTATTTTTTCAAAGAGAGAAAAAAATATTTTTGTCTTCATGACTGTTTCCAATTTTGCATCCATTTCTAAATGTAAACAATTCTAAAAATGACAGTCAACTTGTTTTTCAATCTTTCTTTTCCCAAACTGCTGTGAGACTGTTGTGCCATGAATAAAAGAAGACAGCAAGGGCTTTATCTGTAAGGTAGAAGTTCTAAAGACAAGGAAGTCTGTCTATTAGCTCCCAGGTTTGCATAACTTAGGTTGTTCCAGTAAGGCATATTTCATTTTCTTTCTTTCTTCCAAACTTTATGTTTCAACTGTCTCCAAAACTTTTTACTCCCATGGATTGCTGGAAGAATGCACATGTGTAAGGGGAGGGGCTGGGGGCTGTATGAGTATAGCCCTTCCATCTGTGAGAATCATATTATGCTCTCATGGAATATATATATGTGTCTGATAATGATATATTATAATTAAACAAGTGATCTTTCATTATTCCAGTTTCAGTTTTGAGAAAGTGTTGTGTCAGAAATATCTTTGTTTCTCATACACAAGCACATTTTTTTTTTTTTTTTTTTTTTGCGGTACGCGGGCCTCTCACTGTTGTGGCCTCTCCCGTTGCGGAGCACAGGCTCTGGACGCGCAGGCTCAGCAGCCATGGCTCACGGGCCCAGCCGCTCCGCGGCATGTGGGATCCTCCCGGGCCGGGGCACGAACCCGTTTCCCCGGAATCGGCAGGCGGACTCTCAACCACTGCGCCACCAGGGAAGCCCAAACATGTTTTTTTTTTGGTTTTTGTTTTTTAACGTCTTTATTGGAGTATAATTGCTTTACAATGTTGTGTTAGTTTCTGCTATATAACAAAGTGAATCAGCTATATGTATACATATATCCCCATATCCCCTCCTTCTTGCATCTCCCTCCCACCCTCCCTATCTTACCCCTCTAGGTGGTCACAAAGCACCAAGCTGATCTCCCTGCGCTGTGCGGCTGCTTCCCACTAGCTATCTATTTTACATTTGGTAGTGTATATATGTCCATGCAAACAAGGTTTTGATTTCAACTCTGACACTTACTTGCTGGGTAGCCTTGGGCAATCACTTATGATCTGTGAGCTTTAGTTTCTCCACCTGTAAAATGGGAATAATACCCATCTTGCAGGATTGCCTTGAGGACTGTAGAAAATCTGTACTTAGCATAATGTATAATACCAAAGGATTGCTTTATAAAGGGCAGTTTTTGTCATTATTTGTGGCGTTTTTAAATGAAGACCTTTAATGTATCAAAGTCATCTATTATCTGGGTCACCTTCTCCACCCAAACTTTTCTCCCCTTGTTAGCAGGCAGCATAGTGATTAAGCATGTAGGCTCTGACTAACATGGTCTGGGTTCAAATCTTGGTTCTACCACTTACTGTTATGTGACCTTGAAGAAATTCTTTTATTTTTTTATTGAAGTAGAGTTGATTTACAATGTCATGTTAGTTTCAGGTATACAGCAGAGTCATTCAGAGATATCTGAATATATATATATATATATATATATATATATATATATATATATATATATATATATATTCTGTTTCAGATTCTTTTCCCTTATTGGTTATTACAAAATATTGAGTATAGTTCCCTGTGCTATACTATAGGTCCTTGTTGGTTATCTACTTTATACAGAGTAGTGTGTATGTGTTAGTCCCAAACTTTGGTGACCATAAGGCTATGTCTGGGGTCTATTTCTGTTTTGTAAATAAGTTCATTTGTATCTTTTTTTGGATTCCACGTATAAGGGATATCATATGATATTTGTCTTTCTCTGTCTGACTTACTTCACTTAGGATGAGAATTTCTAGTTTCATCCATGTTGCTGAAATGGCATTATTTCATTCTTCCTTATGGCTGAGTAATATTCCATTGTATATATATACCACATCTTCATTATCCATTCGTTTGTCAATGCGCATTTAGGTTACTTTCATGTCTTGGCTATTGTAAATACTGCTACAGTGAACAATGGGGTGCATGTATCTTTTTGAATTAGAGTTTTCATTTCTCCAGGATATATGCCCAGGAGTGGAATTGCAAGATCATATGGTAACTCTATTTTTAGTTTTTTAAGGAACCTCCATACTGTTCTCCGTAGTAGCTATACCAATTTACATTCCCACCAACAGTGTAGGAGGGTTCCTTTTTCTCCACACCCTCTCCAGCCTTTATTATTTGTAGACTTTTTGATGATAGCTGAAGAAATTCTTAAGCCCTTTTGTGCTCACCTGTAAAATGAGAATGTCCTAGTTCTTACCTTGTATGTCTCAACCTTGTATGATGGTTGTAGCAATTAATGAGATGAAATGAATTAATAATCAATAAAAGCACTTTCTAAAAATACACCCCTGCTAGAATATACTCAGTAGGAGATCAGGTGCCTTGTCTGTCTTGTTTACCCCTGTATCTCCACTCTTTGAATGGTGCCTGGGATTTAATGGGCATTCAATGTGTGGTGATTTGACAGATGAAGGGACAGTGTCTCTCACACACAATACATGGTCATTATCTGTCTTACCGTTCTTCACATATGCCTTCCTCTAGATCTGTGTGTTCTCTTCTCTATTATCTGAACACTCAGTTCCCGCCTTCTGCTCTTACCTAGGAGCAGCCCCTCAGTTGAAATGTTTTTCTCTTTTTTTCTGTCTATCCAAAGTTACCTAGTTCTCTGAGATCCGTACCTTCTTAAAGAAGTCAACCTTATAAAGTTTCTGATCTTACAGTTTGTCTCTTGGATTTTGACTTTTCACTGTGGTCACTTTAGATTTTGTGTATATTATCAACTCCCCTTGCCTTAATTTCACACCGAAAAGTATGTGTGTTGGGGGAGATGAAGGGAAAGGATTGTATTACCTTTGTATCAATCATAATGTATTACTTGGTTCTCATATTAGTTTTCTATTGCTGCTGTACCAACTTAACACAAATTTAGTGGCTTAAAACAAAATGAAGTTTTTATTTTACAGTTTTGGAGTTCAGAAGTGTGAAATGGATCTTACTGGGCTAAAATCAAGGTACCAGTAGAAATACGTTCCTTTCTGGGGGCTCTAAGAAAAAATAAATTTTCTTGCCTTTCAAAGCTTTTAGAGGCTGCCTGCATTCCGTGGCTCATGGCCCCTTCCATCTTCAAACCTAGCAGTAGCCAGTTGGGTCTTTCTCATATCACATCATTCTGAGACTGACTCTTCTGCCTCTCTCTTCCATATTTTAGGACACGTGTGATTACTTTGGGCTCACCTTGATAATCCTGGATAGTCTCTGTAATAGAAGGTCAACTGAGTAGCAACCCTAATTATATCTGCTACCATATTTTAATGTCTTTTCAATGTAACCTAATCTATACACAAGTTCTGAGACAGAGGACATGGATATTTTTTGCAGCCCATCATTCTGCCTACCACATTTCTCTATTTTTAAGATTCTTCTTTATAGTCAGCTAAGACAACCTGACTGAGAGCTTAGCTCTGCCACATTCCTGGCACTAGTTCATTCACTAATTGGGAATAATTTGGGCTACGAAATTCTAGTACTTAAAAAACTCAGTCAAATGTCTCGCCATAGAGATCTTAACTTGTTTGACCAAGATCTCACCTTGTAGCCAATTTCTTGCATGGATTTTACTATTTTAATTCTCCCAGTCTTTTTTTTTTTTTTTAACATCTTTATTGGAGTATAATTGCTTTACAATGGTGTGCTAGTTTCTGCTTTATAACAAAGTGAATCAGTTATACATATACATATGTTCCCATATCTCTTCCCTCTTGCATCTCCCTCCCTCCCACCCTCCCTATCCCACCCCTCTAGGTGGTCACAAACCATCTAGCTGATCTCCCCGTGCTATGCGGCTATTTCCCACTAGCTATCTATTTTACGTTTCGTAGTGTATATATGTCCATGCCACTCTCTCACTTTGTCACAGCTTCCCATATCCTTAAGTCCATTCTCTAGTAGGTCTCTGTCTTTATTCCCGTCTTGCCCCTAGGTTCTTCATGACTTCTTTTTTTTTTTTCTTAGATTCCATATATATGTGTTAGCATACAGTATTTGTTTTTCTCTTTCTGACTTACTTCACTCTGTATGACAGACTCTAGGTCTATCCATCTCACTACAAATAACTCAGTATCCTTTCTTTTTATGGCTGAGTAATATTCCATTGTATATATGTGCCACATCTTCTTTATCCATTCATCTGTTGATGGACACTTAGGGTGCTTCCATGTCCTGGCTATTGTAAGTAGAGCAGCAATGAACATTTTGGTACATGACTCTTTTTGAATTATGGTTTTCTCAGGATATATGCCCAGTAGTGGGATTGCTGGGTCATATGGTAGTTCTATTTGTAGTTTTTGAAGGAATCTCCATAGTGTTCTCCATAGTGGCTGTATCAATTTACATTACCACCAAAAGTGCAAGAGTGTTCCCTTTTCTCCACACCCTCTCCAGCATTTATTGTTTCTAGATTTTTTGATGATGGCCATTCTGACCGGTGTGAGATGATATCTCATTGTAGTTTTGATTTGCATTTCTCTAATGATTAGTGATGTTGAGCATCCTTTCATGTGTTTATTGCCAATCTGTATACCTTCTTTGGAGAAATGTCTATTTAGGTCTTCTGTGCATTTTTGGATTGGGTTGTTTGCTTTTTTGATACTGAGCTGCATGAGCTGCTTGTCAATTTTGGAGATTAGTCCTTTGTCGGTTGCTTCATTTGCAAATATTTTCTCCCATTCTGAGGGTTGTCTTTTGGTGTTGTTTATGGTTTCCTTTTCTGTACAAAAGCTTTGAAGTTTCATAAGGTCCCATTTGTTTATTTTGTTTTTATTTCCATTTCTCTAGGAGGTGGGTGAAAAAGGATCTTGCTGTGATTTATGTCATAGAGTGTTCTGCCTATGTTTTCCTCTAAGAGTTTGATAGTGTCTGACCTTACATTTAGGTCTTTATTCCATTTTGAGTTTATTCTTGTGTATGGGGTTAGGGAGTGTTCTAATTTCATACGTTTACATGTACCTGTCCAGTTTTCCCAGCACCACTTATTGAAGAGGTTGTCTTTTCTCCACTGTATATTCTTGCCTCCTTTATCAAAGATAAGGTGACCATATGTACGTGGGTTTATCTCTGGGCTTTCTATACTTTTCCATTGATCTATATTTCTGTTTTTGTGCCAGTACCATACTGTCTTGATTACTGTAGCTTTGTAGTATAGTCTGAAGTCAGGGAGCCTGATTCCTCCAGCTTCTTTTTCTTTCTCAAGATTGGTTTGGCTATTCGGGGTCTTTTGTGTTTCCATACAAATTGAAATTTTTTGTTCTAGTTCTGTGAAAAATGCCAGTGGTAGTTTGATAGGGATTGCATTGAATTTGTGGATTGCTTTGGGTATTAGAGTGATTTTCACAATGTTGATTCTTCCAATCCAAGAACATGGTATATCTCTCCATCTATTTGTATCATCTTTAATTTCTTTCATCAGTGTCTTATAATTTTCTGCATACAGGTGTTTTGTCTCGTTAGGTAGGTTTTTTCCTATTCTTTTTCTTGCAATGGTAAATTGGAATATAATCTTTAAAAATTGTGAATCACTATGTTGTATACCTGAAACTTATAAATCAGCTATACCCTCAATTTAAAAAAAAAGGGGAATTGGCAAATCGATGTATGGTATATCCATAGGAAGGAATATAAACCATAGTTAAAGTAACAAATATACTTCTTCATATACTAACACAAAATGACCCTGAAACATATTATTAACTGTAAAAAAGGAACTTTTAAAAATGTTAAGTACAAAAGTATCCATTTATTAAAACACAACCTAAATTTGTTCAGCTGTATATACAGCAACATATGCTCTGCTCAAAACACTCATGAAACTGTTACTGTTTAAAGAAAGAAACAACTTAGGATCTCAGTAACTTTGCTGATTTGGGCCTTATGATAGAATTTGATCAATGATGGCTATTAGTTCATATCTGGAGGCCAAATAAATTTTGGCCATCACATTACTTTGTTTGTTTGCTTTTTAAATTGAGCAATTATTAAATAAAACATGAGAGTCACATAAAAAAAAAAAAACCCAGAATTACCATCCTCTCTTAAAAATTAGATTTGGCAGCAGTAGATTGAAATTCTGCAAGGCAGGCTGTACCTTCAAGCCCACCACAATATTTATTGATCCTTTTACTCATTTCTATTATCTCTGGCACCTGTACGTTTGTGAGTTCTATGTCTTTGACTGTTTTCATTATCACTATATTTAATATCTAAAAGCCTTGACTTAGTACACTTCCTTGGATGCTAATGTACTGCTAGAACTGATGGCACCTCTGGAAAATGATGAAGTAAACTTTTTCTAGTACTCCCTAATGGGTGTTTTTCTTTTATATATATTAATGACTCCAGCTTCCATCCCAGAGTGCCAGGCACATCAGGGAGTGTCAATGAAAGAATAAATGAATGAAAAAATAGTGAAATCGGTGGCTGTGGAATAGAATAAAGGCAGCTGGTTAGATCTTTGGTCTCACTAGCTAAATGTTATCATTGAACTGAACATCTATAGCTGTGGTTGCATACTCTAGAGCAGTTGGAGTCTTAGGAGATAACCTAATGTGATTAAAGTTTCTTACCTCTCAGTGTGGCAACAGAAGTCTCCTTTGAGTAGCTACTTAGAGAATCATGAGTTCCTGGCTCTTGATGTAAATCAGAACCAATTTGGTAGAAAAACCATAAAAGTGAAATCTACTAGTTAGGTAATCCTGTGTTAAACCTAAATGAGTAGGTCAAAATCCAAGCCCATCATTCCAGTTTTCAAAGATGAGATGAAGAGTTTCTGTTACTTTCTCTCATTCTGGGAAGTCTTTAGGTTTAACTTCAGAAGTAAATGAATTTGAAATAAAGCTGTAGGCTAACATTCCACTGTCTCAGCTGACTCTACAAATCAGTTGAGTACCCTGACAATGGGGGGTGTTTCCCTTCAATTAGATCTAATTGAAAACCCATGTGTCTCTTAATTTGCCTTCGACATTTCCTGTATGTAAGGTATTATTAACTTGGGAAGTGAATATACAGAAAATCAGGACCCATTCATTAAAATTTAAACTTTTATCAGATTCCATTTCTGAATACAGAGAAAGCAACTTAATTAAGTATGTAATTTATGTTTTAACATTTTCATTTGATCTGTCACTTTTTCTTTGAGCTAAATGGCCCCAGCATACACACAGGGAGACCAGCAAGAAAGTGAAGTCTTACTTTTTAATTAGAGAAAATGTGTTAAATGGATATAAAGTAATTTGAATACAGCAGAGACCTCTTAAATCTCTATCAATAAATCTGGAACTGCAGCAGGTCTATCTCTGCAGATAGATTTAGTTAAAGTTGGGTTTGAATTACGACAGTGAAATGAATATGTAACTAATGCAATCAAGTGTCAGTAATTCATGAGAAAGTAATTCCTTAATGTTCATGACTCAATAATTTAAGATTTTTTAAACTTGATAATAGGACCAATGAGGTCTTCTTAGGTGAAAAAATAAGGAAATTCAGTACCTGCTCCAAGTATTGTTATTTCTTGAGTTCATCTAATTTTCCTGCTATTTATTTTGTGGGGAAAAAAAGAGTTGTTTTGGTAATGGTCTGTTTCTATTTGGTGTTTCTGTAGATTCCACACAAAAATTATTTCCTACATAATTAATGATCAGTTTGGTTCTGATTACGTATTAAACATTTAAGTAAAATTTTCAGTCATTCAACTAGTTGGGTCATCATTTATAACACAGATTTATTACATGTGGGGATTTATTTTGAGAAGCAATGATAAGTGTAAAAGGATATAGTCAGGGTTTTATAAATATCCGTTTTGGCTTTGTCTATTTTATAGGCAACATTTTTTTCTAGAGACATTTATTTGAAAATGCTAACCAATCTATATTACCTATGCTACAAAGGGGAAAAATAATTTGGTAAGATATAAAAGGGTAAAAGTGTGTTTTATTTCAACTTGACATTTCACTATATACTCTCTTTGCTAGAAAATGTAAAGAAAGACGAGTAAAATACGTGTGTTTTCATCTCTTTTTACATACTTTTCAGTCACCACTGTTTTTATTTCTCCTTAATCCAGTGTTCCATGTGTTATTAGAGTTCTGTCCAACACTATAAAAGTGTCGTTATTTACATCACTTTTCATATTAGATGTTCAAGAGTCCTTTGAAAAAATTTTAAATGATTTGTATCTGCTAGAGTCTCTTACCTACATGTTTATTTCAGCTACTTAGAAAATTCTAACAGTTTTTCCCTCACTCAGAAATAGTGTTGGCGGGCTTCCCTGGTGGCGCAGTGGTTGGGAGTCCACCTGCCGATGCAGGGGACACGGATTCGTGCCCCAGTCCGGGAAGATCCACATGCCACAGAGTGGCTGGGCCCGTGAGCCATGGCCGCTGAGCCTGTGCATCCAGAGCCTGTGCTCCGCAACGGGAGAGGCCACAACAGTCAGAGGCCTGCATACCGCAAAAAAAAAAAAAAAAAGAAATAATGTTGGCTTTTATCCTTTAAATTGTTATTTAAGTTACATGAAACATGCTGAATTTAGCAATGTGCTTAGAGGGAGAAGAGAAGGTTGTTTAACTTAATCCAAGCTAAATTCCAAGTGCAAAGCACTCCAAGACAATACTGGATTACCCAAGGTAAATAAAAGGTATCGAGTTACCCAGGAGAGTAGCCCTTACAGAAGTTTTAATGTCATTAGTGTTACACCTTGTCTTTATCTAGTCTGGGTTGAAGACCAACAGTAGTTTTCACAAATAGTACAGAAGCCGAAGCTGTCCTCTGTGCACTCTTTCTGTATCCCTAGTACTGTACCATTTCTCACAGTGTGGTCTGTGGCTAACTTGTTTTAGACTGTCTCACCTAGAATTCTTGTTTAAAATGCTTGTTATCAGGTATCCTTCAAGACCCAGTAAATCACTCATCCATGTCCAAGATCAGACCTGGGAACTTTCATTTTAACAAGCTTCTAAGGTGGTTTTTAGACACCCCAAATTTTAGAAACACTTCACACAATCTTCTCTGATAGCTAAAATCTTCTCAGCAAATTTTTAAGCTGTGAGTCAGGATGTAAGCCAGAGGAGTTGGAAATAAATCCTCGGATATGTCAATATCTTTAATTTTGAGATTTGAGTAATGAGGGAGTAATGAAGTAATGATGATGTCAGTGTCACTGAAAAGTTTTTTTTTTTTTTGCGGTACGCGGACCTCTCACCGTTGTGGCCTCTCCCGCTGTGGAGCACAGGCTCCGGAAGCTCAGGCTCAGCGGCCATGGCTCACGGGCCCAGCCGCTCCGCGGCATGTGGGATCCTTCTGGACCAGGGCACAAACCCGTGTCCCCTGCATCGGCAGGTGGACTCTCAACCACTGCACCACCAGGGAAGCCCCTGAAAAGTTTTGATAACGCTCTGCATCCTGAAGAATGACAATACTACACCAATTCTATGTGTCTGAATAAAAAAGTGTCTATGGGTAAAATATGAAGGTACTTAAGTTTTTGACTATATCTCTAGGTTCACCATGTGCTACTACTACTCAAAGGATCCATTGCATCATTTATACTTGTAAATTGCGGACTCATTTACTTTTTCAGGTTAAAAATTAAGTCAGTGCGTTTTCTTTACATTTTGATATTTTGATTTCTGTACTTTATCACTAATTATGAAATATGAGGATTTGATATTTTTTATTAAAATAAATTTAAGGATCAGCATAGAGCTGAACAAAAATTCTCACTCTGTTGTTTATCCCTAAATTAAAATTGATTTAGCAGTATTCTGGTATACAAATTGTATGGGAATGAGCCATCAGAATAGAAATTTTAGGATCTTTCTCCGATTTTTTTTTTACTAATTCCAGTCTTCCTTGGGGTCAGTGCGCTGTACATAGCTTGGATGGGGCTGCTCAAAGGTAGGTTCTGGGAACTGATGAGAGCAGATTAGTCAGTTCTTATCATTACTACTTCATTCCTGAAATCTGCCTTGTTCTGGTAGACGTACTAGGAGAAACAGTTTATCATTCCCTCCTACAGTCAGAGTCTGGTGGCCTTTAATCTTCCAAATCCCAGAGTACCTGAGACCCAGCCCAAAATATCTGCAGGCCATGAAGATATAAAAAAGGAAATTACTCTATCCAGGTCTTTAATCGATTCGTCTATATGACTGTCAGCGGGTTTGTGCACAAGGCCTCAGACAAGAATATTGCTTTCAGCAAACTTAACAAATTAAGTGAGATTGAGATTCAACTTTACAAATATGATTCCAATTTATAGCTATTTGGAGAAAGTATTTTATTCTTAATGCCTCAAAGCCACAAAATATCATAATGAGAATGTTTATTGCTAAATGTGTCAGATTATCATGTGTGTTTGCAGTAAAACATCCTTAATTAAGAAACAGCTTATCAGATGTCAAATCCCAGTGCCACAATTTATTACCTATCTGACTTTTGTAAAGGATTGATGAGGATCAGAATATGCCACCCCAAAATATCCTTCATTGGTGTAAGGATTATTTTGAGCTGAAGGCAGTTGAGGAGCAGCAGGTGAAGGAAGAACTAAAAGGAGAGCATAAGCTTCCCTTTTGTAAAGGAAATTAACATTTATAACGGAAATTTCCATTTGTAAAGATGTCTCTGGCTCCTCTAACAGGGAGGGGGAGGACTCTTAATAACTCTTAACAATGGAGAAGGCACTGATTTAAATCTGCATTACCATCCTTACTAAATAACCCTTGTTTAACATTTTTTTGATAAATTTTCTGGTCTCCTTCCTGTAATTTACCTCCCCTTCTCCAGAAACCCCAAACCCTTTTTGTCTTTGTCTACCCTAAGATGGTATATACGTTAGGGGAACCACTGACCTAACATGCCCACCCTTGCCAGGCATGATAGTTATCTTACAACAGGAAATCCTGGTGAGGAACACGGAACTAACAAGCTACCACCAACTGGAAGAATTAGGGAAGAGTCAAAAGGAGAGAGGAGGTGCCAACCTCTGTGTCCTACCAACCTCCCAGAATCCATCTCTCTGGAACCCGTCTTGGCTGAGTGATGCATGCACCACCAGGAATGACCCTGAGTCAGAATGACTGGCCAGGGACAACCCGGAAACTAACCCCATTACCATAAAACCTGAGACTGCAAGCCACGTGGCAGAGCAGTTCTCCTGGCTTCCCTTGCCCTATTGCTGTCTGCCCAGGCGCCCCTTCACAGTAGAGTCTCTTGCTTTGTCAGCACGTGTGTCTCCTCAGACAGTTCATTTCCGAGTGTTAGACAATGCCCACTCTCGGGCCCTGGAAAGGGTCCCCTTCCTGCAACATATATACCCCTCAAATTCTGACTTTCTCCTTGAATCACACTTCCTTGTGAATTCCTGTGTGTATGCATGCGCTTAAATCTGTTTTTTTCTCTTGTTATCTGTTTTTATCACTTTGATGTCCCAGCCATTGAAATTAGAAAGGTAGAGGAAGAGTTTTCTTTCCTCCCTTATAGTACATTAACATTTCTAAAACTTAGCTTATTAGAATAAAATTTTTATCTATCTCTTAGGGCATGTGTAAGAATTAAGATTGTTACCAAACCAAACTCACGTCAGCTCTCCTGATGTGCAGCAAAGCCAATCTACTGACACCAGGTTGTAGTAAAGGAAAGTACAGCATTTATTGCAGGGTGCCAAGCAAGGAGAACAGGCAGCTCATACTCAAAAGACCCAACTCCCTGATGGCTTTCAGGCAAGGGGACATTTCAGGCAACTTTAGGGCTGAGGGTCCATGATCAGCTCATGGACATTCTTCATTGGTTTGTGATGAGGTAATAGGGTGATGTTTTGGAAACCTTAATCATCAACCTTCTGGTTCCAACCAGTCTGGGGTTTATGTGCTGTGCTGTGGTCAGCATGTAGTCAACATTCTCCACTGGGTGGGCATCTTAGCTTCTGCAAAACAACTCAAAGGTATATGTCAGATTGTTATGTATATCTCTGAGGGGGAATTAGGAGTTCTGTGACTCTGCCTTATCACTGAACTGTTTAAGCTATTATTACTTTTCTTGCTTAACTATTTTTCTTTTGTGTCTGCATTTCTTCACTTCTCTAATTAGTAACTGCTTGAGTCTGCTCTTTGGAACTCAGGAAAGGCCTAAGAGACTAAAGCCTTTTTTCTACAAACAAGAAACAGGGGACACGGAGGGGCTTTTGTACCTGGGACAGGGTCCTGCTCAGTTTCAATTCCCCCTTTTCTTTGATACTCCTCAGTCCTGCAGGGAACAGGGACTGGACAAGAAAGGGAATAAAGTTTTGGACAGAGAGGTTAATCATAAACTAGGTAGGGGAACTCAGCTTTAAGGGGATTTGGTTTCAAAATTGAAATACATCCAAAACTTTTAACAGTACCTAATTGATAAATTAAAGCTTAATATAAAATGGCTATTATTGTTATCATCATTATTAGAGTAATGCAGTGATAACACTTCTCTACCGCAAAATCAGGCTAGGTTGGCGCTTTCATTGGTCTTTTGTTGTAGCTGTCTACACTAAGTGTTAAAAAATATTGGACTGTATGTCTTCTTTATATGTTAGAGTTTAAACTAAGAAATAATTCATCATAGGTAGAATGCTATAAAGTAGTACATGTTAATTTAAAAATTAATCTTATTTATATTTTAATTGAAAGAAACGAATTATGTAGCATCTTTTGAGTGTGTTAATATTTTCAGTGCAGTTCAGGTCATTCCATTTTTCTTGTATTCACCTTGATGTGAGGCATGATTAGATTAGTTTCAGAAAGCAGGCCCAGCAAATTCCCATGAATCTAAGTTATTGACTTGGAATTTTATAAAATTATGCGTTTTAAAAGTGTTGACTGAAAAAAAAATTGCACAAGCCGAGCGTTGTGAGTTAAGTTTTATCTGGGGCAACATGAAGACTATAGCCTGGGAGATGGCAGTTCAGATAGCTCTGAGAAACTTCCCCAAAGAGGTAGAGGGGAGGGTCAGTGTTATACATGACTTTAGTGAAGGGGGGGGTGGGTGGTACCTGCAGTCAAGCACACGTTTTGGCAGAGGCTTGCTGCCAGTCACGAGGAGCACATGTCACCATTAATGACTTTAGTGCTTTTCTGGATACGAGGAGATGCAAGAATTGGGCTCATAAAATCTTCTCCTGAAAATATCTAACTATCTGAAGCCCTGTTCTGCCAGTTTTTCCCAGGGCACAGAGTACCTCAATCCTGATCTCTGCCCTGAACTCCTTTCAGGGGGTCTTGAAGGGGTCAGCAGCTGCAGTGGCTCATGATTTATTCCTTGTAGAGGTAGATGGCAAGTGCCAATTTGTAGTTGGCAAAAGCTAAAAGGGACTCTTAGCTCCATCAATATGGATTGTTCCTTGGGTTAATTTGGGACACTGAACATTTCTAAGAGAGTCAAAATATATATTAGCATATTTCAGTTGCTGAAATATCATATTGTAATGAATATATTCAACTTTATTTCCCCAGTGTTTCTCACATTTAACTACAACTCCATTCATCTCCTATATTCATTTATTTATTTTACAAAATACCTATTAACATCTTGAAGAATGCATTAATCTTGGGTAATAATTTCCTTTACAGAGAGAAAACTGAGAATTTGTTAAATTAAGAGAATTATACAAGGGCACAGTAGTTAATAAATCTGAGGGTGTGTGTGTGTGTGTGTGTGTGTGTGTGTGTGTATTTGGTTCTTAAATTCAATTACATAGCAGGTTCTTCTGTTCTTTATTCACCCAAGTAGCTCTGAGAATGTGAGTCATACAAAGATCATTCAGGAATGTTTAACTAGAACACTCTTAGTAGAATACAGTATAGTTATGAACTGTAGGGGAGGAAGAACTTCTTCTCTACCCTTTTAGATTCAGTGGTTGGGGGAGGAAGGGGGCGTTATGAATTAAACTGACCACAGACAGATTAATAGGAGAAAAGGCATATACAGTTATTAATTTTTAATTTTACATGCATGGGGGCATCACAAAAAGAAGTGAATAGTCAAAGGAGCATTGAGATTTGAGAGCTTGTATACCATCTTATTGGGGAACGGGACAGGCAGAGGGCACTTCCGTGAGAAAAAATTAACAGAAGTGTGGGGGAAGGGCACTTACGGAAACAAAAATGAATTTTTTGAAAGATAATGTGACCTTGGAAAATAGATAAGCTCTATGATAGTTTTTTGACATTTGTTTGGGTTTAGTGGTGACTTCTTTCCTTCTTATCTCCAAGGATAGAATTTTTGGAGAAGGGATTTATGACAACTGAATTCTTTGGGGAGGTTCTGCTTTTAGGAAAATAAGAGATTTCAGCAACTCAAATGCCTTCAGCTCAAAATAATTCCTTTGTCAAAGTGGCATATTTTGGGGTGGCATATCCCTGCATATCCCCAGAGCCCATAGTACATGAATAACAAATTGATACAGTATTAAAAAAAATTTATTAATATTAATCAATAACTATTTGTTGATGGTTCGATTAACTTTGGAACAGTATAATAGACATTGCTAAAGAGACCTTTAGAGTTTAGTGCTAAAAAACTGTTATTTTAACTGCACTATAGTCTCTTCTCTCCTGAGGAAAAAAATGCATTAAATTGATGTAGTCAGTTGTAAATCACATTCTGTATCCTTGACCTGGGTTTAAAGTACTCTGTTTTGCACGTGGAGAGCAGGTGCTTCTGTCCTTTGTAGATGTATATGTGCATGCTGTTTGCCTTTACATTTATTGCTGAAGTTGGTGCCAAAAGAATGTTGATCAATTCTAGTCTGTGCTTGGAATTTACTCCTGTAAATTAAACTTGACAAAATAGGGGTTGTTTGAAAACCGACTGTGTGAATTTTCAAAACCTCTTTTATCTGGCAATGTAGAATAGAAAATTGAACACTGTGTGGCCATCAGTACAGCATATTAACTACAGAATATGTTTGTGAAGGGTGGCTTTGTTTGTAACTACTTTGAGTCTGTAGATTTAGGATCTTATCGAATAGCTGATTTTGTAAAAATCCGGAGGAGATCAAATGGTCCAATAAATTTTCTGTGATTTTTTTTTTTTTTTTTAATATTCTGCATTGGGGTCATCCTTGCTTTGGATTAACTAGGCATATAAAACCTCAGTGGGAGCTGTACAGAATTACAGTATACTATTACAGAAAAAGCTTCATTATTTCTTGACTCACTGTGTGCTCTTGGTAAAACCCACCAGATATAGAAAGATGGTATACAGGCCCTCTGATCTGGTTTGTTAAGAGTTTATATTTGACTGTATCCAAAATGGCCGTCAGTATAATTGAAGAAAAGAGACAGATGTAAGGTCATATAGTTTTAATCAATTGCTAAATCTGCCTGGAGGACAAGAAATACATCTGCCAACATATTACTTTGAATAGAAAACCTTAATAAGTGTTTTTAATAATGGTGAAAAAGTTGTAATGTAATAAAAATACATTTCAAGAAAATAATGTGTGTGAATGAGTGCTTGGTCTTACAAAAGGGAAAGTTTCCACCAATTCCTTAGATGGATTACATAGGCTGCTTTCATCTATGTCAGAAAACACATGGCCAGTTGGGGCAGAAGTGTTTCTATAGCTTTCCACTCTCAAGCAAATATGCCTATATCTAGTCCAGATTGCCTCCTGCCCAATTAAAAATAAACGTAAGCAGTGAGCACAGAGGTATTTGCAGTATGACTGAGCTGTAAATACTGTACAGATTAAAAAAAAAAGTTATGCTAAGTGCTGCTTCCTTAGTATGAATTTCACCTGTGTCCGTCTCCCAACTTTTCTCATTCATGTAGCTACAAAGCCCTTTCATCTCATTGGCTTATCTTCCTGCAATTTTCCTTCTACTGCTTTCTTCCAGAATCAACTCCCTGACTGAAAGGAAGCCTACTGTCTGGAGTCAGCTTCTCCTCTTGCTGGCCATAGGACTTAGAAATAACTGAAGACTTGCTTCGTGGATCAAGATGGAGACTATTTATATGGATAAAGGCTAAAGGTACGTGAAGATGTTTTAAGGCTAACTTAATTATATGTATATATACACCTGATAATGACATTAAGATTGCTTACAGACAAGGAGATGTATATTAAAAATGCCTGAATCAAGATTCTTCTTGGTCTCTCTTTGAAATTATATTTTTTTCCATGGATGAAACAAGTTCTGATCAAGGATTTTTACGTCTGATCAATGTTACCAGTGACCGTTTCCAACTAGAAATGTGAATGCTTGGTTCATAATTAATTTTAATAAAGATTAAGGAATTAGAAGATATCAGAGCAGCATGATGCAAAACAGTTTCTCAGTGAGCTCTCCTCATTCCACCTACATCAATATAACCTAAGATCCTTGGAATGAAGCTCAGAAATTTGCTTTTTATGAAACATCAGCTACTTTGTCCACTAACGTCTGTGACTAACCTGTATAAAGAGTCTAATATGGGCTTTAGAAAAATATAGACCTGAATTAAATTCTGGTTTAGCCATCTACCACTTGTAGAATCTTGGGGCTCATGTAACTTAACTGAGTCTTTAATTTATTACTTGTAAAATAGGAATACTTCCAAAATTTCAGGATTGATTGAGAGAATAAAATGAGATATCATATGTGAAATGGCCAAACAACTTCTTAAAATATTTTATATACTCAGAGGTAATTTAAAATAAAACTCACTTGTATACAGTATATCACTTTCAGCATACTGGAATGGGCCATAGAACTGGGCTCTTATGGTTATATGTGTTTGTCAAATTTTCAAAATTAAGATATTTTTGCCCCAATCAGTTAAGTCCACTTCTCTGTCTGCTATAACTTCTACGGTGTTGCTTGGGTCTGTAGGCGTGTTTAAGATTCAATTAAGGGATGTTGAATTGAGAATACTTTTAGTTTGGGTTGAGTGAGATATAGTTATGCGGTGTGCAGCTGTCTAAGAGTAGCCTTGGCTTCCAGGAATATACCTACCTTCCACTGTGAGGACTCCTTCCAATCAAGACCCAGAAGTGTAGGGCTTGGAGTCATTATGCAATCTGATAATATTCAACAGTAGCAGACACAACTGGAACTGTGTGGGAAGTAGAGATGAAATAAGATCTGAAATGTATGGAACCATAAGCTACTATGTAGACATTTTTTCTTATTATCAAATGCATAAAATTGTAAGCAAAGGATTAGGTTCTTAAAGATGCCAACTAAGAGCCTAAGTTCTGTCAGGAATATATAATTTTAATGCACATGTAATTTTAAATACACAATGCATTATTTTTATTTTTGATAGGAAATCATACACAGTAGAATTTATCACAATTCATGAGTTTGTGAGCCAAAATCTATAATATTATTGTAAGCACAGAGTAAGTCTGTATGGGGATTTGATGCATCCCAACTAATGATGATAATAATAATAATAAATTCAATCAGGTACCCTAGAGGAAAGGTTGAACTACATTTATAGCCTCCTCAGAAAAAAGATATTGTAAAATGATTGTCCCATCCAAAGGCAACCAAAGATTTACAGCAAAAAAAAAAAAAAAAAAAAAGTAGAAAAATGAATCTCGGAAGTATGTTAGAGACAAATAATTCTTTTCTGGATTTTGTGCTTGCAATAAATCATAGTTTTTGTATATTTGTTTTTTATTATATTTCTTTATCCACTCAAAATAACCCTCACATTTATATTTACTTTTTATTTATATTTTTTGTTCTTTAATAAGATCCCATACTTATTTAAGCTTCAAGTCTCAGAAAATCTGGATCTACTTCTACGAGTATCCAACATACATGGTGGTAGAAACTATATTTGTTGTTAATAAACATCATATATAAAATTAAAAAAAAAAACTAGTTCAGAATAATGACTTATATTGTCCAACATTAACATGTAACTAAGCTATAAAAGGACCTGACGAGAATTAAAACATCTCTGTATTTTATTTCAGTTAAAAAATTAATAGAGAGTGGCCAGTTTAAGATAGAATTGGGTGGTAACTGACCTGTCTTTGAAGTTGTAACAACAGGGTCAAAGCAAAGATGACAAAGTAATCACTCACTTAGGATTAACTAGTTATAGGTCAGTGAGTCCACACAAGTGGATACAAATGATAAACTACAACATGGGGAGATGGAGAATAGGAATAAAATAAAAGGGGGACTCAGTTGAGAAGACAGTGTTATCTCCCATTTTAACATTTCCAAATATTACCAAGATTATATCCACAATGAAAACCAGAATTTTCAGAATAAGCCTCACTAAGTTTGTTTTGTTTTTGCCATTGATTTCTTTTTCTCAAGTATCTTTCCCATTGTTCTAAGCTGTTAAACAAAAGTTAGAAATATTTGTTGCATAAGTGGACTTAGAGGTCATTAGATCTTGTGGGAAAAATGCAAGTTCTTAAAAACTACTGAAGTTAGAAGCCAAGGAAATGTTATTGAAAGCTGGCATCAAAGAGCAAAATTGTCTTGGAGATATAACTCAGATCATTGTGGAACCATTAGATACAATTACCTTAGACTCATTGTGACTCTTCTGAGGAGTGATTTTTGAGGAAGACACTGAATCGTGCAGCAATTGGAGTGGGTAACAAAGTGTAATGAGAAGTGAAAGTATGAGCTGCTAGATACCTACTATTAAGAAGTGAATTCTAAAACAACAATACAAATTATGTCACCTTGTTAAAAGCGAATGTGTAAGTGGAGTTAAAACCATTTATTCCTCATTTACGGTTTTCATTCATTTCTAAAGGCCAGATATTTGCATAAATAAAGCTCTTAGCACTTAACATTACTTTGACTCTGATCATTACTTTGACTCTGATCATTACCTGAACTGAATTTTAAGTCTGTCTTATTAATATTTGAGGCTTTTTAAAAAGATACACTTCAATTTTACTTAATTGCAGTAAAACTTTTTCTCAATATTTAGTGGTGGTTATAGTTTTCTGCCATTTGTAAGAAGTTGTAATAGCTTTCTAGTAGAAATAAACAGGAGAAAGTTTGAAACTAAATGTACTACTTTTTTCAAAAGCTCAGAATTGGGTAGCAAAGCTTTGAAGTTTCTAGGTATACAAACTTCATGTACAAAAGAGACTTTAGCACCCTAGGGTAGGAAAATTAATTGCACCTTATAAAGTTTTTCTAGGCCTAAATCGTGGGAGTAAAAATAACACACTGGGGAAATCTAAATATATTCAGATGAGTATGTTAATGGACAACAGGCATTTCAGTTATAAATAATTAGATTTCTAATTGCATTAAAATTCTGGTGATTATTATAGTAAAAAATAATAAAAATAATTATCATGCCACCCATCACTAGGACTGGACCTTTATCACTGCTGTTTAGTCACATTAAAGCTGTATTTTATTTATACATTTAGTTAGGATTTACAGAAAACCCATAATATGCAAAATGCTGTCCTTATAAACTATGATGAAGATGTGAAATATAATTTACAGTCACTACTCCAAGGAGTTTTCAGTATAAGAAGACATGAGGCAATCAATTTAAGTTTTACATGACACAGTGAGGAAATAACACAGAGTTAGAAAGAGATGTGAGATGAAAAAGAATAGTCAAAATTAGGTTTCAGGGAAAACATCTAAAATTGGAAAATTGACTTCTACTTTACAGAAAGGAAATTTCCTTTGTAGAGTCAGGGCTTCAACAAAAAACCTTAATAAATAAGGAAATTAAAAAGAATTTCTGAGCACTCCTCAATCTCCAGTATTCGCACAAACACTTTCCCAGTGTCAACCCAACCTCTGGTCTTTCTCATCTGGGAAATTCTTTGTTTTGTGCTTTTCTTTGGCTAAGAAAATAGGAATGTCTTCAGAAACCTTGAGCCTTTTGTTGTTAGCTTCTTTGGGAGATGGTGGTAAATGCTTTGATTTAAATAATGTCCTCAACAACCTCATAGACTCTCTCCAGTTACAGTGCCACTCTTAGAGCTCTAAGGTTTCTGGTTCTCCTGAGGCTCAGTGAGAATTATCTAGTACCACAGTACCTATGAATTATATGCTAAGCATACATAGTCTTCTTCTCTTAGCCCTTCAGAGAAATAAAAGCAATGCTAGGAAGTTTATACTTTGTTCCTATCTCAAGATCGATTAATAGTTTTCTCAACATAATACCTAAATGTGTGACATTTGATAAAAATAATTAACAAAAATACTTTATATTTGTATGTCTATTACATATTCTATTACCTATTTCATGTACATATATTTATAAAAATGTAATCATACCATACATGGTTTTATAAACTACTTTTGTACTCAGTGACATCTTTATGAAATATCTGCTTCATTATTTTTAAGAGCATCTTATATACCATTATTTAAATAAGGCAATATTATAATAACCATTCTGCTTTTTAAGAACATGTATTTTATTCAACCAGCATTCACTATGTGCTGGCTTTATTCTGTGCACTTTATAAGTATTATAAATATTAATATTAATTATCATCACAACTACATGATGTAGGGCCTCTAATTTTTGGTTTTAACAAATAAATTTTCAATTATTTCCCCTAGACTTGTATCTTTGTACAATCTTCAGGAAAGATTCTTGGGTGTGGAATTTCTAGATTAAATAGTGATTTTAACATTGATAGTTACTGCCGAACTGCCCTATGAAAATCTTGTATCAATTAATTCTGTGATAAGAAGTGTATGAAAGTGTACATTTTCTGGCTCTTGTCAACATGTACATCCTTTCTCTTTGAGTTCACTTAAGAATCAGCCAGTGTTAGTCAGGTCCTCCTGAACAGCCAGTTAGCTCTGTGAGTGACTCTTAACATAGAGGAGAAGTTAAATATCAACAACATGATAACAGTGTTGGAGGTTGCTCCACACAAATAGATGGTCTGGATCATTACCACACTTAGAATGTGTAACCCTCATTTTTAAGAGCCCCTTCTTAGTGCAAGGACAAATTTCCATCATGTTGAGGAGAATTTAGAGTACAAGTCATCAGCTTATCTACTAAGCATTAATTGTCTTACTGATGTTCTGTATCTTGATTTGTGCCTCAATTCTAGGAATTGGTATCCTGATTTGTCCTTTTATCTGTGGATAGTCTAAGAGTTCTAGCATTAATAAACTGTCCTTCTGAGGCAAGGACTGTGCCCTGTACATGTTAGTCTTCCCAGAACCTTCTTCAGAAACCCAGACCCCTGATATGAGCACTACTAACTCCTACCTGTTAACTAGTGTTCAAGCTTCTCAAACTACCTGTGGTCAATCTCTCATTGCCACATCCTGTCATCCTGCCAGCTACCTACCTATACTTTTGACTCAAAAGGTCTATCTGCTTGTACAGGTGTCTGTCGCCTGCTGTGGTGCCTTCCTGTCTTCCCATCTTGCAGCTTTTTGGTTTACCTGTCTGGAACCCACCCATGGCTTGCAGCTAGTTCTGTCACAGAGCACCTGCCCATCTTGTGTGGACTTCCTCTATCTGGTGCCTAGCTAGGGCTGATTTGACTCATTTTGTTGCTGACAAGCAAAAGCTATTTAAAATGTCATTACAAAACCAAGTGCTAAATTGTATTCGATGGGCTTTAAGTTTAGTGCTGTAACTGGAGGATCTAACCTATGGCAGAGTCAAACATCTGGAATAGCATCTGTAGGTAAAGGGTGAACAGCTGGCATGAAATCGTACCCCAAACCCAGAGACATTTGAAAAAATGAACCTGGATTTATCTTCTTCTAATACTGTTTCCCAGACAAGTGAGTAGGGATAATGGAGAACATCATCAGCAGTTTTTAGTGAAACCCTTGATTGATGAGTTACACTGGGAACATGTTACTTGGTGCACATTCTTATGTGGCATATAGAAGGTGAATAAACACAGATGGAGAGGATGTGCACTCTGTGTTGAAGGGGGGCTCACTTGTCTAAAACTCATGTCTTACAACTAAGCATGTCCTCTGCAGTGGAAGAGCATGGAAGGAAGCTACACTAAGATGTGAGATCTCCCATTCAGCTGCTCTTTGGCTGAATGTTATTTCCTGCTTTGTATTCTGTAAAGCTAAATGAACAGATGCACACCCAGTAAGATGGGAACTTCCTGGGTACTGTAACCTTTTTGTCAATTTCAAACATATGACTAATTGATAACAACTCATTGGTCATGTTGTCTGGCACATCAAATCAGGAAGTTTTCTTTTTTGTTTTTGTCTTTTATTGTGATAAAATTTACCATTTTAATTGTTTTTAAGCATACAATTCAGTAGCATTAAGTATATTCACATTATTGTGAAATCATAAACATCACCCGTTTTCAGAACTATTCATCATCCCAAACTGAAACTCTATGTCCATAAACTACAATTCTTCATTTTCCCCTCCCCCCAGCTCCTAGTAAGTGCTATTCTACTTTCTGCCTCTATAAATTTGACTACCTAGGTACCTCATATAAGTGGAAGCATACAATTATGTCCTTTTGTGTCAGGCACATTTCACTTAGCATCATGTTTTCAAGATTCATCCATGTTGTAACATGTATCGGTACTTCATTCCTTTTTATGGCTGAATAATATTCCACCATATGATTAAGTACATTTTGTTTATCCATTCATCTATTAATGAACATTTGGGTTGTTTCCACATTTTGGCTCTTGTGAATAATGCTGTTATAAAAATTGCTTACAAATATCTAGTCAAGTCCCTGTTTCAAATTCTTTTGTGTATATACCCAGAAGTAGAATTGCTGGATCATAGGGTAATACCTGCTGTAATATTTTGAGAAATTGCCGTAC
This sequence comes from Stenella coeruleoalba, assembly GCF_951394435.1. Lineage (NCBI taxonomy): Eukaryota > Metazoa > Chordata > Mammalia > Artiodactyla > Delphinidae > Stenella > Stenella coeruleoalba. The sequence goes on along the minus strand of NC_137151.1, from coordinate 38,697,814 downwards.
TGTTTTCCACAGCAGCTGCACCATTTTACATTCCCACTAGCAATGCACAGGATTCAAATTTCTACATATCCTCATTGTTATTTTCTCTCTTTCTCTATCCATCTCATTCTCTCCTTTCTTTCTTTTATAGTAGCCATCCTAATGGGTCTGAAGTGATACCTCATTGTGGTTATTTGCATATCCCTAATGACTAGTAATGTTGTCTTCTTCGGAGAAATGTCTATTCATGTTCTTTGCCAATTTTTTCAACTGGGTGGTTTACTTGTTTTTCTGTTGTTATTTTTGCTAAATTGTAGAAGTTATTTGCATATTCTGGCTGTTAACCTTTTTCAGATATGCGATTTGCAAATATTTTCTCTCATTCTAAGGGTTGCCTTTTCTCCCTCTTGATAGTGTTCTTTGATGCAGAAAAGTTTTTAATTTTGATTAAGTCCAATTTTTCTAATTTTGTTGTTGTTGTTGCCTGTGCTTTTTGTGTCATATCTAAGAAATCATTGCCAAATCCAATGTCATGAAGCCTCCTATATTTTTCTTCTAAGTGATTTAGCACTTATGTTTACATCTTTGATCCACTGATTTAATTTTGGTATATGACATAAGGTAATGATCCAATGTCAGACTTTTGCATGTGGATATCCATATTACCCAACACTATTTGTGGAAAAGATTACACTTTCTGCATTGAACAGTCTTGGCATCCTGTCAAAGATCATCTGACCATGTATGCAAGGATTTATTTCTGGGCTCTCTATTCTATTCCATTGGTCTGTGTGTCTGTTTTTTGTCTTTATGTCAATACCACATTGTTTTGATTATCATAACATTATAGTAACTTTTGAAACCAGGAAATATAAATCCTCAAACTTTGTTCTTTTCCAAGATTATTTTGTCTATTCAGGGTCTCTTGAAATTCCATAAGAATTTTAGCTTGGATTTTTATATTTCTTCAAAAAATGCCATTGCAATTCAATTAAATTTGAATTGATACAAACTTCAATTACATTCAAAAACTCTAGTCTTACACAGCCCTGCCCTTCTCCACATTATGGTATTGATGTCATAATACTGGCTCTTTGCTAGGGAAGTCCTCTACAGATTAACTGGGCATGCTGTGAGCCTATGGATCAGCTCAAGGTGAAAGCCTAGGGTATTCTCAGGACTTTTGTGAGCATGCACACGTTTCCCATGGTTCTATAAACTTAGTTCAACCAACTTCTGATGATTTTGATGGCTCTATTGCAAAAGGAAGGCTTGGAGTTTTCCAATCTGTCATTTTGCTGACATTAACTCCAAGAAATTATTTTTAAATAAAGAACTCCTTTGGAAAAAAATTAGTCTTAATGATGGAGCCAGCATATAAGTATACAGTATAAGCATAGGTTTAAAGTATCAAATTAATAACTATGATGAGCTGTCATAGGGAACATGGGTCTAGATCTATAATGCTTGGGTTCAAACTATGGATCCCCAATCATCATCTCTTTGTTCTCGGAAATTTGCTTAACTTTTTTCATGTCTCAGTTAGTTTCTTATCTGAAAAATTGAGATAATGATAATATATACTAGAGGATTAAAAGTGTTAATACAAGCTTTTACAATAATGCTAGTCATTTATTTAGCTATCAATGAAAGGTTAAATATTATTGTTACTATATATAAAGTCTGTGCATATCAATGTTATAAAGAATATTTCTTTGTGTAATTGATCTCTTCAACAGAGTTTTTGTCCTTAATTTTATTTTATTTTTTAAAATTTATTTTTACCAAGTATAGTTGATTTACAATGTTGAGTTAGTTTCTGCTGTACAGCAAAGTGATTCAGTTATACACACACATATATATATATATTCTTTTCATACAGTAGGACCTTGTTGTTTATCCATTCTATATATAATAGTTTGCATCTGCTAATCTCAAACTTCCAATCCATCCCTCCCCCCACCACTTGGCAACCACAGTCTTGAACAGTTTTTTAAATACTTGTAAAATTCAAGTATTACAGTGACATCTGTGTGTCATATACTAATGAATCATGTACATGTTGCTTGAATATTTAGATGTTACTTTTTCAATATTTTATTACTATATAATCTCAAAAAATAAAATGTATAATTAATCCATAATGAAAACATACCTTAAAATGTTCAATTATGCCTTATATTTGTCTGTTCTTTACAACCAGCACTCTGATATACTGACAACAGAAATAATAATAATGTCTACTGTTAATTGATGCTATTTATATACCAGGTGTCATCCTATCACTTGGTTTACAAGCATTTTACTTGCAGATACGTGTGAGGCATGTACAGTTAACATTTTCCCTTTATATTTGAACGACCTATAATTAACAAATAATTTTATCAGACTCATATCTCCATCAATGAAAGATTATTTTATAGCCATATGAGTTGGCGAAGCTAACAATCTATAGAGAGAATATTGTACAACTCATTCTGTGAAAATAAGATTAATGACTGAGAGGATGTTTATTTTACCATTTTCTTCCTTCATAGTTTTGTCTCATTTATTTAACCTATAAATCAGAGTATAACTCAATACCTAAAGTATCATTACAAATGAGAGTTTGTCAGACACGTGAACAATATACAAAAGATTCACTGCATCTTATCATTATAATTTTTACTATGTATATGCCTGTAGTGTTCTTAAAAGAAGAAAAGTCATTCTTTTTATATGTATAAAACATTGCTTATCAAATTTTAAGGGTTTTGTAAGATTTATTCCTTAGCAAAATATACTGTCATTTTTCTTTTTAATGGCAATGAACACGTCTGCCTCCCACTTTATAAAATTGGCAAATAGGTACAAACTGACAGGGAGTTACCTTATCGTCATTGTTCCAGTGATGTAGACCTCACAGGCAATATTTTGGATGCCAATGACAAATCTAAGGATAGGGATAGAAATAGTGGTGATGATAATGATTTCCTGAAGGGTGAGAAAACCACCTGGGAAAAGTCTACTTCAGTCTTTCATTATAAAATTCAATTTTGCAGAAATACAGCCTTAGAGTTGAAAGCAAGTCCTATGTCCTTCACTTTACCTTTAGTCTAAAAAAGCAAGTGAGCAAAACCCCAGCTAACATTAGGGGACTTTATTTCTTTATTTTTTGAAAGCAAGTGCCTGTTTATTCTTAGGATAAATGCTCATTTACTCCTGTACTCTGCCTAATATCTCTAACACAGTGTAAGTATTGCACTTTATAGTGGAAAATTAAGTGAGATTTAAATAGTCATCAAGTGAAATTTAAATCATTTGAATATGCTGTGTTAAAGATGGCAGAAAAATGTGTATTACAGAAGAAGATCTACATCAACTGTTTGAAGATGTTAGAGATGGTTTTTACTTTGTAAAATATTTAGACTATTTGAAGGGTTAAACTTAAATTCCCTTCAAAATTCACATATCTAGAAAGAATTACTTTCTCAGTACGAGTATCTTTGCAAGAATTAGCAAACATTTTCTGTAAAGGGCCAGAGAAAAAATATTTTAGGATTTGCTGGCCATCTGGTCTCTGTTGCAACTATTCAACTCTGTTGTTGTAGCATGAAAACAGCCATAGAAAATAAATGAATGAGTTGTGTTCCAATATAACCAGTTTACAACGGGTGGAGTACTAGGTTTGTTCCTTAGGTTGCAGTTTGCCAAACCTGTTCTATAAAATAATTATTGAATCTTTGGTATATCTGGGTGATTGGAACATGTTTAAATTCAATGACAGTGAGAAATGTCTGGGAAATTTTCATTAAGGTGAAAACCTTGAAGGAGTGGTGGGCATTTCAGTGGTACAGTTTATTATTTCTTCCACTGTATTTTATTTATTGTAATACCAGCTATCTGGAAGGACCTCTAAAATATCCATTACATAGCTTATCCTAATTCTAGAATAATTTTGCTTAAATTGCAATCAGACATTAATTCGGGAGCTCTCACTTTGCTACTGGTTCCCTAGTTCATCACAGAGCCTTCAGGGGACCTAATAGAAAAATGGTGTGATTTTCCTATGAGTAATGTCACAGTGAGAATGATAAATTCATTACTGTCATTGGAAGATAAAGATTGGTGGAGAGCTGTGTTCGCAGCTCTCTAAATTTGATTAAAAACCAATGCGCTCGTATCTAATAAACATACCTTTTCAATTCCTCCGTGTAATTTAGAGATAGCAGCATGAAAATACCCATCAGTGTGCTGTTGCACAGTCTGGGGGAATGTAAAGACCTCAAGATGTATTCCAAGGCTTTCTTGACTAATGTCTCCAACATGACTTGTTAATCTCTGCAATGATCAAGTCGCTATTAAAGATAAAACTGTGATAACCTTTTCAAAAATTAGAAGAGCATGACTACAAGTGAAGTGACAGTGGCTTCCTGGAGAGGCATCCTTATAGGTGAAGCATCGCCCTATCCAGGCAGGAGTAATGTATGCATTATTTATACAGTGTGTTGGTGGTCTGCATGAAAGATGAAATCCCTGTCTGGGAAGTGCCTTTCTCAGCAGGAGTATTTTAGTTAAAGTGCACAGCAGAACCTGATGCATTTCCATAAGCTGAGTAGAAGTGGAGAAAATTGGTGTAATATAATTTATTCTTCTCTCTGGGCTTGAGTCTATGTAAAAACAAGACTAATGAATAATATAGGTGAAAATAAATGGGATGTTCTTGTATGCCATTTTTTGAAGATTACTATAGAGGAGTAACAAACAAGCACTTAAATGATTAGTTTCTTTCTCTGCACCTTCTTCTAGACTTACCTTACTTAGTGCATATTATTCTGCTCCAAAAAAAAGAAGCTGCTTTTTTCTCAAACCCGACTACTTCTGCTTTCTACCTTGTTGTAAACTTTCTTGGAGGCAATAAATCTCCATCCTTAATACCTGATTGAATGGGTGAAAGGCAAGGAGAAAATTAAGAACAAATTAATTAGTTAAAGTACATTAGCATTAAAAAAATATTGCTACAGTGCTTCAGGTAGCATCTCAGGACCTCATAATCCTAAATTAATCTGTTTGATATTGTGTAGCCGTACTAAAATTCTCACATTTCTCTGAACCCAATTAATTTTTTTTTTCATAATTGCGTGCCCTTGAAAATACTGTTCTCAGTGCCTAGAATAAATTTTACCCTTTCCCACATGACAACTCAGGATCTTCCCAGTGCAGCTGTATGTGGTTCATAGTGTACACCTGTGCATGGGTATATGATGAATCTGGCAGCATACTCTGAATCATACTTAAAGAATTAGTTCATTGTTACTTCTTCTCTGAAGCCTTCTGTAGCTTCAAGTTTGGTGAATGCCTTTCCTGTGTTTCCACAGCTGTTTGTATATATCTCATTCTACTTTTAACTTCAGCATTTCAAATTATAATTAATGATTTTTATGTCTATCTCATTACAGTGGAAACAGGAAATTATATAAACCTAATCAAATCATCATTAAGTCTACCTAGATGGAAAATGTAACTGAAGGAAAAGACAGAGGCCTTAGTTAGCAGTTCTTAATAAAGTGTCTTGAGGGAGACAGTCTGCAGTAAATTAAAGATAGCACAGACTTTATTATTTTTCTCATTTAGAGTAGTTGGATTCCTCCATTGAATTTGGCTGGTTTTATGACTTGATTCACCAAAAGAATGCAGTGCAAGTGACTTTCTGGGACTCTTGATGCCAGATCACAAGAAGACATGAAGCTTCTGCCTGGGCCTCTTGAAATGTTTACTTCCCAAGTTGTTCCCTTTGGAATACTTACACTTAGAATTTAGTGACCATGTTGTGAGGAAGCCCAAGCAGTTCCTGGAGTGACCCTACATGGCGAAGAATCAAAGCCTCCAGCTGATAGTCTGACTATCAATCAACAGCAGTACCATTTTGCCCTCTATGGGGGGAGAAGTCTTGGAAGTAGATCAAATAGCCTCAGTCAAGTTGCCCTGGCTACTGCCACAAAGAACACTGATAAGCACTGCCCAGCTTGTGGACAACTGAGAAAAAGACATAATCGTTGTTCTAAGCTTCTAATTTTGGAATATTTTGTAATGCAGCAATAGATAACCAGAACAGTAATGACACAGATGTTTGAAAAAACAAGCCTGCCCCTAGTCATAAATATTCTTGCATATATGAGGAAAAAGTAAATACTTATATGATCCTTGTCTCAAACATATTTAATTGATTTTTCTTTGAATGGACCTTACTCTTCGAACATACAAAAAGTGAAGCAATTAGAAATATATTTATATATATATATATATATATATATATATTTATATATACATACATATACTACATCATAAAATGGTGAAAATTAGGGAGGTCCCTGAGATATCTACAACTTAATGGAAAAAGAAAAATGAAGTTCACATAATTAGGTAATTTACTCTAGGTCACAAAAATAGTGACAGAAATGATCAAGATTTGACCTTGATTCTAGGTCTGAGCTGTTGAAACTTAAATACAAGTAGAAAAAAAAAGAAGGAAAAGATATATAGCATGTGGTCAGAGTTCTAGTTTCCCAAAACTCTGGAGTAGACATAATACATCAGTTAAAGGACTTTTAAGCTTAGAAGTTCTCCTCTATCAGCATCAGCCTATTATTATATCAAGACTGTGTTCAGTGACAGATGGTTGGGTCACTCAGTTACTAGGGGGATATAAATATTTCAAGACTGATTATATATGGGCCTTCAAATTAGAGGATAAAAATATTTTTGTAACATAGCTTCCCTTCCATTAAGTACCTCCTCTTATACACCCATAAGCAAATGTATTCATCTAGGATATCTAGGACTATTTATCTTTCAGAGGAGTCTCACAAAATGAAAACAAAACCACCATCACTCGCTATAATAGGTGATATTTTCAAATGTGTTTCTAGAATAAGACACTCATTTGTTGGCACGTCGCAGGTGCCTACAAGTATTCTAGCCCAATTTTATAGAACCTTGAAAATCAGTTGAGAAAATTGAGTGCAGTGAGGATGTGAGAATTGATGGCAAAAGACTGGAGATTAGAATCCCTTTCCCCATCGTGGGAGCTACAACATACTGAGGTAACCTGTCAGTGCGTGGCTGTGTGTGTATGTGTGAGGGGGTATGGAATACAGAGAGGCTACTTCTGGTTCATGGTTAAATTTGTAGACTAAGAATCATACCAAACACATGTGTTTAGAGCTACCTCTGATCTTAATTTGAAAAGCTTATTTTCTATTATTATTGTGAAATCCCAGAGTTCCACTTCTTGTTTTTGTACCTTACTTAAGTTCCCACCTCCTTCCTAGGACATCTACTCTCAGAAAATTCACATCCTTGGTAGTGCTTTCTTCTACCTCAAAGTGCTGACCTCTCTTTAGTCTGAAACCACAATTAAGCTGTTATCAAAGACAGAAAGAACCATCATCTTAAATAAAAGTCTGCTTTCAGTCTTGGAATAAACATTCTTGAGGGATGAAAAAGCCTTGCTTGAAGTGGGAGAAAAGAAAAACAGAAAGACAAATACTTCAAACTACTTTTATTATAAATTACCCTTATAGTCTTGGATGTAAGTTAAGGAAAGTGATGAGCTCAAAAATGTCTGCCGTATATCTGTGATGCATGTCTGTTTGAATGGCTGAACCTCTCCTAAGATGAAGAGTAGTGGCTATAAGTGAGATTTGGCACAAAAGATCAGTTTCATTTTGTATATGTTCAATTTGAGATGACAACTACCTAAAGGGAGATGCCAGGTTGGCAGTTGGACGATTGTGTCTGGATCTCTGAAGAGAAATCTGGACTAGAGAAAAGCATATAGGAGGGTTGTATAATGGTGATGGCGATGCCAATGAAAGTTGTGGGAGTAGATGAGATTATGCGGAGAGGTGGTATACAGTGAAGACTGATTTAAAGGCTTTATAAAGGAGGGTGACATGATAAAAAATGATTGACAGTAAGAGTGCAGAGAGTTAGAAGAAAAATGCAAAGAGTGTGATATCAGAGAAGCTAAGAAGGATAGTATTTCAAGGAGAAAATGGTCACCAGCATCAATTATTCCTTACAAATCAAGTAAGATGAGAGCTTCAATCCCTTTTCAGCCATTCTACTTTCCAGTCATACAAATTTTTAGATTCTTAAACATGCCATGATCTCCCTCACCTCTGGGCTTTCACACCTGCTGCTCAGTCTGCTTGGAGTACACTTCCTGTCCTTATTGTTGGGTTACTCATTAGTCAGCCTTTAAGGTTTTGACTTAAAAGTTCTCCGAAAAACCTTTCTGATCTCCCACAAGGTAGGTCAGGAATTTAACCTGTGAGCTCACATTACACCTTGTGCTTTATTATTATTACTTTTTTTTTTCTTAACTGTTATTCCTTCCCATTGAACAGCAGTCTCCATGATGGTTGGAATCATGATTATGTTGTGTATTGTATAACCCCAGGAGAGTAATGGGGCATACAGTAAATATTTATTCAATATATGCTGAATTAATAAATGAATGAAAGAAAAGATTTTTTATTCAAAAATTTTCCATCCTGGCTTTTTTTTTAGGCTTTCCTGATTCCTTTCTGAATGCTCCTCCTTTTCTTTTGAGGCACCTATAATCCTGCCCTTATATGTTGTTCTCAGGGTTCCGTTCTTGCCCATCTTCTCTTGTTAATCTATTACTGTGCACACATTCATGCTTTATTTACTGTATTGTGATCAGTATCATATATTGATCTTTGACCCCAACCCCTCCAATGATCCTACCTATATGTCCACTTTTTTATTAAATACTTCTAGTTCAATATTAAACTGGCCCCTAGGTTCAGTATAGCCAGTTACATAAGAATAAACTCTCTGTAATCCATTCCTCTACCAGTATCCTGAGACACTGGCATCAACATTCTCCTGATCATCTAAGGAAAATATCTGGGATTCATCATAGACTACTGTGACTCTTTGCCCACCATTATCTGTTCAGCCACTAATTTTCTTAGTATTTTGGAAATCTTTATTCTGTTTCTCATTTTTTTAGATCAAATGCTTATTGTTTTTCAAGTAGTTTTCTGAAGAGCCTACTTAATTTCTTTATCCACAAACTCATTGCCCTTTCATTTATTCTATATATTGTCATCTTTTTAACTGGACTGTTTCAAGCTCACCTGCTTCAAACTCTTTGGTGAGATCCCTTTTCATAAATCTCCCAAACAAGGCAGAAGAGGCCCTTCCTGACATGATTCCTGCCTCCTTCTTGACATTCATATCTTATTACACCCTATATCATCACAAAATTGTAGTTCCCTGAACATGCATGCTTTCTTTATACCATCATGACCATGAACATCTATTTTCTCTCCATGGGAGAGTCCTTGCTATGACTCTTGTCAAATCTTAAACAAACAAACAAACAAAAAGTTACTTAAAACAATCAACTATCAATCTTTTTGTGAAACATGCCATTCCCACACCCAGACATTAATCCATTTCTGAGATATTCTTCTACTATAAGCATGTTTGTTGCTACATGTTATCATCAAATTCTAATAGTTTCTTTGCCTTTGTCTTTTACTTACTATATTGTAATTTTTTTTAGTTCAAGATACTAGAACTAACTTTCTCTTTTCAAGGACTGGTACAATGTACATGCTACGTAAAATTTTATGAGATGAAATGAAAGAGCTTCTTGAAACAGAATTGTTATGAATGTAAAACCCAGTTCTCATCCTGTTAGAATTCAGTTTTTTCTGCAATTAGTCTTGTCACTAAAGCAACCAAGCTACTGTAATACCGCATTCAAAATTAATCAGTGTTAAATTTAGATTAAGTAATGTCATTATTTCTAATAAGATATTGGCATATAACTGGAAAGTATTTGTGTTTATGGTGGTAGTGTTACTAGTTGAATTGATTATCTTGTTAGGGAAATATTTGAGGCATCATGTTTTTGCTAAACTAAGTCAAAATTTAGTAGCCTAGAACTTTTATTACATGTAAAATGTTGAAAAATAAGAGGGTGATACTAAAACTATCAACTAGAAAATTACTTTAGTACAGCAGCATATCATTTTTTCATGAATAAACTATAAAATCAAGTGTGAAAAAATTTTTATAAATCCCTATGGCAATGGAGAATAGAATTAAAATTCAAGTAAAATTAAATTCTAGAAGATTAATGTTGCCTGTTATATTTGATGACAATAAACATAATACAATTTTGTTAACTTATTGCTTTAAAATGCAAGTTGATAACCAACTGTGGTACCATTTTAGCACAGGTAACTACTTGTTTGAGTGTCCCAACAGGTAACCTGAAGTGCAGTAATGGAGAGGCACTTAACTCTAATTTTTTTTATAGTATCTTAAATAAAATTAAAATTTCTTTAGGGACCGTAGTATATTCAGTGGCAACATGAAGAATGTTGTCACTTCTTTACCTACACACCTATCTACCTATCTTTCTTTTTATCTTTAATTAAATATCATTTTCTACTGGGGGTATTAAGAATATATAGGTGAGTCCGCAATTACACTATAAGATCTCTTATATGTAGGAGATACTTTTGAAGATATATTTAGTTCATAAATATTGCTCATTAAGTGGGGGGAGGGCACTAAATTTAGTGAAGAGCTGTCCCTTATCTACTTGTTGAAATCAGATAACTTTACCTTCCATTAACTTCACGATTGTGAAACTCTGGTGTGTTGGTAAGTTAACACTTTAGTCGATCTTCAGCGTATTGGTTCCCAAAACACTGTCCCCAGATCTATATCAGCATCACCTTGGAACTTGTCAGAAATGCAAATTCATGGCCCATCTCCAGAACTACTGAATCCATAATCCTGGAGTGGGGCCCAGCAATTGATATTTTAATAAGCCTTCTCATTGATTCTGAGGTACACTATAATTGGAAAAACTCTGCCTTAAAGTACATAGGTTCATGGAATTTTGGAGTCCAAAGGAAACTTAATAACTCACTCTCTCATTTCCTAGATGATGCCAATAATGATTAAATGACTTGCTCAGGGCAGCTCCATAGCTAACTGCATTGTTAAACTCCTGGTTCTGTGCAAACTTATCCAAGCATAGAAGGATCCTTAAAACTGGACACACAAACACTCACATGTGCATGCATAAAGTAGATCTAGTATTTACTTTTTAAAGGAGTTTCTAAAATTTTTATCGGCCTCTCAAATGAATTAGACTCATACTTCATAAGCAGTCGTCAATGTCATTTCCTGTTTTAAGAGGTAGACTTAATAAGGCTTAATATTCCATCAATGGATATGCCATATACCTACAAAGAGCTTGGTCAGTATGAATCAAATTTATTAAATAATTTATATGTGGGAAACATTTAAGGAAGAGATAGCAAAAAATCTTTTCTGACATAAATCATTCCCAAAAGATATTTTAAAATAAAAAATTTACATTGCAACCCATATATAATTGATTAAACTTACCTATTTAAAGCAGAAACATTAAAAATTTGATTCTTTTTAAAGGCTTGACTGCAATTGCAATAGGTATTTTAATGTTTATATATAATAACCTTTTTCGTAGTGCAGTCAAATATAAAAGTACTTTCCTAATTTGTGTATTTGCATGAACAGACATGCTCTTCTTCATAAATTAAATTGTTCACAGTGTGAAAGCTTTGTTTCTCTAAAGAAAAGGTAGAAGAAATGAATGGAGATAGATCCCCTATAAAGTGTTGCAATTGTGCCAAAAGGAAATTGCATTTTCCCAAGAAGTTCTTGATGATGGAGAAAAAACAAGACACCAGCTAAATAAATCAAAGCCCCATTTCAATGAGCCCATCTGAACAAAACTGCATGCCCTAGATTCATTACTTTGGAAGATAAGTCAAATCCACAGGGTTTCCCAAGGGGTTCAAATTTGATTTTCAGTCTTATTCTGATTATTAATATGTTTGGTCAACAAGGTAGTTAAAATATCTGCTTGAAAAAGAGCCATAAATATATATGCTATACTTAATTAGGCCTATCACCACCTCCTTACCCCCGCTCCCCCGATCCCAATAAACAAATCAAGATGAACAAAATATACTGTGTTTTTACTTAACTTGCCCATTTTATATCAAGTCACATGCAGGCAGATAGTCACAGAGAATAAGTCTGATAGTTCCATAGAATTAGTTTAAATACTGCTGGAACTCCCAGTAGTAAAATAATAATACAACTTCCCTGGGGCCTAAGGTAAGGTGTTTTCAAAGATTAGGTTACCAGCATAAATCTGACTGTGAGAATGTTTTTCCTTGAGCACGGTTAGGACCTGTCACAATATCCTAGGATCCAGTGGCATCCCTTTAGTAAACCAAGATAGGAAAACTGTCTAAAAGTTTCCAGGAAATTGGAACCACTGTTTTCTACATCTAGCAATGCACAGGACTATAGGTATAATAATGATTTTAGTTCAAGTATGCAAGTTGAAAGTCAGTCACGTCCCACTTGTAGATCAAATCTTCATGATAATAATATACTGGTCTGATCTTGGATTAGAATTTGTTATTTTTGAGATTTATGGGACATATAATATTATAGTCTCTCATGCAGTGTAGACAAACCCAACTTTGAGATAGATCTATCTCAAAGATAGTCTGTCTAGTACCTGAGAGCTGCAGATGTTTGAGCAATAAAATAGCATTTGTTAACTATTTACAGCTGAACTCTTGGAATTTATATCATGTATTAGATAGGAAACATGTGGGGAAAAAATCCAGAGATAGCTCTCTCTTCAGAAAGCATGTAGTAATTTAAACTTTCTGCCTGTATATGGTCCTGTAAAATTTATACAGGAAGAAATTAAATGTATAAAATGATTTATAGGTGGATTAAGAAAGCTTGCAAGTTTGGGGTTTCATACATCTTCATGAAAACAGTTATAAATCTCTGTAACCTAAATTGCTTATCCTAGCTCTACAGAAGCAGCATAAACAGAGCAAGCAATTATCTGTAATAAACTTTTTCTTTAATATTGTGGCAGTCCCATTTTCTTAACACACTTGTCATAATACATCTTGTGCTCACCTAGAGTCAAAAACTGCGTCCTAGTGGCTCCTGCTTTTTGCAGTTGGGCAGACGCTGTAGCTACTGTGGGTAAGTCAACATGGTAGTAACATTGAGAGCAAATTATTAAGAGGAATGAAATTTTAGCTCTACCTTTTGAGAGCTAACACATTTTTTATAAGCCAAACATTAAAGTTTTTACTGCCTGTATGGACAGTTTCAAAATAATATGTTCTGTTTATAGTTTTCAGAATATTTATAAAATAAGTTCCAAGTTCTATAAAGTACTACACGCAATTTGAGATATTTAATGAATTGAACAATATCATAAACATGAACCGCTGATGTAAGTGTTCAATCTGTGTCACTAAGAATTAATAATAATTCATAATTTAGAATTTGCAATTTAAATTTAAATACATTAAATCATTAAAATGACACTAACTTTAATGCTGAAGTTTCATTGACCATCATGCAACAGAAGTTGGAAAGTGGAGGGCTAAGCTAACCACAAACATTTATTTCAAGGAATGTTTTAGTGATTTTTAAGAAAATTTAAGGACATGTGCAGGGTATCTCTTCAAAACTCTTTGTCTCTGTTCTTTACAATTCTGTATTATCATTTTTTAAATGTTAGTACTTTATGCAGATTTACTTAGAGTTGTACTGATTTCCTGGGAGGAAGTAGGAAGCAGATGAGATATAGATCTTGGAAAACAGCTTGAAAATGAATAGAATGAGGTAGAATTGTATTCCCGTTGAGATACTTGTTTCATTTCTTTAAGTTTAAAAAATAAACTAGTCCTGGTTTTTTTTTTCCTTTTACTACAGGCTTCCCTTTAAATCTGAGTCAAGGAGTACTTCTCTCTTGCATAAAATTACAAACTCACTTGCTTACAAGGACCAGGCAGGTAAAACACTTGAGTGTCAAGGGCCAGACCAGACACTGGTCTGATCCAGTCAGAGAAAGCAGCAAACAAGAGAATAAAAGAGTTGCCCACATGAGTAAGCTGATTTTCATGACCAACTGGATAATGACATTTGGTAATGGAGAGCCAGATTTTCCAGTATTCCAGAGAATTTAAAAATCCAAATTTAAGTAGTATCTTATGGTTATTAAATGCTGGCTTAATTAAATTAAAAAAGTATGCTGGCCTAAGAAAGAATTATCTACCTCTATTTTTCAGTCTCTAAGCTAGTCTCAATTTCTTCAGGGAATAAAAGTGAAATATTTATGGCATTGTACATTATCATGATAGTCTAATGGCATTTCTTTTAGATCACTATTCATTAGTGCATTTACACTCATATTGGCCCTGAATCTGAATGTTCTTTAACAACAATAAGCACTTACTGTGCATGTGACATAATTCTTGGTGTTGTAGATGAGAAAAAAGAAAGAGAAGACTTAGTGTCTGACGTTCAGGTAGGGAACTTTAAAACATAAATGTGAGCCATGAATCAGTTCCTGTGTTTTATGATTATAAATTATACGTGAAAAGTACCAGTATGTGCAATGACTTTGAGATGTCTTTTTTCTTATTTCTTTATTGATATATTATCAAAACACAAAATATTCTGTAATCACACAATAATATTTACTATATACCTGCTTTATGTGCTAGCAGCAGTATATCTATATTTAATAAAACATTTCTGCTTCCATAATTCACAGAATAATATAGAGGAAAAGTACAGAATTTGGGGTAAATGATTTCTGTTACTGTCTCAGATTGGTGTGTGACCTTGAGCCAGTCTATTCATTTCAGAGCTTAGTTATCTAAGCTATTAGGTGAAGATCAGGATCATTCTTTCCTAATATGAGACAGTAGAGATGAATATTTTTTGTCAAATGTACAAAACTATGAAAATGCTGATTACTATCTCTAATCAATCTTCTAACAAAAACTGTAGAGAAAACAAAAAATGAAATGGATGCGGCCATAGACTTTAAAAAGATCTCAGTCTCATTGGAGAAGCACCCCAAATATTTCTGTTCATTTTTTGATTTTTAAGTATAATTAACTCTGTTCATTTTTTGATTTTTAAGTATAATTAACTCTGTAATCTGTCATACATCATTATTTGGGGCAACTTTCTTTTCTCAATCTATCCATAATTCTTAGAGTGACTTTCTCAATATTGATTAAATTGTTTTGTGGGGCCTTCACATTTTCTAAGGTATTTTCTAAATGTATTTACTGTAAGTGACCATTTTTCACATTGAAGAGAAGAAAAAACAATTTTAATTGACTCGAATATAGTAATCGTCAGGCCTTTCTCTAATATCTTTTTGTGACGAAGTTAAGTGCTTATTTTACTGCTTTTATAGGACCATTTTTTTCCACTTTGTGCAGTGTATGTGTTCAGATATATGAAACCTGTTTTTAAAAGTGACATTGTACATAGGGCTACGGCTCATTCAGATTCAGCAAGATGTCAACTCAAAATCATAACAATTTATACATCATTGGAGATGGTGTTACTGATTGCATATGGAGTTTAATAGGCCTTCACTCTTAGTCCTGAAATCACAGACATTCATCTTCTCATGTTTACAACAACAACTACAACAACAAAAATTAAATAAAGGTGTTTAGAAGCATTTTTCATTCACCCAAAAGTACAACAGAATAGAAATGGTGCGTGACAAACTTTAGGTCAACAAGAATTAAAATTGATATGTGATAAATCATTGCAGAATGGAACCTTCAACAGAAAACAGTGAAGAATTTACTATCAGCTCTTGTCTTTGTATATGTAATTAGAGGAGGAACTGATACAAGGAGTGGATCTGGTAATTGTCAAAGTCAGTAGCTACATGACGTGAGAATATCTGGAGATGATGGATTGTGATTGCCTTTTCACTTGTAATTCAGATATGTTGGCATCAGTTAGAGAGCAACAAGAAACATTTTGAAAATATATTCTTCAGGCTAGAATTTCCTAGGTGAATCAAATCAATATTAGCAAATTGTTCAATCAAGATGCCTCTCTAGTAGGTGAATGGAAATTACTAGGTGAAATCATATGGTAAATTTTAGCTACTCCCATCTGAAGAAAGCAGCGTGGCGTGATTGAAAGGGAATAGCCTTTAAAATCACACTTTCCTGGTTTGGGTTCCCAAAGCTGACCTTTACCAGCTATAAAACCGTGGATAAATAATCTCTCTGATCCTAAGTTCCTCAGTTCTAAAAGGGGAAAAATACATACATCAATAGGCTGTTTAGGATTAACAAATTAAATTTGAAAAAAATACTGTCATTTTAATTGTAGTACAGGCTATAGGGCAGTTGTTATTATTATTATCATTTCCAATAGAGGTCATAATTAGAACTAGTTCCAGTATGCTCTGCATCCCAGTTTATCACAATTACCAGAAGAAGCTCAGCCTTTTCCGGTCACACTTTATCTTCATGGCTCTGTCTGTATGTCTCCTAAGTTGACTCAGACTACCACGAATGAGACCCTGGCAGTAGATGTTCCACTATGCCCTATGGAACCCATGGCCTGTCACTGGCAATATTTCCTGTATCCTCAGTATAATTGAAGTCTGACTTCACACTGACAGCTTTCAGGTCCCACACCTCCACCTTCCCCTTTTGCACCACATCTGACAAGATGATGGGAAAGCCCAGGTGCTCCATCCCTTGGCACCGGCATGGAAGTTCAAGCCATGCAAAGCCCAGGGCAGGCATGGGAGTTGTCACCTAACAGCAACCTTTTCCCACAGCATATACTAATGCCACCACCACTCTCTTCACTTAAGCTGTTAAGGATCTTGGGTGCCTGTTCACCTCTCTCCAGAAAGTCCCATTGTACGAGCAGTAAACGTTTTCATAAACTCTTGGTGCATGTATGGCATAGTCTGGGCATCCAAACAAATTTTAGATGTATGTGTTGGAAGAGGAGTTGCACCCATTCTCCAGGAGGCGTCCACACAATACTCAATCTCTTCCTTATCATTTGTTTATGTTTTTGCTCTAATTGAAACCTGGCAACTTCAAGAATCCTGATCCCATTCATCCCTCTCAACTGGTGGCTATTCTTTGCCTCACACATGCCACTGGAGGTGGAGTTTTGTCTTGGATAATTCTCATTTCCTCTTCTAGACCATTGTTTCTTAGCCTCCCTAAAACAAACAAACGAACAACAAAAATACACCTCCAGATCCTGTGGACCAAAGACTTATGACTTCACTATAACTTTGCTGTCATTTTTAAGGCACATTCCAAAGATAATTTATCTTGAATAGGTCCCCACCTCCTCCACTATCTTCAGACTCAAGCCACCTACATTTGACTTGGACTTTTGCAATAGCTCTCTGAGAATTGTACTGTGGTGGTCTGAATAATGGCTCCGTGGATATTCATGTCCTAATTCCTGGAACATGTGAATGTTACCTCATATACCAAAAGGGACTTTACAGCTGTTATTTAATTAAGGGTCTTGAGATGGAGAGAGTATCTTGGATTATGCAAGTGGAACCTAAATGGAATCTCAAGGGTCCTTATAGGCAAGAAGCAAGAAGGTCAAAGAAGGAAGTAGGAGACAATGAAAGCAACATTTTGGATAGATGGGAGGAAAGGGGGCCACAAGCTAAGGAGTGCAAGTGACCACAAGAAGATAGAAAAGGCAAGGAAAAAGATTTTTCCCCTTGATATTAGGCTGGGAAACTAATTTTGAACGTCTGGTCTCTCAAACTGTAAGATAGTTAATTTTTGATGTTTTCAGGTGCCAGGTTTGGCAATTTTTATAGCGGCAATAGAAAACTAATTCATTTGCCTTTTGCTGCTCTTGCGTCCTTACAATCTGCTGCTGATAAGGTATATAGTGTGTTTCTTTTAAAACACAAATGAGGTCATTTCATTTTCCTGCTCAAAATGCTCCAGTGACTTCCCATTTCAGAGTAAAACCTAAAGTCCACACCGTGCCCTAAAGGCCTCAATGATTCGGTCCTGACTACCTCTGTTTCATTACCTTCCCCTCTTTCATTCCACTTCAGCCACACTGGAATCCAGTCTCTTCCTTGGACACATCAGTCGTGCGCCTGCCTCATTATCCCCTCACCTCATTACTATCTCAGCTCAAGATAGATGTTTCTTCCTT
Source organism: Stenella coeruleoalba (assembly GCF_951394435.1). Classification (NCBI taxonomy): domain Eukaryota; kingdom Metazoa; phylum Chordata; class Mammalia; order Artiodactyla; family Delphinidae; genus Stenella; species Stenella coeruleoalba. The sequence goes on along the minus strand of NC_137151.1, from coordinate 38,679,712 downwards.
AGAGGGCACCTTCCTGACCACTGTACCCAAACAGTGGCCTCCGCCACTCTCTAACCTTTGCCAAGCTTTCCTTTGTATTCTTCTATTTTTTAACTTAGGTTGCTATTATATCACCTATTAATTTGCTTATTTTCTTTCTTTTCTTCTAGAATGTAAATTCCAGGAAGAGACCAGGGGCTTTATTTTTTTAACAGCTCTATCTCCAGCACTTAGAATAGTGTCTGCCTAATAATAGGCAGTCAATACATATTTGTTGTATCAATTATTTAAACTCTTATAGTAACGATATTACTGTCTATATTTTTACATACCTAACAAGCCCCTTATGATGTTCTTAGCACTGCTTATATGCCTTACAAATTGAAATGCATTTAGTCTTCATGTCAACCCTACAAAGTAGGTACCTCTATTACGTAAATTTTATAGATAAGGGAACTGAGGGACAGAGAGGTTAAAAAATTTGCCCCTCCGGCGCGTGAGCTCCGCAGTAGGAGAGGCCGCAACAGTGAGAGGCCCGCGTACCGGAAAAAAAAAAAAAAAAAAAAAAAAATTTGCCCGGAGTCACAAAGCTTGTAAGTCATCGACCTCCAGAGTTCATGTGTTTAACCAGCAGGCTGTGCTGTCTCTCTAGTAGTTGTATCAAGCAAACATACATTGTACTAGCCAATTGTATTTTTTTTTTCTAAATAATAATGTACTTTTTTCTATTTAAATGTTTCTTTCAGTTTTCTTTTTTTAAAACCTCTTTTATTCGAGTATTTACAGATTCATAGAAAGTCATAAAGATAGTACAAAAGAGTCCTAGCCCACTTTCCCCCAGTGGTTATATCTGACATAATTAGAATACAGTATCAAGTCCAGGAATGTGACATTGGTGCAATATGTGTATAAAGTTCTATGTCATTTCATCACCTGGAGATTCCTGTAACCAGCAAACCAATCAAGATAAAAAATAATCACAATCAATACAAATATCCCTTGTGCTACTGCTTTATAATACCCATCCCCTTCCCACCACTGCCAATCCCTGGCTACCACGAATCTGTTTTCCATTTCTATAATTTTGTTATTTCAATACTATTATATAAATAGAATCATGCATTACGTGACCTTTTGAGTTTGACTTTATTTTCTTTAGCTTAATGCCCTTGAAATTCATGTAAGCTGCCTTGTGCATCAATGGTTCATTCCTTTTTAGTGCTGAGTTGTATTCCATTTTTCAAATACAATTTATGATCTTTTTCTCAATATAAAATAATAAAAGTCTAAGAGAGCAACACATTAAATGCATGTTTTGAAAGGTAGAAGCAGATTCTGCTGGAAAAAAAATCTGTTTTTAAAACAGTCAAAATTAACAGAATTCTAATAGACATTACATAGACATGTTAACTTCAAAATATGACAGTTAACAATTTAGAAATTTAAGATTAATTTTAAATAAAGTTAATGTTCAGAAATGCATGCATATTTAAAAATAAAATTATGTTCCATCACCTGTCACGAGACTATAAATTTGCAGTTGTGCTATTCAGGAGATCACTGGGTGCTGGCTAGAATGAGCACATGCACACAACTGCCCAGATGAGCCTAGGTATGTTATATAGCAGAGCATGGACAGTCACCTTCTGCATATGGAAGATGACCTCAGCCCAGATTACTTTTCCTGGCGAGGAGGGCAGGGGTTGGAAGCCTAGGCAGTGTAGGCAAGGCAGGGAGCTTCTAGAGTGCTGGGTGCTGGGGAAGGTGCAGATTGGACAATCAGTGTGTTCAGATTAGCTTGAGATTGTTTGTTGCTAGACTGGTCTTTGTGTCTGTGTCAGTTCCTATGTCCAGAGATGTCAGGTTTGGGTGTAATCAGTCTCTCCACTCTGTTGTTTTGCTCAGAAAATTTGCATGCCTAGATTAAATATATCTGCCGTGAGATGGTCTGTCGAGAGCATGAATTTTCATCATCTGAATAACATCATTGTGGTCCAGGATGAAGCCTTGCTTCCCTTTCTAGGAGCTTGACTCCATGACAGCCATAGCCAGGAACAGGATGACGGATCACACCCTGCTCTCGTTGGAGCTCAGGCTCCCATTGCCTCAATTCTGTCTCATCAGCCTGGCTGTAAGTTCCCCAGAGTCAGCTCGAGCCGTAGAGCCTTGTTTTTCTCCATAGCTGCCCAAGCTGTAGCATTGAGGAGCCACTACTATTAGAAGCTTAACAGATACAATTACTTAATAAGTCTGAGTCTCAGTTTCCTCATTTGTAAAAAGAGAGCAAATATTCTAACACGTGGTAATTGGAGTGTGGTCAATATTAAATAACCTCTGACATGTGAAACGTATAATCCATTGTCTTGCATGATAAAAGCATACAAAATAGTGTTTAAAATATATTCTGTATATTCTGAATACAGAATGCTTAGCTATGTGTCCCTTAGATTCAGCTGGACATATTTTTTTAACATGACCTATAAACAGTTGCATTTTTGCTGGCATAATAATCACATAAAAACCATACCAAGAGGCACCCTGGAGAAAGTAGGAAAACCACACCCAGCCCAATTTGGGGGAATACATACTAATTTTTTGTGTGTAGAAGTTATCATGATTATTATTATTACTTATGGCATTACATTGTTAGGATGAGAAAGAGTTTTTACCACGGAGTTCTAAATCTTATTTAGATTCTTAGTAGCATTCTGAATTAAATGTTATCTCAACCTATACATTTGAACTAACATAATTCTTAAGCTATAACAGTAATTGGGAAAAGAACAAAGTAAATCCATAGCAGCAGCCAAAAGAGTAAGACAGGCCCATGAGCATATTTCAGCACACTAAAAAAGGCAGGAAGTTGACGGAAGCCTGATAATAAGTGAAAAAAGAACAGAATCATGTTAATGAGATGCTAGCCAAAATAATGTGGGAGGGAGCTCCAATGAATGAACTGTAGAAAGACTTCAGTCTTGGTGTCCACAGTGCTGGGTGATTAGTTGAGAAAGGGGCTGGACAGACGGAAGTTCATTGGAAAGCTGCCTATGAAATAGCTGCTCTAGGGCTTTCCTCTCCTACTCCTCATCATCCCTCTCCCAGCCCCTAGTTATTCCACTAACAGCTACCAACATCCTGGTGTTTTCTCCTGAGCAAAAACCAGAAGACATTACACTAAACATATTTTGCAGACTGTGGAGAACTAAGGCTCCCACTGTTAACATAGACATCAAAGAATAAAACTCTTTATTCTACAATTTTGAGAGTAAATAATCTAATGGCTAGTTCTCTCTCTCTGCTGAATTCATGCTGGTTATCAAACCGTGCCGACGCATATGGCATTTCCCCATCTTCTTAGTAAGAGGAGAGATTTAACAAGAGCACAAATCCTGACACTCCATGTTAGGGCTGGTTATGGGAGAATACTAGCATTAATAACACTATTCCTATTCTTACATGGATATCAGAGGGTCACCAGCAGAATGAGAAATACCTGTATAAGCCAACCAAAGAAAGAAAACACAATTGACAGGGAAGGAAGGAGACATTTGGTAGTAAATAGAAGACAACTAAAAAAAAAATCCTAATTACTACCATCAAAGGGAAGAATGCTATGAAAACCAACAAAGACGCAATGGAGATGAACAAAACATTCAGAACCCAGTTTTTAAAAATACCAGTAAAATAGTAAAAACTCTAAAAAGTTTGATCAAGAGAAACATAGGCATGGCAAAAAAATTTTAAATACACATATGCACATAAATATACATACGCTTTGGAAATGAAAAAGAGTGGGTCCATCTCATAAAAACTAGCAAATGAAAGGAATGAGAAAATGTAAGTGTGCTAATATTTTCATCTTACATAATAGAATGCCAAGTGATAATGTGGAAAGTAAATGGAACATGAAGTAATAATAGAGGTTTGATTGTACAAGACCTCAGACAAACTATATAAATGAGGAAGAAGAGGAAAGAAAAAGGAGGTGAGACATAAGTTAAACTATCACCTTACATAGCAGGAGGGTTTTATCTAAATTAGGAAATAGTAGTTTAAGCTTACACTTTTAAATTACTGAAATAACCATCAAAGATTAAAATGGAAGAGTAGGGTTGGCGTCGGTGGGAAGAAGATGATGAAAGAACAACTGTTTATTACAAGTCCTCTTGTACTATTTTTTTCACCCTGACATTTAAATATTTTAAAAACTAAAGTAAAAATGCTATTTAATCAGATAGATTTAAAACAATAAAGTCAGTTAAACTGGTTACATTTAACGTGGTTTGACAAAGTGCCTACTAATCTGACAATTATCAGACTGATTTTGTCATTAAAGAAGCAAAATAATCACATTCATAGACTGTGTAGCCATAGCTCAAAGCTGTGTCTTTATTGTACATTGTGTAGTCTAATGAATATTTGCTGGTGTTTAGAGGATACTATTTGTTGCATTTCACTTAAAACATGTTATTAAAATAGAAATGCTTGTTTATTGTAGAAACTAAAAGGAAAAAAGAACAATAAAAGTTGCTTCTAATCCAATGGCTGGTCCTTTTAAATTACTATCGCGCTGTAATACAATTATTTTCCTGAGGAAGAATTCTCAGGAGGGAATTTGACATTTTATAGTACTCTGTGCATAAGCTCACATATTATTTAAAATAAAATTTATAATTTAGATGTATAAGTCATTCCAGCTCTTAAGTTTTCAGTTATTGAATAACTTAGCCTTTTTTTTTTTTTGCTATGCAGTTTCAGAAGAGAAATATTAACTACAGCAATAGTTACACAGGAGACCTAATAAGAAAAGAAGGGAAATATTTTTTTTAAATGATAAATGCATGTTATTTCCATTTGACATATATGGCTTTATTTGTTCATTTAAAAGTATAATTTCATTTTTTTCCTTGAATTTACAAAATAAACATTAGGGAAAAATTGAAATTTAGTCTGATTCTTTGGCATTCTACTGTTAGATCATATGCCAGTTTAATAGGCCTGTGAACAATTAACAGATACATCACTGGAAATGAAAACAAAGCAATCATCATCGCAATGATATAATTTTTCCTAATTTTTCAGTGTCGATTGAGTTAGTATTTGCAATAGACCTCTTTGTCATCCTAATACTCTTCTATGAAGACTTACTGTTTTTGACCATATCACTTGATTTCCAGATCATCTGGATTTTTAAATCCATGAAATTCCATAAATCATGAATTGTAAGACAAGCACACTGCTGAATGCTGAAGATACAAATGTACAAAAACAGAGTATTTTTCCTCAATTAAAAGAAAAGCATAAATATAAATTAATGTAGAAGTGTCTAAATAAAATTCATATATGTTCTTAGGAGAGAGGGTTTACTGAAACCTGGTTCCCTACGAAAGCTTCTTATAAGATGTTGGGAAGCAGAATGAAAAGTAGATTAGGAGAACATGCTTGGAAGAGAGAAGAGTAAGCGGCACAAGGTAGTGAGAAGGCAGATGTAACTTCTTTATATTTGTGCCTCGCAGAATTTTATGGAAATATGAATCCCGTGGGCATCTGGTTAACCTGCGGGCTTGAGTCCACCAGTGTGTGGGCGATCTGAGATTCTGTGTATGAAACAAGCTCCCATGTGAGGCCTGTGCTGCTGGTCTAGGACCACGATTGGTTTAGTCAGGCCGATTCCACAGAGATTCAAAGCAAATGGTTTGAACTGTGTGCGTATTCACTGAAGCAATGGAGAAGGTCACGTGTAGGAAAATGATTCAGGGAAAAAGCTCTTCCTCTCTCTGGGCTCTCCAACTTCTCAGTTGTTTGCACTTACCTTCCCTAACTGACTTCCAGGGAGCAGGTTCTGCTTAAGTCCTTAAGTCCTCCTTATACACTGATGCTTGCCTTTGCCCTACCACTCACGTTTCAAAAAGTGATTCTGCCAGTTTCCAGGAAACTGTGGCTTGTTTATTTTATAAGCATTTGCTTGTTTCACCTCTTTGTACTAAAATAGGCATCACTGTCCTCCTCAGCTAGTTTCAGTGCTGTTGTTTTAACTGAGCAGAACACTTCAACTTGATGGTTAATACAGCTTTTACTCTGGCTACTTCCAACCAGTCTATATGTATTGCCTGTAACCCAGACCTGAAAATATGTGATCCAATATAGGTGGTCAATTAGTTACATGTTAAACACATTTGATGGGGTATTTCTTGATATGGTGATCTAACCATTGACTTTACCAGTTATGTCTTAGTGCGTAAGCAAATGATTACCTTTGAAATATTTAAAATGTAGGTTTTATTGCTCTGCATTCAGAATGTAGATTTTCTTGCTCTGCATTCAAAAATTTATATTCAGTACCTCTGGTGTAAGACTGAAGAAACTGCATTTTTAATTAGCACCTAGATGAGTCTGATTTTGTGTGAACCTCTCCTAGGGAGTTACCATTCTCTTGCAACACCAGGACAGTTGATGAGCATGAATAGAGATATCTGACAACCTCTCTGCAGATAGTGATTCTTGAAAATGGGATGTTATCAATTTGAACCAATTGGACGGACTATAATTGAGATTGCATTAATGATCTGACCATAAACCTAATGAGTTATTTTGTTATTAACAAAGAAAGAAAGGAAGAAATTGACCTTCAAATTGGGTTCATTTTGGACTGTAAGGTAGAATGTCATTCAGCTAAATGCTCATTATACCTGATCCTTAGATGAAAGGTAGTTTTTCCCCAAAAGATATGAAAAAATGTTATGTTAATTTCACATGTTCAGCAATGGATAATGCTAAGATGTCAAAAATGTCTCTGGATTAGGAAACTAACTAATGTGTACACTAGAAATATTGCAAATAAGAGATAATTGCCATTGGGAATTTGCATGAACCTGAAACTTAAATAGTGCTTGTGCTAAAGCTGGTCTCTAAAAATAGAAATTTGAGAACAGAGAATAGGGCCTCCATGAGGTATTATACTAAAGTAAACTAATCAGTCATTAATTTTAGAAATATGGATCAAAGATAAATCCTTTATTAGAGCAATATTGAATATGGCAACTTTACGTCACTGTGTATCAATCACCAATTCCTCTGTAAGGGGCCATTACCCAACTTAATGACCATTTACCCAATTTAAAACTATAATTAAGAATTTTCAAGTATAGTCAATCTATGACTACATTTTTATACATTATAATGTCTAGTGATAAATTTCAAGTTTTTAAAAATATTAAACTTTCATTAAATGAGAAATTATTGTCCTTACTCTGAGTATAGTGTAGAACGAGATGAGTAACTAGTATAAGATTTAAACAAAAAATAACATTTTTCTCCCTCCAAGTCTACTTTAGAGCTATGTTTTTCTTGTATTGAGTCCTGCAGATCAATAATATACAAATTCCAAAGTGATTGTGAAATGTATTTCATATTCTAGTTAGTTAATGGTCCAATGAGAAATTTAATGATGGGGTTCTTCTTCATTTATTTATTTTCAGAATTTTAGAAAGAAACTATTTTTAAGATAATAAAAAAATGTTCCTATGGAGAATATGACATAAAGTATAACAAATGACATTTAACCACTTTTTATAATACTGGGAATGCTTAATAACTACAGAAGTCAAAATTTCCCCTTTGAATTTAAATAAAATTACCAGAATGTTCCATTTGGTTATAATGTAGACTTAAGAAAATTACTGTCACTCTGAGGTACTGGAACTTTGCAGTAAAGTGATCACCAGGGAAAGAATTGCTCAGTGGGTTTCAAGGAGCTGCAAGTCAGTAAAGCAGGGCAATAAGACAATTGGAAATAAGAATGGCAGTAGCTAAATGCACTGCCATTAATGTGCCCAGCATATAATAGAATATTTAGTAACATCTATAGATGAGCTCTTCTCTGTATATAATTTTTCATCTAATTTCCCAACAACCCTATTATTATCCCCATTTTACAGATTAGAAAACTAGAGTCCAAAAATATTACATAACTTTCCCAGTTCAACTGCTAATCTGTGATAGAAGCAGGTGTTGACTTCAGATCCATCTGATATGAAAAGTTTATGCTCCTAATCACTATTAGGGAATAGAGAAAATTTGTGAAGTCTGACTACTTTTGAACATCCCTAAATCTTTCATAAAAACATGTAAAATAGGTAGTCAAAATACCACTCTTCAATATTCATGATCAGGCAGTATTTCTTATGTATTGGATTAGATGACTGTTTATTTGGTGGTGGGTGAGGTGGGTTTTTGTTGGTTTTTATCCCAAATAGATTAGATAGACAGATATTTAACTAGTAGAATCACACACTGTATAGCAAGACATTCACATTCTGGGAGGCACATGGAAACTGAGGCAAATTACAGGAATCATAAATTTACATATGCCGTCCATTGCTTGCTCTGAGGTTGAATGCTTTTTAAGGGCTTTATCAGAAGAACTCATCGGCACTAAGTAACTACTTTCCTTGTCTTGCCTATACTCTCCAAGTCCTTTCGTTCCATTGGCATACATTTTATGCACCTATGAAACACTTCTACTGAACTCTTTATTGGAAGCACGATACAAAGCACTATGAATAAGAACATAAGAGAAAGATTTCCTCCTGAGGCAGGGATCTAATGTAGCCAGCATTTGTTTGTAAAAAGCTCAACAATACATTAACCACCATCTACAGTCTGAGTACTGTAGGTACTGGTGATGTAGGTAGACCGTCCCTACTTTAAGGGGAACTTAGTGCAAGTGACAGCCGGATAAAAAGATAATTTTAAGTTCAACATAATAAAGGCTATAATAGGAATCCATGCAGGGTACCAAGACAGCACAAAAGAAAATCTCTTAATCCAGGTAGAGGGAGAAGTATGACCACCCAGAGTAGAGTCTCAACATGAAAAGTAATATTTCAGAGGAGAAAGGGTCAGAGGCACGTGCTTTCTGTCTGGACAAGGACCAGTCCTGAAATTCAGGTACCTGGAGATTATACTGACTGCCCTTTAGTAGGATGGTATGTAGGTTGAAGCTGTGGATAGTATGGATGTATAGAAGTTAGTTTTATATTTTGATTTAAAATAGGTTAAAAATACTGATAAGCCAAACATAATTTTAAAGTATATAATGATATAAAAATGTGCTATTATCTTCTGAAGCTTCTGGATTGGTAAACACATTGACGTGCTGAGAGGGTGATGCACCCAAGGCAGGGCATGCCTCCCCCCATCCCTAAACATTTTTCTGTACATCTCTTTCATTTGACTGTTCTTAATTTTTGTCCTTTATAATAAACAAATAAAGGTAAGCCAAAAAAAAAAAAAAACAAAAAACCCCAACTCCCTATGTTACTTATCATGTGAAAGTACTGCTTATTGAATTTATTTTGATCAGAAAATATTGGTATCGGTATAGACTCAAGCTATTTGCAGAAGCAGCTATAATCCTGTCTGATGACTTTTTTCTTCATTTAACTGGCCACATGTGTCATTGCCTGACTCATAGCAAGGTATTGTGACACTTGAGAATGATTTAGAGTTTTAACTATTTCAGAGGAGATCATCTCTCCAAACACGGAGGAGATCTTTTCTCTCCAGAAAAGAATGCCATCATTATATTAATGAAATTCCCATTAGAGGGTTCTTGGGATGATAAAGTGGCAACAGGGATTAGCATTTCCAGGAGAAGCATTACACTTTCATGACAACCATTCTCCCCTGTGTTTCAAAAGAATGGAAGGTGGTCACCAAACAAGGAATTGTTAAGACAGGAGCCAGGCTTTCAATTTGGCTGATTGGACATGGTAATTTTCTGCATTTTATTGGATGAGATATTTTAAAATAAAGTTCTCTGACTATAATAACAAACTACCTTTTACTTACGTCATTGGTCTTCTATTTCATGGTTCACTTTTTACTGTATTGTGTGGATGGTAAGCTCTCTCCCAGAACGTTACATGGTATGCTGAGAGAATTCACCGCTGAATAATTTATTCTCAGGGCGTGTAGTATTAGCCCAGACAAGAGGAGTAAAAAAGAAAAACATAGTGATAGAAGTGCTTCTATTTATTAAGGTACCAGTAAGAGGAAAGTCTTACCAAAGAAAAGTAGAATTTCCAGAAGTTGTGCTATAAGAACAAAAGTCTAGTTTATGCTAAACCACAGAATTTCCTCAGCAGGTCACTGACTGGGGAAACAAATGGAAATATAGATTTCTTCTTGGCAGTAAGTGCATAATTAATCAAGTTACGTGGCTGTCTTTTCTCCACTTAAATGGTACCAAACTGGCAATTGTTTATTTTTTCTATTTAAAGGTTAAGTTCAATCGATGTTTTGGCTTGCTTTATTATTTCTTGCCTCCCTCTTCTATTCCTTCCAACCAAATGTTCTTTTTGATGGACTTAATATTTTATTCTGTAGCTGAAATGGCACTATTTTTCTGCCAAAAATTTAGTTAGTAGGCGCCATTGTGGACTTAAGGAGCATTCTAACTCCAAAACTAATAAAGAATTCAGTCAGTAATCAGTTTCGTTCCTCCCAGAAGTGCCAGTTTCCATCTCCACTGAGGCCAAGATCTTACAGAATAAATGGTCTCTTCTTTCAATGTCTTTACAGAGTTAGGAGGCAGCCCTCCCTTATCTAGACCAGTATTACCAACTAAAAACATAATGCAAGCCACATAGGAAATTTAAAATTTTTTAGTTGTCACAGTGAAAAAAAGACATAGGTGGCATAATTTTAATAAGATATTTTATTTAATCCAGTATTATCACTGCAACAAATAATCAACATAAAAATTATTGAGATATTTTGTGGTCTGTTTTTGTTTTTAACTAAGTCTTCAAAATTCAGTGTGTATTGTATACTTCCTGTACATCTCAATTCATACTAGCCACATTTTAGGGGCTCAGTAGCCACCTGTAGCTAGTGGCTACCACAGTGTACAACACAGGTTCAGAGGATGGTAGTATTTTCAGAGAAGGGTGTTCACGTGCATTTAACAAACGCATATAATCCTATGTCTTCAAATTGTCTTCCACAAAATTAATAGAACTTAATAAAACAGCAAATAAATCAGAAATATTATATTTACATGCCATTATTTATAGGGATATGTACCAAAAGGTGGTATCACTTATTTCATTAAGAGAAAAAGAAATTAAACAAAAAATGAAATCCAAAGTGTTATTAATTTAAAAAATATATTATTTAAAATATATTTCGTATAAAGCAACAAAGGGAATAGAGCTAGTTATGATTTGTCAACTTCCTCTCTCAGAATATAATTACAGATGATTTCTAAATAACACGTTTTTAGCTTAAAGTTTACAAGGCCATGTGCACTTCTATTAAAAAATATCCTCCCTAACCTTAAATCTATATTTTCTGCCTTTCTTGACTCTGACCCTTCTGCCACTACTACCTGTATTATCTCTCTTTCGCAAGCAGCAGTGTGGGCCCAGAAGATGAAGAAGACAAATTTGTAATTAAATCTTCTGTGAAATGGAGAGCCATGTCTATGACAGAGAGAGGGGGAGGAATGTTTGTACAGGGTTGTTCACGGTAGTCAAAATAGATATTTTTTTTTGCATTAGAATTCTCTGATAATTACTTTTTAAATGCTTGTAATTGTTTTAGAGCTGCGCTGCCACTCACTCATGGAGAGTCTTTAGTAACTGCACAGAGAGCATGAAGCATCAGAGAGCTACCAGAACTAGTTAAAGAGATGCTTTTATAACATAAATCCAAAAGCTTTCTCTTCAAAACTCTGAAACAACTAATCTTTCACTCCCACTGACCACTCAAGTCAGTGGGGGGAAAGTCAGTTAAATTGATTCTTTGGCTGAAGGGAGTAAATGTTCATGGGCATAATTGTGGCTTCAGCTGGAAAGTGATTGACCATATTCATAGTACAGATGCTGTAAGTAAAGTGGAAAAAAGAAGTAATTAGATGGATGGTTCAGATTTGTAAATGCATTTATCTGACTATTTGGGTAACTGCGTTAGTGTTCCCACTTAGTTATGCGTATGAAGACCCAGCCTCCTATAGAGAGGTTTGGGTAGGGGCAAGGGGGTGGAGGAAGTAGCCAGGTAGCCATGAACTTCAGTGAAACAGGAACCAAAAGTCAACAAAAGAGCAGAAATGAAAACACATCAGCACAGAGAATGAAAAGCAAACAGAATGGACCAGAATAGCTTAAATTGAAGCAAAGGTCAATAGGATTGAGGTGATTGGTAGAAAAATAACACACCTGTTTCTCCAAATTTTCTCCCCCTCCTCTTTTTCATATTACTTCCTTTTCTATCTAAATTGTCCATGAGGACACATAAGGCAAACAATTCATATACAACCTTCAAAGCAACAATTTATACTAGAGTGATTAATGTTTACCAAGGTCTTAGTTTTATTTTGATAAAGCTCTGTCAAAAACAATTTTAGAGAGTAATTCAGTAAATCTCACATGTATTCTATTAATAATTAGCATATTAGGTAGTAAAAAATTACATCTATCTATCTTATCTACCTATTTGCCTACCTACCTACCTTTCTCCTCAAATGTATGTATTAGATGATAAAGCAGCCACTTCAGAGATGCTTTATTTAAGAGAAAAGAAAGTCTACTTTAAATAAACTGATTCTCAGTTTTGATTGCTTTTTCAAAATATTTCTCTTGGGGACCAAGCACCTAATACCACCTGTCAACCCTTAATTTTCTTCATACAGATTCTACTCTTTCATTAATATATGGCTTAAATATAAACAAACATAGTTTATTGTTAATTTCATAATCTTAGATGAATTTTGGTTGCAAATCTCATTCTACCACTAACTAATTGTATGACCTTGGGTAGATCTTTCTTCAGTCTTTCTATGCCTCAGCTGCTTTATTTGTAAAATGGGGAAAATATCCACAATATAGAGTTGGCGTGAGGACTTAATGATACTCAATAAAGGACAGATACAGATGCCTGACTATTTACTACTTTTCAGTGCTCACAGGAAATTCATTATACACTCTGTTCAGTGCTGTGGTTATTTATCACATGTTCCATCCTCCCTACACATTAGCTTCCATAGGACGGAGACTGCGTCTCAATGGTCTGTTTGTGCTGTCTGCCTTGTCCCGTAGTACAATTCCATACAACATTGCATAAATGTTCCCTCTGCCTAGAATTGCCTCCCCTTACTTTGCATGTTAAAAACTCCTTTTCCTCATTCAAAAATCACCTTTAGCCCCTCTTCTATGAAAGTCTTTTGATTCCCTCAGCAACAGAAGCACTCCTTGCCCCGTGCCTCTATTGTCCCTTGTCTATATCCCCTTTGTATCCATCAGCCCATATGTTTTATGGGTCCAGTTGTCCCATGGGGAATGCACTGAGTCTTTTAAAGCTTTTAAAAAACATTTTAATATAATTAATTATAAAATTAAAAGCTAATACTTACATAGTGCTTCTAAGTACTAGGTAATATTCTAACTTCTTAACATATATTAAATTATTTACCCCTAAGGCAACTCTGTGATATAAATATTACTGTTCCTGTTTTACAGCTGAGAAACCTGAGGATCAGAAAGATTAAGTAGCCTTCCTAAGACCACACTTTGGGTAAGTGATGGAGCTCATTCCATGGTTTGGATCAAGAGCCCGTGTTTCTTACTTCTTTAATGTGTTTCTGTCTTTTATTACCTGATGCATAGAATGTTTTATAGGTTTTGGTTGAAAGAATGAACTAAAACAAGGAGTCACGGGTGCACAGGCACAATCAGCTAAAGAAAATTCTGCCCTGATATAGTGAGAAAGTCCAATAAAATACGCTCAGTGTGTGGTTGAAGTAGGCTTTAAAACATTCTCAGTATGTGGTCGAGACAGGGGTTAGAGACTCACATTTTTTTATCGTGCCGTGCCAAACTTGTGATGGCATATTTAGGAAGCAATCATTATTTCTCTGCTGCTTACCAATATTGGATCAGACAAATGGATAGCTCAAGAATGTCAAGTTAACGGAAGCCAGGAACCAACAGTTGTACATATAGGGGAACTCTGGCTTGTTGTTTTCATAATATTTGCTCTGAATTGCCAATGATTTCTGGTGTGTGTGTGTGTGCACGCGTGCACACGTTTTACTACACAGAAGTTCTTCTGTTTTGCCTCTTAGAGACCGAAAAGAAGAATAATTTTGTCGGAAACTTAATTAATGTGTATTGTTGCCCTAAAGGATTTTACGGTGTAACTAGGGAGAGGAGACTAAATCATATGAATCAAAAAAGAAATGAAGTCTTCAGCTAACATAATGCTGGAGTCTGGTTACAAACACAAAAGGAGATCAGAGGAGAGAGGAGTCTTCACGGAGGAGAGACTCTTAAACTGTTTCATAAGGACATGTCATGTTGGGTCAGGGAGAGAGGAAGCAAGGGAGGAAATAAGTGGCATGGCTGCTTGACAGGTTTCAGAAACGAAGCAAAAGTACTCACGAAGGGAGAATTCTGTATTTGAGGGCTGTGTTTGACAGTTAGTCAGAAGCCAGACTGTTTTCAGGACATATTTCACAGATATTTTGCAGAGAGAGTTGCAAAAAGGTTGTCTTTCACCACTGACAGTAATTATAATAACAGTTCTTTGTACGGCCAGTGTTTTGAACCCGAGTCACTACATACTTTTTCATACATTCACTACATTTTATTTCCACCACTTCGAAACACTACCACATTTTCTTCTCTTAAGCTAAGATTTTTCTAAAGCAGATATTAAATGAGCACGGATGGTGCATGCAGGTTCCTTAGGGCTTGTTAACTAGATGGCAGTTCCTAAATCTTCTCACAATCCAGCCAGCCAAGGGAGAGGAGGAAACAGTTGATCAGTAGTGACGTAGCTTTACAGAGGGCTAAATAAGAAAAAATAGACTTAAATTGTACTAAGACATTTATGTTAGACATACAAAGGAATTTCTTGATGGCCAGGAAAATTAGATACTAAAATAGGATATCAGTGCAGCTAGTGAAATCGCTTTTCTGGAAAAATCATCGAACACTGAATAGACCATATACTCCAAAGCGTTCGTTCACTGACTTGCCTGGCTCGGATGGCAGACCTCTTAGAATCCAAGCTTCTGTGGTATGACTTGATTCTGTACTTTGTCTGAGAGAATGCACTCCCTTTTACTTATCACAAGTTCTCATATATTCTAATTTTTGAGTAGCAAGATCCATGGCTGATTGCTTTTTTTAACAAAGCTAATTCTCATATAAATATAAATGTAGATATAGACATAATGAAAAACATGTGTGTGTATATATGCACACACATACATTTTTGAAGGTACAAAGAAAGTATTGCTAACATAATAAATATGAATTCCTTTAAATCATTTATCATAAAGCATAATGTCTGACACTTTGACCCTTGATTCATGTTTGAATTGATTGAATATGTTTTTAACACCCACCAAGCTCTCAGACTGGGAGAAGGCTGGTTGATAAATGAAATATGACACAGATCTTGCTTTAAAGAATGTTTTAGATCCACACAGTGTTGAAATATGTGTAGGTCAGAATGGTTAAATGTAAGTGATTATCAGTTGGCTAAACCTCATACACCCTAATGGAGGGGAATTGAGACAAATACACCCAGAACAGTTAAATCATGGTAGAAGAGAACACATGAGTAAATGTTTTGTTGAGTATTAGAGACAAGAGTGCTCAGAAGTTCAAAGAAAACAGAGATCAGTGGAGACTGCAGCAGTCTGGGTAATAAATGTTCATTGATCTGAATTGACTTGAATTGTTTGTCCAGTTCTGTTGAGACAAATCTTGCTTTCCACTTTGGGGCCCTATCTCTCCCTGCTTAAGGGTCTAGATACCAAAGTGAGTAATAACCTGGCACTTGATTCACTGAATCATTCAACAGAGTATTTCCATGGCAGACACTGGTGCTAAGTACCTGGGGGAGTATGAAAAACAAATGAGGTCTGACCTCTGCCCTTGAAGAGCTTCCAATTTTGTTGATTAAATATGACTGAATACATGGAACAAAGTTAAGAAGCATATAAACACTATTGAGCGGTGTGATTCAGAGAGTCACACTAGAGTTGAATGGGGAGAGAAATCATTGTGGACTAATGTGATCAGTGAAGGCTTCCCAGAAGTTTGATTTATCTAGGTATCAAAGAATGGACATACATTTAATTGATAGAGTAAGGGCAGCAGTGCACTTGATAACTGACCACAAATCTGACAATAACTCTTTTCTGGAAATAAGCTGAATGTTTTCAAACTCTATTTCTGAAAAACGGTTGCATTTTTTTCCTATGCACAGTTCCATTCAGTATTCATTCATCCAGCTATGTTGAATAAAATTAGTCTAAGTTCAGTCACACTTTTTAGTGAACTTAATTTTTTTTTTAACAGTGCCGTTTGACCATAAAAGTTCAGTTTCCAGAGAATTTGTCTTTGATGGTATCTTAAGAAGCAATTGTATAGGATTCTGAATAAAGGTTTGTAGTCAGTAATGAAAGGGAAGAAGTATATTAGGGACTACCAAAAACCATTTATGAAGCAGCAAAAGAAAATTGGACAACTGATTAGATCAGGGGTCCTGAATCTACTGGTATCTATTCAGGGCTCAAGGCTGATTCTAAGAACCTGGGTAAGTTGTTAACAACTGTTATTTCTAAAGGATTCCATAATTGCCTGTGTGTCACTGAGCTTAGTCAGAACATCAGTGAGACTTAAATATTCTATTACACGATGGAACAAAACCCCAATTAAAAAACATACATCAGGGCTTTCCTGGTGGCACAGTGGTTGATAGTCCGCCTGCCGATGCAGGGGACACGGGTTCGTGCCCCGGTCCGGGAAGATCCCACATGCCACGGAGCGGCTGGGCCCGTGAGCCATGGCCGCTGAGCCTGCACATCCGGAGCCTGTGCTCCGCAGCGGGAGAGGCCACAACAGCGAGAGGCCTGCGTACCGCAAAAACAAACAAACAAAAAAACAACAACCAACAACAAAAAAAACCATTAAGTCAAGTAAGAAATTCAAAGATCAGAAAGTTGGTGAGAGATGAGACCATATTTTCTATTGAGGCAAGTCAGGAATCCTATTCAATGCTGGTCATGTTGCCCAAGTGAGTCTTAGTAACTGGTTCCCCCAGAGAGTTCCACTTACCTTGGTTTTAAGCATAATCCTTTAAGCCAGTTATATTTCAGTAACTAAGTTTGTATATCATGATTGCTTTCAATTTCATTTTTCAATTTACCTCTTTTTCTGTACTTTTTCCATCTTCTTTCCACACACGCAAATTTCTTTATAAACACTTGTTATGTGCAAGCTACTCTCTTAGGAAATACTTAGAGACAGGGCCCAAATAACGAATTTATACTTGCATCTATAATCATGGAAATCATTTTTTATTAAATCCTAGTACAAAACAGTCATCCCAAGATGTGCACATATGTCTACTGGATATAAAGTACACATGTTTCTATTGGATATAAGGTGCCCACGTGTGTCTGTTAGATACTCTTGCTTATTTTACATTAGTGCATACAGCTCCATTAGTGTTTCTAAGACAGGATAAAGTTAGCTTCCTGCTTATTACAAAGCAGATGTAATTTAGAAATACAGACGTTTATTAAAGAGGAAGAATATTAAGTTTCTCCCAATTTTTAAGGGTGAAAGAAAGAAATATGCTCTAAAAATGGTCTAAGTCCAACATTATTAATATATTCCCATACTGTATAATTAAAGAGCCTCGGGACTAGATGTCAAAGCACAGACTCAAAGCCAGAGTGCCTGGGGTTGTATCTGTCACCTCCACTTATTAGCTTGCCTTGTGACAGTTATTAATCCTTTATGAGATTTTGTCTTTTTATCCATAAAGTGGGCTTAACAGGTATACTACCCATTTTATATGGTTATTAAATGAAGGTACTATTAGATAGTGCCTGGAGTATAGTAAATACTCAAAAGTTATTATCAATGTCATTCAAAGCATTGTTACTGTTCTTAGCAACTCCTCCTACTTCCTCAGTGTTTTCAGTGTCCAGTCAGAGTGGGAGGCTTGAGGATGAGGTTTTGTAAGGTGAAAAAATGATAGAGATTAAAGAATTTTTTGAGATGGTTGGCTACCAATGAATAAAAAGGACTTGTGTTTCAGTAGAGTTTGTATCCCTCAGCATCACTTGGGACTGAGCCTAAAAAGGAACAGGTGATTAATAATAAACTTCAGTTCCATAGTGCTCGGAACTCTCTTTCCTAAGGAATTTGTTCATTTTTCCACATGAAAAAGTTATGAAGAAATAATGAAATACACAGCATTTGCTTAATACTTAGTTATGATGTAATTTTAAATATATTATTTCCTTTGCCTCTCCTCTGCAATATTAAATGAGGTATGAAAGGGAGAATACCTAGCATCGTGGTAGTTACTAAGTTCACTCTCAGTATAATGATAGTTTCCTGCCTTCCTTTCTAGATGAAAGTCAGAACCCAGAGATAACACAGAAGGTACTTCATAAAGAGCCCTGTGTGTGGAAGAAGGATGTCATGTCCCAGTCTGGGGCCTTGTAGACATTTAGGCTTTCAGAGGAATACCATAAGCTTATTTTTTTAATTAAAAAAATCAAAGTTTAAATTTTCTTCTATAAATACTCCAGTATGGTTTTTTCTACAAGCAATCCCACACTGAATTAGAAGTCAGTACCATGTGTATACAGCTATCATATTATTTTTCCATTTTACAACTGAATCAACTGTGGCCCAGAGACTTAGAGGGACCCCAATAGAGATAAAAGCTATTGTCATGAGTTATTTGTATATTAAAACTATTCTGGTTAATTTTTTTTCTTAAAGATTTAATTTTTATTTATTTTTGGCTGCATTGGGTCTTCATTGCTGTTTCTCTAGTTGTGGCGAGCGGGGGCTACTCTTCATTGTGGTGCACTTCTCCTTGTGGTGGCTTCTCTTGTTGCGGAGCATGGGCTCCAGGCATGAGGGCTTCAGTAGTTGTGGTGCATGGGTTTATTAGTTGTGGCTCTCGAGCTCTAGAGCGCAGGCCCAGTAGTTGTGGCGCATGGGCTTAGTTGCTCCACGGCATGTGGGATCTACCCGGACCAGGGATGGAACCCATGTCCCCAGCATTGGCAGACAGATTCCTATCTACTGCGCCACCAGGGAAGTCCCTCTCATTAATTTTGGATATATAAAAATAATTAACTATTTTTCAAAATATACTGTGTATCTATATGTGTGAAATCCCTGTACCATGGGGATATAAGCAAGGATTGGATATCTCAGAATGCAGTAACTCAACATAATTCTCAATACCTCCATCTGCAAGGAAAAGCAATACTTTTTTTTTTTTAACATCTTTATTGGAGTGTAATTGCTTTACAATGGTGTGTTAGTTTCTGCTGTATAACAAAGTGAATCAGCTATACATATATGCCCATATCTCCTCCCTCTTGCATCTCCCTCCCATCCCTCTAGGTGGTCACAAAGCACCAAGCGGATCTCTCTGTGCCATGCGGGTGCTTCCCACTAGCTATCGGTTTTACATTTGGTAGTGTTTATATGTCCATGCCACTCTGTCACTTCTTCCCAGCTTACCCTTCACCCTCCCCGTGTCCTCAAGTCCATTCTCTGCATCTGCGTCTTTATTCCTGTCCTGCCCCTAGGTTCTTCAGAACCTTCATGAACCTAGTCATGTGGTACATGACTCTTTTTGAATTATGGTTTTCTCAGGGTATATGCCCAGTAGGGGGATTGCTGGGTTGTATGATAGTTCTATTTTTAGTTTTTTAAGGAATCTCCATACTGTTCTCAATAGTGGCTGTATCAATTTACATTCCCGCCAACAGTGCAAGAGGGTTCCCTTTTCTCCACACCCTCTCCAGCATTTATTGTTTGTAGATTTTTTCATGATGGCCATTCTGACTGGTGTGAGGTGATACCTCATTGTAGTTTTGATTTGCATTTCTCTAATAATTAGTGATGTTGAGCATCCTTTCATGTGTTTGTTGGCAATCTGTATATCTTCTTTGGAAAAATGTCTGTTTAGGTCTTCTGCCCATTTTTGGATTGGGTTGTTTGTTTTTTTGATATTGAGCTGCATGAACTGCTTATATATTTGGGAGATTAATCCTCTGTCAGCTGCTTCGTTTGCAAATATTTTCTCCCATCCTGAGGGTTGTCTTTTCGTCTTGGTTATGGTTTCCTTTGCTGCGCAAAAGCTTTTAAGTTTCATTAGGTCCCATTTGTTTATTTTGTTTTTATTTCCAGTTCTCTAGGAGGTGGGTCAAAGAGGATCTTGCTGTGATTTATGTCATGAAGTGTTCTGCCTATGTTTTCCTCTAAGAGTTTTATAGTGTCTGGCTTCACATTTAGGTCTTTAATCCATTTTGGGTTTATTTTTGTGCATGGTGTTAGGGAGTGTTCTAATTTCATCTTTTACAAGTAGCTGTCCAGTTTTCCCTGCACCACTTATTGAAGAGGCTGTCTTTTCTCCATTGTATATTCTTGCCTCCTTTATGAAAAATAAGGTAACCATATGTGTGTGGGTTTATCTCTTGGTTTTCTATCCTGTTCCATTAATCTATATTTCTGTTTTTGTGCCAGTACCATACTGTCTTGATTTCTATAGCTTTGTAGTATAGTCTGAAGTCCAGGAGCCTGATTCCTCCATCTCCGTTTTTCTTTCTCAAGATTGCTTTGGCTATTTGGGGTCTTTTGTGTTTCCATACAAATTGTGAAATTTTTTGTTCTAGTTCTGTGAAAAATGCCAGTGGTAGTTTGATAGGGATTGCATTGAATCTGTAGATTGCTTTGGGTAGTAGAGTCATTTTCACAATGTTGATTCTTCCAATCCAAGAACATGGTATATCTCTCCATCTATTTGTATCATCTTTAATTTCTTTCATCGGTGTCTTATAGTTTTCTGTATACAGGTGTTTTGTCTCCTTAGGTAGGTTTATTCCTAGGTATTTTATTCTTTTTGTTGCAGTGGTGAATGGGATTGTTTCCTTAATTTCTCCTTCTGATCTTTCATTACTAGTGTATAGGAATGCAAGAGATTTCTGTGCATTAATTTTGTATCCTGCTACCTTACCAGATTCATTGATTAGCTCTATTAGTTTTCTGGTGGCATCTTTAGGATTCTCTATGTATAGTATCACATCATCTGCAAACAGTGACAGCTTTACTTCTTCTTTTCTGATTTGGATTTCTTTTAGTTCTTTTTCTTCTCTGATTGCTGTGGCTAAAACTTCCAAAACTCTGCAGAATAATACTGGTGAAAGTGGGCAACCTTGTCTTATTCCTGATCTTAGAGAAAATGGTTTCAGTTTCTCATCATTGAGAAAGATGTTTGCTCTGAGTTTGTCCTATATGGCCTTTATTATGTTGAGTTAAATTCCCTCTACGCCTCCTTTCTGGAGAGCTTTTATCATAAATGGGTGTTGAATTTTGTCAAAAGCTTTTTCTGAATCTGTTGAGCTTATCGTATGGTTTTTATCCTTCAATTTGATAATATGGTTTATCACATTGACTGATTTGCATATATTGAAGAATCCTTGCATTCCAGGGATAGACCCCACTTGATCATGATGTATGATTATTTTAATGTGCTCTTGGTTTCTGTTTGCTAGTATTTTGTTGAGGATTTTTGCATCTGTGTTCATCAGTGATATTGGCCTGTAATTTTCTTTTTTAGTAACATCTTTGTCTGGTTTTGGTATCAGGGTGATGGTGGGTCGTAGAATGAGTTTGGGAGTGTTCCTCCCTCTGCTATATTTTGGATAAGTTTGAGAAGGATAGGTGTTAGCTCTTCTCTAAATGTTTGATAGAATTCGCTTGTGAATCCATCTGGTCCCTGGGCTTTTGTTTGTTGGAAGATTTTTAATTACAGTCTCTATTTCAGTGCTTGTGCTTGGTCTGTTTATATTTTCTATTTCTTCCTGTTTCAATCTTGGAAGGTTGTGCTTCTCTAAGAATTTGTCCATTTCTTCCAGGTTGTCCATTTTATTGGCATATAGTTGTTTGTATCTAATAGTTGCTTGTAGTAATCTCTCATGATCTTTTGTATTTCTGCAATGTCAGTTGTTACTTCTCCTTTTTCATTTCTAATTCTATTGATTTGAGTCTTCTCCTTTATTTTCTTGATGAGTCTGGCTAATGGTTTATCAATTTTGTTTATCTTCTCAAAGAACCAGCTTTTAGTTTTATGATCTTTGCTATTGTTTCCTTCATTTCTTTTCCATTTATTTTTGATCTGATCTTTATGATTTCTTTCCTTCTGCTAACTTTGGGGTTATTTTGTTCTTTTTTCTCTCATTGCTTTAGGTGTAAGGTTAGGTTATTTATTTGAGATTTTTCGTGTTTCTTGAGGTAGGATTGTATTGCTATAAACGTCCCTGTTAAAACTGCTTTTGCTGCGTCCCATAGGTTTTGGGTCATCGTGTTTTCATTGTCATTTGTTTCTAGGTATTTTTTGATTTCCTCTTTGATTTCTTCAGTGATCTCTTGGTTATTTAGTAATGTATTGTTTAGCCTCCATGTGTTTGTATTTCTTACAGATTTTTTCCTGTAGTTGATATCTAGTCTCTTAGCATTGTGGTTGGAAAAGATACTTGATACGATTTCAATATTCTTAAATTTACCAAGGCTTGATTTGTGACCCAAGATATGAGCTATCCTGGAGAATGTTCCATGAGCACTTGAGTAGAAAGTGTATTCTATTGTTTTTGGATGGAATGTCCTATAAATATCAGTTAAGTCCATCTTGTTTAATGTATCATTTAAAGCTTTTGTTTCCTTATTTATTTTCATTTTGGATGATATGCCCGTTGGTGAAAGTAGGGTGTTAATATCCCCTACTATGATTGTGTTAATGTTGATTTCCCCTTTCATGGCTGTTAGCATTTGCCTCATGTATCAAGGTGCTCCTATGTTGGATGCATAAATATTTACAATTGTTACATCATCTTCTTTGATTGATCCCTTTATCATTATGTAGTGTCCTTCATTGTCTTTTGTAATCGTCTTTATTTTAAAGCCTATATTGTCTGATACGAGAATTGCTACTACAGCTTTCTTTTGATTTCCATTTGCATGGACTATCTTTTACCATCCCTTCACTTTCAGTCTGTGTGTGTCCCAAGGTCTGAAGCGGGTCTCTTGTAGACAGCATAAATACGGGTCTTGTTTTTGTATCCATTCAGCCAGTCTATGTCTTTTGGTTGCAGCATTTAGTACATTTACATTTAAGGTAATTATTCATATGTGTGTTCCTATTACCATTTTCTTAATTGTTTTGGGTTTGTTATTGTGGGTCTTTTCCTTCTCTTGTGTTTCCTGCCTAGAGAAGTTCCTTAGCAGTTGTTGTAAAGCTGGTTTGGTGGGGCTGAATTCTCTTAGCTTTTGCTTGTCTGTAAAGGTTTTAATTTCTCTGTTGAATCTGAATGAGATCCTTGCTGGGTAGAGTAATCTTGGTTGTAGGTTTTTCCCTTTCATTACTTTAAATATGTCTTGCCACTCTCTTCTGGCTTGCAGAGTTTCTGCTGCAAGATCAGCTGTTAACCTTATGGGGATTCTCTTGTATGTTATTTGTTGTTTCTCCCTTGCTGCTTTTAATTTTTTTTTCTTTGTATTTAAGTTTTGATAGTTTGATTAATATGTGTCTTGGCATGTTTCTCCTTGGATTTATCCTGTATGGGACTCTCTGTACCTCCTTTACTTGATTGACTGTTCCCTTTCCCATATTAGTGAAATTTCCAACTATAATCCTTCAAATATTTCCTCAGTCACTTTCTTTTTCTCTTCTTCTTCTGGGAGCCTTATAATTCAAATGTTGGTGCGTAATTGTTGTTCCAGAGGTCTCTGAGACTGTCCTCAATTCTTTTCATTCTTTTTTATTTATTCTGCTCTGTCTTAGTTATTTCCACTATTTTATCCTCCAGGTCACGTATCCGTTCTTCTGCCTCAGTTATTCTGCTATTGATTCCTTCTAGAGAATTTTTAATTTCATTTTTTGTGTTGTTCATCATTGCTTGTTTGCTCTTTAGTTCTTCTAGGTCCTTGTTAAATGTTTCTTATATTTTCTCCATTCTATTTCCAAGATTTTGGATCATCTTTACTATCATTACTCTGAATTCTTTTTCAGGTTGACTGCCTATTTCCTCTTCATTTGTTTGGTCTTGTGGGTTTTTATCTTCGTCCTTCATCTGCTGTGTGTTTCTGTGTCTTCTTATTTTGCTTAACTTACTGTGTTTGGGGTCTCCTTTTCACAGGCTGCACGTTCGTAGTTCCCATTGTTTTTGGTGTTGGCCCCTGTGGCTAAGCTTGGTTCAGTGGGTTGTATAGGTTTCCTGGTGGAGGGGACTTGTTCCTTTGTTTTGGTGGATGAAGCTGGATCTTGTCTTTCTGGTGAGCTGGACCGTATCCGGTGGTGTGTTTTGGAGTGTCTGTGACCTTATTATGATTTTAGGCAGCCTCTCTGCTACTGGGTGGGGTTGTGTTCCTGTCTTGATATTTGTTTGGCATAGGGTGTCCAGCACTGTAGCTTGCTGGTTGTTGAGTGGAGCTGGGTCTTAGAGTTGAGATGGAGATCTCTGAGAGAGCTTTCACCGTTTGATAGTACATGGAGCCACGAGGTCTCTGGTGGACCAATGTCCTGAACTTGTCTCTACTGCCTCAGAGGCACAGGCCTGACACCTGGCCGGAGCACCAAGACCCTGTCAGCCACATGGTTCAGAAGAAAAGGGAGAAAAAAGGAAAGAAAGCAAGAAAAATAAAATAAAATTTTTAAAATGAAAAATAAAATATTAAAAGTTAAAAAAAGGAAAGAAGGAAGGAAAGAAGAGAGCAACGAAAACAAATCCACCAATGATTTCAAGCGCTAAAAACTATACTAAAAAAAAAAAAAGGACAGACAGAACCCTGGGACAAATGGTAAAAGCAAAGCTATAGAGACCAAATCACACAAAGAAGCATACACATACACACTCACATAAAGAGAAAAAGGAAAAAATATATATATATCTATATATTAAGAAAAAAGGACGAGAACAATCAAATCAGTAAACAAATCTACAATGATAATAAACTCTAAATACTAAGGTAAGCATAAAACCAGAAACAAATCAGATGCAGAAAACGAACCCAAAGTCCACCACCTCAATTTTGGGGTGATTCATTGTCTATTCAGGTTTTCCACCAATGCAGGTACAGCAAGTTGATTGTGGAGATTTAATCCGCTGCTTCTGAGGCTGCTGGGAGAGATTTCCCTTTCTCTTATTTGTTCGCAGAGATTTCTCTTTCTCTTATTTGTTCTCTTATTTGTTCCCTTTCTCTTATTTGTTCGCAGAACTCCCAGGGTTCAGCTTTGGATTTGGCCCCGCCTCTGCGTGTAGGTCACCTGAGGGCAGCTGTTCTTTGCCCATATAGGAAGGGGTAAAGGAGCCGCTGATTCGGGGGCTCTGGGTCACTCAGGCCGGGGGGAGGGAGGGGTACAGAATGTGGGGTGAGCCTGTGGCCGCAGAGGCCAGCATGACTTTGCAACAGCCTGAGGTGCGCCGTGTGTTCTCCCCAGGAAGTTGTCCCTGGATCACGGGACCCTGGCAGCGGCGGGCTGCACAGGCTCCCGGGAGGGGAGGTGTGGATAGTGACCTGTGCTCGCACACAGGCTTCTTGGTGGCTGTAGCAGCAGCCTTAGCGTCTCATGCCCATCCTTGGGGTCCGAGCTGATAGCCGTGGCTCGTGCCTGTCTCTGGAGCTCGTTTAGGTGGTGCTCTGAATCCCCTCTCCTCACGCACCCCGAAACAATGGTCTCTTGCCTCTTAGGCAGCTCCAGACCTTTTCCCAGACTCCCTCCCGGCTAACTGTGGTGCACTAGCCCCCTTCAGGATGTATTCATGCAGCCAACCCGAGTCCTCTCCCTAGGATCTGACATCTGAAGCCCAAGCCTCAGCTCCCAAACTCTGCCCGCCCTGGCGGGTGAGCAGACAAGCCTCTCGGGCTGGTGAGTGCTGGTCGGCTCCGATCCTCTGTGCGGGAATCTGTCTGCTATGCCCTCTACACCCCTGTTGCTGCGCTCTCCTCCATGGCTTCGAAGCTTCCCCCCTGCCCACCCCTCGTCTCTGCCAGTGAAGGGGCCTCTAGTGTGTGGAAAGTTTTCCTCCTTCACAGCTCCCCCCCAGAGGTGCAGGTCCCATCCCTATTCTTTTGTCTGTTTTTTCTTTTTTTGTTTGCCCTACCCAGGTTCGTGGGGAGTTTCTTGCCTTTTGGGAGGTCTGAGGTCTTCTGCCAGCGTTCAGTAGGTGTTCTGTAGGAGGTGTTCCACATGTAGATGTATTTCTATGTATTTGTGGGGAGGAAGGTGATCTCCACGTCTTACACCTCTGCCATCTTGAAGGTCTCACCAGCAGTACTTTCTACGAATGTATTCTGAATGGTTATCAGCAACAAACACAAACATTTATTGAGTACTGAGTATATTAGAAAAATTAGTTTTGATTAACTGTCATCTTTTTAATGTGTTTACTATTCCAAAACATGGATTATATCTCCAGATAGACCTGCTATCATAAGATGTATTACACTTGTGCCTTCTTTTCTCAGAATGTAATCTAATTCTTGATTCTTGAAGTGTGTTCGTACATTCATTCATTCAATTCACATTCTTTGATTGTTCACCCTATACTAGGCACAGTGTCCTTTTTTAAAATGTTTGGGTATTCAGGTCAGAACCTTTAAAACCCTATTTCAGTGAAGTTATTTCACAGAATAAATTTTTTCACTGCTATTTTCTAGAGAGTGTTTTCCAGTAATTTCAGTGCTTATCAAGTTAGTGCTTAAACTTACATATCAGCACACCAGTATCTCATAGCAGGTAATGACACACTGACCTTTTTCTGCTAAGATTTCCTGAGGCTCCTTGCTGAAATAAACTGTTAGCTTTGGATATACCTTTCCTTTAGGCAAAACGAAACCTAAAAACAGGTCTAAGTCTTTGGAGGCATGAAAGAGAAAATAACTTTAAAATAGAGGTCAAAGAATGGACGAATTATCATAAATACCTAACAGAGTCTCAAAAGATGAAGCCAACCTGTGATTCTTTAAGACCTGACCCCTGGTTGGATAGATTTTTGAGGCTTGGGGTATATCTAAAGCAGTTATAAAAAAGTTGAGGGGCCATTTTCCAAACAATATCTCTCACAAGATTTTATTGCAGAGTTGAAATTTCGAATTGCAGGGGAAAATCATGCTATTACTATGCTGAGCAATTGCTCAAATCCTGTTCATACACAAAAAGAGGAAATGTGGTATTAATTATATGTCCTGTTCATTCTGCAAAGATTTATGACTAAGCAGTTGTTCTCAAAAGTTAGCATGCATCAGTATCAGAGGACTTGTTAAACATAGATTTTTGAGTCCATTTCCAAGATTATCTGATTCAGTAGGTCTGGGCAGACAGAGAATTTGACTTTCTAACAAGTTTGCAGGTGATGGTGATACTGCTGGTTCAGGGATGACACTTTCAAAACCACCAGATTAAAGTGACGAATAGATTTCATTAGAAATTGGTTTCAGCTGTAAGGTAGAAATCAGTTTTGAAAGGTTGGAAAGATCATTTGTTCTGAAGCCAGAAAAAACCTCCACTAGATTTCTAGTTTCCTGTTTCAATGACCTTGACCTCAAAAAGCTACAATTACATCACTGCAAATTAAGATTATAACATCTAACATCAGGGGCTATTGTTGTGAGGATTACTAAAACATTGTATACAAAGTACCTGATACATACCAAGTGCTTAATACGTTGTAGTTAGGATTATACTATTGGTGGTTGCGATGATACTATTTTTATAAAATACATATGCATTTATCAGTTGTCAGAATAAGTGGATCTAGTAAATTTATCAAGAATAACTGTGCTCTTTGCTACAGTGGCTGGGCAGAACACTGTTCCCATATTGGCTGGTACCTGGCCTTTCCACCCCAGATTGTTGCTTCTGATATTTTTGCAGTCCCTCAACACCTTCAGTCTAGAGGGTCATCCCAGTCAAAATGAAATCTTGTCTTTTCTTGCTTTTACCAAAAGTTGAGGCCTGAGGTTCATTGCATTATTAATAACCAACCTTTCCTTTCACCCCCGTCTTTGTGCAAAGCCCAAGCAACCTATATCTTCAGTCATCACACAGACATTTATTCCCATATGGCACCAGACATATTCTACCAAGACCCGTCTCCTATTCTCACCTCTTCTCCGCAAGCCCTTATTACTATGTCCTATGGGATTCAGGGTCTGTGATCAACAGACTTCTCTACATCCTTACATTCTTCTCCAAAGATCTATTTTCTAACTAATGGGACCATCTCCTGAGGTCCTAGCTTCCCCTTTTTGTTCCCTCCCATACTCAGTTGCATGAGCCTCAAAGCTCTAAGCCTAAGGGGTTGTATGCTCCCAGTTTTTATGTGCAAAAAAATTCTCCTTCTCCCATTTTCACAAATTCTAGTTTCTTTGGAACATGTCATCAGATTTTACTAGTGTTATTATTCCTTGTTTTTGTTATATCTGTGTCCTCTCCCTCATTCACCAGATAAATGTCTTCTCTTCCACACGAGCCTGCCATTATTCTTAGGGATTTCAACATAGAAGCAAATGATCTAACAAGTAGAAGATGGCTTGACCTCTATAGAAGTAAGAATTATTTCCTCCATAAGGATTATTTCCTCCACCCCAATCCAGTCACTTCCTCACACAATTGCAGTCTGGGTCCTGTCATCAGCAATAGCACCACATGAAGAAAGTTGGTTGTTTTTTTTTTTTCATTTCCCCAAATATTGACCATCCTCTGATCATCCCTTCTCTTCTGTCCATTTCATGCACTCTCACTCTTATGTGGGACTGAAGTTCTCTTATAAAAAATACTGATGCTTTCTGAAGATAAAGTCTGTTCCATCTTCTTTGTTAATGTTGTCTGGAGCATCTGTGGCAGGGATTTGCAGAGAGAAAAGATTCAGTTAACATGCAGACCTGACTTTACACATGCAGACCTGACTTTACACAACTCTTAGTATTTGATGGAAGAGGATTCAAAGCCAGAAAACTTGTTTATCTTTTCAACTACAGAAATCAGGAAATTAGATAGTATTTTTTCCTGGCTATATGTCTCTGTAAGAGGAAGTTAGCTAATTTCAGAATTTCTAGGAGAAAACAAGCAAGGTAAATATCATCAACTAATTCTTCCTCTCTGCTCCTCCGTCCTACCCGCCCCCCCAACAGTGATAGGCCCTGGTTGAATTGGAACACAAATATCCATCACATAGATAACCAATAAAGCAAGTGAAAAGTAAATATTTTAGTTTTTCTGAATCAACTTGCTTTTTTAGACAAAACCCACAAGACTTGAATGATGGATGTGATGGAAATCTTTTCCCGTTTTAACTCAGCAATTAGCTCTATAAATCATATAATTCCTTAATTTCAGTGACTGAATTGAACCAATTCCACACATGGAAATGAGTTTAAGGGCTCATGGAGGAAGATGATTCTCCTCTTACTGCTTATGCAAAGTACAGGACCAGAGCCATGTGCCAGAATAAGTGTTCACAAAAATTTCCCAGAGGGAATTACAATGACCTTTCCTTTGTTTGAACCATGAAGTTCAACCCACCCCATGTGGTGAATGGTCAAAGAAGAGATGAACTCCTTCTGAGGTTGATGTGGATGGGGGCTCTCGGGCAGTTCCAAAAGAGTGGTTAAAGACTGTACCATGACCTCCCTTATTATCACCTAACCCCTTTCTACATTTTGGATAGAAAACAAACAAGAACAGAAGATGAAAACTATAGAAAACTACCTTGAAATGACAGATATGGGCTGCTAATGTTTTAGAGCTGTCTAGTTGCCTCAGGAAAGATTATTGGAAAAGATTTTTTTTTTTTTTTTAAAGCTGCTTCTCCTTTATGTAATACAGAGGGGGTAGGTCAGGGAGAGTTAAAAGAGACCTCAAAGAAATACCTAGGAAGACAGATGCTTGATGATCAGATTCTATTTGTTGGATAATAGATTTTCTAGGTGTATGCTAGGATTATAAGGTAGAACTCCCTACTGATAACTATCAAAGGCTTCATTGGATTGAGAGAAACAATATTTATGAAGAATTGCTTGAACGTATTACAGTCCATCCATTCCCTTGGATCCTCTAAAATAGCCCATCCTTGAATTTGGCAGAGACCAACAGACAACTCTTCACCTAGAATACAAGACGTTGCTTCTGCACCCGCCCTCTCACCTCCACCACCAGCTCCACACTGCCTGGGTGATCAGCCATTTGCTGGGTCATGCTTTGGTACACTACCCTTGGTCTGTGTTGAAAAAACTTGATAAAATGCAAGCCAGGGAAACAGAGAATAATCTGCTGTGAGGACACTGTTCACAGGACTCATTATGAATACCCTTGGGAAACAAAAACCTTTTATCTCAGTATCAAGAAAAGATTTTGCTTGTGTTGATTCACTTGTTTGTTTTTATATTTTGGATGTGATGGAGCATGCAATGGATTGTTTTCCCCCTTTTTCACTGCCTGCTAAAAAGCTTAGAATTAACTTTTATGCCTAACTATAACATAGTGTAATTGCCTTATTTATTTTAAACTTTATTTTTTTGTTGTCAATAATCTGCTTCTGGTACAAATGAGAATAAAATATATTAAATATTTAAGATAAGATAAACTGCTTATGTTGATAAGGGAAGTGATCCAGGGTGCTGTGCAATTAGGTGATGCAGTCCACCATTTCCTTACCATGCAGCTTTCCCCCTGTACTGGTGTACCACAGTGCCACAGGAGGTGGTCTAGCATAAAATAGTTAAGAAATGTGCCTGGAATTGGACAAGACTTTAATTTCCAGATTCTTGGGGGTTTAATCACGTTATTTTAGATTTATGCCCTAATCTCTCTGAGTCAAAGTTTCTCTTTCTATAAAGTGCAGATTATAATTATGCCTACTTTATGATTGAGGATTTGATGCAGTGGGATGTTTAACAAAAATACTTAGTATCACCTTCATTTATAAATATACTTAACACAGTGACATACACACATGATATACATATAAATTATGAGATGATATAGGATAATATATTATAATGATATAATAATTATTTAATAAATGATAGCTTTACTACATTGCTTTTCTTCTTTACTGTTGTTGCTTTTTCGTGCATGAGCTCTAGGTGGCATTATATGAACTGAATTCATTTCCAGCTCCTTTAGATGGACACCCCCACTGCCACAAAGGAGACTTCATTGAGGGACAATTTTATACACAATGCAATAGAAGTTTTATGGGAAAACATGGGTTATAAGATCAGATAAGTTTGCAAAACACTGTACAAAGCAAAGTAAAAACTAGTCTATTTATTTAAGTAATTTTCAGTGTCTTCATTATGTTAGTATATACATGAATTCTTCAAACCAGGGACATAGAATGCAGCCTTTAACGAACTTATTTTATTGCATTAAAAAAAAAATCTCTCCAGAATCATTCAGGGGACTGGATTTCTGGAGAATCAATTTTGGTAAATGCTACACCATGCTAAAATTCCTTTTCTAGTGACCTATTAAGGTGCTTGAAATTCTCACTTCTTTGTGATAAATCATTCCTTGAAGAAGAACTGAAAAATCACACCTACTTACATCAAAACTTTTAGGCCTCAAAGTATAATTACCTGAGAAGTTTACAAGCTCTCATGTAGGATAAAAAAAGGACTCAGAC
The DNA here is from genome assembly GCF_951394435.1 of Stenella coeruleoalba. Lineage (NCBI taxonomy): Eukaryota > Metazoa > Chordata > Mammalia > Artiodactyla > Delphinidae > Stenella > Stenella coeruleoalba. Next base: position 38,647,992 of record NC_137151.1, on the reverse strand, counting down.
AGATGGAAACACAGCATATTATCCAGCAGTATGGGTCATGGTCAAGAGAGCAAACCCAGATGGAGGAACCACGGAAGTTGGGGCATAGCATGAGGGCACCATGAGAAGGAGGTGGTGGAAAGGGGAGGAGATATGGAAGAAAAGTAGTAGATAGGAGAGCCTTGGACAGACTTTATGAGCTGCATAATGACAGGTCATGGACAGATGTGAAAACTACCTACTACATATTAGGTGGTAATGGAAGGGTTAAATATCTATCCCTGATAGTTTAAGAACTCCTTTTCCACAAAAGGGCATATAGAGTTAGCTTTTTTTGGTTTTTTTTAAACATCTTTATTGGAGTATAATTGCTTCACAATGTTGTGTTAGTTTCTGCTATATAACAAAGTGAATCAGCTATATGTATACATATAGCCCCATATCCCCTCCCTCTTGCGTCTCCCTCCCACCCTCCCTATCCCACCCCTCTAGGTGGTCACAAAGCACCGAGCTGATGTCCCTGTGCTATGCAGCTGCTTCCCACTAGCTATCTATGTTACATTTGGTAGTGTATATATGTCCATGCCACTCTCTCACTTCGTCCCAGCTTACCCTTCCCACTCCCTGTGTCCTCAAGTCCATTCTCTACGTCTGCGTCTTTATTCCTGTCCTACACCTAGGTTCTTCAGAACCTTTTTTTTTTTTTTTTTAGATTCCATATATATGTGTTAGCATACGGTATTTGTTTTTCTCTTTCTGACTTACTTCACTCTGTATGACAGACTGTAGGTCCATCCACTTCACTACAAATAACTCAATTTTGTTTCTTTTTATGGCTGAGTGATATTCCATTGTACATATGTTCCACATCTCCTTTATCCATTCATCTGTCGATGGACACTTAGGGTGCTTCCATGTCCTGCCTATTGTAAATAGAGCTGCAGTGAACATTGTGGTACATGACTCTTTTTGAATTATGGTTTTCTCAGGGTATATGCCCAGTAGTGGCATTGCTGGGTCGTATGGTAGTTCTATTTGTAGTTTTTTAAGGAACCTCTACACTATTCTCCATAGTGGCTGTATCAATTTACATTCCCACCAGCAGTGCAAGAGGGTTCCCTTTTCTCCACACCCTCTCCAGCATTTATTGTTTGTAGATTTTTTGATGATGACCATTCTGACTGGTATCTTTTACTCTCTCCACTTGTCAGCTAACATCTGTAGTTAAAACTAACTCTAACTGTTTTGATTGGTTAGAGTTAGAACGGTTACGGTTAGTTTTAACTACAGATGTTAGTTGACAAGTGGAGAGAGTAAAAGATCCCAGTATGTAAGCTAATGTTTCTCATCCCATGCTGCACATCCACAGCACCCAGGGCACTCTGTAGAAGAACCAAGGCCTGGCTGCAGTCCAAACCAATTAAATCAGGATCTGCAAGGCTGAGGCCAAGACACTAGTAATTTTTAAGCTTCCTCAGAGATTCTAATGTGCACACATGGTTAGAACCACTTCCTTAGAGAAGAGACCATCGGAGAAATAGTGGGGAGTAGAGAAGGATACTTTCTTCAAACTGGCACTTAGGGATGAAGTGGTTTCCTTTCTACCAAAAAAACTGTCCACAATTTATAAATCCCAATGCAAAGATAGAGAAAATTATGAAATTCTTTGAATGTACTTCACAAGCCTTTATCTGCTATACCTTTCCTTTATTCTCTTACCAAATTGCCAAAGGGCAGTTACTCTGTGGATATGAACCATCTCCAGTCCCACGCTCCACACTTTAGAATCCTGTTTACCCTGCGACTAGTTGATGGAGTGAAGATGAAATTTCTCCCCAGAGTTCTGTCATCATATTTGCATGAGTCATCTTTTTTGGAAAATCCAGCTGATTATCAAATAGCATCAGTTTTATTTTAAGATTTTGGTGGATTGTATCTTTCTCTCTTTAGATAATCTTCAGGTTTCAGCTGAGAGCACCTGGAAGAAATGATGGATTTAGGGATAGTATTTAAGTGATGGTGACTTGAGGTAGGAGGCACATCAAGGGGGAAAAGGAAATCTGTCAAGTATAGGGCCTTTCTTCAAAGTGTACCTAAGGCTCTCATAATGGCTGATTCAATGATAGTGATGTATTTTAATGAGATTTACATGACTGAGTTTCTTTGCCACCTGGAATATTGATCCTTGTTTGTAACTTCGTCTTCCTCCAATGAACTTTCTCCAGTGAAATGATTGCTTTGCTTCTTAAACAATCCAAGGGGAAAGGAAAAAAAATCCAATAACTGAAGGAAATTTGATAGCCTGTACCATGATAATAGTCCTATACCTATCATCTAGATGAATTTTGATGTGCTGGGGAAGAAAGGAAAAAAAATTTTTTTTTAGCCGATTGTAGTTGAGTCTTTTTTTGCCAATGAGTGAAAAATAGCAAAGAGACATACCTATACTCAAAGTTTTACCTAAGAGAACATTTTTTTTCATTTAAAAGAGTCATGAAAACTTTAGAGAGGCAGAGTATAATTATCACAATATGTATCCATCCATGTCACTGAAATTTTATACCATGCCTTTTTATTCTTCTCTTGGCTGATTCCTACCGTGGCAAGTATTTCTCCTTGGGAAATAGTGGGAAAATGGAAAGAATGTCAGTATAAATACTGTATTAGTTAAAATTAAAAACATTTATAGTTGGTATTAGCCTTAAGTGACAGTCAAGTGCAGAATGGCTCCTTTGGTAATTTCTAAACAGCCATAATAACACAGAAGCTCCAGTGATTTGTTTTTCCCCATTAGAATTATCTCCACATCTTCATCATTTATAGATATGACCTCCCAAGACTAGGAGGCACAAAGTGGCATGTTCTTCTATATTAACAAGATATGTCCAACCAAACTAATTTATTGGGATTTGTTCAGACAAATTAAACCAGTATTTCTCTCTGCGTTCCTCATTTTTATTTTCTATCTTAGCAGAAGCATCCATTTTATCAAACAGTATAAATCCACCATTTAACTAGCTGTGATTGTAAGTAATAAACTTTTTTCTGTTTCTGTTAACTTTTTTCTTCTTTCTGTTAAAAGGACAGATGTAAAAGGAGAGAGAAGCATATTGATCTAAGTATTCTCATCTTTCATTTTAAAGCATAAAATTGTATACATTTATTCAGAACTATTTATTAAGAGCGTATAATGTACTTGCTGCTACTTTAAGTCCTGGTTCCAGAGCAGTGAAGAAAGTTGAACAGAAACCCCTTCCCTCATGAAACTTACATTCTGGTACTATTTTTTTTTAATGGGAGATAAAGTTAAAGGAGTTGAAGAAAACAGGTCTCAAGAGAATTGTTAAAAGTATGATGTTTAAGGTGTGATGCCACATCATAGACAATAATAGTATTGTTAATAGTAGTTGGCTCGAACTATGGGCCACGAATTACTCATTAAATAGAGCTTTTTATTTAATGATCACAGCTTCTTATGAATGTGGTACTTTTGAATTCTCATTTTGCAGTTAGGAAAACTGAGAAAGTTTCAGCAGCTTGCCCATAGGCATGTAATTAAGAGGGACCCCAACTCATAGAGACTGAACTTCAGATCTGTGCTCTTTACTCCTTCAGTTTGTGGCTCCCTTGTGTACAAGGATCCGAACCAAGGTACAAAACTAAGTATTTTCATATGAACCTAGTATTTTACCTGCAGTGCCAGGTTTTAGTTATTTTAAATATTAACCAAAAAATTAATTATTAAAAATCATATAACAGAAAAGGATATGGACAATTAAAGGGCCCATATCTTCAACTCTTGAGTGTCAAAGAATTGTCCAAATCATTGTCATTATTTTAGAATCCAATAATATAACACAGAGCACAAACTTTTTACACAGCTTAGTACCGTATGAGATAAGCTTACTGTGTTTTTCCATTATTTTTCTACTTACAATCCAAATATTAATTGAGACTCTGATCTAAAATTGATTAGTATTTATATTGCCAATCTGTACCTTTCAAATAAGATTGTTTCATGACCTTCATTGTATTCTCTCTTCTTGCCTTTGACTTACAGAATGAAGTGAGGGGAAAATTGTAGAATGATTATGATTCATGTAATAAATGACCTCTGCTGGGCAGCCCTGGTGTTAGCCAACTCTAGTATTTATCTCAAATTAAGCCCCATTCCTTTCCTCCTAGTGGGAATTCCAAACATTTTCCATGCTTCTTTAGCCCCCAATCTAACGTCTATCGTTGCTGTTCTCCCCAAATAGCATTCATTGAAGTCATTTAACACGGATTCCTTCAATCACACATTTATTTTGAAAATGTTTCTGTATTTTTCAACATGTCATCTTGCATCCTTTTTTCTTTGACACCACATTCTAACGTTTTTCAGCTATTTCTCCCCCAATTCCTTGAATTATTCTTTTTTATCTTTTTCTTTTTTTTTTTTCCTGATATTTAAACAGATACTGGTGGAGTTATTTTTTTAAAGTAAGGAAAGGGCTCTGGGAGTTTTGCCTTCTTGAACACTTTTCTTCAAAACCTTCTTGGAATCTTTCATACTAACCACATGTTCCTGAATCACCCCCGTGGAACCCTCAAGTACTAAGGAACATAGTTTGAATACCACTGCATCAGACCACACTCAGATGTACTCTAACAGGCTTGCACTAACTCTTCAGGGGGGATCACAGTATGCAATGGATTATAAAGGGCACAGTGACAAACCCTGGGTTGAGCAGGAAGCCAATCCAATTACCCAGGAGAGATCACCCTAAAACAGTCCCATCAACAGAAGTAATCTATTTGGGTTACCCAGTCATTCAGTTTTGTTACCCTGTGCCATTTGCTTTTTTTTTTTTTTTTTTTTTTTGCAGTACGCGGGCCTCTCACTGTTGTGGCCTCTCCCATTGCGGAGCACAGGCTCCTTGACGCGCAGGCTCAGCGGCCATGGCTCACGGTCCCAGCCGCTCCGCGCCATGTGGGATCTTCCCAGACCGGGCAAGAACCCGCTTCCCCTGCATCGGCAAGCGGACTCTCAACCACTGCGCCACCAGGGAAGCCCCATTTGCTTTTTTGAACTAAAATTCTGCATGGTTCTTCTCTATTAGATTCCTTCAAAACCAAGTTGAAGTTCCCCTAAAAGTAGCTGATCCGAAAATGTAGGATCCACAAAGTAGGGAGAGGAACCTGTTGATTTATGCTTGCTTCTTGCAGTTTATTCTGAATTTTCTAAAAATTTGATTGCTATGTTTCCCTGCATTTGCAGGGATCATTTCAGTTAACCAAGTGGATTTTCATCTACCAGTTAAACTGATCCTGTGAGGCTGGTAAAACAGGAGGAAATCAAGGTGAAGTCAGTAAAAGTTGCAGGAAGAACTTAAAACCATTGCTCTCTGTGTTTATTCAGCTCAGTGGTTTTGTCTCTACAAGAAAGAATTGTTTTATTGGCATTTGCCCGCCTCCACAATGATGTTTCTCTTGCTTGTCTCACTTTTCTGGAATACAGTAATACATCATTGATGATTTCAAAATGACACTGAATCACGAGAAAAGATAAAATATGTCATTCTTATAGTCTCAAAAAAGGGAAAGTTATATGATATGTATTTTAGAAAGTAGCTAAAAATTTAGCTTTTCAGGAAAAAAGCTCTGTTCCTTGAAATTCACATCTATGAATGTATTGACTAATAGCATGTAAATGAATTGTATATTTTTTATATTGATAAGTAATGAGTTGTCATTTATTACTTGCCTATTATTCATGAAGCTAGACAGTAACCACCAAGCCTGACAATAACTCCAGAATTAAGTATTAATATTTCTGATTTACAGGTGGAGCTTGTATTTTTCTTCATTTTTTCTACAGACTTATCTCTTTTTTTCCCTTCAGTTTATCCTCCAGCTTATCCTAAGCTCTCTACTCTTTTGCCTAAGAAACAAATCCTTCTGGAATCTGATTTCTCTCTGCTAAAATATATTTTTCCTGATTCAGCTGCACTTCCAAACTACCTTGCCTTTATTGCTAGTATCACAAAACAGGAGTATCTATTCCACCATGGTTTCACAATACACTCGGCCACACCACACCATCTGGTTTTCCACAGTTCTACTCGACTGATACTGCTCTCTTAGAAATAACTGGTGGCCTTCATGTCTTCACGTCTTCATGACTTTAATTCATAAAATTATTGAACACCACCTTCTACCTTTTTTTAATACCTGTACTCATCTACTTCTATAAAGTACAAGTAATACCTGTACTTCCTACTTCTATAAATTTTCTATTGTAGATGCCTTGTAGCTTCCTCCTCTAATTGCTTAAGTGTAAATTCATCCTTTATTTGAATATCAACCTTGTCTATTTTTGCCTCACACTTTGCCCTTGAAAGTATCATCCACCTTCAGAGTTTTAAGTTCTACTTGTAAGTTCATGACTCTCAAGTCCGTATCATCAACAGCTCCACAATCACAACAGAAGTGATGTCATTACCTACTTTTCCAAGCCTTCTTGTTTCCTTTTACTCAGTTTTGAGTCACCATCACCTTTACTCTCTGATTCACTTTTTAAACTCTGTCATTTCTCTCTTAACCACACCACTTGTTTCAGTGATCTCTCTTTTCTTCCCAATGCTTCCCAGGACTATTATAATAGCTTCCTAATTGGTGTATTGATTTCCAGTCCCTTGTTTTTTTAATCTGTGATTTATATCACCATCACATTTCTTTTCTTAAGCAAAGAGTAAAGTTGACGATTTCCGGTATCAAAAGCCTACATTGTTTATCTCTTCTACATGTTTATGTATAATTGAATCACTTTACTGTTCACTTGAAACTAATACAACATTGTTAATCAACTATATTCCAATATAAAATAAAAAGTTAAAAAAAAGGGCTTCCCTGGTGGCGCAGTGGTTGAGAGTCCGCCTGCCGACGCAGGGGACGCGGGTTCATGACCCGGTCCGGGAAGATCCCACATGCCGCGGAGCGGCTAGGCCCGTGAGCCATGGCCACTGAGCCTGCGCGTCCGGTGCCTGTGCTCCGCAACGGGAGAGGCCACAACAGTGAGACGCCCGCGTACCGCAAAAAAAAAAAAAAAAACAAAAAAACCTACATTGTCTCCTATTACATAGAGAATGAAATACAAGCTATTTGGCCTACCATTTAAGATTCTTTCTTATCAGGTCACTGAAAACTTCCCTACCTACCTAACTTCAGTCATCAGAGTCTTTAACTACTAGCCCTTAAATTGCACCAACTTTCCTATCTCACTGATTTCATTTATATTCTTTTTTATATGATTTTATTCCCTTAGCCCTTCTCATAGTTCTCTCTCTCACCTTCCTCACCTTCCAAGACCTAGTTAAATCTATTTCTGACATTCACATACTTTGACCTGGCCTAGTACGTATTGTGTTGAATGAAACTGAATAAAATAATTTTTTTTTTCTTGAGTACATTTTTTTTTTTTTTTTGGTGGTACTTGGGCCTCTCACTGTTGTGTCCTCTCCCGTTGCGGAGCACAGGCTCCGGACGTGCAGGCTCCGGACGCGCAGGCTCCGGACGCGCAGGCTAAGCGGCCATGGCTCACGGGCCCAGCCACTCCGTGGCATGTGGGATCTTCCCGGACCGGGGCACGAACCCGTGTCCCCTGCATCGGCAGGCGGGCTCTCAACCACTGCACCACCAGGGAAGCCCTTGAGTACATTTTGAACAGTGGAAAAACCTTTTTTTTTGTCTGTCAAAGTGACAAATATCAACTCTAGGAATTAGTTGCCAATGGAATAGTTGTGATTTTAAAAGCACTTTAAGGAAGATTATAGTTAATCTCTACCTGGAACCTTATAATACTACAAACAATAGTTCATCACAAACTATTTTTCAAATGTATTAATTTTGAGATACTGATAAGGAAGTTTCAGAAAATGAAATTTAAAGATATATATACATATATATATAACTACAGTGATGTATTTCTATCTATATCCTTAATATATTTGAGGTTAACAGTAAAATTGCCTGATTATACAACCTAATTTATATGTTAAAAAGAAGGTTGCTTTCTACATTTTAGAGCTGAGTTTGAAGTTTGAAAATGGTAGTAAATATACACTGAGATGGAGTACACTCTGACAGAGTGAAGTTTTGTCTTGCCATGAAAACTCGGTCTAAAGTTTCAGTAGCTAACTCTGCTGTACTTATAGTCCACATTAATCAAAGAAATACATACATACTTTCATTACTAAAATAGTGAATAGATATCATATAATAATTAAGTAAAAATAATCAATACAACTGGAAATTTTCTCACTGGCCATCCTTTTCCCCACATCATTAGGTAGTTAAAATTGCTGATACCAAATAAATGATAACTTCCCCTGAATTTTAAGTCCATGGATAAAGATTCTCCATTTGCCACTTGACTCACTTCCTTCTGTCATGCATTCATTTAATGCATATAGTTTTAGCTTTTTACTTAGTAGGAGTAGTTTCTAACTCTGGGTTCTAGTTTTAGATGTGTCACCAAGTTATCTTGAACTTACTGTTTCATTAACCTGTAGTTCAGTATCTTCATCTATGGTAAGTTTGATGTGAAGATGAGGCTGTGAAGAATAAACTGGCCTTAGTAAAAGTCTTTGAAATGTGAAATTGTGTGTGTGTGTGTGTGTGTGTGTGTGTGTGTGTGAGAGAGAGAGAGAGAGAGAGAGAGAGAGCGAGAGAAAGGGAAAATCAGTGAGAGCTGTAGTTAAAAATAAAGTAGTTTTGACAGAAGAAGATTAATCAACTAAATTAGAAATGCATATCTAGCAAGCAGCATCTATTAGATTGTCTTACTCACTCTCCCAGAGTACAATTTGTACAATTACACAATGGCATTCTCAAGCAGTTACTTCATCATGCCTATCCATAGCTTGTCTTCTCATATAAATTGTCATGTGACCATTTTACACAGAATACTCATCACAGTGGGACTGGACAGGTGCTGGAAGTTGAGTTCCATTTCTCATTTGCTCTCCACAAAGTCCAAAACCCACTGATTTTGTGAAGTAGGTCTTCTTTATTGTCTGGAGCTTGGAAGCCTTGCTAATTAGCATTTACCTATAAGTAATGCAGGGGTTAGCTGACATTACGTAGTTCTCTGTGTGATGCTTTCACTCGGTGTAAAGTTGAAAGAGGTGGTAAACAATCTCTGTACAAACCATGTTTTCTGGAAATTATATTAAAACCTTTATTAGTACTTTAATGCCAGAATTGTGTTTCCATTTGTCTTTGCAGTTCTAGTCTCATTTACAGGAAGTTTAATAGCAGTTTCTAAAACAGTCACTTTCAAAGCATTCAGAACCCTCCTGTGCTGTTAATCCTCTCCCTCTCTATTTGCTCTATTTCCCATTTCAGAGGCCCTTCATGTTCTAAGGGAGCCATAACCCCATATCCCCACTGGGGAGTTGGGGGTTGAGGATGGATAAAGTGAAGCTAAGAGAATTGGGAACACATTCCCCACAGTCTAATTTATACAATTAAAACCACTTCTTCCACCAGTCATAATTTGTCATTAGGGTTCTATATCCAGGGTTAGACCTTTTGTTTTCTACCACTAAGTCATCAGAATTCCTTCCTAGTTGTGTGCATTAACTTCTAGCATTCTTCCATCTCCATTCCCTGAGACAAGGTTGAATTTTGTCTGAACCCCATGTTCTCACCCTTTTGTGTTCCAATTAGCGGCTAACAGCAAAGGACCACCCTGCCCTTTTTATTCTCAGAAAAGACCCACCTCTACCCTTCCTCAATGACTCATCTCCATCCATCTTCATGACTCCCTTAAGACTCACAGATGGCTCCCTGTTTACCTGCCTCTCTAAAACTCCAGGTCTCCTTCCTTCCTTATTTATTTATTTTTGAGAAATTCCTCATTGATGAATGTTTTCCCTATTGCAGTAGCCTGAATAAAATCATCTCCTTAGTTGTCCAGTGCGGCATTGCAGCATTTTATCTTTTACAGCTGCAGCAAAGTTAAAATTAAAACAAAAAAGGAGAAGAAGGTTGTCTAAAACACACATGCAGCCAAAAAGATCTATGTCTTTTTTTCTCCATGGAACTTATGAGGCTGCTCTAATGGCATAAAGAAATATTTCACTGAACTGGCAACATATAGAATTATAGAAAACATATTATTGCATATGTATTTGTGGCATTAGATGTTAAAAGTATAAATACACGAGAAAGAAAAGACTTAAGGAATTTCACATATTAAAATAGTATACTGTAGTTTGAAAGACATGTACACTTTTTTTTCTGAAATTAATGAGCTTTAGCAAGTTTTAATGCACCTTGAACAGGAAAATTTGGAGAAAATCTTGCTAACTATAGGGGGTTTATGACTTCTTTTCAAACTGCTTTATAGGTTTCTGAAATGCATCATTAATATAAATGTTTATTAGACATTTTTTTGAAATCTAATGTGGAAGAGATGATTCTGTGTTTAAAATACGTATCACTAGTCCTTGGCATAAAGTAGGGATTAATTAGATTGAAGCAACAAAGTACTGTAGAAATCCATTAACTTCAGTGAAAGTTAGGAAATATATAATGTTCTTATCTCCCATCTTAAAAAAGTATATCCAATTTGCCATGTAAGAATAGGCACCTGAGAACAAATTGTGTTTGGGAACAGCCTCAGTGGAATTATAAAATTACTAACAAAATTAAATCTCATTACATCATTTCAGAACCTGATTGATATAATGAAAAGAGCCAGTGATTAAAGATATCTAGAAATTATAATAGACTTGATACTAACAGTAAGTAATATTTTTTAGCTGAATTGTTCCTTTTTTATAAATTGTTATTGGTCACCCATTATGTCCCAGCTCACTATATAAATATCCTAGGGACACCAAGAAAAAAATAAATAAATCATTGTCTTTCAGGGGTCATTTTAAACATTTGAGACAATGTTAGTAAAAGTATAAACAACAGAGAAAAGTAAGATAGGGCAATTGCCAGATGATTGGTAATAGAAAGCATTTGAGAAAATGGAGTGAAACATGATATAATGTATGTAAAGAGCTAAGCAAAGTGCCTGGCATTGAGTGTTCAATACGTGATATCTAGGAACATCATATTTAAATCCTAGCAAGAACACCTAGGGAAAAGGAATTTATATGCTTCTTGACTGAAAAATAATTTGACTCTGATAAACTAAGAGGAAGCAACAGAAGACAGTATTCTAAATAGTAAGAATAGAAAAAGCAAAGATATTGAGGAACAATGTCTATAACATGAAAGTTTAGAGGTTCTTAACTACATCTATGCCCTTTATTGTATTTTAAGGATAGCCATAAACTTACCCACTGCACTGGAAAACGGAATCAATGATTCTCCAAGGCGTGCTTGGGTTCGAGGTGAATTTCACAGAGTAGACATGTAATTTGAAAATGACCCTGGAGATTCTTCTAGTTCTTTGCTATTGAAATTCACAGGATTTAGTAAACCATTTGTAGGAATAGTTGGAAATAAATACGTATATGTAGGTGACAGAGAATAAAGGTCAGTAAATATCCATCTAAGGAGGGTGGACTACCAGCAAAGGGAAGGCAGGATATATTTGTGGGGGAGGAAGACGTACAGAGTGGCAGAGCAGGGATACACGTTTGTAATTAGCTTTGTAACTAGGTTGGATGGAGGGAGGAGAGGGTCAACGCAAGAAAATTTATTAGGAGACTCGGGATACTGGAAGTATCTAAAATTAAACATACAGTATGAATATCTTCACAGTTTATAACTGGCAATGCTGCCGCAGTTTATAACCCAACTCTGGTGCTCCAGTTGTCAATTGCTGAGTAACAAACTAACCCACAGCTTACACTTAGTGATTCTGTGGGTCAGATATCCCAAAAGGACACAGCAGGGCCTTAGCTGTAATGATTCAAATGTCTGAGGTGATCAACATCTAGGAACTGGAATTATTTGGAGGTTTTTCACTCATTCTGGCACCTGGGCTGGGATGACTGGAAGGGTAGCCTCAGCTGTGGAGTGGGGCACCTAATCAAGGCACAACCTCTTCATGCAGCTTGGACTTCTCAGAATGTAGGGTCCTGTGCACCTGGGTCCTGTGGTGAGTGAGTGAGCGTTCTGAGAGATGCAGGCAAAAGCGTTAAAGCTCCTTCTGATGTTGTCTTGAAGTCAAAGTCATGTGACATCATTTCCTTTGAATCATATTAGTCAAAATAATCACCCAGATTCAAGGGAAATGAGCATAGACATCACCTCTAAATGGTAGAAATGTCTAAGAATTTGAGACCATGCCTTAAAATTGCCACATGTAGATAATAACAGAAAAATGTGTATAATATGAAATAAAGCAGTGTTAACCATTGTTTTCAAAGAACCTTTGAAAATGGCATATTACTTACTTTTGATATTACTCATGCAATTCTGTAATCCTCAGGGTTAGGAGGCATATATGGGACATGAGATATTAGCAGTGCCAATAGAACAGAATTGTTAATTGACAATTAAAACCTGTATTCAATTCAAAAGTCTCTTATTAGGAGCTCAAGGGTTAAAGGAGACACCATTTAAAAGACTGGAATTTCTTAGAAGTGCATGTTTGAAAATATGGCTGGCCCTGCAAAACAAAACTCATACAGTTTTTTAAATGATGCAATTAATTATCCAGATGTTTCAAATACCGGTGTTTATTACTTCCACAGTATCACCCATCATTTGGTTTACATTTTTCTTTACATTTAGGTGTTCTGAGGTGCAAATTTAGGTGGAGAATGTGGCCCACCCTTAAGAGAGCCCATCACCATGTGTTTTGTTTGGGCATGAAAAATGAGAATAATCTAAACCTTTGCCACTGAGAGAGGTAAAGGGTTCCCATCAATGGCCATTAAGTCTAAGTAATGGGGTTTTAAAGAGACAGCTTGTAGTGTTGCTCTTCAGGAACCTCGACAGCAGTTGTGCTTTAGCTGCAGGTGCCATGATCCAGCAGTGTAGCTTTGGCTCCGCTCAGGCCCTTGCCTGTGTCACCACTGTTTGAGCCCCCTCTGTGGTGTGCATCTGTTACCAATTCTCTTTCAAAGAACATCTGCTGCCAGAAGAGGCAAGCTTTTAATATGCTGATTTATCATTGTCAGATACAGGGTTTCATGGCTTGCATTTGAATATTGTATTTAAGGTGCTTTTGTGATTACAGATGTTTTACATATAAATTGCTTTATATTAGAAATATCATTTTTTTCAGTATTTTTAAGGAAACTTCACATTCACGTGTTTTACATTTTAATATCATCTTTTGCATTGCTGAGCACGTGTGAATTGCTTTTTGTCTGTAATGGCAGTCGGTATGAGCAACAGCATCTGTGATTGTTGCTGCTTCAAAGGAGAAAATTAAATGTGGATATAGCTCTTCTTTTCGAGGGAGCCAGAATTCATTAATTACTAAGGGAAGCTTTCATTGTTATTTTATCCCCCAAAAGGACAGAATAGGTCACTACATAAAAATAGCTTTCCACTCCATAACCTTTGCAAACTAGAAAACGGTGTCAAGTTTCACACTTTTCTCTCACTTGTTTCTGTAGTCTTAAAATAATCTGAAAGTCTTTGGTACTGTATGGTCTTTGAAATAATAGCACCATCTACTGTCAGATCCTGAATTCATTCATCGTGTAAAGGAAAAAAATGAAGATGGAGGAGGTGCTCTGAGTCGTTTAATAATATGGCACTAAGTAAATACTATATAACTGAAAAATGGGAAAATTCTTACTTAAAACTAGAAAATAAGACTAATGTGGAGTTCATCATATTAAATAAGCATTGTGGGGCTTCCCTGGTGGCGCAGTGGTTGAGAGTCCGCCTGCCGATGCAGGGGACACGGGTTCGTGCCCTGGTCTGGGAAGATCCCACATGCCGCGGAGCGGCTGGGCCCGTGAGCCATGGCCACTGAGCCTGCGCGTCCAGAGCCTGTGCTCTGCAACGGGAGAGGCCACAACAGTGAGAGGCCCGCGTACCGCAAAAAAATAAATAAAAAAAATAAATAAGCATTGTGAAATACCTTTTTTCAAGAAAATCCATAATACAGTATAAAAATTATAGATAAGGTAATGTCCTTATTATCATCACTGTCATTATAATTTTAGTTTCCCAGTTCCTTTAAGCTTATTGTATATTCATTTAGATGACAGTGAGGGGTAGGAGAGGTGGATTTAAAAAGCACTGTCTTTAAGAATTCCCGACCTCTCAGCAAGGCGTTGATGCTTCCTTTCTGCGTGGAGAGCCAGCCAGCTCTCAAGAGCACCTCTCATAGTGGGAGTTGCTAGTAGGCCTGATTGTTCCCTGTCCTCAAATCCTTTCCCCAAAGGAGTAATGTCATTTCATTAAAGAAACTCAACTGTCTGGGTAAAGGATCAGTGAAAATATGTCTCAGGGCTCTCATAAAAATAAGCTACTAGCTATTTCAAGAGCATAGTGTGAAATTCCGGACACCTTCCAACCCTCCTTCGTACTGATTGCTTTCAGTGAGCGAGAGGCCAGTTGTCACCGTGCCTCCTGCACAGTTACTTCCTTAACCTCGTAGCTCCCAGAGGACTGTTGTGCCTCCCACCCATCTGTTGCAGACGGTACGTGGCTCTTCCTGCCTCTGGAATTGGCATCAAGTTATTCCATCTACAGCAGTACTTCTATGCTTTCCATCCAGTTTATTATCTCATTTCGAAAGCAATTCAAAAGGTTTATTTTCTCTACGTGGCCTTCTGCTCCCTATCTTTCCCCTTTCATTCTACTTTATTGTTATTTTTATTTCAAAGTGGAGCCTGAATTAAATTTCCTCCCTTTAAAAATTTTTTATCTCCACAGTTTTTAATAACCAGTGGCCTGTGCCTAAAATGTGGAGAAAATATATATTCTCATGATTGATATTTCTTTTTCTGGTCGATTTTTTTGAGATGCTACAAAACATAGTAAGTAGGAAGTAAATGACATCATTAAAATACCAACCATGATTCCATAGTTACTTACCAAATATATTTTAACTCTCTCCTATCTGCCAAAATACATGAAACACAACCTATACCTTCAGAGGTGCTTACAATCAACTATTTCCTTATCCTCTTGTTTTTTTTTTTTTTTTTTTTTAAGGACGTTATTATCTGTTCATCTGCATTGTAGCAGCCAGATACTGGCAAACTACTCAGTTTTCTACCTAGTCTAACCTTATCTCAATTATTATTGTAAACTATAGTAAGGTAATATTTTCAGATATTAACTGTGTTTTTATTCACTGGGAAAATATCATGGCTTTTTTATGCACCGTATATAGGCAGAGAGTGGATATAAATGGAAAACAATAATAGTAATAATAATAAAAAACAATAACAACACATTCAACTGAGTTGCCAAGTACGCTTTTTTCTTAACTCACTGAAGAAAACAATAATCATGAAAGTCAATACATTCAATTCACAGGGCTAGGGCTTTTCTTCTTCTTTGTCTTCTAAATGAGGAAAAGGCATTTGAGAATCAAGAAACCAAGATCCAAAAAAAGCAGAGTTGTAAGATCATCAGTAGCAAGTGTATGTAATGATGATGCATGATAATTTAAATGCTAGTTTCCCACTCAAATGGAGTAATAGATCATTTGCTCTGGGGAGGAAGGAGAAAGTTGGAAAAGATGATATGGCTGGGATTCGAGTGAGGTGAGCAAGCCACTCAAATAGGGTGCAAAATTTAAGGGGTCACCAAAAAGCATTAATCAAGATGTCATATTTTAATGTAATTTTTTAATCAAAATTAATGCAAAAAATTCATCATGAACAAAATAGAAAAATTTTAAATAAAGACAAAAACCCTGTGGATGAATGAATGTCTCTGAAAGGACCACACGTCATGACTCTATCCTAAGTGAGTCTCAGGGGAAGGATGAAACCATAGATGGGATTAGAGTGAATTGGGGAACAGTAAGCTTTTGCCTCAGTCCCATCATAGACCAGGATACTCTAAGGGTTTTGGAGAAGCCATGCCTACATACAAGACTAGTTTGTTGATTTCAGGGAAAGCCTCAAGTCCCTGACTACATCATTGGAGAGAGTAAACAGCTAGGGGTTTTATGAGGTTCAGAAGGGCTGAGAAAGGCCAGACGAAACAAGGGTTCTGAGCCTGGAATAAGGAGAAGTTAGATGGGATGACCCAAGTGACTGGCTGTGTTATGAGACCACAGATCCAGACTTGGCAGCAGAAGCCCAAGCTGATGAAAACATAATGGAAGAAAAACCTCAATGAATGCCATCAGAGTAAGGCAGAAAGGCATGCCAACAATACCTAAGATACCTGTAAATTTCCCCAGCACCTCAGGAGTAAAACCACTTTGCCAAAGAGTAAGAAAAAAAGAGCTGTGCCTTTGACTCAGTTGTTACTGTCAGGTGGTGGAACATGCCACTTCAAAATATACCTCTTTGACGCAAGGATTATTTTGAGCTGATTATTTTGAGAAAGAGCAGACACAGGAGAAGCTCTGAAAACAAAGTAGAAGTTACCCTTTTATGAGGGAAATTTACATTCATAAAGGAAATCTCTATTTGTAAGGTTATCTCCCTCTCTGAACCTGGAAGAGGAGAATGACAAAATCAAGAGAAATTCTTATGGATGGAGGTGTAAACTTAAATCTGCATAACAAATCTTACACTTGCTTACCATACTTTTTTTTCTGGTCTCCCCACAATAACTGGCCACTCCCACACCCACTCTTTTGTCTTTAGTTGAAGATTGTATTTAAGCCTGAATTCTAAGCCACTTTTGAGAGTTACTCATTTTTCTCTAGGTATCTTCCACATATACATGAGGTACACATGTTAATTCATTTATGTTTGTCTTTCTCTTATTAATCATTTTTATGTGGAGTTCCCAGCTGAGAACTTAGAAGGCTGGAGGAAAAATTTTTTTTTCTTACCCGACATTACCCAAAAGAGACTGAATTTTAATTGCAAGTGACTTGGAATAGAAATGGGGTTTTAAAAGCTAAAGTTAGTTTTAGAAAATCTAAAACATAATAATTCTATTTGAATTTAGTAACTCAAAAATGTGTTCCTCAGAATATCAGCATCACCTGCATCATTCTTAGAAATGCGCAATCTTGAGTGCCTCACTAAGTCTACCAAGAAGAATCTACGTTCTAGCCATGTCCTTACTGTGAGGGGAAAAAAAAGAATTCTAACAGAAGACCCCTCCGTACTAATGTAGAAATTATGTGTGTGTGTGTATATATATATATATATAGAGAGAGAGAGAGAGAGAGAGAAAGAGAGAGAGAGAGAGAGAGAGGACATCATTTTAATATTGGGTAAGCATTATGAGAGGCCTATGCAGGTAAGGTAATATGTATAGCAGAGAAAAACTAATTTTCCCTTCACCCTTCTAGGTTCTTGGCTGAGACTCCCCTGTATTGAAAGACAGATAAGCAAAAGAGAAATAAGCAGGAATTTAATAATATATATACCTTGGTTATACATGGGACTTACACAGGAAAAATGAGTAGATTCCCAGAAGTGGCCAAAGCTACCACCTTAAATACCATCTTCAGCTAAAAACAAAAGAAAGTGTTGGAGGTTGGGCAGGGAAGCCAGTTAAGGGATGTTAGCAGGAAAAACAGAGTCAACAGGTAAAGGTAAGCTTTGTTACACAGACTTAAGTCCATGCCTTCTCCACTGAGAGAAGTAACTCTTGATTTAGTCCTTCTTTTCTTCCTGGTACAGAGAGGGAGACACCCTTAAAATAAAGATAGCCCTTATAAATGTAAATTTCTTTGTTTAGTATTTTTATTGATGTACATTTGCTTTACAATGTTGTTTTAGTTTCTACTGTACAGCAAAGTGAATTATCTATATGTATACATATATCCCCTCTTTTTTTGGATTTCCGTCCCATTTAGGTCACCACAGAGCATTAAGTAGAGTTCCCTGAGCTATATAGTAGTTTCTCATTAGTTATCTATTTTATTTATAGTATCAATAGTGTATCTATATCAATCCCAATCTCCCAAATCAGCCCATCCCTCTTTCCCCCCTTGGTGTGTAAATGCCTTTATAAAAGGTAATTTCTACTCTGTTTTCAGAGATTTTCTTCTTTCTACTTTTTCTCAAAAATAATCAACTCAAAATAATCCTTATTCCAAAGAAGCATATTTTGGGGAGGCATATTCTGGTACCTTTCATATGAAAGTGACTACAAAATCTGGACAGAATTTCACACAAATTTATATAAAAAGCAGGAGAGAGAACAATTAAAACTTCTCTTACTCCCTTGAGAGACAAGAGGACAATCTTTGTGATTATGGCACGTGTACCCATGCGAGACCCCTGAGTTAAATCTGTAGGTAAATGTTCACAATTCCCAAGGGTCAGAAGACCAGGCTCTTGAATTGTATAATCCAAACATGAAGTCTTTTTATCAGATCTCTTATGTTTTCAAAGAGACACTCTTAAGGCAGTGGACTCCTTTCTTAAAACAAAAATTATTTTTCCCTACACTACACAGTTGATGTTCATATTCACACTTGAAAAGCATTGTGTTACAACAGCAACCTAGGTTAATACCCAAGTCTGTGGTTACAGATATAAGTCTAATGGTCCAATCGTCTTTCTTGCTTGACTTCTGAGAGGTTTCCAATGACATCGGTAAGACAGTGATCTAGAACTGGGTCAACAAACTTTTTGGGAAGGGCCAAATAGTAAATATTTTAGGCCACACAGTCTGTTTTACAACTACTCAGCTGTGCTGCTGTAGCACAGAAGTACCCAAGGGAATGAGCACAGTTATATTCCAATATAACTTTATTTACAACAACAGGCAGCATGATAGATTTGGCCATAGTTTTCCAAATCTTATCCAGAATGTTCTATGGAATTGTTCTTCCAAGTATAAGGCAGTGGTAGCTAATGAACAGGGTTGTCTCTCCTCTAGAATCATTTCTTCATAATTCTTAAATTCTCTAGCAGTCTTTTGGCACATGGCCGCTACTAGCATAGAGTCACTCATCTCTGGGTTGTGCAGTCTTAGCACACACACAAACAAGGATGTGGCTTTGCTCTTCTCAACTCCAGATTATAACACATTAAAACATTTAAAATGCCCTTTTACTTATGCTGCTAATGAAAGTCCTTGCTGTCAGCTTCTTACATGTTACAGTGGATGTGTGGCATCCTTAAAATCAATATAGAAATATTTCATAGGTTAAGTACAGTGTGCCAATTGTATAACATTTGAAAAAAGAGCTTAACATTAAATAATAAAGTAACAGTACTTGCAGTATCTTTCGAATATATAATGATTTCATATCTATCTCTCCTTTGTTCCTTTGTCCTTTGATTGTTAAACAGTTGGGTCAGGTAGATAGGAAAATATTTCTGGGATTTTGAAAAATTAAATGAGATGGTCAAGGTCACAAAGCAAATAAAAGTTGGGCGTTGGCTTAAACCCATGTGTTCCTACTTCCTATCCTAGTCTACTTTTCACAACAACATAATGTCTTCAACTAGTAATAGGACTATATATTTATGTGGTTGATAAAATCTGTAGTTAAAAGCCACAATAGTCTACTAAAAATCTCCTCAAATTCATTAGTAACCTAGACAGAACTGTTACGTGTGTTTCTATTTTCTTTTATCTCACCTTATCTCATGGCACATTTCCTTTCTACAGAAAGATTTAAATTTGTTTTCAGGGATCTATTATGCACATTTTATTTTTATAAAAATATAGCAGATTATCAATTGGTCGATAAGCTTCTCCCTTTGAGTAAGTTGTATTCTTTGAGATACTCACAAATGAGTTAATTTACCGAGTGAAGTTGAGAACAAACATTAGTCTTGCACATCCCTTTAAGATGTATTTGATCTCTCATATTCACACCCACCTATTGGAGATCATCTGCTCTAATTACCTAGTTCTTCTCTGAGCAAATATTAATTGCATCTGAAAGTATATATTATTGAGCTTTAAATTCCATTAGGAGGGTCTAAATTTTTTATCTGTGTTCTCTTTCTCTTTCTTTTACTGCCCTATATATCTTTGGCAGATATTTAATGAAGTTGAGACAGAGACTTTAAAATTTTTGACATGATAATCTTCCTTCAGGAACTGGGAAATCTTTCAGACACAGTGGTAAATATGGATAAGGTATGCAAAGAATGAGAGGGGTCTCTCTTATTATCTTGCTTCCTTCTCCCCAAAATACTCTCAGTTCTTTTAGAAAAAGAAGATGTAGATACTGGAAAATGACATTATAATGCAGTTCTTTCTTGTTAGCACTAGTGTGATTCTTTTGATACTTGCATGTAAAAGTCTCCCAACATGTTTATGCTATAATGAATGGAAATGTATTCCCTCAAAAACCTTTTAACTTTCTACTTAATAGGGGGATTCAAAAGGAAAGTGAAAACTGAAAAAGACTGGAAACAGTAAACTAGAATTATAGGCACAGGTACACAGTTCTTATGTGTATAATGCACTTAGGTTTTATCTCTGAAATGATTCAAGTTCTCTGTATTGACTACTCATTTTTTTTTCTTTATGTATTTTTGTCTTATTTCGGCAAAGATTTGAGTCATCTAACAATCAGAACATGAATAATAAAATGTTGGCAAAAATAAGTAAGAAGCAAGAATCAGAAACAGGGGAAATATAAATAGAAGTAGATAGTTATCACTGGGTAGAGTTGATAAGAGAAGCAGGTGGAAGAAAAAGGAGTGGCAGAGAACCAACTAAATCCATGCCCTCAGGCCCTGTGTTCCTTGAACTTGTGATCATTGAACCTTAAGTTAGACTCATGTTTACTAACAGCTAGAGAAAAAAGCAATATAGCTGTGATTATTGTAGAGCAGAACAACATCATTCTGTAGGTGATCAAAGCTGCATTATTGAAACAGGAGGGAAGGGGACAGGGCACAACCTTTAAAAGAATGACATAGCCATAGTACATGACAAAAACTAGTTAGAACCAACTGGGTCCAAGATGGCAGAAGATTCAACTTCCAGTAGACCTTGAGCCTCATTATACACTCATTGTAGTATATTAGCTAAATGACACACCTACCAGTGCCATGACAGTTCTGAAGCTAACCATAAAAGATCAAAAAATGGGTGGTGGCCCAATTCCTGGAAATCCACGCCCCTTCCCCAAAATAATTGGAATAATTCTTCCACTCATTAGCCTATGAAATTACCCAGCCCATAAAAACGAACCATGCCATATTTTGGGGCTGTCTCTCGCCTTCTGAGATGGCCCACACTCTGTCTGTGGAGGGTGTTTCTCTCTAGATAAATCTGATTCTTACCTATCACTTCGTCTCCGAATTCTTTCGCGACAAAGAAAGAACCTTAAATTTACCAGGAACATTATGACACTAAGATCTAAAAGCAAAAACAAGTTACCTTAATATTTGCACTCAATTATGTCCCCCAAAATTCATATGTTGAAGTCCTATCCCCCGGTGTGACTGCATTTGAAGATAGAAACTTTAAAGAGATCACTAAGATTAAATGAGGTCATAAGGATGGAACCCTAATCCAACAGGATTGGTGTCCTTTTAAGAGAGAGTAAGAGACAACAGGAATGTGTGAACACAGAGAAAAGGCCATGTGAGGATGAAACTGAGCAAGACCCTGTGGGGCCCTCCTGAGTACAAAAGCCTTTCCATGTCCCTTGTTTCTCATTTGTAGGAAAAAGGCTTCAGCCACAGAGAGCTTCCCTGAGTTCCAAAGGGCATATTCAAACATTTGCTAATTAGGGAATGCAGAAACAAAGGGAAGGCAGTCAAGAAACAATAGTGCAGCGATGGGGCAGGGTCCTGGTTCCTCCTTGGGGATGTGAATAGCAATTTTCACATACTGAAGAGCTGGGGCCCCCACCCAGGTGGAGGATGGTAACATCAGCCTGAGCATAAGCCCTTGACCCCAGACTGCTCAGAACCAGAAGGCAGATGATTGAGATTCCTGGAACACCACCCTGTCACCTCACCACCAAGCAGTCAGAAGAAAGTCACACATCCAGCTGCCCTTCCCCCAAATTTGCTTTTAAAAGCTCTTTCCTGACACCCATCAGGGAGTTCGAGGGTTTTTGAACATAAGCCACCTATTCTCCTTGCTTGGCCCTTGCAATAAACCTTTCTCTGCTCCAAACTCTGACGTTTCAATTTGTTTGGCCTCACTGTGCATGGGGCACACAAGCTTGGGTTCGACAAAATAGACTCCGTGAGAAGGTAGCTACCTATGTGCCAAAAAGAGAGTCTTGGTCAGGAGCCAATGCTGCCTGCCTTGATCTTGGACTTCCAGCCTCAGAACTGGTAGAAAATAAATTTCTGTTGTTTAAGACACCCAGTCTGTGGTGTCTATTATGGCAGCCCTCACTGACTAATACACTTAGAGACAGCAATATGAGCAATGTGGTAAATGAGTTCTCAGTTAGCATTTCTATACATCAAATAGTAATATTTTTCACGTGATAGATTACTGGGATTCTTTTGTAAAAGCTAAGGATAACACATTAAAAGCCCACTTATAGGAGACAGTTTTGCATGAATCCAAGTAAATACAACCTCATATAAGGTTTTTTTGCTCTAACTCCATCTAAGGATAGAATTTGGAGAAAAAAAATAAACAATATAAGAGCATAACCTCCAGATAGATAGATAGATAGATAAAGGTTGAACAGATGGACAGATTTAAAAATATAAATTTTCTTGATCTAGCTTTGCATACATGGATATTTCATTTTTATATCATTTAAAATGATATTTGTTATTTAAATAATATTATATAATGTAATAATAGTTTATTAATAATATTATTTAGTGACAATATTTTATCAACTTTCTGAGGAACTGCCAAACTCTTTTCCAAAGTGGCTGTACCATTTTAAATTCCCATCAGCAGTGTATGAAGGCTCCAGTTTTGATTCCACTTCCAAGTATCTACCCCCCAAAAATGAAGATATGGGTCCACACAAAAACTTGTACAATAATGTTCATAGCAGCATTATTAATAATAGCCAAAAATTGGGAACAACTTATGTCTATCAACTGATAAATGGAAAAGCAAGATGTAATATATCCATACAATGGAATAATATTCACTAATAAAAAGGATGGAGTGCTGATTAATGATCCAACATGGATGAACCTTGAAGACATTATGCTAAGTGAAAGAAGCTAGACACAAAATTCACCTGTTATATTTGAAATGTCCAGATTTAGGGCAAACTTGTGGAGACAGAGTGCAAATTTGTGGCTACTTAGGGCTGGGGCAGAGGTAGGGAAATAATGAGAATTGACTTCTTACGGGACAGGGTTCCTTCTGTGAGGAGGAGGAAAGGCAAACATATTCTAAAATTGACTGAGGTGATGGTTGCACAACACTATAAATATACTAAAAAAACGTTGAGTTATACAGTTTTAAATGGGAGAATTTTATGGTATGTGAATTATATCTCAATAAAACTTAATCTTTAAAAATAACGTGATACAGAATATCTGAAAAATTCACATTAAAAATTGGCTGTAATTTCAACAAGACACAAGTAATCACTGTATATATTTAGTCTCATTTTTGCTTATGTAGGGTTACTTTTTTAAAAAATTAGATTATAATACACTGTAAAATAGTAAGAAGTACCCAATATATATATTGGTCTTCGTCCCCAGTTCCCAACACAGAGCTCCTAAAATCCTTGTAAATTTCTAAGTGATAAGAACACTAGGAACATTCTTATTCTAATATCTGTCTTTGACCCCATCCCTGACACAGGGCTTCTAAAACCCTTGTAAAATGCTAAGTGATAAGAGCACTAGTAGCATCTTTTGTTATAAAGAGGCCCCTCTGGGTGGGCTCCTGGATGGCTTCTGGATGGGGGCTGGTCACCAAAAAGACCAAGCCATGATTAGAAGCTTGGGATTTTCAGTCTCCCCTACCCCAGTTCTTCAGGGAGAGGAGAGGGGCTGGAAAAGAAATTAATAATTGATCATACCTATGTGGGGAAGCCTCCATAAAATCCGAATAGTATGGGGTTCAAGGAGCTTCCAGATTGGTCAGCACATCACACCAGGAGGGTGATTTGCTCCAACTCACAACCAACTCCACTGGGCAGAAGCTTCTGGGCTCAGGACCCTCCTAGACCTCACCATATATATCTCTTCATCTGACTGTTCACCTGTATCCTTTATCATATCCTTTAATAAACCAGTTAATGTAAGTGTTTCTCTGAGTCCTGTGAGCCGCTCTCTAGCAAATAATCAAATCCAAGGGAGGAGGTCACGGGAACCTCCAATTCCTAGCCAGGCAGACAGAAGTTGTGGGTAACCTGAACACCTACTACTTGCAATGGGCGTCTGAAGTGAGGGTGGGCAGTCTCTTGGGACTGAGCCCTTAACCTGTGGTGTCAGTCACTCTCTCTGGATGTCACAATTGAATTAAATTGTAGGACACCCAGTTGGTGTCATGGAGAATTGCTTGGTGTGGGGAAAAGTCTCCACATACTTGATGACTAGAAGCAAAGTGTTTTATGTAAGTAGTAAAGGAGACTTACAGGGAAGACAGAGGTAGTAAGAAAGAGCTGGGGTTTTTCCTACACAGGAGATAGATAAAGCTGAGTACTTTAAAACATATGCAAAACATTTTTAGCTTTTCTTTTTTTTTCTTTTAGAAAAAAACCATGATAATTTCTTATACCACTAACCATTCTTCTGTAGGAATTCATGGTGAATTCTTCAAAGGCATGACAGAATCATCTAGAAGACCAGCAATTCATACTGGCTCTTCACATTAAGAACTCCCTTTATTCTCCCTACTCTGGGAATCCTGTTATTGTGAGCTATGATTATTAATGGAAGTGTCAGATCCTTTGTGTGTACTTGGTTAGAAAAAATGTTGAGAACCACTAAAAAGTAATTGAAGAGCATGGTTGTTTTGATCAGTCTGTCCAAAGGTAAGCGTGATTGCCTACCTAGGAGTTTATTTGGGTGTCCAAACAGATGACATAATGCACTCAACAATGAATATGAATAACATGAATTTAGTACAGATCCATCTTTAGTTGAAAATTGTAAGTCAAAATGTATGTAATACACCTAACCTACCAAACATTATAGTTTAGCCTAGTGTATCTTAAATGTGCTCAGAAGACTTCCATAAGCCTACAGTTGGGCAAAATCACCTAACACAAAGACTGTTTTATAATCAAGTATTGAATACCTCAAATAATTTATTGAATACTCTTCTGAAAGTGAAAAGCAGAATGATTGTATGGGTACAGAATGGTTGTAAGTGTATCGGTTATTTACCCTTGTGACCGCATGGCTGACTGGGAGCTGCAGCTCGCTGCTGCTGCTGCCCGCTGCTGCTGCTGCCCAGTATCATGAGAGTATCGTAGAGCACATCACTAGTCTGGGAAAAGATCAAAATTCAAAGTATGGTTCTACTGAATTCCTATTGCTTTGGCACCATCATAAAGTAGAAAAATCATAAGTCAGGGATTGTCTGTAGTCACAGTAAGCTGGGGCTTCTCAGGAGGGTAGGGGCTCAAACAGAAGTCTAATGAGCAGTCAAGCCAAGGGCCAAGGGTAGGGTTTAAAGTGTGGAAGGTAGCTTGTGGTTTCATTGTTGTTAGGGAGTGGAGCCCATGTGGACTAGAGGCTGCACTACTCAAAGTTCCTTTGGCGTGAAGAGACAAAGGGTCTTTGTTGACCTTTTTATCCAGTTTGCCCAGATACAGAGCAGGCAGGGAAGAGTGATGGGGATCTAAAAGATGTCAATGGTGAAACATCAAAAACGGTCAACTTCTTTATTACAATGGCCAAGACAATATTTTAGCAAATATTGTTATCCCATATATAAACAGCCATAGAAATATTTGTATAATATTACTAGAGAATCTTCTTTGAGGCAATATGATATCCTTTTAAGTTAGTCTGAATGAATTAAATATAAAATATCTCTCTTAATTAGACAAAATAAGTTGCTATATAGGTCTACGGGACAGAAACTCAATAAAATTTGGAGGTCATCTTCCTAAGCAACAACTTTAGTTTCTGTGAAAGTAGCCTACAACTCTTCATGTCTATGTCCTGAGCCACAGAAAAATACTGATAGAATCTTTGAAAATTTTATTGCCTTTATCATCCATGTTAATGGAGTCTAATCCATAATTACAATAGCCACTTCTACCCCCTGTAACGTCACAAGTCATCATACACCTGCCCTAGAAGTAACTGTATTTAGAAGGCTATGAGAATAGTTGCAGAAGCAACTTTCCCTTACGACTTAAATGTCTGTCCATTAAAACTTAGGGCAGGAGTAGTAGTCAGTATACATTTTGAAAGATGCCAACATTCCTGAAAATTTTATCATTGATATTAATTCTTTTCTTTCTGTAAACACATTAGCCTGGCAAATGAAGCCCTCCATGATGAAAGCACAATTGATTTTAGCATCCTTCTAGCTAATCCCCTTCCTACCAAAATTCAGACATGTTATACATAGGTATTTCCCACATGTGTCATGCTATGACACCTACCAATTAATTTTCTTATGGTATTTTCCCTACTTAAAATACCAATCATTGCCTTGCTCATGTGACAAACAATTTAAAACTCAGCTTGTATGTTCAAGCTGAACATCATTTCTTCCAAAGCCTTTCTTGACCATCTCAACAACTTTGAGAGTCAGTGGTCCTTTGTGTATCCACTTTATGCTATTTATCTATGGAGTTCACTTGTTTATATCTTTGATACTCTCTTTCATGCTATGAGCTCCTACAGTGTTGGGACTGATCGTTTTTACTTATGCCCATTATTTAGTACAATGATTGCTGTCTGTTAGATGTTTGATATTAGGATGGAGGAAAATACGGATGAAAGGAAGGAAGGAAGGGAATTTAACCTCATCAAAGGTTAAATTTGAGGGCTTCCCTGGTGGCGCAGTGGTTGAGAGTCCGCCTGACGGTGCAGGGGACACAGGTTCGTGCCCTGGTGCGGGAAGATCGCACATGCCGCGGAGCAGCTAGGCCCGTGAGCCATGGCCGCTGAGCCTGCGCATCCGGAGCCTGGGCTCCGCAACAGGAGAGGCCACAGCAGTGAGAGGCCCGCGTACCGCAAAAAAAAAAAAAAAAAGGTTAAATTTGACTTCCATTTTGATAAAAATAGAGCTCCTCACTCTTCTAATGTAACTATACTCTGCCAAATTTCATTCATATTCTCAAGTGCATTCTACATCAGACTAAAATAAACAAAGGTGTCTTCAAAAAAAACTCTGTTGTTTGTCCCTTCTACTTTCTAAATTTGTACATTTTCCACCCCTCCATCACCACAATCTTGTTAAAGGCTCCCAGGTCCCTCAAACGACCCACAGTTTCCATGGGGTGCACTATGCCTTCTTTGGGGTTTGAACTCTCTGTGGATTAAATCTCTCTCTTTTGTTCATTATTTTCCCTTTCCATCAGTCAAAGCTTGCTCTTCTTTTGACATATATTTTAAGAGGTCATCTCTCAGCAGCTTGTCTTGGTGAAAAGTGCTCTGACATTAAACTGATTCACACAACATGCTGTCCTCTGGATCATTTTCCTGGAACAAAGAAAAAGATTTTAAATGTGTAATCTCAGTGCCCTTAACTATGTGGCAGGAGATAATTTTCCAAATTTGTAACTAATATCTACGTGGATTACATCCTATAATGCTGTTTAGCTATACATTAATCTTGCAACAATAATAGCAACAATTTATTGAGTATGGAAATATAATAATAATGTGAGTATGAATAATAATTGAGTATTAGTCAATCGATATTCAACATATAATAGTAATTACCTACTCCTTGTTAGCCATTGGACTGAGTCCTTCATACCTATTAACTCATTTAAAGTTCAAATCAACCCTGAAAGATAAGTACTCTTTACCCCCACATTATAGATATAGAAACCAAGCCCTGTAGAGGTTAAATTGCTATAACTCACATAGCTGATAAGTGGCAGAACTGGTATTTAAATCAGAGCCTCTCTGACTCCAAGCCCAATAAAATATTACCACCCTGATTTTAAGGAATCTTTGGCCAACCCACAAGACAAGGGCAGTACACTCATTGCCAAGCCTCAGCACTTGCAATGTGTGGTACTCTTTCATGAAAATGTTGGCAACTCTTTATTTCCCCCCAGCAATAGTCTGAATTTGTTTGATTTCCCTCACAGCTTCTCTAAGTCTGTTGGCGAGGGAAAGTTCTGTTTACAAGCTAGATATTTCCACCCATGCATCCCTATGGCTGTGACGTTAGTCATGGTTGGCTGTAGCTCATTTTATGTAATTTGCTGCTGAGCTGGTTCACCCTTTCCACTTATTTAAGGTCACTGATTATAGTAAATTTTCATTAATCTATAGTTATGTAACTCTTAATTTAAAAAATGAGAAAATAGCAAATCTTCTAGAGATCATTAAAAGTTGTATTCTCACGGGTCCAAATTATTTATATATTTTTTCATGAACACATTACTTATGATTAAGAGTAGTTTTAACTGTACTTTATATGCAAAATTTTAGTAATGATTTGTTGTCTGTAATATTGGGCCCAAGTTAGTTTCTCATTAGTTTTCTAATTTTTTTTGGTCATTACTGCTGCTTTGTTTTTCTGAGTTTTGCTTGGTCTCGATGTTTGTTTTTGGACAGGAATGCTTAATTCTAAAGTTCATATCTGTTTTTCCCCTGCACAATTATGTTTTATATTTTAAAGGATTAATTTTTATTTGTTTATTTTTGTTTTTTCTACCTTCTGCAAGCAAGGTCACTATTATGTCACTCCTGGGTATATGTACCTCTTTCCAAAATCCTCTGAATTCTCAGCTCTCTGGAGGAAAGTTTACAGTTCTCATCTCTGGGGCAGATCCACTGTCCTCAAAGTGTGGAAATCTCTACTCTGATTTCCTCATTGCATTATGTAGGGCCAGGGCAAAAGGAAAATGTGGAATTCCACGTTCAAAAAGCAAGGGAGAAAAAGTGCCACTAAAGATACTAAAACATAAATACTAATAATAAAGTTTTCTCTTTCCTCTCCTGTCTATCAATATATCAAGATGCTTATTTGCCATTTACTTTTGTTCTAATTAAAGAAACACTAAAAATTTAAATTATTAGCCTGAATTTTATTCTTCATATTGTGCAATGACAGTTTTAAATGCAAATATGTGTTTATCTCATAAATGGAAGTGTCAAAATTAGACAATTCATGTTTCTTAGCTCACATATACATATGTACTTCATTCTCATCAAAAACAGTGGGAATTCTATACAAAACTAACCTAACGGTCTTTTATTTTACTTCTTGCTATATGCATATTCTACTAACATTCTTTATCTTCTACTTCCTGAAGAGTAAGGAAAAACTGAAAGGAAAAGGAACTGTGGGTTGCCCTATCTTTTTCCTTTCCTTCTGTGTCATCTTTTTCAGCAAAAGTTGTTGGCTAACATAGGCAAGTAATATGAGTATAAATGGCATGGACATATATACACTACCAAATGTAAAATAGCTAGCTAGTGGGAAGCAGCTGCATAGCACAGGGAGATCAGCTTGGTGCTTTGTGACCACCTAGAGGGGTGGGGTAGGGAGGGTGGGAGGGAGACGCAAGAGGGAGGAGATATGGGGATATATGTATATGTATAGCTGATTCACTTTGTTATACAGCAGAAACTAACACACCATTGTAAAGCAATTATACCCCAATAAAGATGTTTAAAAAAAAAAGGATACAATAAGATGCCTTCGTCATTGGTGGTACTTAGAACACTGATGTCTTCTTTCTGTATTTGAAGCAAGATCTGATTCAAATGTCATGTTTGGCCTCTAGAGATGGTCAGTGCCTCTGCTTACTCAGCATAGAGTTATTTGTACTCTTGAGCCTTGCTGGACAATGAAGCACTGTGTATCTACTGGAATTCTGTGCTCACATGGCAGCATGTCCTCTATATGCAAATGGAGTAAAAACATGCATATTGCATATAACACCTTTGCCTGTGTGCATGCTCCATTGCCATGCTTCATTTACAAAGCACAAGATCAAAGATAAGATTATTAAGAAGTTCAAGATGGTGGCAGCCCAGCATTAAGCCAAATGCAGGGCCCTTCTGAACGCAGGTGCTGTACAAATATACAAGTTGCCCTCCGGGGAAGCCTATCTTGACATAGTCCTCCTAGCCCCAGTGGCAAACTTCTCCTGACTGTTTCTACATCTATGTCTGTTCTGATCTTAACTGCATCTTGTTTAGTTTGGCTCTTAAGACACTCTTTTGCAAAGTCACGTTTAACCCAAATGACACCTTTGTGAAACTAGAGAAAGGTACCTCTTTCTCTAGGCAGACCCAGTCCCATGATAAGGCAAATAACCAATTCATTCCCCACTGAACACCATGGCTGTGGGCTCTTCTGAAGGGTATTACATGCACATGCACACTGATATGCATTTGCCTTACTATGTTTTAACTAATATTTATGGACTGTTAAAGCCAAGAATTAACATAGGGAGCAGGTATTACCTCTGTGGCCCTGCTGCCAACAACTTGCATCTTCTTTAACAGAGACTTTTCTCTTCCCTCTGCTGCCCTGCCCCCTAAGACATCAATTTTCATTGTGCCTGGTCTTTGTGTCCTGTAAACAATTAAGGTACCTTCTAATGCTGTTACAATCAGTTGATTAAACTGGCTTTGGAGCCCTCTGGAATTCAGCTACCACAATTCCTACCACCTCTGCTGCCCATCATTATCGGCACAGAACTATTGTTGAAGATTTCCTGCTATTAGCGCCGATGGTCTGTCTGAGTTCCTTTTGGTCTGGCGCTTTCCTAGCTTTGCCTGTCTGTCGTGAACACTCTCCCCTTGTCTGAGTTAGCGTGGTGACTGCTGCTGCCTTAAATGCATTGCTAACACCAACTTCGTTGGAATTTAGAATGTGACCTGCCTTGGGGATATGCAGTTCTACCTCAGTCAAAGGGAAATTCAGAGACAAAATCATTATAAAATGGAAGGAAAAGTTTACTTGCAAAAATGCAAGAGAGTCAGATACTACAAAGACTGGCTTGCCAAATAAAGAAGCCAGCTAGCATTTAAAAGCAAAAACACAAAATTTGCAAGGTTACCAAGTGTACATTATCATGTCCATAGTGGAATAACCTCACATGATTATCATATTGTGAAAGATCATATCATATCTTTAGACATCACCATAGCAAAAATCAGGGACAAAATTGTCTCTGCTAAGAAGTTCAGGTTAAAGTAGATGCTCAAGATTTCATTTGCAAAACAGAACTCAAGAAAATGACCCTGTTATTTTTCATTTATATTCAAGTATAAAATGCTTTTTCCTCACTGTGCATCATCTCAAGTGCATAGTATTATTCAAAGCAGAGAAAACTGTCAGCTTTTGCTTCCATACCTCTCAGCATTAGTATTCTTTGGACAAATTCTGAACAGATAAGATACATAAACAGATGTGGCATCGGGGCATCCATAATATATCAATAGGTCTGTCTTTTATTTACAGCTTTATGTCATCAGGGTCCAGACCCTTCAGACAGTCCTTGAGAGAGGAAAGTATATGATTCTTCTCACCTCTGGGCCAGATCCATTCTCCTCCACAGGTTTTGTCAGGCAGGAGCTATCTGGTTCCAGGATCTCATGGAAGAGGGGCATATGCACACGGAGCCCAAATAGGCTTAGAGCTGGTGGTCTACCTTGCTTTCCCATTAGCAGACAAACATTTCTTACTGTTATCAAGATGAAATTTTACTTACAAGACCCGTTGGTTTTTCATTTGACTGCTTTGTTGCTTTCTCAGAAGCTTAAGTGTCTATGCAGAAATGAGAGACCCGGTGATTGGTAATGAACTTCCGAGTCCCTGAGTCTGCGAGCACTAAGTCTCATTAAGTTTAGGCAGCCAGGATCACTGGGCTTCCGCAAACCCCGGAGATCTTTAGGCAACAGGACCCCACATTTTAGACTTTTTAAGTGGCAGAATAGTGAAATTGCATCCCTGCATAATTCAACCTTGTCTTCTCAGACCAAGAGCATTCCTTCTGTAACCATGATACCCTTGTAACATCCAAGGTATTTAATAGTTACATCAGAATATTGTTCAGTCCATATTCAAATTTACCCAATTACCCCTAAAATGCCCTTTTATAAAAATTTAGAGTCCAATCAGAGATCACATATTGTGTTTGGTTTTCATGTCTGTTTAAGCTCCTTGAAGTAAGAAGCTGTATGTAGAACAGTACCACTAACTGTTTCTTTGTTTATGTTTTCTCATTCATGACATTGACATTTTAAAGAAATCAAGCTAATTGCTGTTCTTTAGAATCTTTTATTGATCTATCTGTTAGTGTCCCAGTACCAACTTGTTAAATTATACATGTTCTATAATCTGTTTTAATATTTGGTATTAGTTCCCTTTCCCCATTTCTCTCATTTTTCGGAGTTTCTTATATCTTCTTGGATATTTATTTTTTTGTATTAACTTTAGAATCTAATTTTCTACCTCCAGGAAAAAATTCTTGTTGGAATATTTTTTGAGATCAAATTAATGTTATGTATTGGCTTGGGAAAATTGACATACAAGCTAGGCTCTTAATTATAAATGCAGGGTCAGAAGACCTCATAATCTTTCAAAGAGGTAAGACTTTTCCTCAGCTAGCTCAGAATTCATTCTTTTGCTGACACTCTTGAAGAAGCCAGTGCTAAAGAAATAATTAATTTTATTTAATTTTTTATCATCAGACATACAAATTAGAGGGAATTGTATAATGAATGCTCCAGAACTCATCACCCAGCTTAGACAATTATCAGTGGTTATTTCTTCTCCTCTGCCCACGGTTTGTGTCCACAGTCTGGTGTTTTGTTTTGTTTTGTTTGTTTTTTACTTATGTGTTATAAACATGTGATCTAGCTTTGCTAAAATATCATCTCCTCAAGGATCATCAATATTTTAGTTTTTTCTTAAAATTTAAATCATGGCTGTAGTGGTCAAAACTATAAATGCAAACCAGTGCATTAAATTAAGCTGAAAAGTAAGTGATTCACTTGAATAAACAATTATTTCCAAATAGGAGACTAGAATGACCAGTTGTTGGGATAGATTACATAAGTAATTTGTTGTTTCAAATCCTTTCTACAAATCAAATAAAATACAAGTTATAAACGGAGGTCATAGTTGGAGCCTCTCATAATATGACCACATTTTGCTTAGGGAAATATCTTTTAACATTAGGATACTAATGGTGAAGCACAGGCATTTTTGAGAAAATTATTGGCATCTATCAGAGTTTTCACATTTAAACCAACAACTAGTTGTCTCATCACTTGTACTGAATTCATGGTGTTCATTGTTCTCACAACAAAGTAAAAGTAATCCATACCCTTTATGGCCTCTACTTACCTTTTTACAAGCTCTGTGGTCCTCCAAATGTGTTGGTCTCTCTTCATCTCTAGGCATTTAAGTGTACCCTTAAGTGTGCATCCTTACTGTCCCCAATTTCCTCTACTTCTCTCACTTAATTTGACTAGTAACAATTTCCCACACAAATGTTTAGATTGATATCACTCCTCCTGGAAACCATCCCTGACACCCATATCCCAATTTAGCACATTTCAAGTGTCGTTTTCATCTTCTGCAGACTATGTGCTCCTTGAAGAAAGAAGCTGTATCTAAGTCCCTTTATTTGCATCTTCTAATTAAATTCTCCATATAAAATAGAACTTATAAATATGTATGAATGAATATTATAATGAAAAGGTTTTCTCTATGTGAAAATATAATGCAGGGACTGTGATTCAGAGAATCTGGTAGCCCTTTGTCTGCCCAGAATGGACTGGGTGATATACAAGTCATTTCTTTCTCTATTGTATTTTTGGTAGCGCTAAAATGAGAATCAATATCAGTCATGTAAAACTTCCAAAATTGCTGTCATAGTTGGATGTATTAAAAAATACAAATGTAAGAAATTTGGGAAAACAATAAGCGGAACAGTATTAACCTCAACCTTAGACTCGAGACCCATTATATTACAAGGAACAGGCACAGTACCTGACATATAGAAGTGTTCAATATGTGTTTGTTCATGTCCCTCATATATCACTTCACAGCTAAACTGATATGTTTAGAGAGGCATGCATTGAACTTGTAATTATTGCAGTATGTCTAAAAAGCTTTGCTACGACAAGCACATTTTGTATGAAGGCTTTTCAAGGATAAACTTTGAGAGGTATCTCCCTAACATAAATTGGCACAAACAACTAGATTTTTGAGGAATTATGTAGTATACCTATACACATACAAATTATTTGGGGGGAAAACAGTTTTTAATTTTTGGCTTGGCATGTTTCTATTTGAAGGGCAAAATATTTTATGGCTGTAGCTTTACTCTGTAGCTGGCAGAACTAGTGGAGAATTATCATGCTTGATGAAACACTACTTCTCTTGATCAAACAAATGTATATCAAAATGAAAGTAAGTGGAGAGATTACTGCTTTTTAGATTAGTGTCTATTATCGATAAACAGAGAGTTTCAAGTGCTCTAGCTAATGCGATTTCTTTGCCGTTAAGGATAATTTATTGTTCTCTTGTATGAATAGTTGTCAAATCTTTATACAATTAGTCAGATAATTCTTTGCACAATATTTAGTAGCTCTGTAAAGAATGAGATTTGAAATGTATCGAACAAGGGAGTACCTTTTAACATTTCTTCTCAGATAAAATGCTTGCTGCTTGAACATTTGATACAGATAAAATCAGATAATATCTGCATGTGGCAGAGTGCCCAGTAGCTATTTCCATGTGGCTGCCATCTTGTCGATTAATCACGCATGATCTATATGAATTAATGACTCTGATATGACCAAATTGGTCATGTCACCATTAATACCATGTCAGAACAGGTCCAACAAATCGAAGTATTTAATTCTGGATTTGGCTACACACAAGCTTTTCTGGCAGTGAGTGAGGTCAATGGGATGTGTTAGTGTGTCTATGGGGGTGGTAGAGGCAGGATGGGGGAACCACAGAGATACAACAGAAGTGCAATAAAACAGACCTTCTGGTTAACGCTTGGTAAGAATAGGCCAGGTAAAGGGAGGGTGCTGTCAGGGAGATCAAGAATGAGTGACAGATTGTTATCCCAGAAGGCTGGCTAAGAATGAAACAATAGATGATGCAGAGATCCTAACAAATGGGATTTGTCACAGAGCTAAATTTTGGGGTCAAACTTCTAGATCACCTGAAGGGTAAGCAAGAACAAGGCAAACCACAGTCTTATAGGGATTAGCAGTCCTAGGAACAAGATGGTGCTTTATACATCTCAGAATCAAAATATAAAATTCAAGGAAGAACATAGAGAAAAGTTGACTTGCTATTTCAAAATCTGAATTATGAACAATGGCTTCTTAAATAGTCCTTGACCAGGAGAAAAATTTTCCCAGGGGCCTGGGTTTAGATGAAAGATCTAGATGTAAGAATACAGGGAACAGGTAAGACACACACAATGCTGAAGATACACTATCAGAAGTTTGCTGATAAATGTTTGACATTTATAACATTTGCTGATTTCTGTAATATAATACTCCCATCATGGCTGATTTCAAGCTACCATCATGTCGAAGACTTGCTCAAAAAATTCCTGAAAATGTGAACAATTAGCCCTTGTGAGCCAGGAAAAGCTAGTTCCAGCACACTACTCTTATGGTGGATGAGTCTCTATCAGGCTAAACTTATCAAACAGTTTATTGAACTTTTTTAAAAATAAAATTATCAATTATTTTTAATGAATATTTTAAAAAAGATTTTAATCACTCATAAAGTAATTACTGAGTACCTTCTATGTACCAGAGCTTGTGCTGGCCATTGCTCAAGGTTCTTTGAGTCCAATGGAGCATTTATGACAGAAGGTCATGGGTTATATTGTATATAGGGAATTAACAATCCCTGAATTGTTTTAAATTATGGATGGCTAATAATTCAACTAGAAAATTCTTGTACTTAACCTACTTTGACATTAAATATATACAGATTCGTTTCAACTCCTTCCTCTGAAAATAAAATCTAATTCCACTTTCTGTGTATCTGCCCTGGTATTAGTACTTGCTTGACCTAACTTAGGGCCTGGTATGGCATAAATATTTAATAAATCACTGGTGAATATGTCAAGTTTTTTTAATCTTTTAAAATTTGGGTCCCTTATGCAACTGGTTTCCAAATAGCATGCCACTGTTCATAAAATTATTTTCTGTATTTGGATACATGCATTTTTTTTTCATGGAAAGAAGCAATAATTTTCATTACATCTTCATATTAGAGTAAATGAAAAATAAAGTTTTCTCGTTATCTCCTCCTCTCTCCCCCATAGCATAAAAGCTGTAAGTAGTGTTCCATTTTCTAAACTCTCGAAGTGTTGTATTTGTGATTTTATTGCAACCTCACTGTTTTAGAGTTGTGTAGTCATGCCTTTTTCTCTCCAGGGTCCCCTTACTTCCTGGAGAGCAGTTTCCATGTCATATGGTCTCTGGGATCTCAGTCCTCAGCACTTATTAGTGAGCCCAATGCATGGTGTGTGCTAAATATCTTTGTCAAATTTATTTAAAGTTACAAGTTTTACAACATTGCAATTTATAACCAACAAGCAATAAAATATATAATGAGTAAATATGGTTCTGTCTAGTAGACATGCATTCTTCCCTCAGAATTTCCACTGCTTCAGATTATATTAATGTTGGTGGTGGTGTTTACATTCTGCTTGAAGCATTTCTAACTATAACATATCCAAGATATAACCTACTATCAAGTTAATATAAAGTTGTGAAGATAAGTTGTTTAAGGAAATTGCATAAGTGAAACTTACTGAGATCAAGCTGAAAATTATGACAAAGTGATAAGTGGACTTATTTGTATAAATATGGGGCAGGAATTTAGTGATGGTTTGTTACAGTGGAGACCCTACCCAACTTGAATATTAAGACCTCAAAATTCACCTAGGGAAATATGCATTGCCCAGTCCTCATATATGATGCAAGAGAGGAAAGTTGCAACTTGAGCCTTGATTTTATACTCACAATACAAAGATGAATAAAAAATACACACAAAATCAAACAAAATTGAATAAAGAAATCATGGCAGCTTAAGGACAAGAATTAAGTTCAATATATACATGATCAGATTTCTAAAAATAATTTTTCTCAGAGATAAAAACAAGCAAGGGGCGGTGTCAAGATGGCAGTGTGGGAAGACACAGAGTTAGCGTCTCCCCACAACGAGGGCGCCTGCCAGCTGCTGGTGGGGGATCCTGATGCCCAAGGAGATGGGAGGAACCCCCAAATGAACTGGTAGGATGTGGGGGGACAGAGTGGGGAGGAGAAGTGGAGGCCAGACAGGATCAGTACCCCTGAGGCCAGGGAGATCAGGAGAAGCAGGCAGGAGGGGCCCTTTGGGAGGAGTGGGAGAGAAGCGGAGGGCATTTGCTCAGGCCCAGGGAGCCTGCTGAGCTCCCAGGCCGGTCCCCTGCCCTCCAAGGCCTCCACTCCCCCCGGACGCATTGGTCTTGGAGTCATAAGAAGGAGGCTGAGGGGAAAACAGGAGAGGCAGGTGGGAGGGGCCCTCCAGGACCAGAGGAGCAGGAGAGAAGAGGAGGGTGTTTGCCCTGCCCACTCGAGCCCAGGAAGCCTGCTGGGCTCCTGGGTGAGGTCCCCCGCCCTCTGAGACCAGGGGTGGGGGGCACGCCTGTGCCCCTTCTGTTCCATTAAGCCCAAGCCCCACAGCCCCCAGGGCTTTTTCCAGCCCTGTGGGTCCTGAGCATAGGCCCCGCCCACTGCCCAAACCATGCCCTTGCTTAGGCCCTGCCCTCCACAGCCAAGGACTTGTCTCCTTGTTTTTTTCCTTTTTTTTTTTTTTTCTTTTCCCTCCTCCTCTTTTTTACTATTGTGGTACTGTTGTACCTTCAGGTTGTTGATTCATCTATATTTTTACATTTATATTCTAACATATCTGTTAGTTTCCTAGTCTAATTTTATTTTTTATTTTGTAACTATTCTCTCTCTTTTTTTTTTTTTGCCACCCTACACGGCTTGTGGGATCTTGGTTCATGAGCCAGGGGTCGGGCTGAAGCTCCTGCAGTGGGAGCTCCAAGTCCAAACCACTGGACTAACAGAGAACCTTAGACCCCAGAGAATATTCATCAGAGTGAGGTCTCACAGAGGTCCTCATCTCAGCACTAAGACCCAGCTCTACCCAACAGCCTACAAACTCCAGTGTTGGTAGCCTCAGGCCAAACAACCAGTAAGACAGGAATACAATCCCACTTATAAAAAAAAAAAGAGACAGCAAAAAAATATGTCACAGATGAAAGAGCAAGGTAAAAACCTACAAGACCAAATAAATGAAGACGAAATAGACAATCTACCTGAAAAAGAATTCAGAGTAATAAGCGCAAAGATGATCCAGAATCTCGGAAATAGAATGGAGGCGTGGATTCAGAAAATACAAGAAATGTTTAACAAAGATCTAGAAGAACTAAAGAACAAACAAACAGATGTGAACAACACAATAACTGAAATGAAAAATACACTAGCAGGAATCAATAACAGAATAACTGAGGCAGAAGAACAAATAAGTGAGCTGGAAGACAGAATGGTGGAAATAACTGCTGAGGAGCAGAATAAAGAAAAAAGAATGAAAAAAATTGAAGACAATCTCAGAGACCTCTGGGACAATACTAGACACACCAACATTTGAACTATAGGGGTCCCAGAAGAAGAGAAAAAGAAAGGGTCTGAGGAAATATTTGAAGCGAGTATAGTTGAAAAGTTTCCTAACATGGGAAAGGAAATAGTCACCCAATTCCAGGAAGCACAGAGTCCCATACAGGATAAACCCTAGGAAAAACACACCAAGACACTTATTAATCAAACTAACAAATATTAAGTTTAAAAAATATATATTAAAAGCAGCAAGGGAAAAGCAAAAAGTAATACACAAAGGAATCCCCATAAAGTTATCAGCTGATTTTTCAGCAGAAACTCTGCAGGCCAGAGGGGAGTGGCAGGATATACTTAAAGTAATGAAAGAGAAAAGCCTACAACCAAGATTACTCTACCCAGCACGTATCTTATTCAGATTCAACAGAGAAATCAAAAGCTTTTCAGACAAGCAAAAGCTAATAGAATTCAGCACCACCAAACCAGCTTTACAACAAATGCTAAAGGAACTTCTCTAGGCAGGAAACACAAGTGAAGAAAAAGACCCACAAAAAGAAACCCAAATCAATTAAGAAAATGTAATAGGAACATACATATCAATAATCATCTTGCATGTAAATGGATTAAATGCCCCAACCAAAAGACACAGATTGGCTGAATGGATACAAAAAGAAGAGCCATATATATGCGGTCTACAAGAGACCCACTTCAGACCTAGGGACACATACACACTGAAAGTGAAGGGATGGAAAAAGATATTCCATGCAAATGGAAATCAAAAGAAAGCTGGAGTAGCAATACTCATATCAGATAAAATAGACTTTAAAATAAAGACTCTTACAAGAGATAAGGAGGGACACTACATAATGATCAAAGTATGAATCCAAGAAGAAGATATAACAATTATAAATGTTTATGCACCCAACGTAGGAGCACCTCAATACATAAGGCAAATGCTAACAACCATGAAAGGAGAAGTTGACAGTAACAAAATAATAGTAGGGGACTTTAACACTCCACTTACACCAATGGACAGATCATCCAAACAGAAAATAAATAAGGAAACAAGCTTTAAATGACACAGTAGACCAGATAGATTTAATTGATATTTATAGAACATTCCTCCCCAAAGTGGCAGAATACACTTTCTTCTCAAGTGCACACAGAATATTCTCCAGAATAGATCACATTTTGGGTCACAAATCAAGCCTCGGAAGATTTAAGAAAACTGAAATCGTATCAGGCATCTTTTCTGACCTCAACGCTATGAGACTGGAAACCAGTTACAGGAAAAAAACTATAAAACACACAGATACATGGAAGCTAAACAGTGTGCTACTAAATAACCAAGAGATCACTGAAGAAATCAAAGAAGAAATTAAAAAAAAATACATAGAAAAAATGACAACGAAAACACGATGACCCAAAACCTATGGGATGCAGAAAAAGCAGTTCTAAGAGGGAAGTTTATAGCAATTCAGTCTCACCTCAAGAAACAAGAAAAATAAACAAATAATCAAACCCTGCACTTAAAACAATTAGAGAAAGAAGAACAAGGAAAACCCAAAGTCAATAGAAGGAAAGAAATCATAAAGATCAGAGCAGAAATAAATGAAATAGAAATGAAGGAAATGATAGCAAAGATCAATAAAACTAAAAGCTGGTTCTTTGAGAAGATAAACAAAATTGATAAGCCCTTAGACTCATCAAGAAAAAAAGGGAGAGGATGCAAATCAATAAAATTAGAAATGAAAAAGGAGAAATCACAACTGACACTGCAGAAATACAAAAGATTATGAGACTGCTACAGACAACTATATGCCAATAAAATGGACAACCACAAAGAAATAGACAAACTCTTGGAAAGGTGCAAATTTTCCAAGACCGAACCAGGAAGAATTAGAAGATATAAACAGACCTATCACAAGTAATGAAATTGAAACAGTAATTAAAAATCTTCCAACAAACAAAAGTCCAGGACCAGATGGCTTCACAGGTGAATTCTATCAAACATTTAGAGAAGAGCTAATACCAGTCCTTCTCAAACTTTTCCAGAGAATTGCAGAGGGAGGAACACTCCCAAATTCATTCTATGAAGCCACCATCACCCTGATGCCAAAGTGAGAAAAAGATATCACACACACACAAAAAATTATAGACCAATATCACTAATGAACATAGATGCATAAATCCTGAACAAAATGCTAGCAAACAGAATTCAACAAGACATTAAAAGGATCATACACCATGATCAAGTGGGATTCATCCCAGGAATGCAAGGATTCTTCTGTATATGCAAATCAGTTATTGTGATACATCACGTTTACAAATTAAGGAATAAAAACATATGATCATCTCAATAGAAGCAGAAAAAGCTTTTGACAAAATTCAACACCCATTTATGATAAAAGCTCTCCAGAAAGTGGGCATAGAGGGAACCTACCTCAACATAATAAAGGCCTTATATGACAAACCCACAGCAAGCATCATTCTCAATGGTGAAAAACTGAAATCGTTTCCACTAAGATCAGGAACAAGACAAGGATATCCAATCTCGCCACTCTTGTTTACCATAGTTTTGGAAGTCCTAGCCATGGCAATCAGAGAAGAAAAGGAATACAAATTGGAAAAGAAATAAAACTGTCATTGTTTGCAGATGACATGTTACTATACATAGCAAATCCTAAAGATGCCACCAGAAAACTACTAGAACTGATCAATTAATTTGGTAAAGTAGTAGGATACAAAAGTAATGCACAGAAATCTCTGGCATTCCTATACACCAAAAACAAAAAATCAGAAAGAGAAATTAAGGAAACAATCCCATTTACCATTGCAACAAAAAGAATAAAATACCTAGGAATAAACCTGCCTAAGGAGGCAACAGACTTATACTCAGAAAACTATAAAACACTGATGAAAGAAATCAAAGATAACATAAACAGATGTAGAAATATACCATGTTTTTGGATTGGAAGAATCAATGTTGTGAAAATGACTATACAACCCAAAGCAATCTACAGATTCAATGCAGTCCTTATCAAACTACTAATGGCATTCTTCACAGAATTAGAACAAAAAATTTTGCAATTCAGATGGAAACACAAAAGACCCCGAATAGCCAAAGCAGTCTTGAGAAAGAAAAACGGAGTTGGAGGAATCAGGCTCCCCAACTTCGAACTATACCACCAAGCTACTGTAATCAAGACAGTATGGTACTGGCACAAAAACAAAAATACAGATCAATGGTACAGGATAGAATACCCAGAGATAAACCCATGCACATATGGTCACCTAATTTACGACAAAGGAGGCAAGGACATACAATGGAGAAAAGATGGCCTCTTCAGTAAGTGGTGCTGGGAAAACTGGACAGCTACATATAAAAGAATGGTACACAAAAATAAACTCCAAATGGATTAAAGACCTAAATGTAAGACCAGACCCTAAAAAACTCTTAGAGGAAAACATAGGAAAAACACTCTTTGACATAAACCACAGCAAGATCTTTTTTTACCCACCTCCTAGAGTAACGGAAATAAAAACAAAAATAAACAAATGGGACTTAAGTAAATTTAAAAGCTTTTGCACAGCAAAGGAAACCATAAACAAGACAAAAAGACAACCCTCAGAATGGGAGAAAATATTTGCAGATGGAACAACAAAGGATTAATCTCCAAAATATACAAACAGCTCATGGAGCTCAATATAAAAAAAAACAATCCAATTAAAAAATGTGTGGAAGACCTAAATAGACATTTCACCAAGGAAGACATACAGATGGGCAAGAGGCACATGAAAAGAGGCTCAACACCACTAATTATTAGAGAAATTCAAATCAAAACTACA
The DNA here is from genome assembly GCF_951394435.1 of Stenella coeruleoalba. Lineage (NCBI taxonomy): Eukaryota > Metazoa > Chordata > Mammalia > Artiodactyla > Delphinidae > Stenella > Stenella coeruleoalba. The sequence continues at coordinate 38,605,420 of NC_137151.1, read as the reverse complement.
GTGAGGTATCACCTCATGCCAGTCGGAATGGCCATTATCAAAAAATCTAGAAACAATAAATGCTGGAAAGGAAGAGGTGAAAAGGGAACCCTCCTAAACTGTTGGTGGTAATGTAAATTGATACAACCACTGTGGACAACAGTATGGAGGTTCCTTAAAAAACTAAAAATAGAACTAATCTTATGACACAGCAATCCCACTACTAGGCATATAATACCCTGAGAAAACCATAATTCAAAAAGAGACATGTACCACAATGTTCATTGCAGCACTATTTACAATAGCCAGGACATGGAAGCAACCTAAGTGTCCACTGACAGATGAATAGATAAAGAAGATGTGGCACATATATACAATTGAATATTACTCAGCCATAAAAGGAAATGAAATTGAGTTATTTATAGTGAGGTGGTTGGACTTAGAGTCTGTCATACGGAATGGAGTAAGTCAGAAAGAGAAAAACAAATACCGTATGCTAACGCATATGTATGGAATCTAAAAAAAAAAATGGTACTGATGAACCTAGTTGCAGGGCAGGAATAAAGATGTATACATAGAGAATGGTCTTGAGTACACGGGGTGGGAGGGGGAAGCTGGGGCGAAGTGAGAGTAGCATCTAGCATCGACATATATACACTTTCGAATGTAAACTAGTTAGCCTGTGGGAAGCAGCAGCATAGCACAGGGAGATCAGCTTGGTGCTTTGCGATGACCTTGAGGAATGGTGTGATAGGGAGAGTGAGAGGGAGGCTCAAGAGGGAGGGCATATTGCAGACGTATGTATGCATATGGCTGATTCACTTTGGTGTACAACAGAGGCTAACACAGTATTGTAAAGCAGTTATACTCCAATAAAGATTATTTAAAAAAAAAAAGTAAGAAAAGACTCAGGGAGATAAGATTGACTGATATGGCCAGATTGACTTCAACAAAAGAATACAGGTCACCGGCAAGAGGCAAAAGCTGGTCTTCAGTCTTTCTGGGGCTCCATAAACAACCTCTGCTAATGTTACTGAACTTTTGATTATAGATAACCTCACCCAGTAAGGTGCCTTCATGTTATAAATCAAGATGTTATTTAAGGACTTTCTTCTCATATTGGTCATTTTCATATAGCTCTTCCAACCTAAGCCAAAGAGAAGAGTTAATTAATATCTATATATCGTATATGGCATTCTCCCTGAAGAGGTGATGATGAAAGAGGGGGTTATAAAAGAACACCTCATCTTACAGTGCTGTGCTTATTTTGTGAAAGGTTAGAGCCACATTTAGATCCTTAAGCCCTAGATTTCAATTTTAATTTAAGCATTCTTTCCTGGTGACCTTTCCCTTTTACTGCAAAAAGACAGTGTTCAGTTTGACACTTTTGTTCTTCAAAATCTACCCGCTACCTTGATTTTTAAGTAAGAATTGAGAGAGCCTATCAGAGTCTGTCGTAAGGCAGGCATTTTTTCTTTTCTCCAGGGCTTTTGAATTGTCTTTATTGGAGCAGGCATTATTTGGCATAAAGCAAGCAAGTCCTAAGAGCAGTCTTTAACGGAGTTGGGTTGTTAATAAAAAGAAAACAGGGGAACACCACCTTGTCAGTGATGTGGTATGTACTGTCTCTCAGTCCCTACTCATTTTGTAGCCTGTCAGGTATCATGCACTTGTTAAGCATATGGGCTGATAAAAATATATGTTAATTTTAATTAACACAACATTCAGTACTCTATGAGTTATAGGTGGGTGACAAATCATTCAGTAATACTTATAGTATACTTACTAAATTTATTTTTTCTGAGCCATTAGAAAATTGCAGCAATTCACTGATTTACACCATTAGTTTTAAGGTGGGTTGATTAGAAAATATGAGCCTTTCAATGCAACTGCTATTTGAATACCTAGTTAAATGTCTAATAATGGCAATTACATGTCATAGTTTGGGTTATTATAATCTGTTTTGCAAATGCCCTCTGCACAAAAATATCATGAAATTTTTAAGAACTTTGTAAGTTTTTACAACATTAACAGTTATTTATTGAGTACAAACATGAGCCAAGACAATACTAATCAAAAGAGACACACAATAAACATGATAGGTGTGGTAGCTGCTTTCAAGGAGACAGTGTAACAAAGGCCATGTGCCTCTGATGCCAAAATAATCTAGCTGAAAATGGAAAAAGAAATAATCACCCAGAAGTTTGTTCATCTGAACCAATCATGTTTCCATTTGACTGAGTTTTGTTTAGTTTAGGAGAAGGCTATTTGTCCAAAACTATTCTGTTCAGTGGAAAATATTTTCTTTTACAGCCACAAAAAAAACCTACCAAGCATTTTCCCTATAGTAATGATTGTCTAGTACTCAGTAAACATTCTTTCCCTTTCCCTTTCTCTTTCTTCTCTCTCCTCCTCTCCTTTTCCTCCCTCCCTTTAACAAATAGCCAATTAGCACCGAATTTGTTCCAGGCATTATGTGAAATACCTGGGATTTAAAGTATGGTACCTGGCCTTATGGAACTACTATCAAGTTGAGATGGCATAGGGAGACCTCTTTGAAAAAAACAGTGTACTTGCTTGCTTAAAATAATTACTTATATTAAACCTCATTGTAAGGACTTGAAATGGAACAATAGGGAAGTGATGAATTCTGCATGTGGAATCGGGGAAGCCTCTATAAAGGTTTCTTCACTAAGGTGTTCTGAGAGACATACGGGAATGTTCTACTCACCAGGCTTACAACAAACTGGGTCTTGACTGAGGCTTTATCTCTGCTTACCTCCTCACTCTCCTACATGCACACAAACCCGACCACCCCTTTCCCCTTCAGCAGTTTAACTACAGCCCGTGTTTAAAGGTTCAGTCCAAGTTTTATTAAGACTTCCTTGAAGCCCATAGAAAATGGTGCCGCCTTCTTTGTGGTTTCCTCTTAGATTAGTCAATAACACCTCACACTAGTTTTCTCATCGTTTGTCTGCCCAACTAGACAAGAAACTGAATAGATGGTATAGCCCTGTGGAATCTCTTGGTTCTCCCAACAGGAAATTTAGTAGTTGATAACTATGAACAACTAGTTTGATTCTTTTCCCTGAGAGTTTGACAACTAATCATCTCTATTCTTTATTTCCCTGACCCTAATCCTTACATGACATGTATATAGTCTGTTATAGTCTGTAAGTAATAAGATTTCTAACCAATTAAAGAGTGCTATGTGTCTTCTTTTGCACGAGAAGATATATCAAGAGAAAGGATTGGAACATACTGATTGTCATATCGCAAACCAAAAGTATGGTCTTGGTCTTTGTAACTTAAATGCCTTGAAAACATTTTAGTGGAATTCATCCTCAGTGGTAATGGAGCTTGTTCTGGATTTAATAGGATTCTTTGAGTGTAAAGTGTTAGAGAATGGCCTCAAAGAAAGATGATTCGTACACAGAAAATATTGTTTGTACATAGTCATTAGACATCCCAGGTACATACTGACTTGCCAGAGGAAACTGAAAATGTCACTGTTTTGATGTATTTTTTATTTTTTGTTTGGGCTTTTAATCGTTCCCTTTCTGAAGTACAAGGAAGAAAAATTGTGAGAGATTTTTAAAAAGATGAAAAATTTGACTTCAGGTCTCTTTCTTTCCTAAAGTTGCAAGTTTTTTAGTGATCCTATTTTAAAGTAGATGCACATTTATTCTGCTAAGGAAAACCACGGCATACTTTGATAGTATGTCCTTCCTGCAGCTATTCGCTTCCTTAAGGAGAAAGTATAAAAGGTTTTTCAGACTTGAAAGATTTGGATTTAGGGGGTCAGTTTATTATAGTGCCTTTATCTCCCCCTTCCTTCTGCCTGCACTGAGCATAAAGACATTTCTTTAGAAGTTTAGGAGGAAATGACCTTTCCCCTGGGTTGTTCTTGAGCTAACAGCTGCACACTTCAGATTTTCAAGATAACACATGCAGCAACACATGTGAGGAAAGAGGTCCTGCCCTCACTTAAAAGTTCAGAGGCTGTGGTAGAAAAATGTGCCCGTATCAAGTGGCTTCTGAAGATGCTGGACCTGTACTGAGCTCACCAGGTTAAAGGTTGGCAAATATTAGGAGGTTAGGGTGAAAAGACTCAATAAAGACCTTCCATAAAAGTTGGCCAAAAGAGAGATGATCTAAACAAGGTCAAAGAACAGAAGAGTTGATCAGCAGGAAACACACACAGTGGTCACAAATCAAAGTAGAGAGAGGAATTGCTGAATGAGATGTCAGCTGATATTTTTGCTCCTCAAGGTATTAAAATTGTAGGTATATAGTGGAAATAAAATATTTTTTACAGTGACATAATAATTATCTACATGAGTTCAAATTGTGTATGATTCAGGACAGTTTTGCTCTAGGAAAAGTCATCAGGGACTTGGGATTTCAGGCTGCCTTATAAGTGAGGCTCACTCATCATTACTTTTCTCTCCCTACTTAGACAATATAACCTCTGAAATGTAGAAGATGAATCTAACATATCAAACTTCACTGTGTCATTTAATAACAACCTTTCAGTTTAATAAGAGTTGTTCAATTTTCACAGCCTTCCGGGGCACACAGATTACTTTACCATATTGCTATGAATTATAATAAAACAAACATTTTTAATCTTCCTCCCACATTAGAGAAATTAAGCATTGAAGAGCATTGAGGGAGTCCCAAAATTGTTCTTCAGATAGCCTCTAGAATAATCTCTCTAAAAATACAGATTTCGTCTTATTATTAATAGTATTTTCCATCTTCCTTTTCCTTATAATAATTAAGAGAAGTGATATATGTGAAAGCTCCAGTAAAATGCAATGAACAAAGCAGTTTCAATAAATACCGATTCTTTTCGCTTCCTTCTCCCTGTCTTGAATGACAATATGCAGCCTAGATCAAATGTAAATCCTACTCACCACGTTAGCCAGAAATGAAGCATAAAATATAAGCAGATTTCTTTTAAATGCACACCTGAAGGAGTCAAAAACAGAATGATAAGTGTGAAATGGTACTGGGACTTTAATGAAGTGGCAGTAAGGATTTTTTAATTGGGAAAAAATATATATGAATTGGGGTTTAATGGTCACCAAGTGACAGGCAATGAGGGTTTTGGTTTAGAAAAGCCAGGAAGCAGGACTCCTGCTTAAAACATTGGTCCTAGCAAAAGACCACATCCTCAGAGTAAAAGTGGTCTAAAAATAAAAACAAATCTCTATATCCATACAAGAAACATTGTATAAAACATTGGTCCTAGCAAAAGACCACATCCTCAGAGTAAAAGTGGTCTAAAAATAAAAACAAATCTCTATATCCATACAAGAAAACCACTTGTGTCAAAGGAAGCTTGACTCTCTTGTCCTGACTCTCAACTGAAAAAATAAATCTCTCTTGAGAAACTAAAAATTAACAAAATATTATTTAGAAATTCAATAGAGAATGAAACAGTATAATAAACACAGTGGAAGAAATAAATGGAAAAGCTAAAGATAAATTTGAGTAGATTATCCAGAATCCAGCACAGAGAGATAAAGCAAGGATACCCACTCTCACCATTCTTTCTCAACATAATATTGGAAGTCCTAGCCAGAGCAATTAGGCAAGAAAAAGAAATAAAGTTCATCCAAATTGGAAAAGAAGTAAAACTGCCACTATTTACATTTGACATGATTTTGTATATAGAAAAACCTAAAGACTCCACCAAAAAACTATTCGAAATAATAAATGAATACAGTAAAATTGCAGGGCACACAATCAATATAAGGCATGGTATTGGCAAAGAAATAAATACATAGTTTCAGAGTCTGAAACTGACCTTTTTATTTGTGGAAACTTGGTATAAGACAGAGTTAGCACAGCAAATCAGTAGATAAAGTGTGAACCATTCAACAAATGGTTCTTGTAAAATTGAATTTCCACATGGAAAAGATTGGATTCATATCTCATTTCACATACTTAAACAAGATGCAAAAAAGGCCAAACCATAAACAAAATGATTGATAAATATGCCTAAATACAATTTTTTTGGAAGAGGGGGAAACTTCAGAAGCAAGCTGGAGATTTGGTAAAGTTCTATTTGTGCAACATACGTATCTGATGAAATACTAGTCTTCAGCCTAGAAATCAATATAAACAAGAGAGAGAAAAAAAGAAAAGAAATATGAGTAAATAATACTAATAGGCATTTCTCAGAAGAGAAATTTCAAATGGTCAATAATCATATGAAAAGACGTTCAATCTCATTAGCAATCAGAAAAATGCAATTTTAAACCAAAATGAGATAGAATTTGCCACCATTCAGCTTGACAGCATTCTAAGCACAAAACACCAAATGGTTATGAAGTTGTAAAGCAGTTGGCAACTCATACACTACACAAGGGAGTGTAAATTGGTAAAATTACCTTTCAGAAAACACTTTTTCAGTATCTAGTAGAGATAAAGGGCCGTATCCTCTATATTGCAGTACTTCCTCTTTATGTATCTATCCTAGATAAATTATTACTAGGAAATTAAGGAGAAATATACAAGAAAGTTTACTTAAGCTTTATATTTAATAGCCAAAAAAGAAGTGGGAGAGGGTACAAAACAACCTACATCACAGGAGAATGGATACATAATTTGAGGTATATTTATAGATTGGAGGGGTTAAAAAGAGAAAATAAAAATAAAATATGTATGGACATGGATAAATCAATATATCTAAATCAAAAATCAAATAACATTGACCAAAAAAGGGAGAGGGTTGTTATATGATGAGGTATACAGTATAATACAAATACATTTCAGAATCACAAAATAATTCTATATATCATTTATGCATAAATGAAATTGCATGGGAATAAAGGCTAGGAACTTCAGAATGATGGTATTCATGGACAGGAGCAGAGGGCAGGGGAAAAGTTAGGAAGTTTCAACTCTTTTAAACCATTTATTTATTTCTCCTAAAGGATTTCAAGTAAACATGTCAAAGTACTACATATATGTGTATGTGTGTGACAAGTGCATGCTATGGGGCCTTTGAGTATCAATTATATTTATTCCTAGCTTTTTATGTTGAAATATTTCAATTTTGAAATTTAGTAACAACAGCAACAGCGATAATAAAGGTAAGGGTGGTGCTGCATTCCTGGAATTTCTAATATCTTAAACCTTAAGATTGAAAGTATCAGTTTTGATGTTCAATAAAAAGGCAACAAAATTCTGAATTCTTCTAAAACAATGGAAATTTTATGGGTAGCTGTTTACAAGTTATAAAAAGCCATGATATTCATATGAATATCATTCCAGAGTTATAAGACATATCAAATCTTTCATGTCAGTTGAACTAAATATATTTTAAATTTAAAGACTTTATAGTAATAGTGACTTCATTAGAGAAAGACAATTTGTCCACCCATCTTTATTATTAGGATGTTAGCTAGATTATCTGTAATTATGCCAAATGAATAGGGTCTCTAGACTCTTGAAAAAGATAATTTAATCAATGAAAGAAATTTTATAATTAGAGACAGATAACATAGGGGAAAAGGGTATGTATTATGTTTGTGTTCAAATTCCAGTTTTGCTACTCAGCCATGTGATATTATAAAGCTTGATTAACTTCTCTAGGTTTCCATAATCTCATTAATAAAATAGAAATATCTATTTCAGTTTTTATAAAGGTAAATGACATAATATATACAATTTACAGTTAAGTTACTGTTGTTTATAGGCATTTAATAAGTGGCAGCCTTTTTTCATTTATTATTTTATTTACTTATTCATCCTTCTTCTTATGTGGAAATATTACACATAAACCTTATCAAAGGCAGCTGGGAGTCTTTCAAATTGGGAAAAGTACATAAAGAGCTAAAACTGATTTTTGAAAGTTGATGGCTAAGGGGACAATTAATTTGAGAATAAAATAAAAGATTATTGAAAGAATTTACTGCTTCAGCCTGAGTAGCAGAACAGTATTAATGATGAACTTAACAACTGTAGTATTGTAGCTGAATATAAGTTGAAACAGTCTTGTCAGTCACAAGTTGTAAACAAAGCCAGAGACATTTCATAAGTGAGAAAAAGATAATAGGTTAATGTTTGGAGAAAAAAGGTGGTAAAAAGTTTAAGGTGATGAAAGAGTAGATAGCTGTTTTATTTCTTCTAACACTTGCTTGCTTTAGCTAGTGCTTTTTATATTTTAAGCATGGTTTAAAAATTTAAATCATATATATGTTGTTGTCTATTTAAACAGTTTATTTCATTTTTAAAGGAGAGGAGTGTGTGTAATTATTAGGTGCATTATCTGTTTTTAAAATCCATGCCTGAAATAATTCTAACTGCTGAGCCTGTAGTACTATAATCAAAAACATCAATCAGAAGCAACTACCACTCAAAAGAAAAGACAGATGGAGCTCAATTTCTCTATGACTTGCCCTGGAGCATCAACCCTTTTTAAAGTAATAACAACAAACAACAAAAAAGATCATTAAGGAGAAAGAATTATCAAAGGAAACTTGCTATAAAGTGGTATCTTCTAGAAAGTGGCCTTAGGGTGTAGGTCCTAAGAAATGTATTACTAAGAAATCACTGAAAAAGATTACAAAGTTTTGTTTTGTTTTTCAAAGTCTTCCTCATTTACACAATCACAGAGGCTGAGAGGAACCTTAGTCCAAAGGTAACATAGTCCATATTCCTGAATCCTGGAAAGACCAGGCTAAACCACATGAGCTTGAGAGTTCTAACAGACTCCTGAGGCAGTCCTTTCCTTTGCTAAAAAACCATGGCTGGGAGAAAGTTATTTATAAATTTAAAGGTCCTCTTGGGATTATCTTCCTCCCCTTCAAATGGGCCTTCCCTATATAACATACAACTTTATTTCCCGCTGCCACTATCCCTCCAAAGATGTACTTCTATGATCAACATAGGCACATAAGCCAAAGTTGAAAAGCAAGTTCAGAGACTATAAAAACAACGATGTCTTCTTTAGTATCCCAGCCACTAAACACACAAAGCTTGTCTTACCTCCAGGTTTTCAAGCATGTCAGTTCTCTTATAGAATCTCCTCCTTTGTCATTGTAGTCTGGACAAATTTTTCTCAGAATTCTAGATTCTGGTCAAGACTCAAGTTTATTATCAAGCTTGCGTGACAAATTTTTATACTTTTCTGTAATTTTCCTTTCCTTCAATTGAGGCATTGTTTGAAATACAAACATACATACACACCACTTTAGAAACATATAATTACAGATCTTTCTTGATTTATGATGAGATTACTTCCCAATAAACCCACCATTAACTTGAAAATATCTTAAGTTGAAAATGCGTTTGGGACTTCCCTGGTGGTGCAGTGGTTAAGAATCTGCCTGCCAGTGCAGGGGACACAGGTTTGATCCCTGGTCCAGGAAGATCCCACATGCCACAGAGCAACTAAGCCCATGCACCACAACTACTGAGCATGCGCTCTAGAGACCGTGAGCCACAGCTGCTGAGCCCTCGTGCCACAACTACTGAAGCCTGTGTGCCTAGAGCCCATGCTCCACAACAAGAGAAGCCACTGCAATGAGAAGCCCAAACACTGCAACGAAGAGTAGCCCCCACTGGCCGCATCTAGAGAAAGGCTGCATGCAGCAACGAAGACCCAATGCAACCAAAAATAAATAAATAAAATAAATAAATTTATTTAAAAAAGAATATGCGTTTGATACACCTAACCTATCGAACAATATAGCTTAGCCAAGCCTTACTTAAATGTGCTCAAAACACTTACATTAGCCTACAGTTGGGCAAAATCATTTAGCATAAAGCCTATTTTATAATAAAATGTTGAATATTCATGCAATTTATTGAATACTGTGCCGAAAGTGAAAAGAGAATTGGTTGTACGTGTATCGGTGTTTCCCTTCGCAGTCATGTGACTGACTGGGAGCTGCTTCCCAGCATCACAAGGGAATATCATACTGCATATTGCTAGCCTGGAAAAAGATCAATATTCAAAGTATGGTTTCTACTGAATGTGCATCACTTTTGTACCATTGGAAAGTCAAAAAATTGTAAGTTGAGCCATCTTAAGTCAGGGATCATCTGTATATAAATGTAGAAGCAACTTTTGTCCAGCTCAAACCCAGAAATGTTGCCTTTTAGCACAGTGAACGTCAGGACATCACTTTCCATTAGACTTTGTGTGTGGGTTGGCTAGAAATATTGTTGGACATTCCCATTCTTTCATCAACAGGGTATAAAAGTATAGCAGACTCAATAGCTGTACTTTTGAGTGCCCTACAATTAGAATAGGAGCAGGTCCCATGTCAACCCACCTATGGAAGTATATTTTCACCTGAAATAGAATAGAAATTTGGTTACCTTGAGTGAATTTTCATGCAAGTTGTTAGTGGAGTACCTGAAAGGGCAGAGAGAGCTGACACTCCTCCAAGCTGAGAGGACAAATTTTATGAATAAATATGTACATGCTTAATGATCAATGCCTACATGTATGAAAGAATTCATTCCGAGACTTGTTTCTTTCCTTTCCTACCTTGTAGTAAAGTTGAAAAAAGGAAATATGTAATCCTCACCCACCTTCAACTATTGGGGGTCACCAAAATCTACCAAACATACTCCAGCAATTGTGAATGACCAAATTTTATGATTCCATTCTTACATTCCCAATCATCAGATGTCACAGGTATTGTTAGCCTAGAACACACAATGTGGCACTTATTACAGAAATACATCTGTCCTCTTCCCTTTTACCATGGTTATCTATCCCTTCTACAAGCTTCCTAGCTCTCACAGACACCTGCTTTATCTGTTTTATTCATTATTTCACTCCTGTTTAGTTTTCTCACCGCCAAATTGAAAGCAAACTGAACTGGTGCGGGTAAAAATATTATAAACTCTAGAGCCACATGGCACTAGATTCAAATTCTAACTACACAGTTTCCTAGCAGTTTGACCTTGGGCAAGTAACTTATTCTGCTTATGTTATGTTCTATGTAAAATGCATACAATTATATCCAATGTACTTGAACTTTCTGAGGACTCAGTGTGATGGGTTGCGCAAAGCGCCTAGCATAATGATTGACAAACGGTACACTCTCTAAAAGTATTGGTCACCTTCCCTTTTTCTTCACATGGTACTAAGCACAAAGTAAGAACTTCATAAATACTTGCTGACATTGATAGATGCAAATGAATTTTTGTTCACTGTGGGTTAAGTACTATTTTCATTTTGGTAAGATGTATTTCATTATTACCTCCAACATTGTATCACTGTTTTCATGTCAAGTGATTGTGGGAGTAAACATAGACCACTGATTATTCAATACCCATTTTTCGAAGAAGGCATTGCTACCAATAAGCTAAGTCATCAAACAACAAGAAGAAACAAATGACCAGCATCTTTTCAACTACTTCACACTTGTAAGAATAATGTGCTTAGCATAATAATCACTGACAGTGGTCTACCCAGTTGACCCTAGAACAGGTGGGGGTTAGGGGCTACAGCCCTCCATGTAGTGGAAAATCCCTGTGTAACTTGTAGTTGGCACTCCCCTCCCTAGCCAAGCTTCCTCAGTGTACATGGTTCCACATCTGTAGATTCAGCCAATAGTGGATCTGAGTCCTGTAGTATTTATCATTGAAAAAAATCCATGTTTAAGTGGTGGCTTGCAGTTCAAACTCATGTTGCTCAAGGGACAACTGTATATTTTTTTTTAAAGGGAATATGCTCCTCTTGCTTGTTTCATTATATTTCTCAGCTAATGTCAAAAATGCAATTAAACTCCAGATATAAAAAAATTAAACAATGACTTTATCTTAATTATGCTAAGAAGAGCAACTAAAAGAAAAAAAAATCATTCACTTAGAATCAGATAGTTTAAATCATCTAATATTTATGAGAAGGCAAAATGTATGTAATTTTTACTTTTACATCAACCTACCTTTCAAGTCCATACATACAAATCAAATGTCAAAAGAGCCAAAAGCATTTAAACAGATAAAGTGTGGTACGTGTCCATTTTCCTTTCTTGCTTAGTGGACCGTAAGTCAATTATAAGCTCTACCTTTTCTGCCTAAAATGACTTCTGTAGCATCTGGGCCAAGATTGGTATCTTCAGAGCTAGGAAAGTCGCTAGCTTTGACTGCTTCATATTCCCTGTCTCATCTTTCTCTGTTCGTCATTCAGGCCCAAATAATGTAATCAGGCAGGAAAATTATAGCTGTGTATCACACCAGGCGTGATGAGCTTGATTGCTGTGATATGCTATTTCTTCTGTTTGTCACTATATCTTTGGAACTGACATCTTGGGGTGAGAATATTTGTGTATGCGTGCAGGCTTGAAATATGTGGCTTTTAAAAAATTTATGTCTAAGCCACTTTAATAATTTTTAATATTTTGTATACATTCAATCCATATCAGAAGTAATTCATTTTAAAATTAGGTTTTTTTCTTAAAAATGTACTGTTAATTTATTGATACCAATTATGGCATGGTACTCAAATTCTCAAACACTGGATACGGATTATGGTCGGGGAATTGACATTTTTTCAATTTTTGCATTTTGGGATACAGATTTTATGACAGTCAACATACTTCAAGAAAATATTGCCATTGATAAGAAAATACTCAGCACACAGCAAGCGCCAAAACAAACTGGCCAAGACCAAATACACAGTTGGTGTGGAAAATGATAGTTTTGTTTTATTGTCAACAGGCTAAGAATATATTCGGGGTGTGTGTGTGTGTGTGTGTGTGTGTGTGTGTGTGTGTGTGTGTGTGTGTGTGTGTGTGTGTGTGTTGGTTTTTAGGCTGTGTATTAGGAATGATGATTATGTTGGTATCCTAAAATTGTAAAGAATTCTCATATCTCTGTCAGCGTGGTCTCTCACACAACTTAAAGTAGACATCAACATATTTAAAGCACAGAAGATGGGAATCTGTCTATCCCAGTATAAAAGAATTCTTAAGTATATTTACCTTGCTATTCTTGACTGGATAAGTGGGTCAAAACTCTGGTTTCAAATCCTAGCTCCTCCCTTATTAGCTGTGTGATATAGCAAGAGCTATATCAGGATACACACTGTGTGTTTGAATAGATACAGATATAGATATAGAAATACATATAGATTTCAAAAATCTCCAAAACTATTGTAAAATGAGTAGGCTACCTGTCAAACTGGTAAGATTATGAATAAAACCTAGGAAGTATTTCCCATAAAACATGAAATCAAGAAAGTAGGTTGCCGATGGAAGACCCAGTATTGGGAAAGCAAAGTATTGGCTACTGGAGTTTGGCAATGTTCTGTATTTGACCTGGGTGTTGTTTGGTGATGACTCAGTGAACTATGCATATTTGTCCACTTCTGTCTTTTTCAAATGTTTCAAAATAAAAAACAAAAGTTTTGAAAGAGTAATGTTGAAAAAAAAAAAGACAGCTGACATTTGTAAAGCACTTAGGACATTGCCTCAGAGCACAACCTCCCAGTGTTATTCCATGGGTTCAAATCCTAGTTCTTTCACTTTCTGGATGTGTGGTTTGGGGCAAGTTACTTTAATTTCTTTTGGCTTTAATTTTCCATCTGTACTAAAAGGATTATCATTGTACCTTCATTACACTTTGAGGTTTAAACGAGTGAATCCATGTAAAGTGATTAGAATAGTTCTGGCACACAGGTATTATTAGATATTAATGTCATCAGCATCTTCATAACCATCAGAGCATCAGAAGTGCAAAGGAAGGAGAACAGTTGGGAAATAAGTTGGACTAAATAGGTGGAAATTTAAAAGTAAGAGCAGGTTAAGTGCTTTGTGCTTTATTCTGTGACAGTGTGGCACTCAATAATAATAATAACACTATTTTTAGATGGTATTATCATAATTTTACAGATGAGAACCTAAAACTTAAAGGAATTCCATGTCTTGCCCCTAATCACACAGCAAGCAAGTGAAGAACAGTCATTCAAACACTTCAGAAAGCTTAATGTGGCAATAGGGTGTCAAATGGATTGGAAGGGAAAGAGTCAGCCAGCAGGAGGGCAAATTAAGAGACTTTCAAATATTCCCTCCAAGTGAATAAAGGCTGTGGTAGTGGGCATAGAAAATTGGGGATTTGAATCAACAGGGTTTGCAAAGAGATCTACTGTGGCATCAAGAGAATAATCAAAGAGGAGTCCATGCTATTTAGGGCTGGGAGCCTGGAAAAAATGGCGGCGCCATCAACAAAAATAGGGATCACAGGAGGAGTAGCGTTTGCACTGGGAGATGAAAAATCTAATTTAGACAAAGTATAATCATGGGGTCCGTTAGCACACTCATAATCGTAATGAGAAACGTTTATTAAACACTGCATTATGCATGCCTAGGCTTAACAAAGCAAGCTCAGTGGAGCTGCCGGGGCCAGACTCACCGCCAGAGGAAGGAAGGTAAATGCTGCTCCACGGAGCACAGTGGGATGAGTGAGGGAAAATGAGACCAAAAGTTTGACTCGAGCATTTGGTCAGCTCCCTCATGGTGAAGCCCTGGGCAATTTAGAGGCTTTTTGGAATCCATGGGAAACAAAAGGCAAAAGGAAGCTTCTGGCAAGATGGAAAGAAACCCATGACAAATTTTGCCTGTGATGTGTCGTGTCAGAACTCCCTGAGCCTGGGCCAGGTTCTCTGGAGCCTGGGCTCAGTATCGGAGCTGGCTACCAGGCTGCAAGAAGGTTGCTAAAAGGTCTGTCCAGGAACGAAGCTGGAATCTAGCTGAGCTGTGAGGCGAGAGCAGGTGCAAGGCAATGAGGAAGCTAACTCACCTAGGCGAGAGCAGGCGGGCTGGAACCAGAGAGAGAAGGCAAAGCAGCAGCGTGTGGAGACCTTCCACAGCGATGTGGGCTTTCAGACTGCGTCTTTTTTATAAGGAGCCTCAGGACTTGGCTACGACTGATAAGAGAGTTTGTTACAGGAAGTGAGCCTGTTCAGACACGGCAAAAATGGCCAGAGAATTCCAGGGTGGCAAACGGACACACAAATGAAGGTGAGGAGGAAGGAAAAAAAAAAAAAAAGGGACCGTAGCTCACATTGTTCTCGAATTAAGCAGGAACCCCAAAAGACACCTTTCTAAATCTTCTCCAACTTATTTTTACCCTTCTAACTACTTTGTAAATCCCAGCACCACCACCCCTTTTTAAAGAAAGCCTATCTTGAAATCTTATCCTTTATAAATGACACTCTCTTCTACAGAGCTCTTTCTCCAAGATTTGAAAGTTGGCATAGGGCTGTGAAGAGGGATGTTTGAGCTCCCTCTGCCTGTATCAGTGTGCATGTCACAGATAACAGAGGACTGTCTGCTCCCTGGCTGCCAATCTCCCATCTTTCATCTGCCCCAAATTCACAACAATGAGGAAGAAAGGAAAGCAATTTAATTCTCAATGGTACTTCATATAGCTGCCATAAAACATCATTTCTGCTTTATACCAAGTAAGCAGTAATAACATAGGAACACTGAAAATTGTCAGTTGGATGGTAAAAATGGTGGAGGGAAAGTTTTATAGAATAAATCTGGGTAACAAGGAAAAAAAATATATATGTCACAGTGGGTTTTCATCAAGGATTCCAAAAACACCCACTTATCCTCTGCAAAGAGCTTGTTACAGCTCATTTTCTATCTGTGTATGTAACTACATCCCAAGATGAGCATCTGTCAAGCCTGGAAAGCATAACATTTATAATATTGTTTTCATTCTTGACTAAACACGTAAAAAGCACAAAATCTAGTTAGAAGAATGGCATATGTGTGTGCGGATTTTCTCAAAGCCATTGCCACAGGCTCTTGCAAGCCCTCGTATAATTTACAGGCTACTGGTGGGTTTTGCTTTGGGGGTTATGAGAAAAGTAAAATGAATCATTGGCGTTAGTCTTCAGGGGGCTCCAGGAAAGGCATAGGAATGACAGGTGTTACCTAACTCTATGTAATCTTCACATTTTCATTTTTAAGTGTCTCATTATCAGCAGCTGCAGTTTCAGTTTTCCTCAACCTGGAGTACAAAATCCCGAAGCCTGGCTAGATAAGTTCCCGGCTTCCCAGCCAAAGTTCCACTCTGTGGTGGCTTGATTCCGATTTGGATGAGGATGCTGCCGGCTAGGCAATTCACCTTCCATGGCTCTAGTCAGGAACTGTAATGCCATTACCCATCTCTATTCCTTAACCCCATGCCAAGACCCACATCTGGTATGATCTCAGTATTTGGCTTTGAGATAAATGTATTTCTTTTTCTAAGGCAGGTTGTTCATCTTCATGTTGTAATTCTCAAGAAAGATATATCCTAAGACAATCTGTTAATGTAGTTGGAAGCAGATGGGGAGAAGAGAGAAAAAAGAGAACTGGTAGCTTTCAGTAACATGTTCTTGCTCCTTAAAACGTTACTTGAGGTCTTTGTTAGTGACAGTTTTCCCTCTGTAAGTGTTCTTCCCTGGCACCCGACTTGGCCTGACACCCCATCACAGTAGTACAGTGGACATGGATTTGTAGTCCAAAAAACTTGACTTTGGATACCCACGCCTGCACTTACCAGCTTTACGATCTTGAATACATCGTCTCATTTTTCTCCGTCTACTTCTTCATTTGAAAAATGGTGATAAAAATACCTACTTGGAAGGATTTTATGAGGATGAAATGTGTTAATGTATGTGAAGCATCTACGTCAGTGCTGTATTCAATAATCCACCCTTAACACATTATATTTATTGTATTATGGTGGTTATTTAACAATATTTTCTGATGTACTCAGTAATTATTGCCTGAGATCAGAAGTGTTGGAAGCATAGCAAAAAATCAGCTGCAGGAATGATTCTGTAACTCCGCTTGCACTTCTAAAGTGTGGTATTTTCCTCCAGGGGCTCCTCTAGGGCTTCCTGTTGTTTTCCTTTGCCATAACTTAGGGCCATGAGAAGAGGAAATCAGGAGAAAAAAGCATTACTCTCCTGCAGAGAAGCAGCTGAGAATCTCTCTCATCCTATTAGTCTACGTAAACCTGTTTCCCCGATAGCAACACTCATATGCTTTCCTGTGATACACCCGTACCTTCTATATGCCATTATGATTTTATCAAGGTAATTTTAAAAGAGTCCTGTGTATTCCTCAAAGCACTTTTCAGAGCAATACTTTGTGTAAACGGTCAGTTAGGTTATCACTTCTCTTACTTTTTCACTTCATTTTGGGTGTTCTGCTTTTTCCTAGAGCAGTGTTCCTCAGTTTTGGTTACACATTAAATTCATTGGAGGAGAATTTTTAAGTGCCATGCCCGGGTTTGCACCCAGAACTTCGTATATCCCAATCGCTGGAGATGAGGTGCAGCCGTAGGTATATTCTAAAATCTCCCTGGGAGATTCTACTGTGGACACAGGGTACAGAATCACTATTCTGAAGGGAATCACCTATTTTTTCTGGGCTAATAGCTAACCTAGCTGACTTATCACTTTAGGTGAACAACCTATAGCTGGGATGGAGGCTTTATTGGATCCTTAAGGCCATGTGATAGGTGAGTCGTATTTGTTGAGAGCCTGTACACCTCCCTGGACTTATTATTCTCATTGCCTAGATCTCTTAACAATGAAATTTTCCCACTCAGATCTCACCTTCCAAGGGCTTAAGATTTGTTTGTTCTCAGGAATCTGATAAACTAATTCATGCTAATAAGAGAAGGGGGCAATATGCACATTTTAATTGATATTTTCTGAGGATTATACCCATTTTTTGTTGCCAATACAGTCTAATGGTGAGAATTTGGTATAAATAAAAGAGTAAAGATAGCTAAAGCAAGTAGAGTTTATGAGATATTGGAAAGCCTGTAATAATAAACAACTGAGGGCTTCCCTGGTGGCGCAGTGGTTGAGAATCTGCCTGCTAATGCAGGGGACACTGGTTTGAGCCCTGGTC
This sequence comes from Stenella coeruleoalba, assembly GCF_951394435.1. Lineage (NCBI taxonomy): Eukaryota > Metazoa > Chordata > Mammalia > Artiodactyla > Delphinidae > Stenella > Stenella coeruleoalba. The sequence continues at coordinate 38,587,544 of NC_137151.1, read as the reverse complement.
TGGGAGGATCCCACATGCCACGGAGCAACTGGGCTCGTAAGCCACAAGTACTGAGCCTGCGCGTCTGGAGCCTGTGCTCTGCAGCAAGAGAGGCCACGACAGTGAGAGGCCCGCGTACCGCGATGAAGAGTGGCCCCTGCTTGCCGCAACTAGAGAAAGCCCTTGCGCAGAAACGAAGTCCCAACACAGCCAAAAATAAATAAATATATTAATAAACTCCTACCCCCAACATCTTCTTTAAAAAAAATAAAAAATGAACAACTGACTTTGGTACAGTGGGAAAAGCATGGAATTTGAAGATCAGAATTTGAATCTAGTCTTTCATTCAAAAAAATTATTGAATTATAGTCACTGTTGCAAGCTCTGGATACACAGATATGAATAAAACGATTAAGGTTACTACCTCCACGGAAGTAGCTAGACAGAAAAGAATAACAATAACCCTTCTGCTCTGCTCCTGCCCCAAAGCAAAACATTTCATATTGTGATAAATGAAACTAAAAAGTAACTAATGAGACACCAGTAAGTGGACTAGAGAGTGAAAGGAGCAGGGAATGTGGAGGTGGTTAAGAGTGTTCAGGGAAAGGCTATTTGAGGTGATGCTTGGTTGAAACCTAAGTGATGACATGAATCCAGACATGCAAACATCTGGTGGCAGAGATCCCCAAGCAAAAGGAGACTGGTACAGAGACCTCAGGCCAGGAACAAGTGTGAAGTGTTAAAGGTACAGAAAAAGGTCTACTACATCCAAAGGATATGGATAAAGTATGAGTGATAAAGGGTCTCCTCACTATCTTCCTCCAGACAGTCTCAGCCTGATCTCATTTAGGTATCTGCTAAGTGTCACCCCATCAGAGACAGAGACAGGAGGTTTTCCTTGACCATCCTACCTTTAAAAAAGATCAATCACACACACACACATGAACAGGCACAGGCACACAACTCTTCCCCTTTAGTTTTCTCTTCCAACCAATATGCCAGTTCCACGTGAGTAGGTACATTATGGATCCTTAGGGGCATATGCTAGGTAGAATAATAAATATTTTTTAGCAAATGAATGGGTAAAAGAGAAAGGCAGAAGTCACTTTTGGATATGTAGCTCGTGGTAAGGAATTTGGACGTCATCAGAGCGTACTAAGCCAGGTTTTGCTGTGGTCTAAGACATAGTTTTAAAAGGTCACCCCGGTTTCTGTGAAGGGAAATGATATGTAGGGAGATAGGAGTAGAGCTAGAAGTAGAAGTTAAGAGCTTTCTGCTGTCATCTAGGCAAGAATAATGATGTTTCGGGCAGTAGCATTAGCAGATCTGAGTAAAACCAAGTGGATTATTTAGGTATTGGTGAAGTTTGAAATGCCTAGCAGACATGTAGGAGGAGGGGAAGAGTTGTGTAAATAGATGAAGGTAGTGGAGGCTTCAGGGCCGGAAATAGAAATGTGGGCTGTGTTACACTTAGATGGTATTTAACAGTCGTCTGACTAGTGAAATCATCCAGGGAGAGCTTAGATGGAATACTAAAGAATGTCGGGTACCAAGGCCTGGGTACCTCCATCATCTGGAGGTTGGGCAGAGGAGGAAGAGCCAGGCAGCCAGACTGAGAAGTAGTTGTTGAGATAGGAGGAAAATCAGAAGAATCTGGTGTTGTAAGAGTCAAAAAAAAAAAAAAAAAGAACATGATCAGGTGTGTTGAATGATTGATGCTGGAAGGAGAAATAAGATGAGCATAGAGAACTGACCAATGAGTTTGGCAAGATGCTGATCTTCAGGCCATCACAATAAGAGACATTTGAATAGAATCATCTAAACAAAGTTTACTGAATAGAGAATGAGATGGGTATTGGAGTCTATGTGCTTAAGTCCACTTATTAACCGAATAAGCTTGGGAAATATTTTGAGGCTCAATTTCTTCTTCTCTGAACTGGGAGTAGCAATATAGCAGGTGCTCTCCTGACTTCACAGAGTTGTGAAGACTTTGTGAGAACCACATATATGAAAGTTTCTCTCCACCACCTTAAAGCATATGCAAAATATGTACTATTTTTACTATTATTATTTTGTGGAGGATGGATACTGTTATTCAGACCACATGATAAATTGGGACAAACCAAAATGAAACAGTTGGTATACTTGACATTTTATTATTCTTAAAAGAAATCCCTTTTAATCATATTTGAAAGAAAATAGCCAACAGTACAGATGTTAGTTTCTTTCCTTCTTTATATCTATCTTTTAAAGTCGTCATTTGGAACCTAGTGGCAGGGCAGGAATAAAGACGCAGACGTAGAGAACAGACTTGAGGACACGGGGGAAGAGGAAGCTGGGACAAAGTGAGAGAGAGGCATGGACATATATACACTACCAAATGTAAAATAGATAGCTAGTGGGAAGCAGCCATATAGCACAGGGAGATCAGCTCGGTGCTTTGTGACCACTTAGAGGGGTGGGATAGGGAGGGTGGGAGGGAGACGCAAGAGGGAGGGGATATGGGGATATGTGTATGCATATAGCTGATTCACTTTGCTGTGCAGTAGAAACTAACACAACATAGTAAAGCAATTATACTCCAATAAAGATGTAAACAAATTTTAAATAAAAATTAAAAAAAAATTAAAGTCATTGTTTGCCCAAGTCTTCTGAAGCATCTGAGGGCACACTAGTAGGAACCAATAAGTTGAGTTTCATCAGTCTCTAAAACATCAGGTGAGATGGAATGCTTGTAGGTGACAACAGAGGAATAATATGTCATCAGCAATACTGCCCCAACTTCTTGGGTGAGCAGTATGACATGATTACCAGTGAACAGAGTGTTGATTGTGGAAAATGGCCCTTAATGTAGTTCCCAAGGAGGTGGAAGGGATTTTCCAGAGCAGTGGATCTTGGCCTTGGCAGCAAACTGAAATCACTGGGGGAGGTTTAAAAAATACTGATGCCTGGGTCTCAGTCCCAGAGATTCTGATTTAATTGGTCCCTGGTGCAGCCTGGGAATTGGAATTTTTTTAAGTTCCCCAATTGATTCTAATGTGCAGTCAAGGTTGAGAATCACTGGAGTAGAGGCAGAGATTTATATGCACAAAGTAGCCCAAAGAGGACATTCTCCTATCAAGGCAATCCAATAAATCCTCAGGTACAGCCCAGGCTCTTTTTGCCTTGATTTTGTTGCCCTACATTTTGTCATTTCTTTTTTGCAGAGCACTACATTCTGTTGCTCTTTAAAGGCAGTAGTAACTAAAAAAGAATGATTAAAAGAATGATCAATGCACAGTGTTTATAGAAAAAAAGAAAAGAAAAATCCTAAGTTGGCTTTTAATACAACAGTTTCCTTTGCTGGGCAAGTAATAACAGCTCAAGGGAGAATGGACAAAACTCTACACTAATAGCTTTAACTTATTAATTTGAAAGTTATTTCCTTCAATTCCCCATTGGTGATTTTTAAAGCACCTTTTTCATTTACTTTACCAGAGGCTGCTCATATTTAATCTGAGGTTACAGTGATTTCAACATTTAATTCAAAAAGAAGTACATTTAACATTTTTTCTCTAATTATATTCCCTTCAATAAACATGTGAAGATATGTCTAGCACACTAATTTCCACAATAATGGAACAGTTTTCAATTTCAATAGGGTTAAGGTTTTATAGCTAAGTTTTTCTCTGTGTTTGAATATTTAGTTAATATACTGGATCAAAAAACAATGTGTATTCCATTTATATTATATGCATCATTAGACTATTTGGTTTAAAATGTGAGTAGAGAAGACATTGAAAAGTACATGGAGTCTCAAAATTTTGAACTACTTGAGGATGACATAGCTTAAGTTAGTAAACTGTCTAAGTTATAGCTTGTTTTAAAGGAAATGCAGTCAGACATTCAAAATCATCCCATCACTAGCCAAAATGAAAAAATACAGTGATTTTAGCTAATATTTACATATGTCAAGTATGTTCTCTGCACATATAATCATTATATAATGAATACATATAACCCTCGTATGAACCTTGTGAGGTAGGTATTTGTGTATCCGTTTTACAGATGAGAAAATTGAGGAACAGAGAGGTGAATAATATATTCAAGTTCCCACAGCTGCTAAGATGCAGGCTAGGATTCCCATTCAGGCAGTGTGGCTGCAAAGTCCACATCTTAATCACTCTTCTGTTTTGTGTTAAAGAATCCACTTTGCATAGAAACAATCACATACTGACACCCCCGAGGTTCAGTCCATTTAAAATACATTCTAATGTACTATAAAAGATTGAAATTATCTGAGCCACAAATGTTTTAATCTCATTGTATGTTTGACTGAAGTTCACAATAATACAATAGATGTTTCCTCGACGAAGAGACTGACTGCCAGCTGTAGGCTGAGGCCTATCCGACAGCAATATCTTGACATTGTCACCACATATACTCCTGTTCTTAATTTTACAGATATGAAAAGTCAGTTGTGTAGAGGTCACTGTGCTATACAGTAGATCCTAAATGATTCACCTCGCTGTATGGCAGAAAGTAATACAACACTGTAAATCAACTATACTCCAATAAAATTTTTTTAAAAATTCAATTGTGTTTGTGCACTCAGAGCTTATCAAGCTATTGGAGACTAATTTGTTCAATAAAGCTCCAGAGTGACAATGTATCCACTGTATGTTAGGGGTTATATTTATCTTTGTGAAGATCACAGTATTCATGTCTTCTGCTTAGGGAGTTTTCAGTGCTCCTTGGAAACTACATCCAGATAATGTGGTTTCCTGTTGAACATAGACTCAATGCAAAGGAAATTGAATGCCACTTTCCAAAATAAGGATCTTTTAAAATAAGACATAAATTACTTTTATTGTAGAGAACTAGAATAAACAAAAATACACCTCAGAAAAAACTACTTCCTGAAAGGTTTACTACAAGCATTTTAAGGTGTTTTTTCTATGTTAAAAAAAATAGTTAATATATTTTAAAGAATTTTATTATAAGTTAATTTTCATCTGATGACATAAACATGCTCAGTAGAAGTAATTAAATTATATAATTTATTATAATTACACATTATATAACTTCTTCTGATCATAAAAGTAATTCAAGAAGTAATGCATGCTCATTATTAAAAAATGGAAGTTTCAGAGAAACATAAAGATTTCTTATAAACTCTAAAACTTTGATTCAGTCCACAAATATTGATTGTGTACCTGTTACGCATTAAGCAGTGCAGAAGGCACTCAAAGAGATGTCAGAAATATAAATGTTCAATTAGCATACATCATGATGTGCTATTATGACATAATCATAAGATGTATGGGAGCATAAAAGAAGGAAACCTAACTCAGAGAAGGCTTTCAGATTCAACAACATCCAAGCTGAGACCCAAAGATAAAACAGAAATTGATAGAGGAAAAGTGTGTTAACTTATTTAAGCATACTTAGGCAGGCATGTTGAAAAACAGTCTGGCAGTTTCTCAAAAGGTTAAAGATAGGATTATCATATGACCCAGCAATTCCACTCCTAGGTCTATACCCAAAACAGTAAAATCATGTCAGCACAGAAACTTGTACATGAATGTCCATAGCTGTATTATTCATAATAGCCAAAAAGTGGAAACATCCCAAATGTCCATCAACTGATGAATGTATAAATAAAATGTGGGATATCCATACAATAGAATATTATTTGCCCATAGAAAGTAATGAAGCACTGATACATGCTACCATATGCATGCACCTTGAAGACATTATACTAAATGAAAGAAGCCAGTTACAAAAGGCCATGTACTGTATGATACTATTTATATAACCAAGAGCCTGGTTGATATAGTTTCTCTTGATTACAGTAGCAATGATTTGCAAACAACTATTATGAGAGGAGAGAGATACTACCTTTCTTAAGTAAAGGTGATAAAGGGAGAAAAACTGGAAACAATTTCATAAGATAATTTCTGCTGTGTGTGATGTGAGACACACTCATGAAGTTTGATTGGAGAAGGGCTCCGAAAGAGAAGGTTGCTGATTAGAGGGAAAATGCAGACTAGCATGAAGATCCTATCAGGAATTGATCAGTGAGGATTTCATTTCATGCTTATTGTCTGTGCCAGACAGACATGGTGCGGTTATGGTGCTGTGGATGTAACAATGATAAGGAAGCTGGACATGATCTCTGTCCTGAAGAATAGAGGCATTGTCTCTGACAGGGGAAGACGCATGTACAAAACCTCAGAGGTGGTGGGGTGAGTGTCAGAAAGAAAAGGAGAGCCCATTTCAGTAATTAAAATAAATTTGATGTACTTGATAAGTTTGATAGAGTGCAAAGTTAGAAGAGGTGAGACATAATGCTAGCTTGCATCAATATTTGCATCATTACAGTAGTAAGGGTACAATATGAGGCAGACAGGAAGACTTTGAAAAGCATGGGATGAAAGGGATATTAGAATCTGTGATCAACCATACTGTCTTCCTTTCAGCTTCAAACTTTGAAAGTCAAATTTTAAGAAGTCCACACTTCCAACAGATGGAAAGAGATAATGATCTAACTTGGAACAGCCCTTATTTTCTCTACTTGTTAAAAGTTACTTTAGACCCTGGAATTTCCTGGATACACTTTGATAGCAGATTTGATTTCCTGAGTAACAAACTTGAATTTTGAGGTAATCTGCCACTTGTTTGTATGTTTCATTTAGAAAAAGAAGTATAATTTTATAAGAAAGAATGAGTCACCAAAAGAAAATGATTTTTTTAAAAAATTAAGGTAATATTTGAGACATAGAAAATGTGGGTGTACAATTAACAATGTTTAGACACCCATAACCATAAATTAAAAATTCACCTTTTAAAAATTCTTTGCAATTTAACCCAGAATCAAAATCATGCCTGGAGAAAGGAGACAACGTATTAATATATTTGTATAGAGTATCTCCATCATGGCAGTTGTAAAACTCTGATGAGTTTACACACGTCTGGTGAAGTGTTGGCGCGAGGTCCAACAGTGTCTATTTTATTCAGAGCTGAGGAACCTTCCAGAGAATAATGCCACTATGACTTCAGTTGAGGTTGATATGTGTGGTCTAAACAATCTCTAGGAAGCCTATCTCTGTGTCTGATTCTGGAACTTGAAGTCTACTGGTCAAGTAGTCAGGAAAGGGTGATAGAGATATTATCCCTTTTTGTATATTTGACTGTATTAAAATAATATGCCCCTATTTTCAAAATGTCAGTCAAAGTAGGTGCTTCAGAGCAGTCCCTAATGATGTTTTGTGCTAAGCACTTTGGCCTAGAAGAGCTACGCCTCATTAATGGGTCACAGTAGGATCAAGTTCCCTAACCTTGTGACTGTGGGGAACAGGCTGAGTTTTGGAGAACATGTGAGACTCTCCCAGGAAATCAAGAAATATTTGTAATGCACATGTGGGGATTTGCAGAAGACTGGACCTTCTCTGTGAGTAAAGTTTATGCTGTAGGGGCAATTCAGGTTCCTTATAATTTCTTTCATATATTTTTCCTCTGATACTTAATAGAGAACCAATAAGCTAGAATTTTAAGTTTTGTTCTTTGTCAAATGACAACAAAATGCTGATGGATAATGGACTGATGAATAAGCCAGTAAATATTTCTTTGGTATTGAATTTTCTAGGTTATTTTAATTCCCTAACATAGTTAACAATACCCAAGATTTCTACTTACTATGAAATACTCTGCCTCAGTAGAGATATGAAAAATAAATGTAATGAGACATTGACACTCAAAAAGAATACACGTATCATGGAGTCTGCATACAAAATAACAGTGCTTCACTATAGAAAATATAATGTAGTGTTTACAAAAGGAATTCATGGACAGTATTTTAAAAGTAGAAAGATAAAGGAATTTTAGGTTCTCTCATTTGAACATCAAAGGATTTACCCCTAAGGTTTACAGGACAGAATGCAGGCAATGCGTTCATCCTTTTCATCTTCAAATATCACAGTTGATTTCAGAACCCTTTTGAAGGGTTGCCAGTTTTACTAATGTGCAACAGCCCCTCATCCAGAAGCACAGGTTTGCACCAAGGATGAAGTGACTTTTTTATCTCTCACAGCAAAGCAAAAACTTTTCTTCCCCAAGTTGCTTACTAAAGATAAAAATGCATAGACATATTGTACTTAGTAGGAGATACTAGGGAAGATTAGAGAAAGTTTTATGAATTGGGGGTAAATTAAAATGTGTAAGGTGTGTGTCATTTTTTTTCCCTAAATCCAAATAAATAGGAGAATTCGTTAAAGATTATCTCCTATCACATTTTTCCTTGCTGAATTATAGAGTTTAATAAAATTCAATTCCTCAAAAACTGCTGATTCCATGGGAACTATACATGAGTGCACAAACACACACACACACACACACACACACACACACATATGCATATGTGTTCTTGAGAAGAAAAGCTTTGCATGTATCTAACTCTCTTGGTAGTAGAAATAGATTGCTGTTATTTTATTAAGTGTGGAGAAGGTAGAACTCTTTCCAGTTCTACTTTGCATATTTTTTTAATAGAGTACATATAATACATTTTCTCTAAATTTGTTGACCATGAGCAAGCTCTCTACAAAGGCTTGTGTTATCCTGAGTTGGCAGACAAAATAAAAGTCATTTCTTAAGCCCTACCTGGGGAGTTGGGAGATATAAATGAGCTTGTCAAACACTATATAAAAATCCAATAAGTCAACTGAAGGAGGTTTGTTTGTTTCTTTATTTTTTTTAATATTGACTGGATGAAAATGTGTCTCTTTGGAAACATTGTCAAATATGTGAACTGTGTAAACCTGGCACTTCATCTGTTGCTCTTTGTTTAAAATAAGCAGCATAGAAATTAATAGAAGGGTTTACTCTTCCTCAATTTATTTATTTATTTATTTATTTTTTTTTTTGCGGTACGCGGGCCTCTCACTGTTGTGGCCTCTCCCGCTGCGGCGCACAGGCTCCGGACGCGCAGGCTCAGCGGCCATGGCTCACGGGCCCAGCCGCTCCGCGGCATGTGGGATCCTCCCAGACCGGGGCACGAACCCGCATCCCCTGCATCGGCAGGCGGACTCTCAACCACCGCGCCACCAGGGAAGCCCCCCTCAATTTATTTTTGAAATAAGGAAATATACTTGATTAGCTACAAAAGGAATAGAAATCACTCTAGGCCCTTTTGATGAGATCATGCATTATGTACCCTTTCTTTACTTCTCCTCCCATCCTCACTTGCTCACAGCATTCGTAGAACCTTCTAGAAAGCTGGGGCACTGTAGCAATTTCACTCTTCAAAGGAGGTACCAGAAACTCTCAAAATGTTGCTCTCACAGTTTTAATAGTCTGCCTCTGAGATTAATAGAAAATTAGTTTTCAGAGACCACCAAAGACTGGAAAACTGTATTCCTTCTCTAAAGGAAATTTACTGACCGACTGGAAAATGCTTTGACAATTTTATGCCATGTTCTCAGTCATGAGGAGGTAAGCTTGAAGGTGGAATTTTATCTTACATTTCTCTTTTATATCCAATTCCTGCTTGTTATTCATTTAACCAACATATATTGAGCTGGATTATTGATTTAACATTGGAGTGGTAGAGGTGAATGACTCATGGGAAATGGCCTGTTACGCAAAGAGCACATCTTTGGAAGCAGATGAACCTAAATTTATGTGACAGCCTCCTATCTATTGGTGAATGACCATACTGACCCTCAGTTTTCTCATTTGAAAGATGGAGATTAAAAATAGACATCTCATAGGATTCTATGTGGTATCAGGTATGAGGGTGCAATTTGAAGAAATTGAATAGAGATAGGGAAACTGGAGCCAGATGTGCTTCCCCAGATGTGTGGGGAACGTGCTTAGCTAGAAAGTTTGGGTTTTACTCTTTAGGCAGCAGCAGGTGGCTGAAGGATTTGAAAGACACTGGCATCCATGCTTACTTTGAAAGCAGTGGCAGGCTGGCAGGTTAGAAAGTAAATCAGCATGCTCCCAAAGCACCACATGATACATCATAAAAACAAGCATATGGGGCTTCCCTGGTGGCGCAGTGGTTGAGAGTCCGCCTGCCGATGCAGGGGACATGGGTTCGTGCCCCGGTCCGGGAAGATCCCGCATGCCGCGGAGCGGCTGGGCCCGTGAGCCGTGGCCGCTGAGCCTGCGCGTCCGGAGCCTGTGCTCCGCAGCGGGAGAGGCCACAGCAGTGGGAGGCCCGCGTACCGCAAAAAACAAACAAAAAAAAACAAGCATATGCATACAAGTTAGATTACCCAATACTGTTTTAAAAATCTTTGTCACGGCTTCACTTGATGATGGGAACAGTGATTTTCAAACTTACTCTTGCCACAGAATCCTCTCTTTTAATGAAATCTTAGCCAGGAGCATAAACAAATAAAATAGATAAAAGCAGAGTGATCCTGTTGAAGATGAATAAATCAAAGGGCTTTTCAGCTGTAAAGTACTAAGTATTCTCTTCATCCTATGAATTTCCATAATACTCACTGTCTGCATCTATTACCTCCTGCCAAATTAGACGCACCCTGAAATTTTATTTTTATGTAACTCTATAGTATCCCTTTAAATTGTGAGCTCTCTGTGACAGGGATCACAACTTCTAAAGCTTTATATTTCCCCCAACATGTCCAGCAATGTCTTTCACATAGTAGATGTTTCCTACTATGTACATGTTTTCAAATTAATTGAATATAATGATGAATATGAAGGCTTAAAAATGAAAATTCAATTCATTTATCTCTACATTTTTAGGAAGTATTCCCTTAGGTTCCTTAGATCCACACAGTTAAAAAAAAAAAAAACAATCAAAGTGATATGTGTCAGAAATATCAAAGTAATATATGTCAGAAAAATGAAATGGGTGTAAATTTATCAAACGAATTTGTCAGGAAACTAATGTGTAAAATCATCCTTGATAATGCTTTACATATGATGTGGGCACATAAAAAGTGGTATAGGAGTTATTCCTTTTAGATTATGGCTCAGATAAAATTCTTACTGAACTGGCTTACCTTTCACTGGGGGAAAAGCCGACTTACTGTCAAACATTTGTAGTTCTCTGAAGAGAGAGGAGGCCGGTACAACTGGCTTAGCACAAATAATCAGGGCTTCAACTGAGAGGATGGCAGTGAGGATGAAAAGGAAAGGGAAAATGCAGGACTTGTTTTCTTCCTTGTTCTTAGCTCCATATTAAGCTAAGCTCGTACTACACACAAAAAAATAGTCACACGTATTTAGATGAGAAATTGCCTGCAATTGTCACAAGCCTGTCTATGCATTTGATTTTGTTAAGTATTATTTTAAGACTTTCAGCAAAAACAAGTATATTCAGTTAAATAGATTATTTCAGTGCTTATTTCAGTTAAAATAGATTCCATTGGTAATAAATAGCAGGAGTATTATAAGGATCCATTATGAATTTTAAACAATTCCCCACAGAGAAATGTACCCACACAGACACAGATGCACGCGTGCGCGCACACACACGCACACATTCCTTGCTTGCCTGTACAGAAGTTAAAGAAACGATCAAATATATGGAATCCGTATTTCATTTATTTTACATGCTCATTGCAAGTGGTACTTTGCAAGGCTTTGCAAGGCTTTCCAAATAATTGGATGATTTATGTTGGCAAACCTCCTCAAGTATCTTTTGAAAAGGTTCACTGGAAAAGTGATGGCAATTAAGATTATTGTAGCCACATTTCATATTTTGTTTATACAAGTTAGCATCTTATAGGTGCTCTATTCCATTCAGAAATGTAAAGTGTAATCTTGAGCTCTAACTACTTCTCAGATGTTTTCATACAAGCATTCAGTAATCTCTGTAATGACATAATTAGAGCATGTCTTCAAGAAGGGGTTTTAGTAACTTGTGCTGCCCCCTTCAATGGGCTAGAGACCACAAACAGGATTTGTACACCTTGCCTTTAAGAAATGTGTGTTCCTTGAGTGAGCTTTGGTCTTTAAGGTGCTGTATATTTTTTAACTTCTTTTATTTTTGCCTAAATATTTTGTGAAATAATGTAAAGTTAGAGAGCACATTTCTAACAGTTTAGTGAACACTCCAGAAGCCCCTTTGCACAGAACACTTTAGGATAAGACCCCCCGCCCCCCCCCCCCAAATTTACTGGTCTGAATAGCTTATATTTTACTGGAACCTCTTATAATTACTTAGAAATTTCAAGATCATGTGGCCAAGATATTAGCACCATCTTCATTCAAATATAAGAAATATGAAATCTTCCTTTTGGAATCAAATGGGATTTACAATAAAGCAAAGAGTTAACAGCCAAGATATAACAGTTTCTTAAAGAAAACAGCAAAGTCAAATAAAATGGTCTGGGTTTTGAGACAAGAAGGCAAATTTGTTTTGGTTTTGCAAAGGAAATTATGACTTTCTGAATAGTAACTTCTAAATTTCTAATGTAAAATGAAATAGAGATGGTGGAAACAAGGGCAAAAGCAAGCAGCAAGTACATGTGAGACTCAAAGGGTAAAAGTGCAATCTCTTGAAAATGTAAATTGGTAAAATATATCAAAATTTAAAGTACTTCACCTGCCTATTACACTTTTGAACTTTTCCTCTATAGGTATATTTTCTCAGATACACACAGATGTACAAAGATTCCACTGAGGCATTCCTTACAATGATTTATAAAAATGGAAGTAGCTTAAATATACAAAAGTTGGGAAACTGTTAAATAAAATGTAGTACCGTATATCCACGTGATGGAGCATTATGTGATCATGAGAAGAACAAGAGAATCGCAACAATAATAAGGTTACCAATGACATTAATCATCTTTAGTTGCTGTGTGTATTTAGGAAGTAGCATAGTGTAGTTTTGAGGAGAGTGTTCTGGAGTCTGACCGCTTGGGATAAAATCATATTCCTATCAATTCTGAACTCTGTGAGCCTCAGTTTACCCATCCACAGTGAATTTAACTAAGTTTCTATTTTATAGGTTGGAGAGAAGATTATATGAGAAGTCTGTTCAGTACATAATAAGTATTAGCTATTATTATATTTACTAAAATAATATTCTTATCTTTACCCTTACCATATGAGATAGGTAACATTATTATCCCCATTTTTATGTATGAAGGATAAGGTTGGTTACCAGAAAGTCACCCCTTCGACAGTCAGCAAATTAAATAATTGTTGCATTCATCTTTTCAATAATATTTATCGAGAATTGAATTTATATTAGGCCTTGGAGAATAGGATCGTAAGAAAACCTGCCAAATCGTTATCATCCTGGAGCCCACATTTTAGAAATAAAGATAAAAAATAAGCAGTTAAATATGTAATGTCAAGGAGAGTAGTAGTAAGTGCTATCAAGAAAAATGAATTGGGGCAGTGGATAAAGTGTGATGGGGGAAAGTCGACAGAGAACAGGGAACTATATTTATAAAGGGGCTTGGAGGTGATTGAGAAGAGATATGTACTGAGAAGTGAGGCAGACTATGTAGTTGAAGAAGGGGCCTCCCAGGCTAAGGGAACCACAAGTGCAAAGCCCAAAATGAGGGTGTTTTCAGTATGTTGAGAACCCAGGCTTCAACTAAAGCTCTGTGAGTCCAGAGTGCGAAGATGCACAGACACTGATTTGGAAAGATATCCAAGACACATCCAAGAAGTGAATAAGCTAGTTGTATACAGTATGGATTATGTTGTTTATATCGTAATAAGTGTTTTCATGTAAAAATCTATACCTATGTTTATATGTCAATGCATGCAAAGATTTCTGGATAGGCAGGTCAAATTATTGTTATTGCCCTTGAGATCCCTGACATCTCTGGCTTGAACTGCTGACATTCTGCTGTTGAATGTGGCCCAAATACTTGTTCTCCCCACTGCTTGTGGGCTGCTTCAGGAGATGGCTCAGAGCTCACTTGTACTTCTTTGCAGCTTGTGACTGATCTCCCTCAGTCTGCTGTTCTCACAAATGTCACTCATCTCAGGCACTTGACAAATGCCTTCTAATGCTGGACAGCCTGTGCTTAATTTATAGTGTGGGTAAGGAAATGTCTCCTATCACTTTATGGTCCATTCTCTTTATAGGGGTGCTACATCAGAATGACTAGGGTCCCAAGGCTTAACTACTTTTTTTATAAGCAATCCTTTCTTGCTTATTGTACGCATATGCTGCAATATTGGCTGAGTCAAGGATGTATTCAAATGACACGCCATGATACCCTCCTCTCTAAATTCACCCCAGTTGCTGAGTCCTCATGGCCATATTTGTCTCCTTCTCTAATAGTGACCGTGTCCTATGGGCCCTGGTGTCCTGCCTACCACTTAGTTTCTGCTGCTCTCCCCCAAATTCACTTTACATGCTCACGTATTGCCAGACCCCCAAAGCTCTCACACAGTTTTTATCTCAGCAAACTCATAAATATCGTGAAAATCAGAGAATATATATAGGTATAATGGTGATTGGAGTATACAACTGATCTCTTTATGATCACCACTTAATTCTCTCATATGTTGGAGAAAATAACAATTTTCCTAGAGCTGGGCAAAATTCCATAGCATCTATGGCTTGGGTTAAGGAATTGGAATAGTCTTTATTGAGGAACTTGGCAACCAAAGTTCAGCAAGAATCAAAGGCACAGGTCTTCTGATCTTTGATATCATCACATAGGGCTCTCACAGGATGTGTGTCTGCCTTCCAGGAGAAGCACTTAATCAGGCCATTGCTCTCCCTCCTTATAGAGCAATTGGCAAATAATCAGACTACTTACATGCCAGGCAGCCAGGGTAGGACATCAGTGCTCTACAGGAATTATCTGGTAAGGCATCATCGTGGCTCTTCCTGCTGCAGAAAAGAAGCCATCAGTCCTATGAGAAGTTCAATTATGAGGAGCCCAGTTTGGATGTAATAAGGTATGAGTGGGGAAATAAGGGTTCCCTAATAGCTCAGTGTCCAGAAACCCAATGTAAGCTCCCAGGGTGATTTTCAGACAAATCTGCTTGTTGTGCCAGCATACTTGAGTTCTGTGCTTGTCCAGTTGTCTTTCCTGCTATAAATAGTCCAGAAGATTGAATAACGTAATATTAGGATGACAAGTAGGTCAGAATAATTTTGTTCTGAAGTAGAAGTTTTAACTTCTTAGGAATTGTGGATCACATTAAGAATCAGATGAAAGCTTTAGATGTTATCCCCTAAATATGAGTTTAGGCAAATAGACCAAGTGTTCTACATTATAGAATTTTGGGGGGACATTAACATGATACTTCACATGTAAACTTAATTTTGTATGAACCACACTGTAAATGTCCAACCTAATTTAGAGTCCCAAGCCTTCTCACGTTAAGAAGATTTCATTTATCAATTTACACAACTCATATTAAAAATTACAAAAATATCTAATATCTGTATAAGTGGTCATGTGAAATGGTATATAAGATTAAAGTTATTCTTGATAAAGCTTAATTGCAGTTGTTTATTGCATAAATAGCAAGAATTCAGATTTGATAAATCATTCTTTTTTTAAATTAATTAATTAATTTATTTTTGGCTACATTGGGTCTTCATTGCTGCGTGCAGGCTTTCTCTAGTTGAGGTGAGCAGGGGCTATTCTTCGTTCTGGTGCACGGGCTTCTCATTGCGGTGGCTTCTCTTGGTGCGGAGCGCAGGCTCTAGGTACACGGGCTTCAGTAGTTGTGGCATGTGGGCTCAGTAATTGTGGCTCACAGCTCTAGAGCACAGGCTCAGTAGTTCTGGCACACAGGCTTAGTTGCTCCGCGGCATGTGGGATCTTCCCGGACCAGGGCTTGAACCTGTGTCCCCTGCATTGGCAGGCGGATTCTTAACCACTGTGCCACCAGGGAAATCCTGATAAATCATTCTTGAAAAGCAACTCATTGCTTTTCAAGGTTGTGGTTCTTATTTTATTAATTTTATTGCATGACAGTGAAATACATTAATCCTCCCTCTCAAATTAAGATTTCACAGAGACATATATCAAGAAAAACTGTAAAAGTTTTGAAAATGAGCAAAAATGAGTAATGGTTTATTGTCCAGAACACTCAGATCATTTTAGCCTTTCATGGCATTCAATCTGTTTTTCTTGGACATGTGATTTTAAATATTTGTGTATAAGATCCTCCAATTTCATAGCTCCTATTTAGTGTCATGATCTAGGAAGATTAAAAAAAAAGGTTGACAATTTTAGTTATTTATTATGTTTTAAATTTAAAATGTGAAAGGCCCTACTCTAAGGTGGTAGGATTTACCAAGACTACCATCCTGAAGTTTTCTGCACTTAGCCAGTTGCAATGTTCCTTGCTATTATATGTTTTGTTTGTATATAGGAAGTTTAAGAACACAATTCACTTGCTACCAAATTCAATGAGACAAGGTTATCCTGGGCACACTTTTCTTTGAATATTGCTGGATGTTATCAAAGACAGAAAAGAGTAAAAGTAAAAATTATATTCACAAGATACATTTTTGTTTCAAATATATATTTATCACAGGTGGTATTTATTTATTTATTTATTTTGCGGTACGTGGGCCTCTCACTGCTGTGGCCTCTCCCGTTGCGGAGCACAGGCTCCAGACGCGCCCCAGTGTTTTCATTACAGTTGCATTAGTGTTTGTTAGATGATTGGCATTCTGATCATTTGGCTAAAATTCAAATGAGGTAACAGTCCTATTTTTTGATTTCTGTGGAGTAACTGAATCTTCAGGGAAATGGATTATGACAAAGTACAAATTCATTTCTGTTCTTTCAAAATAACAAGCTTCAATTAAATGTTAACACCCCAGGTGTTTTACATCTCTTCAACATTATCACTTCAGCTATTGAGACAGAGGGATGTCAAAAATCCAGATGCTGCTTACATTTCCTTTGGAATTCAATGAAGAAAATTAAGAAAACTATCTGCATGTGAATTACTTTCAACAGTGGACTGCATCCTGACACTGATTAATTGCTAAGCAAAAACCATATTCACTGGAATGGCAGTTATATGCAAATATCAGAGGCCAACTGAAGAAGGCCTGGAATGACATACTACTTACAAGAAATTTAATTTTCAAGAATTAACTGCAGCATACTGAGATAGTAAGGCTTGGAGAAAAATAAACCAATATAGCTTAGAGGTATAATTTTATTTTCTTCTTTTCAAATTGTTTCTCACTTCATATGTCCATGAAAATGATGTACATCTTTTTTTCCCCCCAATACAAGGCATTTTTATTGATCCACAGGACTTTTCTGAAACAGGAATAGCTAAGATCTATTATTTTCTCTTGGATTATGAAATCAAGGGTAAACAGGTGTACTAAAGAGACAAATGAGAGATTATGGAATTTAAAATATAATGGGTCCCTGTAATTATAATTTCTTTTGAGGAATGTGAGGCTGACACACCAGTCTAGTGCTATTATAACACCAGCACATGATCAAATGCTAGAACTTTCAAAAAGAGAAATTTCTGAGGGGGATCCGAATAAACCACTCCAAAGTATGCTTATATTCTGAGCTGAAGGCAACTGAGAAATAACCGACCTAGTAAGAACCCTCTTCCTTCCCCTTTCTGCTTAAGAGTAGGGCATACATTTCTCTTTGTGAATGTGACATAAATTTCCGTTTGTAAAGGTGTTGCCCTTCCCATACCCAGAAAACTACAGATGACACTGAGATAAGTTTGCTTAACAAACCTTACTAAAAAAATCTTACCATATATTTACTCATCTTATCACAATTTCTATTCCTTTGTTAAAATGGTATATAAAACCTCTAGTCTAACCACTTCTTTGGGTTTTTCATTTCTTTTCTGTGAATCCCCTGTACACATAAAAATTTAAACATTACATACAATTTGTATGTTTTTTTTTTTCCTGCTAATCTGTCTTTTGTCAATGTAATTCATTTACCCCTTCAAAGAACCTAATGGGGTTAGAGGAAAAGTTTTTCCATTCCTAAATTCCATGCAACTCAACGTGTATTACACAATTATTTTCTATTAAATTCTTTTTAAGCTCTAGGAGTACGTAAAAGGAAAATTCTGCAACTGTATGGTCCATTTTGAGAATAATGTAACCACCAAGGGTAGTGTGGCGTGACTGAAACAGAGTATATACAACATCAGGACTAATTATGGCAAATTCATGAGTTGGATCATGGCGGACCTTAGGCTATAGAGTTTTGTCTTAAGCAGATTTCCAGAGGTTCCCAGCCTGGAGCTTAACCACTCATTTGCTCAACAAGTATTTACTTATTTATTTATTATATAATCTGTATATTTATTATTTATTATACTTATTTATTATATAATCTGTATTTACTGACCACATATTATGTGTCTATCTCTCTTTTAGGTGCTAATAATAGGATGAAACATCACAGACAAATTCTCTGCCCTTAAGGAGCTCACAGTATATCAGGAGAACTAATAAACATTTATAGAAAGTTGATAGTATTGTTTATAACAGAGAGTGTTTAGGGAATATAAAAGAGCTTGACATTTTTGTTGATATCCTGGAAATAAAGATACCAAGGATATAATTGAAACTAACACAACATTGTAAATCAACTATACTTAAATATACTTAAAAAAAAACCAAGGAAAACGTCCAGTAATTTACAACATATTTATTATTTGTCTTTTCATCTATATCCAAGACTTATTAGTGCATGTTATTAATACATAGTGGTATGAAATTATTGTACCAGACCCTAGAGGAAAATGTGCATCAACCCTGGCACAATTGACTGAATCATAGGAATGCCAGCCTCATTACAAACCTAATCTGCAACTCTGCTCAAGTGGTAAAGAAGGAAAGTTGTAAAACAATATCTGTAGTTTGCAGGAATGTTTTCTCCTTCATGATCATAAGCCTCCTGGTCCATGTATCACTGGGATGATGGTCCTGATGGGGCTCAGGACACACTACCCAAAATATGGTATATTGGCATATGATTTTTTTTAACATCTTTATTGGGGTATAATTGCTTTACAATGGTGTGTTAGTTTCTGCTTTATAACAAAGTGAATCAGTTATACATATACATATGTTCCCATATCTCTTCCCTCTTGCGTCTCCCTCCCTCCCACCCTCCCTATCCCACCCCTCCAGGCGGTCACAAAGCACCGAGCCGATATCCCTGTGCCATGCGGCTGCTTTCCACTAGCTATCTACCTTACGTTTGTTAGTGTGTATATGTCCATGGCTCTCTCTCGCCCTGTCATAGCTCACCCTTCCCCCTCCCCATATCCCCAAGTCCATTCTCCAGTAGGTCTGTGTCTTTATTCCTGCCTTACCCCTAGGTTCTTCATGACTTTTTTTTTTCTTTAATTCCATATATATGTGTTACCATACGGTATTTGTCTTTTTCTTTCTGACTGACTTCACTCTGTATGACAGACTCTAGGTCTATCCACCTCATTACAAATAGCTCAATTTCGTTTCTTTTTACGGCTGAGTAATATTCCATTGTATATATGTGCCACATCTTCTTTATCCATTCATCTGATGATGGACACTTAGGTTGTTTCCATCTCCGGGCTATTGTAAATAGAGCTGCAATGAACATTTTGGTACATGACTCTTTTTGAATTATGGTTTTCTCAGGGTTTATGCCCAGTAGTGGGGTTGCTGGGTCATATGGTAGTTCTATTTGTAGTTTTTTAAGGAACCTCCATACTGTTCTCCATAGTGGCTGTACCAATTCACATTCCCACCAGCAGTGCAAGAGTGCTCCCATTTCTCCACACCCTCTCCAGCATTTATTGTTTCTAGATTTTTTGATGATGGCCATTCTGACTGGTGTGAGATGATATCTCATTGTAGTTTTGATTTGCATTTCTCTAATGATTAATGATGTTGAGCATTCTTTCATGTGTTTGTTGGCAGTCTGTATAACTTCTTTGGCGAAATGTCTATTTAGGTCTTCTGCCCATTTTTGGATTGGGTTGTTTGTTTTTTTGTTATTGAGCTGCATGAGCTGCTTGTAAATTTTGGAGATTAATCCTTTGTCAGTTGCTTCATTTGCAAATATTTTCTCCCATTCTAAGGGTTGTCTTTTGGTCTTGTTTATGGTTTCCTTTGCTGTGCAGAAGCTTTGAAGTTTCATTAGGTCCCATTTGTTTATTTTTGTTTTTATTTCCATTACTCTAGGAGGTGGGTCAGAAAGGATCTTGCTGTGATTTATGGCATAGAGTGTTCTACCTATGTTTTCCTCTAAGAGTTTGATAGTTTCTGGCCTTACATTTAGGTCTTTAATCCATTTTGAGCTCATTTTTGTGTATGGTGTTAGGGAGTGATCTAATCTCATACTTTTATATGTATCTGTCCAGTTTTCCAGGCACCACTTATTGAAGAGGCTGTCCTTTCTCCACTGTACATTCCTGCCACCTTTATCAAAGATAAGGTGTCCATATGTGCGTGGGTTTATCTCTGGGCTTTCTGTCCTGTTCCATTGATCTATCTTTCTGTTTTTGTGCCAGTACCATACTGTCTTGATTACTGTAGCTTTGTAGTATAGTCTGAAGTCAGGGAGCCTGATTCCTCCAGCTCCGTTTTTCTTTCTCAAGATTGCTTTGGCTATTCGGGGTCTTTTGTGTTTCCGTACAAATTGTGAAATTTTTTGTTCTAGATCTGTGAAAAATGCCAGTGGTCGTTTGATAGGGATTGCATTGAATCTATAGAGTGCTTTGGGTAATAGAGTCATTTTCACAATGTTGATTCTTCCAATCCAAGAACATGGTATATCTCTCCACCTATTTGTATCATCTTTAATTTCTTTCATCAGTGTCTTATAATTTTCTGCATACAGGTCTTTTGTCTCCTTAGGTAGGTTTATTCCTAGATATTTTATTCTTTTTGTTGCAGTGGTAAATGGGAGTGTTTTCTTGATTTCACTTTCAGATTTTTCATCATTAGTATATAGGAATGCCAGAGATTTCTGTGCATTAATTTTGTATCCTGCTACTTTACCACATTCATTGATTAGCTCTAGTAGTTTTCTGGTAGCATCTTTAGGATTCTCTATGTATAGTATCATGTCATCTGCAAACAGTGACAGCTTTACTTCTTCTTTTCCAATTTGGATTCCTTTTATTTCCTTTTCTCTGATTGCTGTGGCTAAACCTTCCAAAACTATGTTGAATAAGAGTGGTGAGAGTGGGCAACCTTGTCTTGTTCCTGATCTTAGTGGAAATGCTTTCAGTTTTTCACCATTGAGGATGATGTTGGCTGTGGACTTGTCATATATGGCCTTTATTATGTTGAGGAAAGTTCCCTCTATGCCTACTTTCTGCAGGGTTTTTATCATAAAGGGGTGTTGAATTTTGTCAAAAGCTTTCTCTGCATCTGAGATGATCATATGGTTTTTCTCCTTCAGTTTGTTAATATGGTTTTTCACATTGATAGATTTGTGTATATTGAAGAATCCTTGCATTCCTGGAATAAGCACCACTTGATCATGGTGTATGATCCTTTTAATGTGGTGTTGGATTCTGTTTGCTAGTATTTTGTTGAGGATTTTTGCATCTATGTTCATCAGTGATATTGGCCTGTAGTTTTCTTTCTTTGTGACATCCTTGTCTGGTTTTGGTATCAAGGTGATGGTGGCCTCGTAGAAGGAATTTGGGAGTGTTCCTCCCTCTGCTATATTTTGGAAGAGTTTGAGAAGGATAGGTGTTAGCTCTCTTCTAAATGTTTGATAGAATTCACCTGTGAAGCCATCTGGTCCTGGGCTTTTGTTTGTTGGAAGATTTTTAATCACAGTTTCAATTTCAGTGCTTGTGATTGGTCTGTTCATATTTTCTATTTCTTCCCGATTCAGTCTTGGCAGGTTGTGCATTCTAAGAATTTGTCCATTTCTTCCAGATTGTCCATTTTATTGGCATAGAGTTGCTTGTAGTAATCTCTCATGATCTTTTTTATTTCTGCAGTGTCAGTTGTTACTTCTCCTTTTTCATTTCTAATTCAATTGATTTTATCTTGGCATATTGAATATTTTAAGCTAAAGGCATTTGAGCAAAAAGCAGAAGGAAGAAAGTTCTCTCTGACCTTCCCCTTGCCCTTCTCCCCTGAAATAGGTCATAAAGCCCTCATGTGAGTTATACCCTATCTATGTTACTGAACCAAACATGGGTCCACTCGCCCACATGCAGTAAAGCCAATCTACTGACACCTGGTTGTGGTGAAGGAAAGTGCAGCATTTATTGTAAGGCGCCATAGAAAGAGTCTGGGACAGCTAGTGCTCAGGAAGCATGAATTCCCTAATGGGTTTCAGCAAAGCATTTTTAAAGACAAGGTGAGGGAGGGGCATCCAAGGGTATGTGATCAGCTCATGCATGCACAATTCTCTGATTGGTTGCACAGGGATTAACATTATCAATCCTTAAGGTCTGGGGGCTATGTGCTCTTGGTCATCAAGTAGTTAATTTCTTCCTTTCAGTGGGGGTTTTAGCATCTGTAAAACAACTCAGGAAATGTGCATCAGATACTATTATCTAGGTACTTTAGAGAGGAATGAAAGCAGAACATATGGGGGAGGGGTCTGTCCTGGAAAGACCCCATAGGGTCCTGCTCAGTTACATCTATACCCAGAGGAAAGGAACATCCTTATTTCTGAAGACAAAGAGACACCAAGAAGAATTCCAGGAAACAGGCCTTGCTAAGTTTCCCCCAATTTACTACATTTACCTCGTACTCTTTGACTTATCATATTTCTCCAGGATTATCCATTCTTTAACAGACTTAACATAAAAATACTCAGGTCTGTTTCTTCAGGTCTTCATTTCCTTATGAAGACTCCAGGGTCACATAAAACTTGTGTTAAATAAAGCTGTGTGCTTCTGGTAATCTGCCTTTGTCAGTTTACTTTTCAGATCCAGCCAAGAATCCTAAGAGGGTCCAGGAGAACTTTTTCCTCTCCTACAGTCCAACTGCTCCTAGAATAGTCAGGATTGTGTATGCTTTCCAGAAAGCCCAAGAATTGACATTTTCTCCAGCTGGAATAGCTCTTCCAATAAACCAAAAAATTAAAGTATTTTCTATAAAGTATTTATAGTTCTCCTGTTTCAAAACTTACGTTAAGTTCTTTGGGGTACTTTTACTTTTTAACCACAGGTGGTCCTTGACAAATATATTTTATTTTCAAAAATTCAAACTCTTATAAAAGATGTGCTGTTCTTCCTAAATCATACTTAACATGCTGAATTGAATCTTTCAGTAAAGAAAGAACAGAAAATGCTGGTTATGGTGATTTGTCTAATATAAATAAATGTTTTACATAATATCTTATTTTACAAATAAGTGATACGTGGGAAAATAAGCAAATCAAGATCCTATCAGGAACTTCAGGATGTGTCTATATCCTGAATAATACAGTAATTGCAACTCCCATGGTTGAAAAGATGCTTTTCTTTGCTATTAGTAGCATCAGCTGCCAGCTCCCCAACCAGAACAACAAAGTAAACTGTTGACTGAGGAAAGTTCAGTTTATTATAATAACTTATTACAGTAAGGGAGAGCATCACCCTAAGAGAGACGTAGTTTATTAAAGGCGGAACGTGGGCAAGAGGTATTTCTAGGGCTTAAGGCGTTAGTGATTGAAATCAGGTGTTTAATGCCTGAATCTGATTGGGTTTGGGCACAGTTTTGGATATAATGGTTTAAGATCCGTGACCAAAGACAAGTGAGGTTCTTAGAAAAGTGTTCCTCAGTTTTTGGTTTTCAGCTGAATGATCTCTTTGCCCATTTGAGTAACCTCTTGTCTTGAGAAGAGGGCTGTCTACCTGCATAAACAAACAATTGTCCCAGAAAGAGGCTGGTTGAGCTTATGTTTTTCAGATAATTAGGTGTGAGGGCAGTACCTGAAACAATTAATGAAGTGATTTACTGATTTACTCCTTTACCTTCTTAGGAAAAAATTTTCCAGAGTAAATAATAAAGTCATGTAGATGGAGGCAGCCTTCCACTTTTAGTCCTTTAAGCTCTGGGCCTGCAGGTCTTCTTTGTCCTTACTAGACTCACAAAAGTAACATGAAAAGCGGCTCCTAAAGAGAGTAAGGTTTGCGTCCCATGATCCAGTAAGAACAACAGACACTCCTAAAGTAATTGCCAGCTGTGATCAACATGACCAGCCCTGGGCAAAATTGTAAAGAAAGCAAAGTTCTACCACTTTTTTCAGTAACTTTGTAATTTTATTTCTCCTCACCCTCTTAGATTCCCACAAATTTTCAGTTATGCCATTTTCTTCGTCCACCAAATTCTTAGATAACACTTCCCCAAGATCTTCCTATAAGAACCTGAATAGAAGCCAGTAAACTTCCTTTTTAGTTAGAAGAACTCCTTGCTTTCAGTATTTTTACTTGGTAGTTGCTGTACTACTTTAATAAATACTTCAGAAAAATATGAACATACATAACTACTTGCCACAATTTGTTCTATTAAACAGAAAATATAACATGCAGAATTCATGTCTTTGGGGAGGATGAATTACTTAGTAATGCATAGTATACTCTCTAGAAATATTTATTAACTGCATAATAGATTAAATACTAAATTTCTTCAATATTTTTAAGTTTTGATTTGATCCCTTCAGTTTTAGTTGGCTTCAATAACATTTTGAATTTGTGTTTTAAGACCAGAGTAGGTTGGATTATATGATCATAGCTCATCAGTCACCTTTTGGTTGTTCTTTAGAGTAATGTAGTGAGAAAGCACTGGATTGAAAGTGGGGAAATCTTGGTTTTAGTCTTGATTCTGCCACTAAGTGACTGTGGAAATCCATATATCGCTTAATTATCCTAAATTCCAGTTTATTCATTAATTGAAGAATTGGACTAACTGATCTTTAAAACTAATAGTGGCTCCATCTTCTCTGATGGTTGATTCTAAGTTGTATAGCATCTGAGCTGCTGAGATGGGAACAGTCTTTGTTTTCTAACATGCATTTGTTAGTGATTTGTGCCAAATCTGAAGTGTCATTTATCATACATAGCTGGTTTATCCTAGTTACTTCTGTACATCTGTTTAAAGCGTCTACAATGAACATTTCATAGCAATTCAGGGAGGGTTAGAACATTCTGGAAAAAACAAGAAGCCTCATTTGCCAAAAGCACATTGATGAACTTATTGAAATAATGAAGATTATTTGGGAGAAGGGGAGGTGCTGATATAATGAACTGTTCAGATTAGCTACTCTGAATGAACTGTTCAGATTAGCTACTCTGGCTTTTAGGTCCATCTCAGTGAAGATAAACTAGTGTAGAAATATGCTTGTCTTCTAAAGCAGAGATAGCTGGGGATCAGGAGCGAAGACTTGATTAACTCCAAATATTACTGACTCTCAGGTCTAGCTCAGTGAGAATGATGTGGCATTGGTGTAAAATGTTAAGGTAACCAGCAATTAAATGGAAAGAGATACCTACCTTCTATATCACTATAAATGGTAATAGTAAACATAATAAAACAAAAAATTCAAAACAGAGGCGAAATTAAGCTTTAGATCTTTATTCTACCACAGCCAGATTTCAGACCAGGAACAGGAAAAAAGGGAGTACTTCATCACTACCCACTGTTTTGCACTTCCAGGTTATATTTTGTTTTCTTTTTTTTAAAAAAATATTTTATCAGTCTTTGCTCTATGTTAGGAGCAAAAGGGATGAATAGAATCAAACTCCATAGCTAAGGAATTAGAACTCACTAGGTCATATAGGCCTAAAGACTACACATATAGTGTATGATAGACTGATTTTAAAAAAGTGAGTTTCATGCCCTGAGTATCTAAATCAAGATCTAGCGCTCTCTGCTTGTAGATCCTTCACAGCTGCTGCCTGGAACATGACAAGGTGAGAGAGGATGGGCAAGGATAGAGATAATGGTTGCTCCTACAGTGGTCCACACAACTGAGTATTCCATTGCTGGCCTTTGAGCCCTCTGTGCTCCCGGTAACCACCAACACCTCCATGTGTGCCCATTCTTGATGACGATTCTGCCTTTTTGCAGCAAGAATCTCCTTCAGGCATTCTCAGTAGTCATTTCCTTCCTCAGTTCTCCTTCAACTATTTTGGACTTCTAAGGAATCTCACAGTCTGTGGGCCAATAAGCGTCCTTCTTCTGTTTTTTTTTTTTTTTTCCTGTTTGTTTGTTTTGCTGTGATTTTGGATTTATTGCCACTCTTTTGAAACATTTGGAGAGACCAGGAACATAAGGGAGATACGCTACAACATGTGTTCAATCCATCATTTGGCAACCATGGTAATCAGATAGGTAGAAATAAAGTAAAAGTGGAAATGATGTTAAAAGCAAGTTGAAGAGCAAATAAGCATACAGAGAAATTCCTTGTAGTAATAAACAGAAATCATGTGTCAAGATAAGAGGCTTAGAGCACAGGAATGAGGGGAAGAGTGGTGCCGTGGAGCACCTGGGTCTACGTATATGTAATGGGTATGGCAGGCTACCATGCTTGTAATACCCCAAATCACAGCTTCACTCACACAAAAGGATAAACATTTAAATCAAACTACCTCAAGATAAAATAATCTCATAAATTATTTCATAAATAATGTCAACTGTAAACCCCAACAGGCCCTCTTGCTCTCTGATTATCTATGGTTGAACTTGACATCCTAGACATTCTCTACAGTCGTGGTGTGCCCAAGCATTTTATCTTCTCTCATGTTACCCCCTCTCCTTTAAGTTGTTTTGACTTTAAACTTGTATCTGAGTAAGTTTTAAAACAAGGAATTAGGGAGGGTTATTTTGTAGGGAAAGGGCTGAGTATTTTCCACAATCCTGGACAAGTCAGTGCTGGGCTGTCTGTCTTATTTTTATCTCAGTTCAGATTATCTTGAAGGTAAAAAATATTTGTTGCATTGGACAAAAAGAACCCATATAGATTATTGGAAGTTTAAAAAAAATCTATCCTGCTTGGTAAAATAAATAAAATAACTAATTAATAATTGTATTTATTACAATGCCAGTACTATATCTACATCTATTTCTGCATCTGTATTATAGCTAATCTTATTTGGTTTCCATATACAGACCTACCTCATATGATTGTTCAATTATCAATTCTTTTTTTTTGTCAGAACCATTCTGGAAAATTTATACGATTTGGCGATAAGGTCCTTTCACTTTCAGAATAACACACTTTTCACCCCGCCTCCTCCAAATATACCACATAGATATTCTGAAGGAAGTAACATTTTGGCTCTCAGTCAAGAAACAATTGCACTGATACCTGTTTTCTGCAAGTTAACCACTATTCTTACAGAGTTGAAAAGTATGTTAATCAATAGTTAAAAGGTAGTTTAATAAAGATAACCACCCCTAGACAATTAGATAATCTTCAGTCAGGTTAGATGCCATAATCAGTGCTCAACATGACATTGAAGGGAATGATCTCTTTTGCTTATGTCAGTGTCTTAGATAACATATTTTTTACCCATCCCAAAAGTAGAGAATAAAAGTCTATGTTTTAAAAGTGTTTATGTTTGTGTGGGCATAGAGGTTGGGGCAGATGACGGCAAGACAGTATTAGGATTATTAAACCCCAAAGGCAGAATTAATATTCAAGTTTTGATACCCAAAGTAGTATTTTTTTAATAAATTTATTTATTTTATTTTATTTATTTATTTTTGGCTGTGTTGGGTCTTAGTTGCTGCACGCGGACTTTCTCTAGTTGCAGTGAGTGGGGGGCTAGCTCTTCGTTGTGGCGCACGGGCTCCTCATTGCGGCGGCTTCTTTTTTTTTTTTTAGCGGTACGCGGGCCTCTCACTGTTGTGGCCTCTCCCATTGCGGAGCACAGGCTCTGGACGCGCAGACTCAGCGGGCATGGCTCACGGGCCCAGCCGCTCCGCGGCATGTGGGATCCTCCCGGACCGGGGCACGAACCCGTGTCCCCTGCATCGGCAGGCGGACTCTCAACCACTGTGCCACCAGGGAAGCCCGCGGCGGCTTCTCTTGTTGCAGAGCACAGGCTCTAGGCACACGGGCTTCAGTAGTTGTGGCACGCAGCTCAGTAGTTGTGGCTCACGGGCTCTAGAGCGCAGGCTCAGTAGTTGTGGCGCACGGGCTTAGTTGCTCTGCAGTATGTGGAGTCTTCCTGGACCAGGGCCCGAACCCATGTCCCCTGCATTGGCAGGCAGATTCTTAACCGCTGTGCTAGCAGGGAAGCCCCCAAAGTTGTATTTTTGAGAATTGAGCAAGACAAAAAAGTTTAGAAACAAGGTTGTTTTGAGAGAGATATTCCTTTATGTATTCATTTAACACAGCAAAGAAAGGTCTGGAGAACACTGTTGTTGCATTTCACCTAAGGAACATCCCAAGATGGAGTAATATCCACCACCTCCTACAGCCCTGGTGGATTAAGGAGATGACAGGGGACAGCGTGGAGGAGGCAGGCAATCAGGTATATGTAGTGGGGGATGAATTATTTTCATTTAAGGGAATGCCGAGACCTCAGGAGCTTCTGCCCAGTTTCTCATCAGGTGTCCTGGCAGAGTCAGCATGGTAGACATCCCTAACATCCCTACAGACAGCCATATAGGAAAAGCTTGGTCATACAATATACTCAGTCAGAGAAAGGGTCTGGATTCTTTTCAGTCAGTGCTGCTTTACAGTTTTTGTGGACAGTGGTGGGATCCAGAAGTTCTCACACACCACTGCAGGGCATCAGTCAGGTACGGGCAAAAAATTCCTGTAACTGTACCTGGTCCTAGGGCTAGGTGGAACTCACACTCATACCGCAGTAGGCTCACCTCATAAACATTGAGGGCCAAGATGTGCTTGGTTTAAAGGAGTGCTGCCCGCACCCTGACTAAGCTGAGAAAGGACTGTTTCCTCGTCACAGATTTTAGCAGAAGTTATCAGCAGGTGGCTTTGAGGTGGGAGGCGAAGGCCACTTACACACAGCAGTCGATACCTCATATGAAAGTCCAGGTCAGCTATGCTGCGGGGAAATCCAGGGATGGAGGAGGGCCCCAAGGAGGGGTGGGGATGAAGGTAAAGAGAAACTTACGGGGATTGGAGACATGTGTCTTTGTTTTTAAAGCTCAAGCCTCCATACACTCAGATACCATCTAGGAGAGAAGAAGACTGGAATAAAATTCTGAAATCTTATCCAACGGTGTCTATACAGTTACCTAAAAAGACTTTAAATGTAAATCAGACTAATTTTACTGAATTAGAAGTGTTTTTTTTTTCTTTCCTTCCCTAGCTCAGATGGGTCAGAACGTGATAAAAATCAGATTGCTATGGCAATTAATCTATATTTCTTTTTTTCATTAATTTTCATTGGAGTATAGTTGACTTACAATGTTGTTAGTTTCTGCTGTACAGCAAAGAGAATCAGTTATACATATACTGGGTTGGATCCCTAGGTCACTAGTAGGGCTTAGGGAGATAAAGCTGCTTCCCTTAGGGTGGAGCACATCCCAGGGAGACTTCACCCAAACCATTCATAGGTACCACCTCTGCTGAGCAGAGGAGACAAAATAAGCACATCAGTGGTGCCAGAATTAAAGAAGGGGTGCAGAGACCATCAGAAATATAAAGCAACTCAGAAACAAGGGAAAAGAGGGAGAATGAGAGAAGAAATGTAAACCCTGGGAGAGAACTTTAGTCTCAGAATAAGACTAAACTACAGACTTGAATGAGAAATCAGTCACTGCATGTACACAAATTAAACCCAGAAATGACTAAATTAAATTGACCACAATAAGCAAGCAGATAACTCTGAGTCAGAGTTTGAAAAATAAAGAATAATACCCTTTTTTTCCAGTACCCTAGTTTGTCACCGGAGTTGTAATTATTAAATATCTGTACACTTGCATTTCTTATCAAGGTAGATGAACTAAAACCTAAATTGTAGTTTAGCTGCTTACATCATTATGCACACCATTGTGTGTGTGTTATTTTTCACAAGCATAAGAATGCAGTGAGGGAGCCCAAACCTATTATTGCATCACTGCCTGCCAACTATTTTAACTTGAAGTAATTGAGAGTTCTTTTTTTTCAGTTTTTTTATTCTAATGCACAGTAGTATGTGAGAAGCAATGACCACAAAATAAATGAAAAAAAAATCCACTATAACTGAGAGATAATTATATTTGTACTAAACCATAAGAAAGCCCAGCATATACCTGAGAAACAAAAATTATATTTACGAAAGAAAAAGAAGGGAGAAAAGAGAGGGGACAGTTTGACAGAACAAAGCAGCATATAGCTAAATGGGGAAGATTTGATTTGCTGAAGACCAGCACCTCATGCCTATTTTGAAAATTATTACCCCAGAGTTTTATTCTTTATTAAGACGACAGATGCTCTTTCTTTACACAAAACTATACAAACAGTAATTACCTTTTCAGCTGCTGCCAATAGCTGATAAGAATGGAATTTCTTTTTCCACACATGGTAGGCCATCCACATTAGTAGAAGGATGCTACTTAGTATAAATCAAGTCATGACTTGTTTAATTTGGATTAAAATATACATAATATAAAAATAACATCTTAAAGTGTGCAATTCAGTGGCATGAAGTACATTTAGAATGTTGTACAGCTATCACCACTATCTAGTTCCAGAATTTTTTCATCACTGCAAAGGAAAACCCCACACCCATTAAGCAATTTTTTCCCCATTCTCCCTTCCTCCAGACCGTGGCAACTACTAATTTACTTTCTGTCCTTATGGTTTGTCCTATATGGGATATTTCATATAAATGGAATCATACAATATGTGGTCTTTTGTGCCTGGCTTCTTTTAATACTTAGCATAATGATTTTGAGGTTCATCATGGCTGTAGCAAGTTTTAGTACTTCATTCCTTTTTATGGTATAATAATATTCCATTGTACAGATATACATATTTTGCTTTTTCCATTCATCTTTGATGGACATTTGAGTTGTTTCTACCTTTGGCTATTGCAAATAGAATTGCCCTGAATATATGTGTGCCAGTTATTATTTGAGTACCCGTTTTCAATTTCTGCATGTGCACTTAGAAGTGGAATTTCTGTGTCATATGATAATTCTGTTTTTATCTTATTGCGGAACTGCCAAATGGAAGCTGCACCATTTTACATTCTTACCAGCAATGTAGGAGGGTTTCCATTTCTTCACATTCTCACCAACACTTATTATTTTCTGTCTCTTTTTGAAAATTTTGTTCATCTTAGTAGGTGTGAAGTGGTATCTCATTGCTGTTTTGATTTGCATTTCACTAATGACGAAGGATGTTGAAAATCTTTTCATGTGCTTCTTAACCATCTATATATCTTCTCTGGAAAGTACCTATTCAAGCCCTTTGCTCATATTTTTAGTTAGATTGGTTGTTTTTTTGTTGTAGAGCCATAAAGTTTTGAACGTGAAGGTAAATTAGAAACCATCTTGATGAACATGCTAATGTTGCAAACGAGGAAACTGAGACCATGGGAAGTTACATGATATGACCAGATTCACCGAGTTGTTACTGAACCTGGGACTCAGATGTAGATGTCCTGTCCCCTACATGGTAAAGCTGTCTCTAGCTACATCCTTTTGTATGCAATATCATAAAACCAACAGAGGTTTTTAAGATGGTTGACTGGGATTAGAAGCACAGTCCATAATATTGAAAGAACCATGACCACCTGAGGCAGTCTAAATACTTTACAATTATGAACACATATTTTGACTTAGAAACGAAATTTAGTGTTTAAGGAGTTAAAAGTATACATGTAAAACACAACATCTGGATCCCTCAAATGTAAAATATCTATTTTAATTGTCATTTTGTGATTTAGGCAATTAACCAAAGAAAATGCAAATCATAAATGGATTTTAATGATCACAGCCTAAATCCAGAGTTTAAAATGGCTAACAGACAAAACAAAATAAAAATGGGAGATTAATTTATGTTGTAACATATATGAAGTATTAAAAATTAGTTCATTCTTGTTATCTTTAATATGTGCTTAAGCCTTTTTATTCAGCTTTAAAAATCTTTTCAATTAGTTATAAAACAATGAAGAAGGGCACACAATAAATGAAAAGCTTAAATTTGCTCTTTAAAAAATGGTTGATAGTTCTCCTGAGATCAGACTTCTTTTGGCAAGGTATTAAGTGGAGTGCAAGGAGGCCAGGCCTGTCCCACTCTGGGCTCTAAAGCCAAATTTGCTGTTTTGTGTCAATCAAAGTGTGGAGGGAACATCAGAAACATTGAGGCCAAAGGTCTAAAGCCACTGAGATGGGAGATGAAAGATGGAGCTAATCAGATGCTTAGATGGTCCAGGAACCAAAGAGTGGATTTAGGATGAAAGCACTCAGCTATTTCAGCCACAGCAAACGGAACAGAGCATGACCTTCGGGCTGGGAAGAGATTTTGTGTCAAGCCCAGAATTTCTCAGAAGTCAGAGATTACAAACGGAGGACTGTTGATAAAAATATGGACAGGAGTAAATTGCCGTAGTGCCTCATGACCTGAAAGGTATATTTGCCCTGCTATTCTTTCCTGTATAAGAGAGATCATCCTTTATCTCAGCTACCAAAAAGCATTCTAACATTTTCTCCTGGAGTCTCATTTTTTCATAACTTGAACATAATCAAAATTTGTTGTTCCATTTATATGAGAAAGTCTTACTAATTATCAGCAGTTATTCTTCATCTTGGACTTCTTCATAATTTGAACAATATAAATAGAATTTGGGGACTATTCAAGCATTCCCAAGTGGCATCTTCCTTTCAAGGGAGAGGGAGTAGAGAAGCAGCAAGGAAAGCTAGAGATGCTACCTATGAACTGGAATGCAATGGGAATCACATTTCTTCCAGTTAGATAGTTCATTTGCTTTGAAGACAAGCGAGTAAACTGTGTAGGGACTCAATTTACCATTGAACTCTTATAAATTTCTCCCTATAGATTATGTAGACCATCAGTTTTAAACAATGGGCTCTACCTTTTAAACAAAAAATATGTTTTCATTTGCTATCTGGCCATATGAAAACAAAATCATGTATTTGGTTGCTGAAATTAAAATATGAACACATTTATTTTGCTATGGAGAGTAGTATAATTCATTCATATATTTTCTCTGCTACCTTTGCAGGCATTATTTTATTTTTACATTTAAGTAGTTGTCTTATGTCCAATTTATAGGTCCAACTCTAATTCATAGATATTATTGTAATGTCCCCACAGCTTCCCCATTTGTCAGCTAAAATGTAGTGCAGAAGGAAGGTATATAGAATATGCAAAGCTGGGAGTAAACTTGCTTGATGTATCAATTTTTGCTCCCCCCAAAATGATGTAGGATATATAGCATATTGTATATGCAAATCCAATATCGAGATATTTCTTGCTGTATAGAAACACTATTTGTTCAGATATCCAGCTTTCAAAGAAGATGAGCCTTGCTCTAGTTCAGAGGTAAATTCTGATTTTCCTAAGGTTCTAGCATTCTCCAATAGGAATTTCTGTGATGACAGAATATTCCTTTTCTACACTGTCCCTATAGCAACCATTAGCCTCATGGGGCTGTTGAGTACTTGAAATGTGGCCAGTAAGACAGCAAAACTAAATTTTATATTTTATTCAAATTTGATTAATTTGAATTTAAATTTAAATAGGCACTGGCTATCATATTGGACAACCTATCACAACTAATCATGGCAATCCCATTTCCATTGCCAATAATTGGATTGACATCAATTATTATGAAAAAATGTTGGCCAAAAGATGGGAAGAGAATGTTGCTGGCAAATGAAATGGTCTGTTCTTCTACTAGCAATGCCCTACCTAGCATTGTTGCCTGAAACTCTGACACTAAGTTTTTCACACCATCAATAGCAACATGTCATGGAGCAAGGCTCCAGCATTACTTCGAGACATCCAGTAAATGAGATAATGAATTTTTCATATTGTTTAAGCCATTTTGATCTGTGTGTCCTATTATTTGCAGAGGAAATCATCATAGCTAATATAAACATCTAGATTATTTGATGAAATTGTCAGAAGAAGTTTTTTTTAATCTTTGAAATAGACTATTACTTGAATTTTAATAAAGATGACTTTTTTGTATATAGTGTATATCTTTGCTATGGTAAGGGTAGAGTACTTATGTAGCAACAACAACAGTGAATATCATATTCATAAAGGTATTCACAATTGTTCGAACTTAAATTGATCTTAAAATCTTATGAATAGGTAGCACAAGTGAAAAATATACTATTTTGTACATGAATAGATTGAAATTAGGAGAGGTTAATGAGTTCAGACAACTCTTAAGTAATGGGGATATATCTCAATCTTGGATCTTTATTTTTTCAAGAAAATACGCCTTTTAATTAGATTAATTTCTCTGTAATTATCCTCTGTGTAAGTGGATTCCAAGAATAGAACACAGATCATTTATATATTTATATATGTAATGATCTAGTTGTTTTTGTGTTCAGCATATCTCTAGCTGTTTGTAAAACCAGAACATTTTTGAGTCAAGTCAGTAGAGTGGAAAGTGTCATATTGACGAGAAGAGCAATATCTGCTTTAATTATATTAAATACAATTAGGGGGAAAAAAAATCAAAGTAAGAAGTGGGTTTCTAAATAATCTATAAAATAAAAGATATAAATGTCTAAAGTTACATGCAGTGAATGATTCACTAAATTTAACAGCTAGGAAATTTAACAGTTAAGAAATTCAAGAGATCTAACATTTACTACTCCTAAAATTAATTATTCATACCGTATGTATCTGCTATTAGTTGCCAACGTTTAGGTAGAATTTAGAAAGTGTGTTTAATAATGGGAGTGGTAGGTTTTGCTTTTGTATCTGCTTGCATTCAGAGAAGTAAATGTTGGTTTCCTTGACTTTCAAGGGGAAAAACACAATCTTTGAACAGTAGCAGAGGCTTCTTAGTTTAGGTGTTACTTTTGTAAAACCCTAGAATGGCTTGTTGAGGGAGACTATGCATCTCTTTTTCTAAATACATTTAAATATATATTAGATCCTCATTTTTCTGGAAAATGATATTTTCACGTGATGTGCTACATGAAGATAATGCAATAGACTAAAAAATCATTCAGTGTTTTTCCCAGCCTTATGATTTTATCATTTAACTTTATCATTATCAATATAAGGTGATCAGCATATTCAGGTGATGTTGGAATTTAAATATTTTAACCCTTCTAGTTTACCACTGAGAAGCTTTACTAATTTAGCTCATAAAAAACAATTCCAAAATGCTAATGTGAGACTGACTCAAGTGAGGGTAAATGAAAAAGGAACCTTTGCTATAGAAGGAACCTATCTCTAGGTATCACTAAGATATAGCAACACTGAGCAAAGAGCTATAAAAATAAAGCTAAGTAATTATAATAATTATTATTACTAAAACAGTGATAATGACATAAGAGATAATATCTATTAAACTTTGTGCTATGCACTAAGTTTTTTAATTATCTAATTTTGTATAGCAATCTGATGAGGTAGGTACTAATATTATTCCTGTTTTATAAGAAACTAAAGGGTAAAGGAATTAAACAATTAATTTTAAATCATGAATAATAGTGGGAAAGCTGGAGTGATTGTTGGGCTGGTCTTCTCTGTTTCTTTCCCTTTTCAATGGCAGAATCCTGGTTCTGCCATTGTCCAATGTTTGAAAACAGTGTTGTTGTTTCTTTCATTTTTCTTATCATGTACAGTGGAAGAGTAAGTCAGGATCCTGTGGGAGGGAAAGCAATCTCAAAATGGATTTGAGGATTCCAAGATCAGTGAGAAATTTTTTCTCACTTCCCATTTAGAGTCAAGAGACAGGTTAGGCTGCACCACTCTCAAGAGAAAATGGCTGGGCAGGGAAGCATGGTTGATAGGGTCAAAGATAGCCTCACAAAGATTTCTGTGCCTTAGAACAGGATGCAAGCTGGGGATTGATTTCTATACCTTAAAACATGGCACATAACTCATGAAAGAGTGACTAAAGCTGCATGAATGAAGAGGTATTTTAGCTAATACATTGCTCCCCAGTTGACTTCCCATCTAACCAATATTTTGGTAGCATGTAGGCCTCCGTCACTCAAAATTTAGATAAAGCCCTGGGGAAAAAAGATCCAAAGTTGCCTGTGTTTAAGATTCTGCTTTGCTGAAGGAATGGGAACTTAAATGATTAATTTGTATAAAAACAAATTTTACTTTGGCATTTCAGAATTGTGGACTTACTGATATCTAATTCACTGACTTGGTGTAATTTCTAAAAATTGTAAACATAATGATGATATTTGGCCTGATACCTGAATATTGTAATCAATTTATATATCATCTCTGGGTTTAAAGGTTAACTTAATATGTGATGGTTAATGTAAGTGAACAGCTTGAGATGATTAAGTCAGTATTGTGATATTCTGATTATTGCATACAGTAATGTAGGATGTGATTGCATCCTTCAAAACCCAGTGTAAACTCCATAGCTCCATATGACAGTATCCTTAGCACCTAAGGAGGTCCCTGGTCATCAATTAATGTTGAGTGAATACACACAAAACTGGATACACAGATATATATATATATATATATATATATATATATATATATATATATATATATGCCAAATATTTAGTCTGGTAAGAGAAAAGTTTGTGTGAATGGTATAAATCAAGTTTTTCTTTACTTTTTGTTTTACCTTCATTTTGAAATGTTCTTAGGGATCAGAAAACTCATACTGGGTCTTTTTCAAGTAAAATACTGTTCTTGACTCCTCTTGAGTCATATGTCCTCAGAATTTTGCTGGATGAAACTGATAAATCTAATAAATTAATTTCAAAGTGGTTAATGAATAGTTTTACATTTACTATTCCCTAGTAATTTCTGAAGATTATTCTCTCTCTTTTTTTTTTTGGTAACATGAGCTTTTTTTTTTTTGGCTGCGTTGGATGTTTGTTGCTGCAAGCAGGGGCTACTCTTTGTTGCAGTGCATGGGCTTCTCATTGCAGTGGCTTCTCTTGTGAGCATGGGCTCTAGGTGCTCAGGCTTCAGTAGTTGTGGCGCACGGGTTTAGTTGCTCTGCGGCATGTGGGATCTTCCTAGACCAGGGCTGGAACCGGTGTCTCTTGCATTGGCAGGCGGATTCTTAACCATTGCGCCACCAGGGAAGTCCCTGAAGATTATTTTTATCTGTAAGCAATATCTCTAATACATGGAAGGTAAGATGAACATAGTTTGGGTTAAGAAGTTTTTTGAGAGACCTTACAATCACAGAAAAGTTGTCAGAGCAACTTTTCTGACAATCAGTTACTTGACTCAAGCTAACAAAATTAAATATACATACATTATTCTTATAGATATTTCAGCTAATGGACAATTTTTTTTAACCAAAGTCTACCTGCACACTCTCCTCCCAATAATGCCTGAGGTTTGTGAACATGATCATGAAAACATATCTCCTACATTTCCTAAACCTTTCCAGCCTGCCTTTCACTGAGGAAGATAGTAGATTATTTGTAGATGGGGAGACTTGTTAAGTGGTTTTCATTTCTATCACTGTAGTTTTACATTTTAGTGATTATAATACTTGGCAATGAATTGGTATTTTTTGAATTTGGAAAATATGTATGGAAAATATGTATTCACTGCCATGTTATCTAGAAGTTTCACAATTATACGTCATACTTATTTAAAAAATAGGTATTTATTACCAAAGGGGAAACGGTGGGGGAGGGATAAATCAGGACCTTGGGATTAACATACACACACCACTATATATAAGATAGATAACCGGGACTTCCCTGGGGGTCTAGTGGTTAGGGCTCTGCACTTCCACTGCAGGGGGCACAGGTTCGATCCCTGGTCAGGGAACTAAGATCCAGCATGCCACGCGGCATGGCCAAAAACAAAGTAAAAAGACAGAGATAACCAACAAGGGCCTTCTGTATAGAACAGGGAACTGTACTCAATATTCTGTGATAATCTATATGAGAAAAGAATCTGAAAAAGAATGAATATATGTATATATATAACAGTCACTTTGCTGCACACCTAAAACTAACACAATAATGTGAATCAACTGTAATCCAATTAAATTATTAAAAAATAAATAAATGCACCAAAAAATAAAATAAAAATTAAAACATTTTAATCAAATGAATATGCATCTCGTCGTGTAAATTAAGCCTACATGGAAAAGTATATAGAAGTGGCACAGGAGAAACAAATAAAGATAAGACAAACCTTCGACTTTCTCACTGTAACAAAAGATTGCTACTGTGCACTAGAACAAAAGGATAGCTGTTTTAAGGGCCAACTGGAGAAAAAAATCCAAAAGAGTAAGTTTAATTTTTTTTAGTTGAGTTTCATCAGTGACATTGATTAAATCCCTCCCCCCCACCCAAGTAAAATCATTGTTATAGCTATAAATGATGGGGCTCCTGTTTTGAGCACCTACACTTCCAACAGGTAAATGACTCTTTAAGCTGTGTTCATGTTTTCTTTCAAATCCAGAATAAGAGGAAATAGGGCTATAATACTTAGTGATTTAGAGCAGATATAAGGAAAAGCACTACTCCCGGGTAGTTTATATACTCATAGATACGGGGTTATGTGACCAAGGTGATATACATCTGGCCCTGCCCAGAAGCCAAGTGATGTAGTACATCATGATTCTGGGTGTCACCAAATGAATGGATTGGCAACAAGAGACATTATTGTGTACTTTGGGTGGTGGGTCAGGGGGCAGTTGTGGAACATACTGGTTTTATTCTTATCAAATTAAGCATAAATACCAGATCTGGGATTCTTAATTCAGTGTCCTAAAGCAACAATGGATGAGCTTCAGGAAATCTATAAACATGTTGAAATTAAGTATACACAGTTGTACATGCATACATATGTGACATTTTTATAACGGAAGAAGATCTATTTCTTTCACAGCATTCTTTGTATAGGCTATAGTCAACACGTATACACACACACAAGATTAAACACCAAGGTAACTTGGGTATTAAGAAAAGGATGATTCACATTTTTTCAATGTGTTGTAAGCTATTAAGAAAGGAAATTATTCCACAACTTCTGGTTCTCATGTTCCAACTTACTTTTCCTTCCAAGCATACTCCCTTTCCCTAAGGAAATTCTGATTTGGAAAAATAATTTTCTAAGTACAAGTGCACTCTCCCTGCCTGTGACTCCAGCCTCCCTCTCACCACAGCTTTGCCTCCGTCAGGCTCTCTGCCCCAGGCCTATCGACCCCTTGCAATTTCCAGTGTGTTTCGTGTTCTCTCTGACCTCTTACCCTTTGCAGACACAGCTTTCTCTGTCTGAAATATTATCTCCACCTCTAGTCTTCAACTGATTAACCCTACTTGTCCTCCAGGATTCCTCTCTGGTGACCTTTGACCAAGTCCCTGGGCAAATCTCTGTCAATGCACATATCAGACTGCACTGAAATAATCTGCTTTTACATTTTTTTTCACTCTTACTAAATTACAGAGTTTCTTGAAATCATATGTGTTTAGTACTTTATTTACCTCAGTAAGCTCACAGTCTCTCACAGCATCTGGTACATAAAGAGTCAGTAGTCTTTATTGAGTGTTGATGGTTTAGAAGTGAGTTAACCAAAAAGGTTCAATGAGTTTTCTTTTTTAGGGTGTATGTGTTTTTAAACAAAGGAAAATATAGGCTAAAGGAATTAATGACTACTTTTGGAACTGATTTCATGCAGAAAGAAGCAATGTAGAAAGATATCTGGTACTAAGGGAACCTTCCTGAAACCACTGAAGTGTTTAAATTCGCATCACATAGTTGGTACCTTAAGAGACCTAGACCATCTTGAATCATTAATCCCATATCCCGCTTGAAAGTACCTTAGAATTCACAATTTTTGTAAACAGTGTAGTTGAAGTTCATAATGAAGGGATGGAATTTATATTTTGTCAGACAGCTATCCTAGCAATATTCTTTTCTCAAATTAGAGTTTAGACAGATTCCATCTACTTACTCTCTTAATAGTTTTCTTAAGACCAATGATTTTCAACTGGTTGTGCAGTGGATACAGTGATGTTCCTAAGCACCTGCCCCTTCAGAACTGGAGGACTTAGTCTACAGTTGCTGGTAGTGCTGCTGCCTGATAGCTTTCAGCTGCCAAACTTTCCTGTATTTGCCCTCAATTGAAGGAAATCTACTCAGCCATAGCCTCACTCTGTCTCTGGGGGAAGCCTACACTCAGCGAATGGGTTGATGGGAAAGTAAAGGCCCTGCCACTCCTCACCGACAACTTAGAAAGGCCATTGTACTTACAGAGATTCTTATGGAATTGAGTGACCTTTTTCAAGACTGTGTCACAGCCCACCTTCTCCCTTGCCCAGAGATGCTTTGCCCCTCACCATCCCTTGCCCCGACAGGAGCTAATTTTGGGAGTGTTTCCTATCAGACTCTGACTCTTGTGTTGAGATTATATTCTAATGGACAAGTTCGTAAGTAAAGGAATCAGTTGGGAGGCTATTTTGTGGGAGTGATGCTGAAAGCTCGGCCTCTATGCAAGGGTGCTGAATCAGATCTCAGAGACAGAGCTTTTGGGTGAGGTGAAAAAGAACAGCTTTATTGCTTTGCCAAGCAAAGGGGGACAGAGCGGGCTCCTGCCCTGAAAAACTATGTCCTAACCCAGGAGGAGTTGATGAAGAGTTTTATAGCAATGGTTCAAGGGTGGGGTTGCTGATAAAACTGGATGTGTGCAGGGCCTGATCTCCTTTAATTTCCCCTCAGGTGGTCGATCTCCTGATCTTGATGAGCTTTTCTGGTTCCTTTAATCTTGCCTCATGTAGTTTCTTGGCTGCCCCTCCCTTGATTAGCAGCTGTTCGAGTCTGCCCTTTGGAACTCAGGGAAGGTCATGGAGGCTGGAGTTTTGCCTACAAGAAACATGAGACAGAAAGGCTTCTATGCCCAGGAGCCCCACAGGGTCCTGCTCGGCTTCAGTAGCGGTGGAGGTGGTGAGAAGTGTTTGAATTTTAGATATATTTTGAAGATAGGAACAACAAATTTCTTCACAGATTGGTTGTAGGTTGGGAGAGAAAATGAAGATTCAAGGATGATTCCATATATGTTGGCAAAAGAACTGGAAAAATGGTGAGGCAGGGCCTATAACTGGAGCAGATTTGGGAAGAGATAACTGAGAATTCATTTTAAAATATGGTGAGTTTGAGATGTCAGTTGGACATCCAGTGGAGATATCAGTAGACAACAAGATTTATAGGTCTGCAATCTAATGTAGCACTATGGATGGGAGATGTAATTGTAGAAGTCTCTGGCATACACTTATTTATTTATTTATTTATTTGCGGTATGCGGGCCTCTCACTGTTGTGGCCTCTCCCGTTGCGGAGCACAGGCTCCGGACGCGCAGGCTCAGCGGCCATGGCTCACGGGCCCAGCCGCTCCGCGGCATGTGGGATCTTCCCGGACCGGGGCACGAACCCGTGTCCCCTGCATTGGCAGGCGGACTCTCAACCACTGTGCCACCAGGGAAGCCCTGGCATACACTTATTTTTAAAGCTTTGAGAATAGGTGAGATCTCCAAGACAATGAGTATAGATAAAAAAGAAGAGAAGACCAAAGACTGGGACTTGGAACACTCCAATTCAGAGACTGGGGAGAAGAGGAAGAACCAGAAAAGAAAATTGAGATAAAATGACAATTGAGGTAGGGTAAATACCAGGAAAAATAGTCTTGGTAGAAGTGTGAGAAAGTATATAAAAGAGAAGGGTGTGGGCAACTACTTCACCTGCTTACTTACAGGTCAAGTAAATTGATTTTAGTTACTTAGATGGTGATATTGATGACAGTATTTTTAATAGGGTGATGAGGTAGAAAACATGTGAGGAGAGAAAATAAAAACATCTCTTGCTAGATATTTTGCTATAAAGAGGAGCAGAATAATAGGAAAGTAGGAAAGTGTCCATCAACAGATGAATGGATAAAGACGTGTTGTATATGTATACAATGGAATATTACTCAGCTATAAAAAAGAATGAAATTCTGTCAGTTTCAACAACATGGATGGACCTAGAGGGTATTACGATTAGTGAAAAAGTCAGACAGAGAAAGACAAATACTGTTTGTTTTCGCTTACATGTAGAATCTAAAGAATAAAACAAAACAAAGAAATAGAAACAGATACAGAGAATTGACACTTGGTTGTCAGAGAGGAGAGGGATCTGGGGAAAGGTAAAATGGGTGAAGGGAATTAAGAGGCACAAACATATAACATATATTACAAGGATGTGGTATACAGCACAGGGAATATAGCCAATATTTTATAATAACTTTGAGTATAGTCTATAACAAAGATCGAATTACTGTGTTGTAACCTGAAACTAATATAATGTTAAAAGTCGATTATAGGGCTTGCCTGGTGGCGCAGTGGTTGAGAGTCCGCCTGCCGATGCAGGGGACACGGGTTCGTGCCCCGGTCCGGGAAGATCCCACATGCCGCGGAGCGGCTGGGCCCGTGAGCCATGGCCGCTGAGCCTGCGCGTCCGGAGCCTGTGCTCCGCAACGGGAGAGGCCACAACAGTGAGAGGCCCGCGTACCGCAAAAAAAAAAAAGAAAACAAAAGTCGATTATATTTCAGTTAAAGAAAAGAAGGAAGGATTTCTGGAGGAATGAAGTTGGGTTAAGCAAAAGAGAACAGGGCCCACTACACAAGTGAAAAAAGTGGCATTAGATGTGAGCATGATATTATAGTAATAATAATAAACATTTTTTCATGTGCTGGAAATAAGCCAATGTACATGTATAAAGAACTATTTATGGAGCTATGATTACAAATTATAATTTGCAGTCATCTCTATAATTTTATCTAGAAAAATGTACAATATATTCAGATAAACAGCTGATTTTTTTAAGTGTAAAGTGAGGGAATTTCAAAGATTATTTGAAACTTTTTTGTCAGTATTATAATTTTAGCATAGTTAAATTATACCCTACCTTTTTAACATACAATAGGTCCAGAGCAAAAAAATTATATGTGCCATTAGAAGTGTAATTGGGAATATAGTATGTTTTTCTACTACATATTAATTTAAGGTAAACACTATACATCACATGTTAATGGAGAAAAAAGTGAAAATGTGCCTAGGAAAAATAAGCATATTAAAGATTTTATTTTATTAATGTTCAAAAATAGAAATATAAAATGTTTTGCTTAAAGTTAGATCTTAATCATATATCACACAAAAATTAATTAAATGACTGCTATTTCCAAAGGCATTCATAATATATTACCAAGAATGGGAATTTAATGTCAAAACAGATTGGGAAAAGGAGTTAGCATCTCACATATATCCTGAATTAACTAATAAGTTTTATGTAAACCACTAAAACATCAGTCAGATTACAGTAGCAAATTCTGTAGCACTGGGCCATACCACTTACAAATAGGAGCATCTGGCAATGATTAACCTGAGTGGAAATTTCCTTTTCCTTTTATTATTCATATAGGTTTAAACTCAATTTCTATTAACATTTATATTTATTCGGGGGCAAAATAAAGGAGACTACATGTGAAAACACTGTCCTTTTCTTCTACTTCCTGCCCATGTGTTAAAAGATTTTATTTTAGTTATATCTTGGCCCCATTTCCTATTTAGGTTAAATTTTCTTCTTTATGGATTTGCTAAACACAAACACAATAATCTTGACTACTCTCACTCACACCAGAGGTGAATTATTACCATTAAGTGAAGGGGTATTGGTTGCAGTAGGAATGTCCTATTTGTTAGGCAAAGCATTCTGTTCCTCCCAAGATCTACTTCTTCTGTTAATATAGAAAAAGGGCATTAGGAGGTATTACTCTGCAGGTGGTATAAAATTTGCAATTTGTCTTGACGCTTGCGATGTCAATCCATATCTTTGTAGAGATAACTCCAATCAGTTTGTTCATGTGAATTTCTGCAGAAAGAGTGACTGCCTCCTGGTCATTTACTCACTGTTGAACATGTGGTACAATTTCTGCAATTGCTAGCAA
Organism: Stenella coeruleoalba; assembly: GCF_951394435.1. Lineage (NCBI taxonomy): Eukaryota > Metazoa > Chordata > Mammalia > Artiodactyla > Delphinidae > Stenella > Stenella coeruleoalba. The sequence goes on along the minus strand of NC_137151.1, from coordinate 38,543,606 downwards.
CACGGAAGAGTGGTCAAAATTATGGTAAATTGAGATGTCTAATTTTTGCTTCCCAAGAGGTGTTGGTGAGTTGAATTACATTTATCAGGGAAGAAACAGAAATCTATCTTTCTGTATGTTTGTATGTATGTATCTATCAATCTATTTATCTAGTCTATCTCTCGTGATGTATATGATATATATTATCTGCTGAGGCACTTCCCCTAATCTCTTATTTTTAAGAATTCCTGCTTACAAACATCCACAATAACTAAGCACGAAGAGGAATGGGTGCTAGCATTCTGTCTGGGCATTTTACCAAAAAAAATCCATTTTTGAGCATTTGAATGATGAGTATTCAAAACACATCTGCAAGATTTTGGGATGAATTTTGTATTAAATCCTTAAGACATTGCTTTTTAAAAATCCTTTGGTCATGTTTCTTCGAATTGAAAAGTCCCCTTAAAATTGAAAAGCCCTTTTAAAACAGCACCATACTTTCCTTGCCATTTCTGCATGGTCAAGGACTGTCAGGCTTCTGGTCGCAGAGGCATACTGTAACCAAGAAAAGAAATAGAAAATATTATTCTGTTGGTGAGGTGCTGCATTTATCTATAGGTCCTGACCAAGCAGCCCCATCTTTTTTATTCTTTTACCATTTCTGTAGACCTCTCTCTCAGACTGGAGCCTCTTACTCATTGGATAATCTAAACAAGAGTCATATTAATTGTATTTGCTTCTTCAATATATGGAAAGTAAGAAGAGAATGATGAAATTATGTATTGGAAGATAGTTTTTAGGCAACAGGCTAAATCTTGAATTACTTGTTGCCATTAACATGGAAGACAAGTATGGGAGCAGAGTTGAAATTGTATACTTTAAATAAAATAGCCTAAGAGAAATAGTTCTATATTTTGCTGAAACATCTCTTCAATATCTACTTAGACTGATAGCCAGGGCAATTTTCTTGGTCTCAAAGACTTATGCTAACTTTTAAAGCTTGTGTGTGTGTGTGTTTACATGAATTCATCTACCAGCATTTGAAATGAAAACTTCTACCAGTCTCTTACCATATAACGCAAATACTATGCATAATATAAAACCACCATATAGAAGATTCACACACTATAGGGTGTAAATATCAAACCAACTGTCTTGAAATATTTAAAGCCATATGTGGTAACATATGCTTGCATCAGTAACCTAGATGTAAACTGAATTTTTGGTTCAGCATTCTTATCCCCTGGCTTAATTAACCTGTTTGACAATATAAAAATTTATGAGTGCATTTCAATGATTGCTCACATATTTTCTTGTAAATTCTCTATGTTTTAGTAACAATATGAACTCAAATTCTTTGGCAGAATATGTCCCAATTGGATATAAAAATGTGTTCTGAGTTGGGGAAGGCAAGATGGGCTTGAGACAGTGATGTCATCAGATACTTTTTGTCCATGGTTCATAGAAGCTTCATTCCCTCTGGTGAAAACTAGCATGATATCATATCACGCATTCTGATGATAGAAGGTAGTGACAAACAGGTTACAGATTATTTAAGTAGTGGAATGGGAATGTCTCAGATTATGAATTTACATTAATATTTTAATTAAACCCTATATTTTAAGAAATACATTATTTCTTCAAAAGTTTAAATAAATAGGAAGGGTGAGCCTTTAAACTGTGAGGCAGCTCTGAAAAAACCTGTACGCAGCCCAAGAGGGAGTTCAAGGGCAGTGGACACCATGCCTTAAAATACTTACCATATTTAGTCATTGGCTGGGACCTGTCCAGGAAGAGTGTGTATTTCCCTCAGATACTGAAATGGATCCCAAAGGTACAACAACTCAAGGCTGTTATCTGACTAAACTCTATGCAACAGGTTCATTCTTGAAGGTATATCTGAGTGGCATACCTCCCTTGCCTTCACATTAGTAAATGAATGATTTTTAAAAATTGTATTTAAATAATACCATTTATAATATAACAAACATTATGTGATACTAGGTATAAATGTAACAACAACCACAAAATCCTACAAGATCTTTATGATAAAAAGAAAAGTAAAACTCTGTGGAAATCATAATAGTATAACTAAATTTAGAGGTATACAATGATCATGAATGGCAAGAGTCTACAGAAATGATTACTCTTTAGATTCAATAAGACTCAGTCAATATCCTAGCAAGATTTTGTAAAATATTTATGAAATACCAGAGCTCAAGAATATCCAAGATGGGGGATTAGTTCCAAGATGGTAGAGTAGAAAGACCCTGAGCTCACCTCCTCTCATGGGGACATCAAAATTACAACTATTTACAGAAAAACTATCAATGAATAAAGACTAGAACCTACCAGAAAAAACCTTCTACAACCAAAGATATAAAGAAGGAACCACAACAAGATGGGTAGGAGGGGTGGAGTCACAATATAGTCAAGTCCCATACCCCCAGTGGGTGACCCACAAATGGGAAAATAATTACAATTTCAGAGGTTCTCCCCAAGGATCAAGGCATCTAAAGCCCACGTCGTGGTCCCCAGCTTGGGGGACCTGCACCAGGAAGATGAGCCCCGAGAATGTTTGGCTTTGAAGATCAGCGGGGCTTACTTTTGGGAGTCCCAGAGGACTGTGGGAAATAGAGACTCCACTCTTAAAGGGTGCACACAAAATTTCACATGCTCAGGGACACAGGAACAGAAGCAATAATTTGAAAGGAGCCTGAGTCAGACCTACCTGTTGATCTTGGAGAGTCTCCGGGAGAGACAGGAAGCAACTGGAGCTCACCCTGGGGACAAAGACACTGGAAGTTGCTATTTTGGGAGCTGAGGCCAAGTGACTGATTGTGCAGGGACATAGCCCCACCCACCAGCACACAGGCTGCCTTATGACCCTCTGAGCCCACAGCCACCCCTGGACATGGCCCCACCCACCAGAGAGACCAGGACCTGTCCTCATACAGCAGTGTGCAGGCGCAAGACCCCAGACACCCAGGGCCCTGCAGCTGGAGATCTCAGGACCTACCTTAACCCATCAGGGACAAGCAGCAGCTCCAGAATCCCCAGGGCCCCAGCCGTGCCCACCAGCGAGCCTGCTATAGCCTCACAGCTGCATGGACACCAGCTCCAGGACAACAGCAGCCCCACAGCCTACTGTGGCAGGACCAAGCCCACCATCAGTAAGCCAGCATCAGCCCTGGAACCAGCTGTATTATCTAATACTTCTTATGGCTGTATGTTGAGGTATAGCCCATTCTAGTTATTATTTTATAGCTGATAAATCTAGGAATTAAAGGTGTTCAGAGAAATATTTATAAACTAGTTCTTCTGACAACAAGTCCATAGTCTTTACCACTTTTTCATACCATTCCTTTTAATCTTTTAGATAATATAAAATCTGTTTTCTCTATTATTCAGACATGTGAGGAATGTTGACTATAAAATAAATGTGCTAATGAGAAACAAAATATACCTCTGTAAAGAACTAAGCAATTGTAAATCCCCTTTCCAGCTCTTGGGACAGTGAGTTCTCAGACATTTAGTCAACATTATACCAGTTGAAATGTCAGTCATGGGCTCATAAATAGAAAAACAGGACAGAAAGAAGCGTCAGTTAAAACTACTAAGACCTGATGTCGCAGCCAGATGGCTGACCTTTCTCTTGATGCCATCTTAGGGTATCCAGATTCTAATGTCCTTATTTCTGTCCCAATGGCAAGGCATTAGCATGGTTGGATCAGCCCACACCAGACTGATGTACTTTCAAACTTTATGCCAGCTGGAAAGAGATGCTCACAGTTCTGGACCCCAGTTCTGTGCTCTGAGTCAAGCTGTGAGGATAAGGCGAGAAGCACTTCCTGCATTGTAATGTCTTGGCCACAAAGAGAATATATCCCCTCTTTCAATATTGCTAAGCTGTTTTCTCACCCACAGGTATATTCAGTGATGCTGGGCATGGACAGGAGGTCTGTTAATTGAACATGTCACTAGACAGAAAGAAATGGTTACAGGCTCATGATCTAATCTGTAGGTAATCCAGGTTTCCTACTTCTTCTAATGCTCTTTTCTGAATGCTCTTTTTGACAAGTCATTCAGTGTTTCTCTCTCACTATCAGAGTGAGAAATTGTAACTTATAAGAGCTCAGTATCTGTTAAAAAAGAAAAAAGAAAGAAAAAGAGATAAAATTAGGCAGATGTCTAGTGAAGAATTAACTCTAATCAACAGGTCTGGCCTTAGTCCTGGCTCCTGGGAAGTAACTTTTAAACCTTCGACATTTCCTGAGTGAATGGAATGTCTGTGTCAGTCATGGTGGGTCTGTGGAACCAAACCTAATAGCTTGTGCTAACAAGATGACACATGGTAGGCTCCTCAGAACCCAACTGATAGTTTAGGCTAAAGAAATAACCCACTGTAGGGATTGGCCACTCCACAAATACCAACCAGGTAATTAAAAAGTTAGGATTTGGGGCCCCTTGAAATCAGCCTGACATCCAGGAGTTGCAACTAGAGATTTAGTTCAGTCATGTGGGCAGCAACTCAGTCAACCATACCTGCCTAAAGGAGCCTGGATAAAATCTCTAGACACCAAAGCTAAGTGAACATCCTTGTTTGGCCATACATCATTCACATTTTGTTACACTTTGGTGCCAGGAGTGTAACATATCCCTTCAGATATGGAAGCTTTGTATTTGGAAACTTCCTCCCAGTCCTATATTCTGCCCCAAGTGTGTTTCTAGGGTGGTAGGCATATAAAAATTATTATAAAATAATTTCTAACAATAAAAAAAGAAAGACAATGACCAAGTAATTCAACCTTTTTTCTTATGAATATATTAATTCATATTTATTATGGCTTGGGCACTGGGTTAGATGCTCAAGGATAGAATATTGAAAAAGATAGACGTACTCCCTGTACTATAACAGTAACGTAGGAAATAGTCTGTTATTCATTTTGATGAAAAGACAGTTTTAATATTCTAAGATAACTTCCTTGATAAAGAATAAACCTTCTGCCATTGAATCAAGTTAGAGTAGTACCCAGGCCTGGGAGTCCAGAGCAGGTTATTCAAATGAAGTGAACACATTAGAATAAAATTGACTGTAAAAAATATCAGTGATTTTACAAATAAAAATGTTTAGTCATTAGATAAAACAAAGATTTAAAATAAATAGTATCAATAGTAAAATAAGACAAGAGGTAGGCAATACCAGATTTGGAACAAAAGCTCAGTGATACCGTCAAGAACCAGTGATATCATAAAATACGTCATTCTGTTTTCTACTCTGCCATCTTCAACATGCTGGCTTTTCAATCCTGGTAAGGATGGTTGCTGCAGGTCAAAGCCATAACAATCAAGAAAAAAAAGAATGGAGTGGGACCATAGATTTCCTCTTCAGGAAGTTCTGTCTTTTCATCAGGGGAATACACTAGTGCATTTGCCGGAATGATGTTAAAGGTCTCATTAGTGAGAGGATGATAAAGTGAGGTTCTGGCATAAGGAAATGGGATTTTCATGATTAACTTAATTTCATAATGATTCATACTCCGGTACTAGTGGAGGGGCCATATCCCTTCTGAAATCAAGGAACTTCACCCTTAAGTAAGATCAAGTAGGATTTGGCTACTAAGGAACTGACAGTATCTACCAAAGGAAATACCCTGTAAGCTAAGACATGGTGGACAAATAGGATTAGCTAGACAAATATGAGCATCAGAAGGAGAAAATGAGACAGAGAATAACACGTGTAGTATTTTGTAGAGACAAAGCTTGATAATTGTACTGAAATACCAACAATTTGAGAGCACAATGTAAAAGGTGATTGTTGAGAAATGAGATTATGAAAACTAAGAAAGAATCAAATCATAAAATACCACAAATTATGTACTTATAATGAAATGTTACTAATGAATCAAAAGGATAATTTAAAAGATTGTATGAAACATGCCCATAGATGTGGATAAAATTGAGGAAAATAAAACAAATATATGTACTTTGGTGGAAAGCAAAATACAAAATAAATGTGTAACATACAAAACAGATACAGTTGGGCTTCCCTAGTGGCGCAGTGGTTGAGAGTCCGCCTGCCAATGCAGGGGACACGGGTTCGTGCCCCAGTCTGGGAAGATCCCACATGCCGCGGAGCGGCTGGGCCCGTGAGCCATGGCCGCTGAGCCTGCGCGTGCGGAGCCTGTGCTCTGCAACGGGAGAGGCCACAACAGTGAGAGGCCCGCGTACCACAAAACAAAAACAAAACAAGACAAAACACAAAAATACAGATACAGTTGTGAGAAGATGGTAGGATTATAGATGCTATATCACTCAGTTATTTTAAATATTTTTGATTTAGTTGATTAAATTGAAGTGCTAATATTTTAAATATTTTTGATTTAGTTGATTAAAATGCTAATGAGTACATTTTTTGCCCAGACTGTCAATTTACAATGTAGAGTTGTCAAGTAAAATTTTTTTAATTCAAAGTTCAAGCTACCGCATGTGGTTGTATAGATTGTGCACTGTGCAAGGTCATTCAAGAGGCAAGTGGTAGTTCTTCTCACTCTTCCATTTGTCTTGATGCAGGACTACACCTGCCTGGAAAGTTTCCATTTATAGTTCCCATGAAGTTATTGCATGCGCTAGCCACAGGCTGCTCACAGTGGAAGATTACCTTATTATTTGAAATGAGATTTGAAGGTATTCATTTTCCGTATTCTCTTCTTCTCACTCAACTAGCATGGCTGTTCGAAGTTAACTATAAAACTCAGGAACTCACAAAAGGAGTGTGTAGTTGAAGACACACAAAAACAGAACAGTAGCAGAGTTCATAGAATAATGAATACCAATATTCTTATTGGGAAATGAGAAATCTTCTAAAGAAAAAATATGTCAGGCAACTGCGGTCCCTTGAATGACCTCTGGGGATTCCTATAGACGCTCTTCACAGAGAGCTCTTTTTTTTGTTCATTTTAAAATTATTTCCTAAACTTGCTTAGATTCTTTATAGCGCTGTTTGACCTACGAAAAAGGTATTGAAATAGAAGTTTCTTTTCCCTTCTGACCAAATGAGAAGGGCAAGATTTGTGAAAGCTTTTCAAAAGAGGAATGAACTTCTTATTATGGTGAATTATGTGAAGCAAAGGGCCAAAATATAATTTGGTTTCTGCTCTTCCTATTTAATCCTGTTAGTTCCGTTCTTTGCAATTCGTCTTGTGCACTTTCCTGAGCAGTCAGAATCCTCCTTTGCTTTGAGCTGGTGGCATGACCAGCTGAGTACAGTCAGAACTTAGGGAAAATTCCTTCTTTGGGTTTCATGTAAGAAAGTATGAGAAAGCTTTTGTCAAGTAGGATGAAAAACAGCTTAGAAGTTATAGACATCTTTTCTTTTTTTTTTTTTTTAGACATCATTTTTTGAAGCAGATGCCTTTTCTCCCCAAGGTGGTCCTTGCCTTATAAACTGCCTTTCCTATTCCTAGAGGGAAGATTTAACCAACATGTCCTAACAAGATCAACTTCATAGCTGATTTGAATTAGAAATTTTCAGAAACTGGCATTTTTCTGAAAGCGATTTAGATTCACCTCAAAAGTTGGTAATCTAACCACCTAATGGCCTCAGCCATTTCTGTCCCCATATGGAAGAACTAAAAACAATAATTCTACATTTATTAAATGCTTACTATGTGCAATGACATATTTAAGCATTTTACATGTATTTACTCCCTGAATACTCATAAAACACCATGTGGAGTAAGTAATATTGTCACCCACAATTTACATATGAAAAATTGAGGCATTTCGAGGTTAAATAACTTGTCCACAGTCAACTAAATCTTAAGTGATGGAGTTAAATTCAAACCTAGGAGTTTAGCCCAGAGTGTGACCGGTAACCTCTCTGTAATGATAGGTCTGATTGATCAGACTGAACATTATATTTAAGGCAAAGAATTACAGAAATTTTTAGATCATCAATGCAGATCTGCTAACTAGTGTTTAAATTACTTCTGCATTAACCCCTCTAAGCATACACCATTTCTAGGAATTCTTGTAAATCTGGACGTTTTATAGAGTTGGAAAAAACTTAACCATTTCTTGTGTTTAAACTGCCTGGTTGACTTAGGCAAATATAAGAACAGAAGTGGACTGGTTGCTGGTGTCTGTTCTTATTAATGAAATGAAAAATGCCAGCAATGTGCTATCCAAAGAGCTGCATTCACACAACACATCTCATCCAGATGAAAGGTTTTGTTTCATTATTTGCAGAGAACAGTGTATTCTCAAAGACTGCAAAAGTCCCACATGCTCCAGTAGCATTTGTGCAGTTTGTAGCAACACCTTCATTAAAAGATTGAGTGAAAACTCTGATGTTCGTAGGGAAAGTATAAATGATAAAGCTTTAAAACCTACCTGAAATATGAGGTCACCTGGAAATTAGCAGGAATACGGTACTATCTGTAGACAAGCATGTGGTGTTAATGTTTACAATTTTGTATCATAGAAAAGAGCCTTCGTGCTAAGCAGATGACAGCTGTGTTATACAAACTGGATGGGAAATGTGTCTTTGCTTATAACTTTTCTCCAGAAACTATATACAGTTATTTATCAGCAGTAACTATGCTCTTTTGTAACAGATATTAGAATGAGTGGGAAAAATAAAACCCCACATAAATAAACACTCTTACCATGCACTCACATGGCCTTATGAATTAATTTAACAATTTCCTGATAACTCCTGTTTTCAGTCATCCTCTTCTTTCCTTGTACTTGGGCTATTGTAATAGCCTCTAATTGAACTCTGTGCCTGTAATCTCTGCATCACATCCAGCTTCCACATGTCTGTCTGTGTTGTTTCTGAGTCATATATCTTATCTGATACTTTCAGTGCTAAAAACTTTCAATGGAAGCCTGATTGCCTGATAGGATCCCACATTTTTAATATGGAAATCAAGAAGCTTTACATGGAGATCCAACCCTCTCCAGTCTTCAGTATATAAAGATTCTGAAAATCTTTTTATTTACGTCATGATTCATCCAACAATATGAGGATAGCAAGGTAAAGCTAAGTGTACAGACTCTCCTAAAGAATGCCATGCAAGGCTGTACGATCACAACTGGTTAAAAGTGTTAAAAAAAAAAAGTTAAAAGTGGTTAAAAGTGTTTATGTGGGGTTAAAAGTGGTTAAAAGTGTTTATGTGGGGCTTTGTATAGGTAGTGAGTCATGGGCAGGATTATCAAGAATTAGAGAATTGGGAAAAAAAAGTGGAAAGGCACAAGATTTTCAAATATAGAAACATGCCACTGAAGCATTCATAGTCAAAAATACTTTGAAAGTTGGACATTCCTTACGAATTAACTGACACTGCGTGAAATAGGGATGATATATCACTGCCTTTAGATGAAGTCAAAGAGTTCTGTAAAGTTGTCATTTAAAATGCAGTTTGGAAGACATCCAAATAATGGGTTTGATAATATTTTAAATATTTTTATCTGCTTGCAACTGCAATGATTTATGAGAAAATAAATGAGAATGAGTTAATTGCCTGCAGTTGCTTTATGCACTAATTCATGTAAAGATTTTTATTGCTTTATTAGATTTTTATCAAATACATTTTAAACTTCAATCAAAACAAGTTTTAAAATGTCAGTGGAAAAGTATACACATGAACTGTCCATTGTTTTGAAACCTTTCATATAAGTTTAATTGAAATATTGATTGTCCTCTATAGAAAATAAATTGATTTACATCAACACCACCAATGTTTAAGAGGTCCTGTTTCTACACACCCTCCTGAATGTAATGTATTATCAGACATTTTTTTTTTTTTTGCGGTACGCGGGCCTCTCACTGCTGTGGCCTCTCCTGTTGCGGAGCACAGGTTCTGTGGCCATGGCTCACGGGCCCAGCCGCTCTGCGGCACGTGGGATCTTCCCAGACCGGGGCACGAACCCGTGTCCCCTGCATCGGCAGGCGGACTCTCAACCACTGCGCCACCAGGGAAGCCCTATCAGACATTTTGATCTTTGCCAATCTTAGAGATGAAAAATGATAACTCATGGTCATTTTAACTTCAAATTTTCCTACTGTGAATAAGGCTGAAAATATGGGTCATATGTTTAAGATCCATTTATATTTATTTTCTGTGTGCTATCTGCTCATCTTTTGTCCCTTTTCAGAGAAGGAATTTTTATATAGTAAAAATATTAGTCTATTGTCTATGATATGAGTTACAAATACATTTTTCTGTGGTTTATGGGTTTTTTCTTTTTTTTTTTTTTTTTTACTGTTGTCATGCTTTTTTTTCCTTTTAATATTATGTGGTCAAGTTTTATTATTCTTTTCTTTTTGATATCTGAGTTTAGGATGATACTTAAAAATATATTTTTACATCAAGAGTAGATTTTTCTCTCAAGTTTTCTTCTAGTACTTTTATGGTTTTATTATTTTACATTTAAATCTTTGATATTTCTTGCAATTTTTATGGTCTAAGGAAAGGGTTGGAAAACTTCAACCCATGAACCAAATGTGCCTTACAGTAAGCCAGATTCAGCCATGCCAATTAGTTTATGTAATGTCTACAGCAGCTTTCATACTACGACAGTAGAATTGAGTGACAGAAACCTACAAAGCCAAAAAGATTCACAATTTGGCCCCTTAAAGAGAAAAAGTTTGCTAACTCCTAAGATAAGTAACACAAAATTTTATATATATATATATATATATATATATATATATATATATATATATATATATATAAAATGTATATATGTTTTAGGGAGTTAAACATTATTTATTTCACCTTTTAACCACTTGTTCAAAAGCTACCTTTATAATGTACTAAGTCTTCAAAGATCTTCAGAAATGGAAAGCAAACAGGCTAGGCATAAACTCCCACATTTCAGAAAGTCTGGTTAAATGGCTCCCCTGTGTTCTCTTACGTGAAAGAGTCCCTGGTCTTTCCTTACAGGGAGGGACTCAGGCCTGAGTTCCAGAGAATGTCAAAAAAATCACGTTTTACTGATTCCTCTTTCTGTATTAGGCAGATACCAAATGTTTGTCATGGAGTCATATTTTCCTTCATCCTATCAGTAGAGGAATGCTGGATTTCAATGCAGTACAGACACAATTGGAAGATTACCTCTCAAATACAATCTAACTCTGGTTTAAGACATATCATCCTTGGCATTATCTCTGAATTGAGAGGACTGAGCAACAATTAAGGAGCCACTGCCCTTTAAGAAAGTACTTTTAATTATTTTGTCATTAGTCTGATTAGATCAATAAAGAATTATTAGTGAGCCTTCCTCTTGCTCCTCTTGAGATCCGTGGCATCTACTTGGTGACTGTGACTTGAATACCTGAGCGTGGAGATGTCAGTCTGTGATAGAGGGTCATTTTTCTCAGTGCAAAGATGTTTCTCATGAGATACTTCAGAAAATGTTATGTCATTATTTCTGGTTACTAGGAGACTGGAGTATATCTAAGGAATCTACGATTAACTTATGGGCTTGGGACCATGCTAATTTAGGCACATTCCAAATGGAGAATCTACCCATGACCTTCTTGTCACCATGAGTCATTTGAATTTAAGGTTCCAAGCACAAATATAGATGACAACCAAGTGAAGACGTCACTTGCCAATAACTGACCCACTTTCTCTTGTTCATGAATCAGAGAAAGGAGAATGTCTTTTTATTTTTAATTCCCTAAAATATTTAAATAAAATACACTTTATTGCCTCTGTGACTTTTATTGATGACAAACTCACAAACAACTCACTCATACGCACAACAGTCCTCACCTCCAGGGGAAATAAATGACTACATTATGTCCAGGCATCCAGTAAATGTCCAACATGGAGAGAAAACAGAAGATTAGTAAGTGAACTGATACTATAAGGAAAAGATAGAAAACTTTATACGTCAAGTGAAAGTTCTTTAAAGGAACGGTTAAAGCTATAGCTTTCAGGTAGCCTAGGAAGTTTTAAATGGCTGCTCATTGTGAAGAACTCATTTTGAGTACATTTGAAAGGCAGAACATCTAAACGTGCGGTGGCCTTTCCACCTCTCAGGAAATTTGATTGGGCCCTGACTGCGAAGGAGAATGCAGAGAACTGAGTCACCAACACAGCTTCTATAGCACCCCGGGGTCCTTTGGAAACAACTCCGTGTTCAACCTCAGTCTAGGATGGGTTAGAACAGTGACTCCTCCAGGCAGGGGTCTGAGATAAACGACCTCCGGAGTCCTGGCTCAGCCTCACGAGTCTTTGATTTGGAACTGACGGAGTGCAAGCTGACTTTAAGTAGGTCATCCAAAGAGCTCACATCCTGGCATGTAGTTGGCAGTCACTAGTATGGTACAGAGAGAGAGAAAGTGTGAGAGAGAGAGAGAGAGAGAAATAGAGGGAAAGAAAAGTAGAAATGGATGTTTTTTAAAAGCAAATCTTCCTACATATTTTTATTGTTCCTAAAGATTCTATATTTTTCTTCCTCCTCTGGGAAGCTGCTTCTGTGAGTAGTAGCACTGAGTATCATGAGCATGAGAATGCAACTATATGTGATTGTTCATGATACCTATGTTCACAAAGCTACCATGGAAAAAACAATTGATGCTTCTGCCTGTTATATAATTAGCTGAGGGCAGATAGCACTTGGATTCTTTTTACCTTTGCGGCCAATTCTTTTCATTGCAACCCAAAATTATATCATTGGATTTTTAAGTGCATGGATTTAATTCATTCTGGGACCTCAGTGAGTGACTAATAAGTTCTCAATCATTTAACTCCTTGGCAATTATTGTTTCTTTCAACCTCCCACAAACCCTCTTGGTATACTACCATCTATGTTATATACCATCATATATGTAGAAGAAAAGTCAGATGTTACTGTAAGTTATTTATATCTTTGTAGCTTTTGTGAGCTATACACTTATGCTTCATTAATAACTTACATAACTCCTCATGGGATTTTAACGTTACAAGAAGTCTTTGTGATCATCTAATTCAATGCTTTTATTGGTAAAAATGGGGAATTTGATATCTCTTTGTGTCAGTTTTTCCATCCCATGTACCAGAGCCATTGTCTTTCATTTAATAGTAAAATGTACTTTGCACCATTATTTCTAATGAATTATTTTACCAACACAATTTCTTATCAAACCAGATTAGGGCAACTTTTCTTTTAAAAATGTTCTTCATAAAAGATAAAGATGCTCACTCATCATGAATCAATGCAGGGTTACATGAGATGATGTTTTTTACAGTAGAAATAATTTCAAAAATATGCATCTATTCTGCATTTTTCTTTCCTCTTTGTTATTCATTCCTTAGCGAGAGTTGGCTTGAGTTGGGCGGCCCTCTGAGGTTCTTTCTGAAAAAGAGCAAACAAAACTCATCCCTCTGAGTCAGTATAATACTCATTTCCTTGACCTCATTAGCATGGTCATTTAAAGAATCGTAGGCTCTTGATCTTTTTTTTCCTCTCACTCAACAGCTTTACTTTGGTGACTTTTCCGAGCACTTCACTAATATGACTAGCATAGCTGACTCCAGCTTATATAGTTCAGGCAAGAGTCACTATTTGTCTCCTGAACTATTTACCTCAATGTATATGTTTATTTGGTTGGATGGGGAAGGCTCCCTCTTTATGGCTAATGAAAAAATATGCTACACTGAACTAAATTCACACAAACCAATAAATCTGTGAAAGAATTGATTTATTTACAGAGTAAGAATATTTATTTTTATTGCAAAATGTCTTTAGAGAAGGAAATATAGTAGCTTTTTTTGGTTTTGTTTTCTAGATGTACACAAACTATTTCAAAAAGTTGGGAACTATGTAATTTGATAGTTTGAATAGCATAATATAAGCAAAATAATATTTAGATTGTCTAATAAAATAGTGTGGATGAATCTGTTTTTCAAAAAAATTTAGAAATAGATTCCATCTATTTATTATGGTGATTCTAGTAAGGCTTTGTTTTTTTTCATTTTCTCCTTATAATGTACTTATACGTAACAAAATAGTTTCTGAATCTACATTTGAAATGTGATCAACTCAGCCTGGTTAGTAAGTCAAATACTCTGAATTAGAGGGGATTTTTGGTAGGTGGCCTGTCTGCTACTCATATCCCAAACATCATTTCTTGGAATTCTAAATCCCATTAGCTAATGATGGCAAGAAATAGCAAAGTTGAAGAAAGTTGCCATCAAACATGAGCAATTACAAATCTACTCAGAACATTAGAATAAGTGATGTAAGTCTACTGCCCTTGAGATAAGTAAATTCCACTTAAATGGCTTTGCCTATTTTTAAGCAATTGTTTTTGCTTTAACCAAATTTATTGCTATTGGTAAATTTTAAGTGGAGGTTATATAACCCATGTGAAGATTGTCTTGAACAATATAGACAGCCAAGTTTTCTACTGAACAGAATAACAAAATATATATCCATCCAAAAGATATTTTGTTTTTTAGATTTTTTTTAAATTCATAGGTGGCAAAGACATGCTCTTTCATGTTTTTTATCTCTGTAATAACCGGTGGGTACAGGCTCACAGAAGACCATTCCCTACTCTCATCAAAAGTATAAAGAGCCCCAAAGAAACACCACATGGTTATAGGGAAACTGCCAACAGAAACCAAAATCATTTTGTTATTATTTTAATTATAAAATACAAGAGAAAACTCAAGCATTTGAATATTCAAAGTGAATCATTGCCATGTGTATAGGCAAGACATTTGGCAAATGCTGAAAAATGGAACACTGAGGATTTGTGATAAACTACCGTTGCAACAAAGCTGTTGGAATTAATGTTTTAATTTGTGCTTGGGAATATAAAGTCATAGCTTATCATGCTGGCCAGACAGACTTTATTGAGTGTTTCTGTTTTTGAACCCTTTCATTGACATTCTAAAAGCTATTCCAACATGACAATATAGTTATCTCCTCCTACTATCTGCTACGTGCTTAAGCAGTGAGAACTCTTAGGATAGATGATCAACACACATCAATTCACATCAAACAATTTGAAGGGGACAGAAACCAAACAGAAATATTTTAGACAATGGAATAGAACAAACTTGCACAAATAAATAATTTTTTAAAATAGTTATATTGTTGCTCAAGAACACACTAAAATTCTCAAAGGGAAAGCAAAAACATGTATTTTATGAATGCTTTGGTTTCTCCATTCCAGGAATGGTAACACCTGGAGAAAAAAATCTTCTCTTATTCCACAAAAGACATTTGTTCAACTCATGTGCGTTAAAACTTACCATGTGTCAGGCCCTCACTAGGCTCTGGGGAGAAAATAGTAAACACAGTCCGCAAGGAGCTTACACTTTAAATGCAGTGAGACTGATTTCAATTAAAAATAGTGCAGTACGAACATCTCTCAATCAATCTACCAGTCACTGGCTTTCCCTAATGAATAAAATGTAAGGGGCTGACAAAATGAGTAGCATTACAGCTAACATAAGCTCTTGGAAGAAATGGGACCATACCTTGTCTTTGAATCCTGCCTTCCTAGCAGAGGTACTAGACGATGTTTGCTGAACTGAAATGAACTGGTGAAAGATAGGTGCCATGGTTTTTTGCCATAATAGACATGAAATATTTTAAGAAAATATTTACGTATATTTGACTAGTCAGCCTTCACAGGATTTCCCAAAACTCAATATTATTTTTATATATTGTCAGAGCCAGAGGTAAGAATATGGAACCAGATTTAAGTTCTGCTGGAGCAGCATGTGATACAGGCTTGGAGAAGATCACAGCTCAGTGTTGGGCCATTACAAAATTGATTTCTCTAGCACTGTTAGTCTCACTTATTCTGTAAATCTGGGAAAACAGTTTGTGTGCTATTTTTTGCTCAGGTCTCCAAAATGGTGGCAGAACTTGCTTTTTAGAACCAGCAGCAAGGTAAAGAATCATTTCAAATACCTTGCAAATATTGCTAGAATTCACTATTCTTGGGTAAACTCTGAATACATTTGATTCATACTCATTAATTAAAATCATGTAAGAGTAACTGCACTGGAGACACACATTCTCAGTAGGAGAAACAATAGAAATCAATTTACTTCACACTGGAGCCCTCTGGGCTCGAGAATCAAAACACCTTAGTTCATTTTGCCATTACTCTAGGAAAGCAACACTTGAAGATGTATCTTTAGTTGAGATTACTGGCAAGAAAAAAAACCTTTTGTCATTTACTCTCCCTTTTTCATTCTTAGAAAGAGAAGCAGAAAAGGGTAATCAATAATTATAATTAAAATTTTATTTTTATCAACTCCTCAAATGCTTTCTGATATGTCATCATTACCTGTAAAGATTACAACCTTTGCAAATCCATGAGGCATTTTCCTTTCTTTTCCTGACAAAGCATGTATCATTGATTCTGGTTACTTAAATGCTGCACAAATTAGTGAAATGGTAACAGTAGTTATAAATAAGGTTTTAATAGTCATTGAAAGAAAATAAGTTTATTCAAGGTAAGGATACTTTTCTAAATGTAGTAGTAACTAAAGGTGAAAGAATTAGAAATAAAAATGAAATTTTCTCTATCACTGCTTTATTAAAAATGAAATGTTGAATTCTGACTGTTAACAATTAAGCAATTCATTTTACTCTTCCCCAAGTCCTATTTCTTCACCTATTGCTGAGAATAGGTGAGATAGTATAAAGCATAACGTCTGGCATCACATAAATGGGCACTAAAATTTTTTTACTTCTCTTTTATTTATTTTGCTTCAATTCCTTCTACCTAATGTGAACATTTATTCATTTATCCATTTAGGGAATATTTACTGATATATTCTATGTGTCAAGTACTCTGCCAGGTACTTGAGATTCAGCAGTGAGAAAAAGGGAATTTTTCATAGCTTTTGCTAACCAAATTGACATCCATAGTGTGAAAAGGAACACAGATGTTGAAACTTAATGGAGTCTGATACTCTTCTGTAACTGTAATATTTGTCAATGATGACACAAAATACCAAAATTATTGTTGGGATGTATATTAATGAAAACCATTTGCTTGATGTCATTTAAATATTATTTTTAATTACTTGAATCAGCTGTTTATTCCTATTTGGGAAATGTGATCGTTTGGGAACAACATATCGTGAAGTGTATTGTTGCTGCTAAGTAGCTCTGTAGTTTAATTATTCTAGGTAGTCTGTATTCTCTATGGGAGGAAAAGGGACTTATTAGAAAGTAGAATGTTACAGATGAAAGAGGCCCTAGATAACACACGTCTAGATGTAGACAGAGGCCTCAAATATTTGAGGTGAGTATCCCTTGTGATCAAGCCAGTTGTTAACATGTACAAACAAAGCTACTACTGTACTGCTTGTACATTTTGTATCAGTTAGTTGCTAATTCTGAAAAAAATTATTCATGTTTGCATCTATCTTTACAGATTCTCCATAGATAATTCATTTTATACTCCTGCCAAATTAAATATGGGCCAGAATATCTAAATGAGTATGCTGTATATCAATCA
This sequence comes from Stenella coeruleoalba, assembly GCF_951394435.1. Classification (NCBI taxonomy): domain Eukaryota; kingdom Metazoa; phylum Chordata; class Mammalia; order Artiodactyla; family Delphinidae; genus Stenella; species Stenella coeruleoalba. The sequence goes on along the minus strand of NC_137151.1, from coordinate 38,526,136 downwards.
GAATTTTGTAAGCTTCCTAATCAGAACTTTTTTTTATGTTGAGAAATATTTTTAAAAGCACAGCTTTTAAATGACTTTTTAAATGTTTGGTTTTTGAAAATGTCAGGTTTCTAAGTAAACTTTTTCTTAGGAATGAAGTGCTAGGAATCCCTGTTAAGTGGAATATTTTTTACTAGACTATTCACAGATCTACCACTGTTCCCATAGTAACTCATTCTTAAATGAGCAAGGAAGAAGAGGGACTATTTTCTGTATTTAATAAATATGACCCAGTGATATTTGATAAATACTCACTTATATCTAGGACATAGTAGGAGAGTATTTTTTTGTCCGAGACTGTAAACATACTGATCAGTTGTCCCAAACGAGGCATAGAAATGATGGTGAGGTGTGCTTTTCTGCCTTGTGTCTGAATTTTCACTAGATGACTTATCTGGTGTCAGGAAAAGTTTTGGTTTTGAATTAAATAAGGAGAAAAATTACTTTTTGCAGAAATCTTCAGGATCTTGGTAATACTGGTACAATTTTACAAGTACTAATTATAAGCCTGGAATTATGGTTAATGATTTTATGGATCTATACCAACAGGTGACTCTTTCAATAAGACTGGAATCCTTAGAGAAATAAATGAGCCTGTTAAAAACCGGATACTTATTAATCTGTTGAAAAACTAGATAGATAATTGTCATCTGAATTTAAAAAGATAAATAATAACAAAATAAGTAATTAAAATAAAATATATTGCTTCTGAAGTTTGCCTTGCAAACACCTTAAAGACATTCTGATGTCTGTAAATATCTAGAAGCTCATGCCTTCATTTCCTGCAATCCTTTTTGTTCATTGCACTTCTTTTTTCTTAGAACCTGAAACAGGAAATGCAACATTTAAAAATATTCACTGTCTTACACCAAACGGTAACTCCCCTATAGAGTTTATTTTGTGCCCCTTATTGGACATAGAGTATGGCTTCTATTATCAAATAGTGTACATTTACATTGTATCACTCTAATCATATAATTGTAAATTCTCTCAGCCTTAGTTGTTCTTTGCTTATACTATCAGGATAATCTGCTCCATACTTACTTGTGTAAAAGTTTGCCACTCCAGTAGACTTGGAACTCCAAGTGAACCATGAACTCTATTCTTTTTTTAAAAAATTTTTACTGGAGTATAGTTGATTTACAATGTTGTGTTAGTTTCAGGTGTACAGCAAAGTGAATCAGCCGTACATATACAAACATCTAATCTTTTTTTTTGGATTCTTTTCCCATATAGGCCATTACAGAGTATTGAGTAGAGTTCCCTGTGCTTTACTGCAGGTTCTTACTAGTTATCTATTTTATGCATAGTAGTGTGTATATGTCAATGCCAATCTCCCAATTTATTCCTCCCCTGCCTTATCCCCTGGTAATGATAAGTTTGTTTTCTATATCTGTGCCTCTACTTCTGTTCTGTAAACAAGTTCACTTGTACCCTTTTTAAAATTCCACATATAAGTGATATCATATGATATTTGTCTTTCTGGGTCTGAATTATTTCACTCAGTATGACAATCTCTAGGTCCATCCATATTGCTACAAATGGCATTATTTTGTTCTTTTTTATGGCTGAGTAATATTCCATTGTATATATACGTACCACATCTTCTTTATCCATTCCTCTGTCGATGGACATTTAAGTTGCTTCCGTGTTCTAGCTATTGTAAATAGTGTTGCAATGAACATTGGGGTGCATGTATCTTTTCAAATTGTGGTTTTCTCTGGGTATATACCTAGGAGTGGGATTGTTGGGTCATATGGTAGTTCTATTTTTAGTTTTTTAAGGAACCTCCATACTGTTCTCCATAGTGACTGTACCTATTTACATTACCACCAACAGTTTAGGAGGGTTCCCTTTTCTCCACACCCTCTCCAGCATTTATTGTCTGTAGACTTTTTGATGATGGCCATTCTGTCTGGTGTGAGGTGATACCTCATTATAGCTTTGATTTGAGTTTCTCTAATAATTAGTGATGTTGAACAGCTTTTCATGTGCTTTTTGGTTATCTGTATGTCTTCTTTAGAGAAATGTCTATTTAGATCTGCCCATTTTTTGATTGAGTTGTTTGTTTTTTGGATATTGAGCTGAATGTAAATTTTGGAGATTAACCCCTTGTCGGTTGCTTTGTTTGCAGTATTTTTTCCCATTCTGAGGGCTGTCTTTTTGTTTTGTTTATGGTTTCCTTTAGTAGATGTTCAACCTGATTTTCAGTGGGGGCTGGGAGGTGGGAAAAGGGTTCTAGCACACTGCTCTGCATAGCGTTTCTCAGTGAAGGTTAGTGAATGTCAGGTAGAGGTAACTGTAGATTTCACAATTTTATAATAGAATATGGACTTTTGGCAAAACAGTTGCTTTCTCCCTAGGATTGGGAACAAGGCAAGGATGTCCCCTTTCATATTCTTATTCCACATTTTACTGGATATCCTAGTTTATGCAGTAAGAGAAGAAAACGAAATAAAAGGCATACAGGTTCAGAAGAAATAAATAAAACTGCCTTTGTTCACAAATAACATGATTGTCTAGGTAGAAAATCTGAAAAAAAAATGACAAATATCTCCAAGAACTAGTATGCAAATATAGCAATGTTTCAGGATACAAGGTTAATATACAGAAGTCAGTTGATTTCCTATATACCACCAATTAAATTAAAACCACATTGACATTTACATTAGCATACACCCAAAAATGAAATACTTAGGCATGAATCTAACAAAATATGTACATGAGGAAAACTATAAAACTGATGAGAGAAATCAAAGAAGAATTAAATAAATGAAGAGATATCCCATGTTCATGTATAGAAAGGCTTAATATTGTCAAGATGTCAGTTATTCCCAACTTGTTTTATTGATACAGTGTAATCCTACTAAAAATCTCACCAAATTACTTTGTGGATATTGACAAACTAATTCTAAAGTTTGTGTGTAAAAGACAAAAGACCCCAAATTGCTAAAATGATATAGAAGAAGAACAACAAAGTTAGAAATCTGACACTACGTGGTTCCAAGGTTTACTTATAAAGCTATAGTAATCAAGATAATGTGGTATTGAGAAAGAATAAAGAGATCAGTGGAACAGAATAGAGAGCTCAGAATTAGGCCCACACAAATACAGTCAATTGATCTTTGTCACAGAAGCAGAGACATTCAATGAAAAAAGTATAGTCTTTTTTAACAAGTATTGCTGGAACAACTGGACATGCTCATGAAAAAAAAAAAAATCTAGACACAGACCTTTTACCCTTCCCCAAAATGGACTCAAAATTGATCATAGTACTAGATAAAAAACACAAAACTGTAAAACTTTGAAAAGGCAATGACTTTTTAGATACAATACCTAAAGCATGATCCATGAATAAAATAATTAAAAGTTACACATCAGTAAAATTAAAACTTCTGCTCTGTGAAAGACATGGTTCTGAGAATAAAAAGACAAGCCAAAGACTGGGGGAAAATATTTGCAAAACATATATTTGATAAAGGACTTAACACTAATTATGAATTAGATATTAATAAGGGAGAATGTGAGAGGGAGAAGAAGGGGTATATGGGAACTCTTCAGATTATTTGTTCAATTTTCTGTAAAACTAAAACTCCTCAAAAAATAAAGACTATTAATTTACAAAAACAAAACAAAACAAAAGCATGGGGATCCAACCAGGGGCCTGAGTTGTGAACACATTCTAGTCTCATTTCTTCTGAAGAATATGACTTCCTGATCATGGCGTTCAGTTACCACAGTTAATCAATAGTCTGATGCTATGCTCATCAGAAGAGCATTACTTAATGGGAGACCGATATTTGAAGTCAGTAGAGTATGCAAGAACTCTGACCAAAAAAAGAAATTATAAGATTTTCATTTCTTGTGAGGTTTCTGCCGTGAAAGAATTTTCATTTTTAAAAGATTTAAAATCTATAAGGCAAGGAAGTAATTTCAAGTCCACTGTAGATTGAAATTAGTGCCAAATTACTGGTGGCAGAACTGGTCCAAAGATAAACTCTTTTTGTAGACAAAGTGAATCACAGCGTGGTGCACATCTCTGTTGGAAATCTTGAAGACCCTAGGTGAGAGCCATGCAGTGTACACTGTTAGTCTCTTGTCTTCATGAGGACATCCCTACTACCCTGATACAAAATGTAATTAGACGAGCCATGTTATAAGATTCAAAATAGATATGTATGCACATAAAAATCCACATACCTAGAGAGACTACTTGCTTTTCAAAGTGACCCAACCTAGGAAGCATGTCTCTGAAAAATAGCAATAATTTGATTACAAGCTCACGCACTGCCTTTTGCTGTTCGCTAAGGCACAAGAACAATTGTCAGGTTGGAGACCTTGCCACAATGCCCTGAGTGACATTAGCGTCTGACTTCTGTCCATAAGTGATAGCAAGTGAGATTCTTTTTCATTTCATTTCATTCAAAAAGAGACTATGTGATTTAGCAGGAAAGTTGCATATTCTGAGAAAGGAGCCTTCTTAGATAGCGCTCTAGCATGTGCTATCAAGTCACACAAATATGTCTGTCACCTGTAAGAGAGAGGCAAGAACTGGAATAAAGCTGATTAATTATTTGACCTTTCCCCTGACCCCTAATTTATAAATTATGATTTTCCTGATGCTGTCCTAGTGCCCAGAGAGGTAGCATTAGTTAAAAGCATCTTATAAACGTAACAAAGTTTTTTAGAAATGTTCTGCAATAGAATTGACATCTGACCTCTTTAGTCTATAAATTTCTGTAGTCAGTAAGACCAATTACATTTTCCCCAAAGGAATATAACATCTGTTTTGAGAACAGGTAAAGCATACAAGAATAGGTGGCAGATATTTGGGATGTTTGTTTTCTGTCCATTAAAAAGGGAAAAAAATTCCAAAAAAGTATTATCTTTTGTTTTTTAAAGTAAAATAAGAAAATATCTAACATTTAATGTGCTCCAACCAGGGACCAAGCACCACCTCATCTAGATCCTCACAACATTCTTGTGGAAACATATTATCACCATTTTATTATTGAGGACACTCAAGCCCAGAGAGGTTAAACCGCATGAGAAAAGTAAATGGTAATAATAATCATAATAAAATGGAAACTAGATCCTAAGTATGAAGTCCAGGTTCTATATCTTTTGAATAGACCACTCTGCCTCTGATTGCCAATGAATTCAGTCTTCTTTCCTTTATATCTCTTCAAGATCGATTTCTCATTCTCTATCAGCCATTTCCTTTGTATTTAATTCTTTCTTTACCCCCATTCTTACATCTTTTACTCACCAGGAGGATGGTGTCAAGCCAGTTAACCTTGGTGCATTCATGCCCTTAGGGAGATGGCAGGCAAGGACATGCTCCCAGGAGACAAAGAAGGCAGGTGACCAAATCTAATCTCCTTATCAACTGGACCTTCAGGTAAATTGACCAAAGATATTTGCTAGGAGGAAGATATTTATGTAGGAAACACTCTTAACAGGACCTCTCTGGCTACTTATTATCTTTAGTAAACAGGAGGCAGGAACCATGGGGCATGGCTCCAGTGAGAATGTTGTATGAGCCCTACAGCTCTCTAAATGCTTCCTGCTGTCTAAGAAACTCCATAAACCTCACTTAGAGATCTCATTTTATCTGGATCTGAAACACATGTCTGACACAGGAAGGAAAAACCTGAGGATCTGCCTTGAAAATTCAAGATTTCTTTTTGCTTTGTGTGAGCCTCTCAGTACATAGTCAATGTTTTGACATTTTTTTAGTAAAGCTTAATGTATACTTCTGATTTGTATCAGAGTTGACAACCTGAACCTGTGTGTTAGCTTATTTATTGAACTGATGATTGTTTACCTATATCTATAGTTGAAGTATGATTGGGAAGAACTAGTAGACTAAGATCTCTAGAGTAGTTGTACAGGTTCTTTATCTATGGCATGTCTACAGCCCTGTGTGCGTGTCATCTCCTGAGACCAAGACTGGGTCTCTGGAAATGTTTTCATATGGTTCTGTAAGGCAGCAACCACTGATTGCAGGCTGGTAGCCTGAGAGACTGGTAGCATATCACTATCGACAGATGGCGGAAGAAAATGAACATTATGGAGTTAAGCTCCAAGGGAATTTTAGTCAGGAAGGTTAGAGCTATTCAATTATATTGTAGTGGGAATTGAATTCTTCCAAATATGATGTGAGCAGACTGCTCACTACCTTGCTCACCTTCAACAACTCATTTCTGAAAGTCTGGTCTTCATGTCTCTTGCAGAAAGCTTTCACGTTTTCTAAGCCAAAGAGGGCAACAATGGCCTTGATAATTCAAAATAGCAAACATGTTATATATTAGGTCTTAGACCAGCTTAACTGTCTTTTTAAAAAATATATCAGATTTGTTCATTTGACATTTTTGTAAACTAGCATTAAAATTAGCTCAGCATTCTTGGCCCCTTTATCTGGGGCTCCAAAGAAGCATAGTGATATGATAGCTTTAACATTTATTACACTATCTGTGTCATTTGGATCCTCTGATAAATAGATGCCAAGACAGAATGAAACATGTAAGATATTTATTGGTGGAGACACTTGTGAAGAAGCAGGGGTAAACAGGTAGAGCCTTAATCATGCTTTGACTCCTGTAAAGGGAGAAGGGAAGGATCACTGCTGTGGACTGAACTGTGTCATCTCAAAATTCAAATGTTGAAATCCTAACACTCAATGTGATGGCATTAGGAGGTGGGGCCTTTAGGAGGTAATTTGGTTTAGATGAGGTCATCAGGGTGTGGCCCCCATGATGGAATTTGTGTCTTTATAAGAAGGGGAAGAGAGATCAGAGCTTTTTCTCTCCATCATGTGAGGATACAGTGAGAAGGCATCCATCTGCAAGACAGGAAGAGGGCTCTCACTAGGGCACCAGATTGGTTGGCACCTTGATCTTGAATTTCTCAGCCTCCAGAATTGTGAGAAATAAATTCCTGTTGTTTAAGCTGCCCAGACTATGGTATTCTGTTATAGCAGACTGAGCAGACTAATACGATCGGGTAGGATGAGCCTCAGATTGCAGCAAAATTCTGAGAAAACTTAAGTCATGGTGATGGTAAATTATCAAGTAGATAATTGTCCAACAAAAGAATCCCTCACCAGGCAGAAATGGGCCAGTATCGTAACACTGCTGGGCTGGGTCTTTAGTTGGGAAAAGTATAGAAGAAAATGGTTATTGATTATTTCTATTGTTTGCTTTTACTCTTGATAATCAATCATAATTTCCTGCCTCAACGTTTATTTTATTATTATTTTTATTTATTTATTTTTGGCTGTGTTGGATCTTCGTTGCTGCATGCGGGCTTTCTCTAGTTGCAGCGAGCGGGGGCTACTCTTCGTTGCAGTGCAGGGGCTTCTCATTGCGGTGGCTTCTCTTGTTGCGGAGCACAGGCTCTAGGTGCGCGGGCTTCAGTAGTTGTGGCTCGAGGGCTCTAGAGCACGGGCTCAGTAGTTGTGGCGCATGGGCTTAGTTGCTCCGTGGCATGTGTGATCTTCCTGGACCAGGGCTCGAACCCGTGTCCCCTGCATTGGCAGATGGATTCTTAACCACTGTGCCACCAGGGAAATCCCTCACATTAATTTTAATATTTAATTCTATGCAATATACATGTGTAAGATTGTTACTATTTATGCAGTAATATTATTTTCCACAAGAAAGTGATTCTCCTGTCTCTGTTAAGCAATAAGATGATATGCTAGTAATCTTAACCAATCAGGAATTGAGCTTGGGTTGGGTTGCAGTTTTAGTAAGATTCTGTCTACTCAGATTTGTCCATTTTCCTCAGCTGTGTGTGCCCTCCTGGGATTTTGATTGCTGTGTGTGATCATTTCTGACTTCTTCAGGGTGAATGTCACCAGAATATTCAGTTCTGCCCTTTGGAGGTTTAGTGCTTATTTCCTTATTTTCCACCCATGATACTTAAGAATCTGACCCACATCTTAAAGAGAGAGAATTTGTGTACTTGAAGCAGGTCCCTTCTTTGTGTGGGGCTTTGAATGCTAAACATCACAAGACCACAAGAGATTATACTCTGCGCTTCTAGGTGCTTCAGACCTAGCTCTCCAGCTTTCTGCTCTACCCCAAATCTCAACAAATTTCTCACGAAGAAAGAGCTCCTCTAGTTAACAGTCTGTCACGCCAGCTTTCACGACCATCACAAATCCCGTTGTCTTTCTTTTCCCCAGTAGAGTCCCTCTAATGAGGTTATGCCTCATCCTGGATCCATGCTCAGAAGTGATGTGTCCTTAATGAAGAAAGTGGCTATTGACACTTCCTCTAACAAGTTGAATTTTAATTTATCTAGTCCTCTTTCTAGATGTGTTTTCTGATGGGTTTAAAATATGATTTTAGTAACATATCCATTTTTTTAATTGTTGCAGAGAATTGTGCTCTCAGTAAATTTATTAATTTATTGTTATGTTTCCTGGATGTTGAGACATAGTTAGAAAGACTTTCTCTCTCTCTCTCCCTCTGAAATTATAAAGGAATCTCTCCATGTTTTATTCTAGTATTTTTAAAGATTTATTGTTTCTGCACGTAAATCTTTAGTCTATTTGGAATGTATCCTTCTGTGCAATGTGAGACATAGATCAAAATTAGTTTAAAAAATTGGGTATTCCAGTTGTCTCAACACTATTAGATAATTACAACATTTCCCTACCTGACTTGAGGTGCGACTTTTGTATAATAAATACCCATACATATTCTGGTCTATTTAATATAACACGTATATTTTTATTGACTTCCCTTTTTTTTACACAAATGGGTCATATTATACAAATGATTATTCAATGTTTTTCACCTAAGATATAGTATATCTATTATTTATGTATGTATATATTACATATAATTTATTTATATACATGTTGATATATTTCAAGATATGTTAGCTCTCAGATGAAGAAACTAAGTTTCACAATATGTTATATATATATGTGTGTATAAACACACATGCACACACATTATTCTTTTTATCGTTGAATATATTTTTATTACACATTTGTGCCACAATCATCTGCTATAGAGTAAGGGGTGGGGAACATCTAAACCAAGCTATTTAGAGGACAGTACATCTATTTTGTCACTTAAAATATTTCTCTCAAAACTGAGGAGATAAATATATTAAGGTAGAAAATCAAGGGGACTGTCTTTACAAACAAATTCTAGCATCAGAGCTTAGATAAGCCTACTTATCTATGAATATATATGAAGAAGTGCCTATGTGACACATAAGACAGGACAAGACCACAATGTGTCTCATTAATTCCTTGCTTAAAAGTTTCTTTGACTTTCTGACACAGCTAGTTAAAAAGATCTTTATAAGAGCTTTTTCAAAGTGAATCTGGCATAGCTTTCCATCTGAGTTTGTGTGAATCCAGAACCACAGCGCTACTGAAGCAACGCTACTTCCTTGGATGCTCTATGCCCTTCTACACCTCCATGACTCTGCTTTTCTTGCAGCTCAGAATGCCTGCTGCAAAACTTCCCTCTTGACAGACTTCTGTATACCTTTCAAGTTAACCATGTAATGTCACCTGCATTGACTCTCCTCACAAACCTTGATGACACCTCACAGTTTGTCACTTCCTCTGGCTCCATCTGAGATCTGCATTATTATATCATATTATTTACCTATTATTTTATGTTGTTATATCATTATTATTATAATGATTATAATGTAAGCTTTGTAAATCATTACTTATTCTTCTCCCTTTACTCTGAGTCCTCACAACATGGGAATTGCCTCTTTGTTAATCTTTGTATCTGTATTGCCTTGTACAGTACCTGGCTAAAAAATCGACAAGACCTATGAAACTGGAATGAATGATTGGACACATTTATAGTTTTGGTATAATATTTTATGTTCCCTAATGTGCTGCTCTTTCTTCAGCCAGTATTGACTGGGTGGTTTCATTAACTAATCCTAAGGAAAAGAATCAAATTTCTTTAAAATGCTTCTTAAACTGTATATTTCAATCGTGTTAAGAACTCTAAACACCTCTGCAATATCTTTTTTTGTTCTTCAAAAGTCTTCACTTATCACCTGCCTTAAAATGCTGATAGGTCCGCATATCCTATAAATCAGAGTTGCTTTTCTTACCTTAGTATCGAAGTTATTCACAGTTTTCTTCTAGAAGGAATACATTTCCATCCTGAAAGCATTTGCCACTCATCACTTTCCACATTCCCACTCCACTTATTTCATGCTGTATCTGGAATGCCTTTTTATTTAAAAAATAGCTTACATGTCTTCATTCAGCTGGCTTCCTCTTTCTCCATAAAGCTTTCTTTATAAATTCAAGCATTCATTTCTCAGTGCCAATAAACAACATTCTGTAAGTAATATGTACGTTTCATTAATTTAAAAGAATGAAAACATTATTTTGATTGTTTTGTAAAATACCACTGCCACTTGGCAATACTTATTAAGAGTCAAAAATACTACCTTATGACAGCAATCTAAGCCCAAGAAACAAATGAGATATATGGATACAGGCTTATGTATTTAGATGGTCAGTGCAGTTCATTACAGTAGTAAAAACTGTAGGTACTGCTCAAACATACAAAATAGGAACTATTAAATACCACTGCATATGAATTTGTGTTGGTGTATGTCAAATAGCCATTAAAAATCATGCTTTGAAAACCACGTATCATGTATCAGACATAGATAGCATGAGTCAGATTTTGACATAATAATTCTTTGGAATACAATCAGAAGTAAACAAATCAAAGCATAGTCTGCTCTTGAAATATTTACTTGTAGTTTTTATTTTCCTGCTTTTCTTTATTTTCCAAATTTTCTGTAGTAAACATATACTGTTTTTAGTAACAAGAAAAAAATTCAACTAATTTTAAAATAATATGGGAATAAATATATCATTAGTAACAACACAGAAAACTATCACTCATAATCTTTTGGGATTTAAAAGATGAATAATGCTTGCTTATTCATACTACATAAAGTATATTTTCATAGACATGCATATCATCTGGGCTGTTTTCTGGAATTATGCAGAAATTGCTTCATCTCTCACTTCACTGTGACCTCTTTGGTGTGTAATGCCAATGACAAAACATCTCTATAGTGAATTCTCTCTACATTAAAATTCCAAATTATTGACTCTACATTAAGAAAACAAAAGAACAAAAAAAAAAAGAAAGAAAAAAAAATATTCACCAGTTTTCTCTTTTCTCTACCCTTCAAATATTGTTCAATTATTTTGCGACAATCTTTGTTAAATCTGTTTTATTTTAGAAGATTCCAAATGTTTAGAGACAATTAGTGAGTTGTCTCTATTTTAAAGATACAAAAGCAGCAAAGGAAAGCCTGGTTTGGTGTCTAGACATTGTTGTTCGTACGTTGAAGCCCCATAGTCTTTGAGATTTCAGAAATCTATTCCTGTGTACTTAAGAAATCGTCTACTATTTTTTTTTAAAAACATCTTTATTAGAGTATAATTGCTTTACAGTGGTGTGTTAGTTTCTGCTTAAGACAAAGTGAATTAGCTATACATATATATATATATATATATATATATATATCTCTCCATGTCTCCTCCCTCTTGCGTCTCGTTAATGGAGGTTAATGAATTATTGAGGGTTATTATTTACTAAAAGCAAACAAATTCCGTGGTGCACGATTATAAAAATCATTGATACTTTTCTGCATACTTATTAGGAAGGAGGATAATATGTTTCTTGTCATTAAACATAAGCTCATTTATGTTTTTTGTACTCTTCTTGTTCTAAAATTGGCTAACTTCTGCCAGTATTCTGTGTTCTAGCTATGAATTTCTTTGTTTGCTGTGAAATTCCACAAGACGCAGAGCTGCTAGGCTGGGATTTGGCTTCCTTGAAGCAGTAGAATCCAGATGGCATATAGAGGAATTGATACTCAGTTATTGAGGAGAAATAGAAATGTGGTAGTCACTGAATTTTCTTGCAATTAGATTGGAGCCATGTTATTACTCCTGGTCAATGAACTGTGGGCAGAACTGATGGGTCATATCTTGGCAGGTGTTGTTAAGAATCTGCATCTCTTTTTCTCCCCGTTACCATAACTTTGGAGGTGACACGCGTCAGATGGCAGTTACAAGACTGAGAAAGACTGGCTAACCTTTAGCATATTTTAGGGGTTTATTTGACTCTACAGCAGACCAAACCTGGCACAATATACCTGTGCTTTAGAATTAATATAATCTCAACTAGTACTTACTGCAACTGGCACGTATTATGGTGGTGGCATAATCATTAAACTTAACCAAAGCTCTGCCAAGATATTTGACTAGAAAAGCACATTTTAAGGCAAGATGGAGTCAAATCTTATGCAAATATACGTATCCTACCAAAAATTATTCAACCATTTTCTCCATTTTTAGTACCCTAAGTCATTAAGAGTTAGAGTTCAGGGAACAGAAGAAATACAATATAATAAACTAATATAGTACACAGATTTGGTTACAAATATAAATACAGAAAAACAATAATGTGTCACTAATCCGAAGTGTAACTAAAAGAAAATACCAGGAAAGGGCACTGTCAACCCAAAGGGAAGGAAAAGCTTTTGCAAAGTAAATAAATATGAAAACCTTTTGAAGAAGACACTTCCGTTTTCTTTTCACAGATGAAGACCTTCAGGATCAGATGAGTCTAGAAATTGCCAAAGATCATACAATTATAAATATATCAGTATGTCCCACATATTAAGCTAATTATACTCAGTACAGATAAGAATCCAGTTGAATCTGAACACACCAGGCTCCCTCGAATTAGCAGGTAAAACCTCTGGCAAAGTGATAATATAAAACTCAGAGAGAACAGATGTGCTGCGGGAGAGCGTGCTGCTTTCATAGGTACTAAAGTTTCTCTTAAAATAAATACAGTCATTTAAAGTCTTTGAGTCATGGCTGGGGAGACACCACATGGAGGTGCCAGAGCAATTAACAATCCTGTGGGAAAAGGAAAGAACTGGGAGAAATTCTCTGTGGAGCAAATCTTGAATATACAAATTAAATTGTCTGTAAATAGTAGATTGAAACCTGTCTGAATTTGGTTTCATAATAGCATAGAGTTCTATAATACACAAAGTCTGATCATTTAGCAAGCCTGAACTAAAGGGAAAAGGAAAATTAAGAGTTGCATGTTAACTCCCGCTCAATTTAATACAAGTTGTTCGTTTATTTCTAACTGTGCATGGCTAGTTTCATCACTCTTTGGGCAGCCAAATGGGAAAGGTTTTAGTGGCATTGTGGAAAAAATTACAATGGCCTTTGGATTTGAAGCTTAGCTCTATTTGTTATTAGAGTATCTTTGGGTAAGCCTCTTAATTAGTTGAGGGTTGCTTCCTTATCTTTTAAACAGAAATAATAATTCCTTTCTCATACAGTTCTTGTGAAAATTGAAGGTAGTCAGGTTTGTAAACTGTCAACCACACAGTAAGAGCTCAATATTAGCTTTTTTTATTCTCTTATGTAAAAAGGCAGATCATACAGTCAAGGTAAAAGACACCCAGAGTTAAGCCCTGAAGTAATTTTAGAAATTTAATATTGTGGTCCTATAAATTTATATGTTGGATGGATTGTAGAAGCCCAGATGACAGATGCATTGGGGATTATAGTCCTCTTAAGATCTTTTAATATTTTATTAAAAATCTCAACCTATGTTTAATACCAGCCATGCTGTTTTTAGAAACTATTGCAATATTTACTTTTTAAGTAGACACATAACCTTTTCAGGATTAAAGTCGATGTACTTCTACTCATATCTTCACTTGGGTAGCTAATACATACCTTAAATTTGAAATGTCTCAGCTACTCCAGTAAAAATCTTTTTCCCCCCAATCTTTGTAATGTGAACCCCATCCTACCAGTTACTAAGAGCAAAATTTACTTTTCTCTTTATCTCATACAACAAAACCAAACCAAAAGCTTATTCTTTCAATTACCTTCAAAATACCTCCAAAAAGAATCTTACTACTTTTCACCAAGTCTTTTGTTCCTACTAAAGTACAGTTTATCGTTGAATTTCATGTGGATTATTCCAACTGTCCCCGCAGTTGCAAAGTCTTGCTTCGACTTAGGCTCCCCATAAAGTCTATTCTTAAAAGAGAAAGTGATATTTTTAAAACATAGATTATGTCAAGCCACTCAGAAGACTTCATAGCTTCCCATATCATTCAGAATGAAAGCTGCTATCATTACAATGGCTGTGAAACGCTCAATGATCTAGCTGCTCTGTAACTCTAGACCTCGTCTACCAAACTCTCACTTCCTCACTCACTCTAATCATTCTGGCCTCCTTGATGAACCTCAAGAAGAAATACTCTAGGTCAGTAAATTCCAGAATACTCTCGCCCAGGTTTTCATATGGTTCACCCTTTACTTCCTCTACTCAAAATATTGTCTTCTCCCTTCCTGGTCACACTTTAGAAAATAGAAACAAAAACAACCCTGTCTCAGGAGTCCCTATCCTCCTTACCTTGCTTTATTTTTCTCTACAGCACTTATCACCATGTGAAGTATTAGTTCTTTGTTTATTTATTTACTGTCTGATTCCCCTATAATACATAAGTTCCCATCTATTTTATTACTATATTCTCAGTGTCCAGAACAGTGCTAAGTACATATGTTCTCAAAAAATATTGGTTGAAAGAAGGAAGGAAGAAAGGAAGAGAAGGAAGGACAAAAGCATTTATTTCCTTTCCTTTGTCTGGATTTCTGAAGAGGAACATGCTTCAGAAGTCACTATCCCTTTCTAGCATAGTCTTTCTAAGATCTCCGTTGTGTCTTGCAAAGAGAATAGATTCACTGTTATAATAAAGCCTCAAGACTTTTCTTCCCAAAACATTTAGAGCAACGTGAGACTTGAAGGCATAATGTAAGGCTAGTAGTTTGCCAAGGAATTTTGCTGATTCTGAAAAGCACAATCAATCCCGTGAAGGGGGCACTGAAGGTGACAGGTCTGGATTACCTCATGGGGCAATAAATTACCTGCCAAGAACATGGTGAGTTTTGTGTCCTTAGAAACCTGAGGACCAGTTACTCTCTGTCCTGTGAACGTTTCACAGAGCTCTAGGAGATTTATGTATCTTGTCAACAGTAATCAATATTTGTAACAAATTAGTGAACACAAAAATATAAATGTGGTATCAGCAAAACAATATTGGAAAAAGGAAACATAAGAAGGTAGCTAGTTTATTTTTCCTCCATGTCCTAAAAGGAGAACTATTATTGTTGAGTGCCTAGGAAATACATAGGCAATTCACAAATATTATCTTAATTCTGCAATAGCCCTTTGAGGTAAGTATTAATCTTCCTACTTAACAGGTAACGGATCAAGGTGGGTAAAGTTAAGTGATTGTACACAAAGTACACATTAGGGCTGGGAATTAACCCAGCATCTATCTGAGTTCACAGACGGTGAATGCTTTTGAATACTCTATCTTGCTTTGGAAGTTTTGACTGTAATATCCCTTTAAACCCAATGGAAATATTGGCCTAACTTTGCAGGAGACACTCTGAAAATATGTAGGAAAATACATTGTTGGGTTTTTTTGTTTTGTTTTTTTGTTGTTTTTTGGTAAAGAATGAAGGATTATTACACCAGTATAAACAAAATAATTCAGAACAAGATTTTCCCATGTGGTAAATTAGGTTCAAAGGAATTCAATCTGCTGTCAGAGTGGTATCCTAACCATCACTTTCAACACTTCTGAAATGTAAGATTGCATAAGTAAGCAAGGACTTAACTTCTCACCATTTCACAGAAGGAGGTTCTACAGACTTCATGCCGAATCAGAGAATGAATTCTAGGAAGCACTCATTAATTTTAAGGTTATTGCAATCACCAGTTTCTGTCAATTGACAATTGCTTTAAGTAAGTCTAAGGTATTTGAGTTGTTCAGGTTGGGTTACATCTACACTTGTCTTAAAAATGTAATGCTTTATCATTCTCCCTGGCAGTTATGTGGCTTTGCCCATACCCAGCATTTGGCACTATTCACAGGGGTAGTAAGTCTTTTCTTTCAAAACAGTCAGTTATCTCCTGATTTTCTCAGTATGATGCTTTTTTCCCCTATGAGAACATAATAAACCTTCTAAACTAACATGTTTAGCTTTTAATTTGAAAATGGTTCTTTATGATACAATTCACATAAGATAACAATTTATGTATATAGACTATAGCCTGGATAATATAGGGTACATCTTGGATAAAAACAAAAACTGTATCAAGCACTTTGTGCACATTATATTTACCCTTACTATGTGCTGCCTGTCAGCACTTTACTAAGGAAAATGCATGAAGCTCTAATAGACTGTGACTCAGAGTCACCCTGCAAACTGGTAGAACTAGGATTCAGATCCACATCTGACTGCTCCACACTTGCGTTCACTGTCCTTCACACATTCTCTCTGTGACTTGGTTTTATTTTTTATCCATCAAAATAAAATAATGTCTGTTTCATTTAATACACAAGACTGTAGTGAGGTTACAGTTAAATGAAAAAGACCTCTAATTTTTTTGTTGTTTTTTTGTTTACATATTAAAGATGCTTTCAGTCACAAGGAAACTACCAACAGATTAAAAGAGGAAGAACCAAATTTATTAGGCTGCTTATAGAATGTCATGAGATAGAAGAAAAGACTGTCTGCCTCCATGCAACGCCTTTCATCTTCCTGAAAACTGTAGGATTGCATTAGTGTTAGCAGAGCATTCCAGTGCGAGTCCGTATTTGGCAAACAAAACTTCTAGTTAAAAGCCTTACTTTGCAACAACAAACTCTCAGTATGTAGTAATGCCTGGAGAGCAGGTCCCTGTTTCTAGAATTTACTAAATCCTGCCTTTTCTCAAATTACCATTTTTATGGGTTTCACATACATGGCAGAAGGAAGGCTTCAGGTGATGGAATTCAGTCTGATCTGTGTGGTTCTGAATGGTAATTGCACGTAGGCCATGAATATCCATTACTAGCATATTGCTGCTTCATTTCCCCAGTAAAGTGGGAAAGCTAAATGCAGACAGTGTCACATATTGGAAGCTACAGAAATAAATTTCTTAGCATCGTAGAAGTTTTGAGAGAAAAATAACTTGACGAAGGCACATTTAAATTTCTAACTTGGGCTAGTATGTAATTTGAAGCCAAATATGAGAAAGTTCTATGCATAATTT
Source organism: Stenella coeruleoalba (assembly GCF_951394435.1). Taxonomy (NCBI): domain Eukaryota; kingdom Metazoa; phylum Chordata; class Mammalia; order Artiodactyla; family Delphinidae; genus Stenella; species Stenella coeruleoalba. The sequence goes on along the minus strand of NC_137151.1, from coordinate 38,508,920 downwards.
ATTGTATCTGTCTAGTGCCAAGAGTGGGTAAAAGCATGGAAGAAAGTAAAAGTGCAGAAGATAGGAACTGTCTGCAAGAGAGTACCAAGGAAACTAAATTTTGAATGAACTTCAATGAAGTTTGATTTATGTACAATACACTCATTCATTTAAAGGGTAGAATTTGTGAGTTCTGAAAGATATATATACTCATGGAACAATCAAGATACATAATAGTTTATATCATCTCAAAAGTTTTCTCATACTCTTTTACAATCCATCTTACCTTTTACAATCCATCTTGACAGAGGCAAGAAACTGTCAGTCTGCTTTTTGTCACTATAAATTGCCTGGTGGTTTGTATAATTTTATATAAGTGGAATCGTATATTAAACATTGTCTTATGTCTGACCTCTTTCACTCAGCATAATAATTTTGAGATTTACTCATACTGTTGTATCAGTAGTAGTTTGTTCCTTTTTATTATTGAATAGAGTTCAGTCATGTAGATATTACGTGTATTATTTTTCTGCTCAACTCTTAATGGATATTCTCCATTTGATGACTTCTTCCTAGTTCTTAGCTATCATGAGCATAAATGCAAGGAGCGTTTGTATAGAAGACTTTGTGTGAATATATGTTTTAATTTATTGGGGGAAATGCCTAGTATCAAATAGCTAGATTATAGGAAACTTGAAATTTTTAAGAAAATGCCAAATAGTTTTGAAACAATTTAAAACAGTGTTTTAAAAATTTTAAGTTTTTGAGCAATTAAAAATTCCTTTCAGCATTGAATAGGAGTGTTAGTTGCTTAATAAACTCATCTATACTTGCTGAACTCAGTGTTTATAATTCATCCATTCTGATGGGTGTGTGATGGTGTCTCACTGTGTTTTTCTTTTTTTTTTTTTAATTTTTTTATTAATGTGTAACATACATATAGAAAATGCAGAAATGATATATGTACAGCTGGAAGAATTTTCATAAAGTGAACAAATCACCACTAGCCAAGTCAAAAAGTGGAATGGAGAGTGTTAGGTTGCATATAATTTGTTGAAGTGGTTAAGTAATTTAAAGCAAAACAGAGTGAGGGTTTGAAGATTATAGGGGGTGTTATTTTAATTCAGCTGGGAAAACTCTCTCTAAGAAAATAATGTTGGAACAAAGGATACCTTCATGGAGGGATGGAGCAATACATTCTTAAATCTAGAGTAAGAGTGCCCCAAGCAGAGGGAAGAGCAAGCACGAACACCCAGAGGCTAGAGTATGTTTGGAGTGTGCCCAGAACAGCAAAGGCGCTGCTCCTCTTTGAGGAATCTTTCCCCTGCTTTCCTCCAGTTTCAGGACTGGAGTGGACTATGCATGCAGTGACCATTCCTTGCGCTCATTTTTCTCCTTTGTAGGTCTGTAGATCCATGTAGTAGCATTTTCTTCTGCCTGAAAGACAGCCTTTAATATTTTTTGTTTTGTGGGTCTGCTGGTTCTATACTTCTTTCAGCTTTTGTAAAATGTCACTATTTTTCCTTTTTATTTTTGACAGATATTTTTGCTGTGTTAGAACTTACAGGCTGACAATTTTCTTTTGTTGGTGCTTTTAAGATCTTGCTCATTGCTTTCTCATTTGTCTGTTTTCTATGAGAAATCTGAAGTCATAGTTGATCTTCTGTACCTAATGTGCCTTTTTATCTGGCTGCTTTTAACATTTTCTTTTTGTGAATTATTTTGAGCAATTTAATTATGATATGCTTTATTTAGTGTCATTTTCTTTGTGTTCCTTGTGTTTGGAGTTTGCTGAGCTTTGGGGTATGTGGACTTATAGTTTTCATTATATTTGGAAACTATTTCTTCAAATAACTTTTGTCTCCCTCCATCCTTTGGGGACATTAATTATATGTTTATTCGGTCACTTGTATCACTGTTCACTGATGCACTGTTTATTTTCATTTTTAAAAATTTTATTTTTGTGCTGTGTTTCTTTGTGGATAGTTTCTGTTGCTATGCCTGCAAATTCAATAATCTTTTCTTCAGTATATAATCTAAACTGTTGTTAATCCCATAAAGTGTCATTTTCGTCTCACATGTTTTAGTTTTCATCTATAGAAGTTGAATTTGTTTTCTTTAAATATTTTTATGTGTTATTTAATTTTCCAGTATATAGAATCAATCACAATAACGGTCTTAATGTTTTTCTCAATAAATAATTATATAGATTGAAATTCATTTTCTGATATATTTTCAAATCATTCATTAAACATTAATATTTACAGTGCAGTTTTCTTTTTATAATTTGGAGCCAGTATATTTTTTCAAACTAAATCTTAAGTCTTGGAGGCACTTAGGTCCTACCTGTGTGATGAATGAACAAAATAGACTTACTGTATGATACAAGAGTTTAAGTCTATTTTATCCATAATTATTTATGTTTCATTTAATAAAATATATGGATGTTTGTGTGTCACATGTTGTAAGTCAACAGGAGTGCAAAAAAGAGAGTTAAGTGGCAGCATTTCCCACAATTTCTCATACTGGGTCATCCTTATTCCTCGTTCAACGGTAGGGAGTTTGCTACCGCACAAGGTAAACTACTCACTTCTTTGGAATGACCTGCTATTTACAAAGCACTTTACATAGTAATCTGTCCTTGTAGCCACTACCTATTAATTCAATATCTCATGACTTAAACTCATGGAATATTTACTCTCCTTCATAGACCCTTTATTTTTTTAAAACAACTGTCATAACTTTAACTGTCTTCTCTTGGTCAGACAACTAGTCATATAACTGATTTCCAAACCCTGGTTGTTCTTTTAAAGGTCTGCATTTTATCTGTGTCTCTTTTAATCTGTAACAGCTCCTCACAAGTAACTCTAGGTATAGCCAGACCACTGCAGAGCACAGTAGAATAATTGCCTTCATTAATCTGGTGACTGGGTGCCTATTAATGTAGCAGAAGCCAAAAATAATTTTTATGATAATCACATTCTGCAATTGATCTTCATTTGGAGATAGCATAATGCAGTGTTAAGGCCATAAACTTTGGAGTTATATAAACCTATTTCCTTATTCTGCTACACACTAGCTATTGAACAAGCATTTTATCTGAGATTCATCTCTTTCTCAGTAAAATGGGGATAATACCCCATACCTTAAAGGACTGTTGTAGGGCTTCCCTGGTGGCGCAGTGGTTGAGAGTCCGCCTGCCGATGCAGGGGACACGGGTTCGTGCACCGGTCTGGGAGGATCCCACATGCCGCGGAGCGGCTGGGCCCGTGAGCCATGGCCGCTGAGCCTGCGCGTCCGGAGCCTGTGCTCCGCAACGGGAGAGGCCACAGCAGTGAGAGGCCCGCGTACTGCTAAAAAAAAAAAAAAAAAAAAAAAGGGCTGTTGTAGAGATAACTTTAAATAATGTATGCAGTATGGTAAACATAGAGTGGCTGCTGAATAAATCAGTACATTTCACTTCTGCTTTAACATACTTACAAACAGCTGCAGTGAGAGCTCAAACAGATACTGATAAATAGGTTGAACCAAACAAGGCCAAGCACAGAGTGTTGGACCATGGCACTAGATGGTTTCCACCTGCCTGACACAGATCCATAAATCATCACTCTCGGTACAGGCACACAAGCAGGCTCACGTCCATCCAGTGCACTATCAGCTGGCCCATATCACTCTGGCTTGTCCACAAGGACAGCTGAGAAACTTGTCAAATGTTTTTCTGAAATCCAGATGCATTATGTCTAGGGTATTTTTTCTCATCTAGTAGTCTGGTAGCTGTATCAAAAAAGGAAATAAATTTGGTTTGTCATGTTTCATTTACTGAGATCATGCTGAGCCCAAATGTTATGTGCTTTCTTTGCAAGTGTTCACAGACCATCTGTTTTGTAATCTGGACTGGACATTTTGGGGAGTTTACATTAGGTGCTATGATTTTGGCTTTCCCTAGTGTTTACCTGTTTGGAAACTGAGGAATTCATCCATCTGCAGGTTTCTTGTTCCTTCTCCTGTTTTCTTTCTGGACACTTCAAACGTTCTTCACAAGTTTTGCAGTTAGGGGAACCTTTCATATTAAAGATTATTCTCCTTGCAAAGGAAAATAGGTGCAAAATAGGAGCTCTGTCTCTGTGTTTGATACCTATTGCTCATTAACTTTACACATCAAGCTCTGGATTTATTCCTTTCTTGTTCATTTTTTTCTAAATGTAGATTTATAAGCCTTTTTCATTGTTCTTAATCCATCTTGTCACAGTCAGTTCTGGGATGTAACCTTCTTCACCTAGTTTTACAGTTTCACAACAGTATTTTCTAGTTTTTTTTATTGTTTGATATCCTTTCCTTTTGAAGTCGTAGCTCACTGGAAAGCCTTTTCTGTGGCCAAAATAATTTTTTTTAGCTATCATTCCACCTGTTTTTCACTTGTGATTACATCACCTGCTTTCTGGTTTTATTTTTCCCCCCTAGAGTGCAACACATTTCCCTTGAGACTTAGTCCCTTATAAAGCTTCTACCCAGAGGATTATACCTTCCTTTTCCCTGACAATCTTGACATTTATTTTTCTAAACTCACAGGCAGTACCCCTGAGTAGGAGTAGTATTCCCTTCCTTTGATATTAAGAATTCTCAAATGACATGGTCATTTTTTTAAAAACCGAGTTTCCCTTGGCTTCAGCTTATCAGTGAGCTCTTTTTGGTCAGAGTATCCACATATAAATTTATCGGTTCATCAATGTACTGTAAAATGGGTATAATAATAATAGTAATTGTTATTATAATAATTAAAATTCATAGATTGTTCCCTCTGGGCCATAGATATTTTAAGTGTTTAACCTATATTTCTACACACATTCCCCCCACCAAAAAAAAAAAAAAATCAATGAAGTGTGTACTCTAGTTAGCTATGTTTCAGTCAGTTGAGGCTTAGCAAGTTCAAATAATATACCTCAAGTCATAGTAAAGTAAATGGGGTTGTTAGTACTCAGGGTGAGGTTGTCTGACTTTAGGTCTACACACTTACGTTCCTGTTCAAGACTTCATTTTTCAGACCCTTTACTTTTAATAAAATAAGATTGTGGATATTTGAAGCCCCCCTCATAACTACCTTTCTTTGCCTCTTCTCCAGTTTGTAAAATATTGCCCGTATTCTTTTCCCAACTTACTCTTGTGTGTGTGTTTTTTCTTTTTTTTTGGCGGTATGTGGGCCTCTCACTGTTGTGGCCTCTCCCGTTGCGGAGCACAGGCTCCGGATGCGCAGGCTCAGCGGCCATGGCTCACGGGCCCAGCCGCTCCGCGGCATGTGGGATCTTCCCAGACCGGGTCACGAACCCGTGTCCCCTGCATCGGCAGGCGGACTCTCAACCACTGCGCCACCAGGGAAGCCCTTGTGTGTGTTTTTATACATCATTTTCTCATTTGTGTAACATGCACAAATGCAATAGATCAGATTCTTATCCATGTATTACTTTGGTTTTAGTGGTTTGATATAAATCGCCTCACATAGGCAGTCCTATAACCGGTTTTCAAATCTGGTTCTAAATATCTCCTGCCTTATTTGCATCCCACTGACTTTTATGATGCGTAATACAACAGGAAGAAAATATCTTTAACTACTGACCTCTGTTTTTTAAAAAATTGTTCTCATATTTTTTCAGTATCTCCTCCTAGATAGCTGACATTGTTATTAAATTTTTACATCTTCCTGGCAAATTAAATGTATATTATTATGTAGTAAACCACTTTATCTCTAGTATTGTTTCCGCTTTAATGTCTGTTTTATCTGAGATTAATGCAGCTAAACCAACTTTATTTTGGTACATATTTTTCTATTTATATTTTCAATCTTTGGTGTATGTCTCTTAAACAGCGTGCAGGAGGATATTGCTTGAATATAGTCTGACAATTGCTTTGTAATTGGACCATTTAGTCTATTTACATTTACTGTGATTGCATATATATTTGGATATGCAAATGTATATCCTCTCATGCTGTTTTTTACTATCCATAATTTATATACAATAAGTTTGTCCACTTTAGCTGTACAATTCAATGAATTTTAAACAATTTCTAAACCTACGAAAACATCACTTTCATTAAGACATAAAATATTGAAAGCTCTTTCTTCCTCTTTCTAGTTAATTCACACCATGTGCAGACTTAACCATTCTTCTCATTTCTATTGCTGTATACATATTACATTTGCCAATTTAGACTCATATGATATTTGCCTCTTTATAATGGGCTCTTTCTTTAAGTTAATACTTTTAGAGATTCAATCATGTTGCATGTTTTTCCTTTTTTTTTTTTTTTTGAATTGATTTTATTTATTTATTTATTTATTTATGGCTGTGTTGGGTCTTCATTGCTGTGCATGGACTTTCTCTAGTTGCGTCCAGCGGGGGCTACTCTTCGTTGCGGTGCGCAGGCTTCTCCTTGTGGTAGCTTCTCTTGTTGCGGCGCATGGGCTCTAGGTGTGTGGGCTTCAGTAGTTGTGGCACCAGGGCTCAGTAGTTGTGGTTCGCGGGCCTAGTTGCTCCGTGGCATATGGGTTCCTCCTGGACCAGGGTTTGAGCCCATGTCCCCTGCACTGGCAGGTGGATTCTTAACCACTGCGCCACCAGGGAAGTCCCTGTTTTTCCTTTTTATTATTAACTAGTATTCCATTATATATACATAGCATTATTTATATATTCATGTAATTTTTGATGAGCATATCAATTGTTCACACTTCATAACAATTTAAAATAAAGCTGCTAGGAACATGATTTATAAGCATTTTTGGACATATTTATTATTGCTCTTGGGTAATTTGTTGAATCACAGAGTAGGTGTGTATTTAACTTCATAAAAAATGACCAAATTATTCTCAAAAGCAGTTTTACTATTTTAATTTCCACTAGCAATATATGAGGATTCCAGAGGCTCCACATTCTCTCAGACACTTAATATTCAGTCTTTTTAATTGTAACCATTTTAATTGGAACCAGCATTTAATTTTGGTTTCAGTTTGCATCTCCCTGATTATGACTGATGTTGAATAACTTATGACATATTTATTAGCCACTTATATTTTCTTTTATGAATGATTTATTTAGGCAATTTAAAAAGTAAGTTTTATAATTGACTTAGGAATTTTGTAATATATTCTAGATACAAATACTTTACATAGTGATATATATAGTGAACATTTCCCCTCTATCTCTGACTTATCTTTTCATTTTCTTAACAGTGAATTTAAAAAAAAAAGCTTTTAAATTTTAGAATAGTTTCAGATTGACAGAAAAAATTGTAAGACAGTTAAATAGGGATTCCCATATACCCTACATCCAGTTTCTCTTTTGTTACTACCAATTTATACCCTATTATTGCTTAGTGTTTTAGTGTTATCTTGTTAACTACAGTTGAATAATATTATTGTTATCTTTGTTATTGTCATTGATCAATATTAGCTTAGATTAGCTTAGTTTCACTATAGAGTGATCAAAACTCTTGTCAGTGGAGAGGACCTATTTCAGTCAGGACCTTTATGCACTCAGCATAAAGCAGTAGTGGCTAATAATAAATACTGAGGGAGCATCTCATCATATAGCAAAATGACTTAAAGAAACAATGTCAAAATGATTTTTTTAATATACTTTTGTCATTGCCATTGAGTGTCCCTGGTTTGGAAAAAGCAAAACAAAACAAAGCATATTATTCCACATGATCTTTGCCTAATTTATCAAAATTGATCCTAAATATTTAGAGAATATTTTAAAAGATCAACTAAAATACAAATAATATTATTACTTTAGAATATATTTAATTTTCAGTTTCAGAAGGTAATTACAGAGGGGGATATCAACTGTACCCAAAGGGAGATAATAATGTAAATTTACACTTTACAGAGATGAAACCAAGGGTCAGAGAAGTGTATCCATCAAATGCATATGACTGGTAATTGTCTAAGAATAAGTATTTAATCTTCAAAAGCCACACTCTTTATAGCTGTGTTTTTAAAACTTTTTATTTTTAGGTAATTATAGACTTACAGGAGAGTAAAACTTACAGAAGAGTTGCAAAAATACTATAGAGCTGTCCCACATGCCCTTCACCAAGGATTGCCTAATTGAAATCTTATATAACCAGAGTATTATTATTGAAACTACAAAATTAGCATTGGAACAGTACTATTATCTAAATTACAGAATTTATTTGGACTTAACCAGTTTTTCCACTAATGTCTTTTTCATGTTCCAGGATCCAATCCAGAATGCCATATTGCATTTAGTTAGCATGTCTCCTATATGAGTCTTCTTATACTGCATAACAGAATGCCACATCCTGGGTAGTTTAAAGGACAGAATTTATTTCTTACAGTTCCGGAGGTTGGAAAGTCCTCCAAAATTAAGGTGGCAGCTAGGTAGCTTTCTGGTGAGAGCTGTCTGCTTGGCTTGCAGATGGCAGCCTTCTCACTGTGTCTTCATATGGCTGAGAGTAAGCACTTGGTATCTCTTCTTATAAGGACACTAATCTTATTGGATTAGGGACCCACCTTTATGTCTTCATTAACCTTAATTATTCCTAAAGGTCCTATCTCCAATTACATTGGAGGTTAGGGCTTCAACATGTGAATAGGTGGAAGGCACAATTCAGTCCATAGCACCTCCTTAATTGTCAACAATCTGACAATGCTTCAGCCTTTTCTTATGTTCCATGACTTTACAGTTTTGAAGAATACTTGGTTATTTTGTACAGTGTACCTCAGTATGGATTTGTCTGATGTTTTCTCATGATTAATTCAAGTTTTGCATTTCTGGGAAGAATATCACCAAGCTGAATACCATACCTTCTCAGTGCATCGTACCTGGAGGTACGTGATTTCGATAAGTTTTATTACTGGTGATGCTAACTTGATCACTTGTTTAAAGTAGTGTCTGCCTGTTTTCCCCACTGTAGATTTATAATTTCCCCTTTTGTAATGAATAAGTATTTATTTTGGAGATGCATTGAGACTATACAAATACCTTGTTTCTCCTTAAATTTTTCTTTCACTGATTTTTAGCACTTACCTGTTCAGTAGATCATGCAGCAATTATTACTGTGGTGTTCTAATGGTGTATGTGTTCCTTGTACAGTTATTAATTTGAATTCTTTTTTAAGGAAGAGTTTTCCCTTCTCTCTCATTTGCTTCTATATTCATTTATTTATTTTTATCAGTATGGACTAAACATGATTTACTTTATTTAGTGTGGGAAAACAATCAAATACTACTGTTACTTATTTTGTTTCCCAAATCGTTCCGGCTTTGGCTGTTGGGGGCTCTTTCAGGTTGGCTCCTGTGCTTTTTGACATACCATTCCTTTTTTTTTTTTTCAAACTTCCATACTTTCTGTCAACACAAAGTGTTCCAGACTCGACTTGTAATTTTATCTGACCCCAATTTGAAATCAGCCACTTCTCCAAGGAATCCTGTTACTGTTGTCGGAAAATGATATTTAGAAACCAGGATCTGAATGCTAGGTGTGCTCATTGCTTGGTCCTTCAACAGGCAGTGCTTCTAGTCCCTCTTCAGGACACAGAGCTTGGAAATATGTGTACATATATTAACCCAAGCATGTATATATATATATATATATATATATATATATATATATATATATATACACACACACACACATATCCACATACTTATGTTTATCCATGTAAAACATGAGTTCATACTGATAACACTGACTCCAATCTATATTTGGAGTTTATATGCATATCTATATCTATATCTATCAATACAGGACTTATTATAGGCTTCCTCCTTTCTTTATTTATAGATTCTTTCTTCAACAGTGAGAATCTGGCTCTCATATATTAACTTTTTTCTTCAACCCTAGTAAATATGTACTTGTAGGATTGGCAGTTCTTACTCCTGTGACAAACACATTTACCTAACAGAATACGTTTATGTACAGTGCCCTTTGGTACCTTACAGCATGCAGTCAAGTCACTCTTTCCTAAAATTACTTATGTTGGCTCCTTTCTCTCTGCCCACTTCAATGTGGTTATATGATTGATTTGTGATACAGTTAGATCCATTTGTCTCCCTTCCACCTTGGGTTTTCCTCAATATCTTGGTGGATTTTAAAGACAACTTACATGTAGTAAAAATTCATTTTGTGGTGCTGAGTCCTATGGCTTCTGACAAATTCCTAGAGTGACATATCTACTTTTACTGTTACTTATGACATGGTTACCTTTCCACTAAAATTCCTTCATGCTCCCCTTTTGTAGTCAACCCCTACACCCACCTCCACTCAAATCTCTGGCAATCTCAGATCTTTTTTTTCCTCTATAGTTTTACCTTTTCTAGAATGTCACATAAATATAATTTTGGAAAATTCCTGGCCATTATTTCTTCAAATATTTCTTTTTTTCCTCTCTTTTACTCATCTTACTCTTCTCTTCCTTGGATTACAATTACATATGTATTGGACTATTTTATATCATTCAACAAATCCTAGATAGTGTGTTCTTTACCTCTTCTCTTCCTATTTTTCTTTAGTGTTTTAACTTGGGTAATCTCTATTGACCTATCTTCAAGTTCACTGTTTCTTTTCTTAGCTTTATTGAGTTTACAATGAACCCATCAAAGTCATTCTTTATTTTTAATACTTCTTAATTTCTAGCATGTCCATTTGATTCTTTCCTATAGCTTCCATTTTTCTACTGAAATTACATAACTGATTTTACGGATTTCCCACCTTTTCCACTAGAGCCTTTAATATATTATTTATAGCTACTTTAAATTGCACGTTAGAAACTTCTAAAATCTATGTCATACAAGAAATCTTGTTCTGATGATTACTTTGTCATTGAGAAGTAGTTTTTGTTGTTTGGATGGTTGGTTGGTTTGTGATAGTTTTATATATATATTTCTGAAAGTCAAACATCTTGTGCAGATCAGCAGAGACTGAGACAAACAGTTTTTACTCCTGGAAGTGGGTGTGCTTGTCCTTCTTCGTCTTTAAATGCAATCTATTGAATTAGTTAGGAGTTTTGCTGTGTTTGAGAAGCATTGTTGCTATGTTTATCCTCAGTTCACCACAATCTTCAAATTCTTCTAATGATACCTAGTATTTAGACTGATAAGCTAGTTTGGCAAAGAGTTTTTTCCTTAACCTCTGTTCTACCCTCAGTTTTAGGTGCTGTATTCCTAGACAGAATCTCTTTTTATGCTCCTGTCCCTTATTCCACAGTTATTTGTCACCTAACACTGGTTAGCCTGAGGGTATGTGGCGGATTAGGTAGGCACTGTGTCCATGAGTCTCGGGGGTGTGGTCTGCTCAGTTCTCTTGCTCCTTTCCAAGTGATTCCTCTTGAGACAGGCTGGGACCTACCATCTGGGACCCTTTGCTACAAGTCTTGCACCTGGACAAATGTCTCCTCGAGCAGCAAAATACAAAGAAACTATAAGGGACCAAACATAACTGCATGCATGCACAGGTGGGGCAAATTACAGACAACAAGATACACAAAAAGACCAAAAAGCCCAACTGCCACTTCTGAAGAGCCAGGAACAAAAGCAAGGGGTCGGGAGCAAAAACAGGGTACTGCACATGCCCCCTGCACACAGCACCACCAAAGGGGTGGGCAGACCCGTAGGTCACCCCTCCGGCCTGACCCCTAGACTTGCCCCTACCCTCACCCCATATAAGGATCCAGCTCTCCCCACCTTGGGAGCGAGCAAACAAGGGAACTTATTACTTGTTCTTGTTCCCCCCACTACTGCAGCAAGGGCCCCAGTAAAGGCTTGCCTGAATTTCTTGTCTGGCCTCTGATCAATTTCTATTGGTTAAGGAGGCCAAGAACCCTGGTCAGTAACACTCTGGCGGCATACATAATCCTTTCCTCCTCACGGTGGGGGGGGGGGGGGCAGATTTCTACCCCCTCCTTCTTTTTCCTCTTCCCAGATGCCGTGGGTTTTCACCAGTGTCCTTAGAATGATTGTTGTTTGTTGCCTGCCCCCCACAGATGAAAGCACCAGAGGGAGATGGAGGAGGAGCTGGGTGCAGATTGTGCTCATTCCCTCTTCCAGGATTGTACCATCGGGAACATCTTCTTATAAGTTTCTCCAGTCATTTTTTTGTGTGTGTGTGTGAGTGTCCAGTGCTGTTTGTGGAGAAAAACCCTATTAAGGGCTCAGATTCCTCAAGGTCTGTGGCCCCCAGGGGCTCACACTCTCTTGCCAATACACAATGAGCCTCCACCGAATTCCCCGGCCTCTCTAGAGGGACTCTTGTTAGCAGCTGCTTGGCAGTGTGCATGTTATGTCTCCCTCGATTTTGGTGGCTGCCTCTCCATAGGTTCAGGACCCAGTTAGCTGACAATAATCTCAGCTCAGCCTCAAGAAAATTCATGAATTTTCATTTGTTTCTTTGTAGGGGTGGAAGTGATGCTTTTTCCAGCTCTCTAGATCCTAAAAGGAAACCAGAAGTCCCCCCAAACTCCATGCTCTCCACACCCAAACTCCTTCCAACACACCGCTTTTAAGAGTTTTACTTCATTTTCTCTGAAGGATTCATATGCCATTCTTATTGCTTGTGCTCTTAACTTGAGAAATGTTCTCAGGGAATTATTTTTCTATGTGAGAAGATTTTTTTTTTTCCAAATAGAATATAGGTAAGGATTAGGGGTAGATAGATAGATATTTAAAGAATACACATTCAGTTGAATCTATGTATAAAACTGGAAACGGGGGCAGAAGTAGTGCTCACCTTTATCAACTGTCAATTTAATATCTGTGCCAAGTAATGCATTGAATGAACATTTTCAGTGAAAGACAAGGTACTTGACTCTTTTTCCTGATTTTGCCGATGTTCATACTGGTTAATGTGTTGATGTTTCTTTAGTTTCTGAGCTTCTGCTTCCTCATTGGTCAAAAGATTTTCAATTGACTTTAGAAATAATGTTTTGCATTTGGTAGCCTGGCTTTAGTAATGACATAACTATAAACCATTAATTTTAAAATGTTCTGGCAATATCACTGTAATAAAGAGTTAGTTCATTTATTCAATCATTTAATGAATATATAATAAATATTTATTGAGCTCCTCTTTTTTAGCAAATACCATTCTAGGCACAAGGAATTCAAAGTGACTAAGACAGGCAAGGCCACTGGACAGGTAGAGCTTCTATTTTAATTATGCAGAATGATTAAAGAAAAAAACAAATAAACATATAAGTTTTCTTTTTGAAGGGTTTAGTGCAATTAATAAAAGAAAATTGGGATTACTGTTTTAGTCACCCAAGGACATTTGGAAAGGATGATATTTGAGTTGAGATATAAAACAATTCGGAGGATCCAACTGTGTGACTATCTGGGAGAAAAGAAAAAAAATACACACGCACACACACACGTAGATATCATCTATCAATCCTATATATTATTATATATATATATATCGGTAATAAAAATATTTATATATATATATATGGAAAGTAATAAGTAATAGACTATGATCAGCAAATGGCTTGAAATAGGAGGATGTCTTCTCCATTTCCACTCTAAGTAATTTAAAACTATTCAAGATAATCATTAGTTCTAATCCTGGAACACATTATAAGGTAGCGTGATCTACAGGATGCACTTTCATCTTCACACAGTTTTAATGTGATTTTCACAAAGTGTTAGATCAGCCTCTTTGTGCAATTAGAAAACACCTAAGATCTTCCAATCAATCAAAGCACTTGATGGCTCTTTATCATAAGAGAGGAAAAAGATGTAACTTCATGGTCCATTGCTAATGGGTTGTTCCACTGTGTGGTGAATAGCATGAGTTTCTTCTACATCTAAGGTCTCTGAATTAAATAGATTAAAAGATTAGTGGGAGCCCAGTGATGTATTAGTGTGTGTGCAACCAATTATGGTCTGTTTTTAACTTAGTTTTATCACAGTCTGAGTTTGTATTGGAAAACTTTTTGACTTGGTGTGGGGAGGTCAGTCTTCAATCACATTGTTTACGGCACAACAAAATTATTTCATAAGATAAAAAGTTTCCTCTGGTGCCTTTGATATCCTGAATTAGCTGTCAACAGCAGCACAAATTAGTTGAAACAAACATACGAATAGACAAGCATTGTTTATAGAGATTGGAGTTTTAAATTCTAGTCCAATATGTATTCCCAATGAACTGTCTCTGGTCAAGTTACTAGATATTTCCTACTTAGTGTTCACATTATTTATTAAAGGTACCAAAATGCATTACCCCATTGGTCATGACCTTTGGAACCGGCTATAATGTAAAAGATTCTAGGCTGTAAGGCCTTTTGCTAGTCAAAAGCTGAGGGAATTTGTTTGCTACATGGAAGACTATATTTCTTGGAAGACAGATAATGTTCTTGTCCATACCTGACACAGAGTGAGAGAACTTCACAAAGACTTTTATAGGTTTTCAACTTATAATAAAGTCCCATTGTTTTTTTCATCCCACTACAATAATTAGAATGACATAATTGTGTGTGAATGTTAAAAGATATTAGTAGGTGACTTGCTTTTACAGGCTTTTCCTGGGAAGTTTGATATTCCATAGAGGCATGGTCAGATTCTTTGGCACCCCAGGCCACAAACATCCATTTTTAATCTTTCTCAATCTACAGTAAATTAGCTCTAAGTGAAAGTTAATATAGAAAAGCCATGATGCAGATATGTCCATTAAAAGTCATGTTTCTTTACAGGCCAATGGGGAGGGGGAAGTCCAAATTGCCTGATCTTACAGTTCTGCCTATAATTAATGTCAAGACTCCTTTTTCAATTCATAACTCAAAATCTCAATGTCTGAAATTCTGTGCTAGTACAATTCTTTCCTTACCATGATATTTACAGAGCAACTATTGTGTGCAAACCCCTATATTTATAGAACTTGTGCTTGCCATATTCCAATCATCGTCATCCTTGGCTATAGAGATGTAATTTGTCCAAGTAATTCTGAAAGGCCTCCTTGTTGCATAATAGTCCTGAAGAAGTAAACTTCAGACAGTTTTGTGGATCTATGAAATTTTAGGCATTTTTAATTTAAAGTGCCTCAAGGGGTCTTTTGACTCAGGACTTTAGGAAAACAATGAAAAGGACATGAGAAGGCAAAACAATTGTAAGAAAAATGACACATAAACTTACTTAACTGGTAACTTGTTACATAATCATATTAATTTGTGGCATATATGTGACAAACAGGTTTGATTCATTTAGTCAACAGTTCTGCCTTTCAAAATGATAGCTAGTCTTCAGACATGGGTAGTATATAGAATTAGGTACTTGGTTGACCTGAATCATGGACTCCTGCTTTCTTTTTGCTTCTCTTTTCTATTTCAACTGCTATTCTTTTTTGAGACCCTAAATTACTCTTGTTTGGACCATTGTGATAATCACCCAATTGGTCTTATAGTTAATAGTACAAGTACCACAATGCTGCTTAAGTTGACTTTTATAAAATAAAAACTTTCTCATGTTATTTATCTACTTTGTATTCTTTACTGGTTTTCCATTTCCTCTTGGATAAATTCAAAATTGTTTTCTGCAATACCTTGGCTTATTAATTTATTTTTAATAAAGTAGGCATTTATTTTGTTTAGGCACTTCCCTAGATTCAGGGGCATAGAGCAAACAAAGCATAAATCAGAACCCTATTCATGCCTCTAGACTTCCTGTTCTTACAGTCTACCTTCTATTCATGCTGAAATCTCTGCTCTTCCTAGAAAGCAACATAATCTGCCAAGTATCTGTGATCACAAAATTCTTTTAGCACAAAGTATAAAAGAACACACGAAGCCTGATGATATGTGTTGGATAAATGACTGAACTCATCTTCTGAGCACTATTATATGCCAGTCTCTGTATAAGGTGCTGGGGATACAACTATGAAGAAAATCAAAGTTCCTCCCCTCATGGAGCTTACACTCTAGTGTTCAAAGTGTACAGAGGCAAGTTTGCAAATTTGCACAACAGACGTTTTGCTACTGCTACTATTTCAGTATTTGTGAACTGCCCTGTGATCATCCCTAGAAATATTTATGTTTTCATGACTCTATCTGGGATTGTTTTTGTTTATTCTTTATCTTCTGCTATATTTGTGACCTGCCTTTGGTTATTTTCTCAATAGGAAGCCTCTTGGTCCTTTATAAGCAGGACAACTGCTTATTGCCTTGTACATTGTACACTTCACATTCACAGAGATGTGTGTCATGACTGGCACTCTAAAGTTGGACAAGTCAACATCCAAACTCACTAACTTAGCAGTCTATCAGAATCACTGGAGGAGCTTAAAATTACACATTCTGAGGCTCCATCTCTTAAGAATCTGATTTGCTATGTCTGGAATGAAGCCCAATATGTGATGTGTTTTAAAGCCATCTCCTTCTCCTCTCTATCTCCTCCATCCCTTCACTCCTCTAATCCCCCATCTTATGATTTTGACTGTCTCTCATTTCGAAAAATCACTACTTTAAGCCACTGATGATGGGGACTCCCTTTAAAATTACTGTAGCAATTCTGACTATACTGTGTAATGCTCACTCTATTTCAAGCTTAAACTTTCTCTAATGTGAATTTAAATTAGGCTTACTCCCTATCCAGTTGACTCAAGATAGAATACTCAGAATTGTCTTTAACACATTTTTATGTCCCAGTCTCCATATTTAGTCATCAAGCCATTGGATTTGGCCACTATTGTGAATTTCAAATTTCTCCTTTCATCTCATTTCTCACAGCCACTGCCCTGGTTAATTCTGAATCATGGCTCTCCAGAACTCTTCCAATTACCTCTTAGCAGCTCTCTCTGCTCTACTCTCTTGGCCCCTTTAATCCAGTTCCTACACTTCCTCATGAGTGATTTAACTGCAAAACAGAACCCAGTCACCACTCTCAAGCTTAAAAATATATTAATTGGCTCCCCATTGTCCATAGCATTAAGTCTAAACTTTCTGACGTGAAATTTAAAGTCAGTCTCAATCCAGTTGAATCTTTCTGTTACGTCTCTAAATACTATATTTACCCTGTCTTTTGTCCACTGCCAGCTACTAAACACATTATGCATTCCCCTCATTCCTTGTTTATGTTACTTCCTCTGCCTGAATGCCACCTTCTGTCTTACTTTTTTTTTTCCCATCCATCAAGGGACAATTAAAATGTTATTTACACTTTTCTGCTCCAGTGTCCTTTTTCTTGGATTTTTTTCTCTTGGTAGAATCATGTAGAATTTGATGGCATGGGCGAATGCTCTTATATTAAGTGTTAAAATGAAGATGTTTACAAAGCTATAGTTACTATACAGATCTAATTTTGTAACAATTTTACACACATACACACACACACACACACACACACACACACAATGTGATGGATTGTGTTGTATTTGACTCAGTTGGGAAGTATATGATTCCAGTTTAGTGTTTGATAAAAGAGGAACTTAAATAAATTTAGAAGACAGAGCAAAAAAGCAGTCATTCCTCTCTGAAATTCTGCCATGATGGACGGGCACAGGTTCCTTGGCAATTTCCTGCTTTGCCTTACTCTCCTCTGCTTTTTGTCCAGCTCCTCCAAAACAGGACACTTGTTTGTGAACCCATAGAAGCAGGAGCTATACAGACACACCCAGAGCCCTCTCCACAAGCTCCCACATTGCTGTCCCACTTCAGGAGCTGATCAGTTTATTGCTTGATGACCTCGTCTCTGAACCTATAACCGCCCATGCTAGACCTTTAATTACACAACTTCTTCCTCGCTGTCCCATCACACTCATATTGATTCTGTTTCCACAAGTGAGCCTGACTACCACATACATGGGGAGAGATAGAGCAAGTGGGCAGTGGGTGAGGGGTGGGAGATGCAGCAGTAAAGAATAAATATACCAAAATATTAAATGTACATCTCTCAGAAAAAGCCAACAGACACATCATCTCAGGTAATTATGTGACCTAGGTTTATCTGGTCTTGTGATTCATGGGACTTCTGTTTCCCGTTAGAGAGCCTTTGTGTCTGATTGTCTGTTTTTGATTACCTAAAGGAGAATACTTCCACCGGAGGACCACCCACTGAACTGGGAGTTTATTCTGCTTTTCGGCCATTTGGGGCTTCTCAGAGACAGCACAGACAGGCAGCAAAGGAGATTACCTTGGGTTGAGGTGACTGATTGTGATCATCAAGGAAATAAGATTGTTGCTGTACAGTGAGAGCAGGGAAGAGAAGTAAGACGGGAGCCAAGGTGATTCTCAGAGTGCCTTTTTGTGCCACACTAACTTTATACAGTCAAGACTGTTCAGTGTTCAGAACTCTCAGATATTGAGGTTCGAGTCATTCATCAGGGAAAAGACCCCGAGCAACTGAGATGATGCTAGCTGAAGGGAAGGGAACAGATACATGGAAACGAATGTGGTGGATCAAGTCATAAATAAATAGAGGCTTAAGACCAGTTGCAGAAATAACAATTTTAGCTGCTACCCACTTTCATTTTATTTCCAACTGATTTTCTCCTCTTAAATTTTCCACAGTTTTATGTTGGGTGTGTTAATTGTGATTATCCCTACAGTTGAGCCAACAAATAGCTTACAAAATATTGAGATAAATCGTAAAACCCAAAGAGAAATGGGCATCCAGTCCAGAGCTTCTGGGCATCCTGTTGTACAAATGAATTGATTTGGGATTTCATCTCTTTGGAGATAGGATGAATGTATTACTCTCAGTTGTGCATAAAGACAGCCTCATTATGTGATAGTGGAATTTTTTTTTCCTGAAGTCTGACTATGGGTATAAGGGTATACATATGTTTTTGGGAAATAGAAAGAATCAATTGTGGAGTATATTTGTCATTCTTTCAGTGTCCCTTTAACTTCAACTCCCATCTTAATTTGAGATTAATTTGTCATCATGTGTATCTGTGAAAACCAACGAAGGGAGATCTTTTCTTTCCATAAATCCTGGGCACACAAATCTGATTTTACCAAAAGGATGCTTCTACCAATGATTTTTGAAACTTAACTGAGTGACAGACATGCTTAAGAAGTTTAAAGTTTCGTTTCACTAGCCTGGCCATAGTGGCTGTACCCAGAGTCCAGCAGCAGTGGTGTCCACAGACCCTGTGATGGCGGCGCCAGAAGCTGGGTCCCATCCGAACTCTTCCTACTGCTGGCATTAGCTGTGGCTTCTGTTTCCCCCTTACCGGGGTTTTCTGCTTACATTACAAGGATTCAGTATTTAGTTTTCCCAAACATTTTGTGTGACATCTGCCACTTTCGAATAAGTTGTTTTTCTGTTTATGTTACCCAAAGTCACTCTCTGCTTCTTGCAACGAAGAGCCTTGTACTACTTCTAATGTGTTTGCAATCCTTCTTGTGTCTGTGTGTGTGTTTACTTCTTTCTGAGGTGCATCCTGTGAAAACTTTGCCAATGATTATCTATGAGTAGTAAAATATTTCAGACTTTGTATTTTTGAAGTATTATTATTAGTCAGATACATGCATCATTTGTCCAACAGTGTTTATTGTGTACCTATTACACAACTGGCACTGAGAAAAACACACACACATAAGATTTAGTCTTTGCTCTTGATGCTTTTATTATACTAAAAAATTTACTAATTATCAAATGACATAAAGATAATTGACATATTTGAGAAAATCAAATACACTTTTGGTTCAGCTTTTCAGCTCTGTGCTTTTAGGGCGACATCAGTATTTTTTTTTTTATTTTTTTAAATAAGAATTTAAGTTTTAAATCCTACCATCTGTTAAAATATGTATGAATACACATGCACATTACATATAGCATTAGGCAAAATGTGTATAGCCTCTGAATTTAAGAAACACAGTATATGTATTTTCAGAAAGTGACCACTAAAAGATTACTAAGTATAATATGAGGCAGATAAGTACAGGCAGCAGATGACAGAGAACACAATAGTGGGATACAAGGGATGTTGAAATATTGGTAAAGGGCAAGGTAAGGTTTGGAGAGGGTCCTTGAAGCCTGGATGGGATTTTGGTGAACAGAATAGTGGAGAAGGTAATAACAGAAATAGGAATGTGTAAAACAAAGCACTGCAGATTATTACCCATTATGGAGACAATATGAAATTCAGTAGAATTCTACTTTTTCGCCTCCTTCCTCACAATAAGTGATTATGAATTGTTTTGAAGGTAATGGGAGTTTCAATAATTATTTTTAATAAATAATAATAGTGAGTGACTGTTGTGTACTTACTGTGGAACTGATACTATGCAGAATGCCTATACTTAAAAAAAAATATTCTTGTACCTCCATTATCTAGGAATTAGTATAGTTAATTACATTTTATAGATGGGAAACTGCGGATGGAAACAGGAAGTTACTTGCTTAGAGCGGCACGTTGGTAGGTGGCAAAGCTGGACTTGGTTCCTCTCAGTCCAGCCTCTGAGCCGTTACCACCATCCCAGGATGCTTCTTTTTAGTCTCCCTCTGGGCCTATATTCAGTCAAGATTACCTTTTTAAGAAGACAATATCCTTCCCACAGATACTAAATAACCTTTATAATCATGTTGCCAGTATGCTTTCATCATTGTTTAATGTAGAAGTATTTCTAAATAACAAGAGACTCTCATCAAAGTAAGACTGTTCCCTAAATTAAATGTTTACAGTTTTAATAGGGGGGACAAAAACACTTTATAGGATAGAAAAAGAAATATTTCAGCTTTTCTCTTTAAAAAATAAAATCTCAGTATACAGATACAATTTTGTTTAGGTTTCCCTTAATGTAATCTTTAAAGAATAGTCTCAGCATCCTTCATGCATTTGTGACCTGTTGATGAAAATGTAGTTCCCAGCTGTTTCCCTCACCATGTCTTCTTCTGAGATCTTTAATTGCTTTTCTAATCCACTGATACTTAAATTTCTCTCCCCTCATTGGCAGCAGATAGTAGACTAAAATTCTTCAGGTAAAAACCTGTTTTTACTTGTCTCATTCACCTGTGTTGAGGACATTGAGACTTTTAGTCCTGCTGCAGAGACGGCTGGCGGGTGTTTCAGTGACTCTAGTCCTGGGCAGATGACACATCCTCTGGCAGAGAGGCCAGGCCCTGGGCCCTGTGAAGGAAGACACAAGCAAACATACAAACTTAAGTTTTTTGAAGGAAAACTGGTTTGCTGAGCAAAGAACTGTGTCAAATGAGGTAGCAGTTGAAAACACTTAGAGCAGGAGCCTACCTGACCTAAAGTGAGAAAGAGGGTGTAGCCCACAGGGAAATGGAAAATCACAATCTCAAAAAGAAATCTGACCATGTCTTTTACTTCTTTGAATTTAAACATCATCAATATTTAATAAATCAGAAGAGTATGTGTGCTTCAAGATGATGAGACCCTACCCGGGCTCACAGCCTTGACAGAAAGCATTGCTCTGACTTTGAAGTTTGGGACGTGGAAAGCAGACAGTCACCTCTTTCTGAATGCTCAAAGCATTTTCTTCCTAAAGGTAAATGCATCAGGTACATGGAGACAGAGTTTCTTAAAAATGAAGTTAGAACAAGAGACAACAAGAGGTTTCTTCTTTTGATTTTTCTTTCTAATTTTTATTCCTATTTTTGACCTTTGTCCTTTACATTTTACTAAGTCTTAGTAAGAACAACTGCTTGGGAGCTAAAGTTGAAATTGCACTGGTAAATTCACTGGGACCTTAAGGCTTGACAGACATATTGCTGTTTGGTGACATTAGCTTTGGGCTTACGTCTGTGTTCCCTTACATGCATTTGTGGAAAGACCCAATTTTCTGAGAATTTCCCTTGAAAAATTCTTTTCTGTCCCTCCTACTCTCTTGCCCCATCCCCAAGTAGAAACATGCAACTTCACTAAGATCTATTCTTGGCCATGACAATTATTTTTGAAATATGTTGCCAATCCTAAGTATTGGCAGAGGTTTACTTTAGCATTGGAACTGGCACCGACTCTGGCTGCTCTCAAGTGTAAGTCTGATTATTTTCAGCCATTACAAAAAAAATTCTTCTAGATAAGGGCAGATTCTCTTTCAAATCCTACCTGCTGTGCAAGATGGCAAAGGATTGAACAGATGGGAATGCACTGAAGTGGCCCCAATTCATCCTTTGACCTCTGAGCTCAACTGGAGAAAACTAATGACACTGAATGAGTTGAGGAATTATTTCTTGAACGATTTTTCACAAATGGTGTATAGCAAATCTGGATGTTTTCTTTTCGATACATACTTTTATTGGGCAATTGGGCAAGTGAGGACAGACCAGAGAACTTTTCTGCTTTAAAAAATAAAAAGCATGCTATAGAAACCAACCATATGGGCAACATAGTACAGTGGGATGCATCTTTAACTCAGAGTTTGAAGATATAAGCTAAAATCTTAGAACACTGTGTGTACCACTTAGAAGACATGTGTCAGCTTTTTCTCGGTTTCGGTTTCCTCCTTTTACCCTAATTGGGTATAAGCATCTATCAGTGGTGTTGAGCCATTCTGTCCAATCTCCCTCCCTCCACAAAGTAATTTTCCTGAAAAG
The DNA here is from genome assembly GCF_951394435.1 of Stenella coeruleoalba. Classification (NCBI taxonomy): domain Eukaryota; kingdom Metazoa; phylum Chordata; class Mammalia; order Artiodactyla; family Delphinidae; genus Stenella; species Stenella coeruleoalba. The sequence goes on along the minus strand of NC_137151.1, from coordinate 38,486,434 downwards.
GGAAGTGATTTATTCATTCAGAAAGGAATGAACAGAAGTGAGTGAGGTGCCTGCTTTATTCTAATGAATTTAAAATTGAGTCAAGCAGGGATTACATGCACATATGAAGTTTGTAAAAACAGTCATACAGAGTTTGCCTGAATTCCATAAAGAAGAAATTTATAAGGTAGATTTTTAGGAAAGAGGGAGAGAATTTTGGACTCAATGGACAATGTTAGACTTTATGGAAAAATAAGACTTATTCTGTGCTTTGCGTTCTTTGTAGAGTTTCCTGAGGTTAGTGAAGAGGCCATCGTGACATGGTGGAAATTGCGCTGACATTGAGGCAAAAACTGGTTTGAAAGTAGCTCTGCCACGTACTAGCTGTATGGAAAAATCATTTAAGCCTCTTTGATATTCCACTCCCCCATTTATTAAATGAGGTGACGACTACTACCTCACAGGCTAATTGAGAGTATTCAACAAGACGACACCTAGGAAAGAGACCAGTGAAGTGCCTGGCTCATATCAGGTGCTCACTCAACCCTTGACTCAGTTCAAGAGGAGGCAAGATAGAGGAGAAAAGACATGGCGGTGGTGACAAATGAACCATGCTCAGAGAAGAGTGCAGAAGCCAGGCTGGCTAAAGGCGAAACGTCAGCCCCTTCAGGCAGGGAACTGTGGTGAGCAGAAGGCCACTCTGACCTGCCTAAGCCGATGCTCACATCTTCATGGAGTGGCCAGTGGAGGCTGGGATTTAGATTTTCTAAAACTTTGAATCCTCAATTTCTTATCTGTTGAATTTACTTGAACTGGTTTTGGTGATGCCTACACAATGCCAGATGAATCTTTTAAATCAATTTTTAATTGAGAAAGACAGGAAAAATACAAATGATAGTTGATTATGGATTGTTGAATGACTGTATGGTCGAGTTCAGTAAAAGTGCCTGATATATTAAAGATATATATTGGGCAGTATACGTTTATTTTTATTCTGAGATCACGTATTAATTAGCTTTTGCTAAGTCATGCTGTGGTAACAAACAGCCCCTAAATCTCTGGATTTACAGCAGTATTTATTTCCCACTCACATGTACCTGCTGCTGGTTAACTTCAGTTCACTTGTGTTCTAATTTCAGGAGCCAGGTTGAAGAATCAGTTTGGGGGAAATGGGCAAAGAGCTAAGGTCATAGCACATGACTGCTCTTAATGTTGTGCTAATAGAGGTGTTCGGCACATCTGCTTACACTGCATCAGCCGAAGCAAGTCCCATTGCGCAGGACCTATACTCCTGCCCTAGGGAGGCACTTCAAGTTACATATCAATGGAGAGTGAAGTATGATTCCCCTACAGATGAGGAAATGAAAAATCAGGAGCAAAAATACAGTAATACAATCTAGACAGACCATAAATTCCTGAATTAAAGTTTTCTGAGAATTAACACGTGATAATTTGCCCCCATTCGCTAATGGAAAATATAGCCGAAAGATAACATGTCATTTTCACCTGGCTATGGCCACCTCTCTTTCACAGATGTGCAAAATTATAAATTACCCTTCTTACCCGCTTACTCTTCTGTGGGGCACTTCAGAGGCTACTGTCCATTCCTAGACCGTCTCTTCATAACTAAGTGGCAGGTCTGTGCTCGTTCACTGAGATTGCACTCTTGAATGTGTGTATTATTGTTCCGAGACTTGAGTGGGCTTCACAGAATCCAGATTTACTGGTAAGATTCTAGATGCTTCTCCTAATATACATTAAAAGGCATTGCGGCATGCATTGGAATGACCTTGCATTTAAAGAATTTCCTCAAATAAGATGCAAACTATGTAATGGATAAATCAGTGTCCAGGGTCTTTAGAAAGTCTGACTATCATTACTGCTTGAGCAATGAGTGAGCTGGGTTTGCTTTTATTTTCATGTATCCTTTCAAACAGTTTCCATCTGTGGATAATGTTATAAAGCCAGTGTCTGAGACATCTTTGTTTTTATTGTGGCAATATATCTAAGCCCTCTCTTTATTTTAAGTAATCCGGTCCCTCTGAAAGATGATGCCGGGACTCTGAAAGAAAAAAAATCTGATAAGATAACGGCTTACAGTGACATCTATATAATTGCCCCCATCAGAACTCACTTCCAGCTGTCCATGTGGGAGCTTACTTCAGTGCTGTAGCTAGGAAACAGGGAAGGCAAATAACTGCCTCTCTTTGGCTCCAATCTTCTGAACTATTCGTGCTTAAAGGAAAACATTTCATCCAGGAATCCTGTGCTTGCAGTCACACATAGATTTGCCCCCCAAAGATCCCAATTTTCTTTGAAGGATAATTAGAGGGACTTGTCATTAGAGACCAATTGTCCCCTTTTAGACTCAACAAGAAAGTTTCTTTATAATCAGTAAAGTTCCCCAATTTTTTTCCTCCAATTCATGTATGATACAGGTCCTCCAACACTCTACTTTGACTGAATGGTTAATCTCTAAAGTCAGTCGGGTTCACACCAACTGACTTTAGAGATTGGCAGCTGACATGTCCCCCATTGCAGCCAGCAGGGATTTTCTGCATTTAGCAGGACTTGTCTAGAAGCTCTTGCCATGAATTCCCATCAGGAGATCTGAGGCAGCCTTTTCCCCTCCCTTTCTCCAATCTACGCTCTCTCTGTTCTTTCACATTAGGGACCTGAAGACTTTACAGGTATCAGGAGTCTGCCTCAGTGCTTTAACGTTAGCCTAGAAAGACCCATCCGTGTATTATATGGGTGATGGCCAATAAGGAGTAAAATTTCAATGTCTTTTTTAGTATCTACCCAGAACTGTTTCTGATATTCTACCTAGTTCATTCTGATTCTGTCCTGTGTAAAGCTTGACTTTATTCCCAAATTTTGTTTATCTTGCTGTCCCCTGAATATCCTTAATTTCCATGGCTTTTGCAGGAATCTAGGTCTGCTTACCACCTGGCTCTTCCTTCTCCCTTGGTGGGACAGCTCTCACATCTGTTCTAGAATCTGTTATACAAAGCCTAGTATGGTGGCCTGATTGGGTTGACTGAGAGATAGGACCATACTCCCCTTAAAAAGTTGAAGTCCTGGGCTTCTCTGGTGGTACAGTGGTTAAGAATCTGCCTGCCAATGCAGGGGACACGGGTTTGAGCCCAGTCCGGAAAGATCCCACATGCTGTGGAGCAACTAAGCCCATGCGCCACAACTACTGATCCTGCGCTCTAGAGCCCATGAGCCACAACTGCTGAGCCTACGTGCTACAACTACTGAAGCCTGCGCGCCTAGGGCCCATGCTCCGCAACAAGAGAAGCCACCGGCTCGATGCAACTAGAGAAAGCCCACACGCAGCAATGAAGACCCAATGCAGCCAAAGATAAATAAATAAATAAATTTATTTTTTAAAAAAAGTTGAAGTCCTAAAGAAAAGTCAACCTCATTTGCTTCCACTCAGATGATCTTCATTCTGTCACACTAAGTTCAGTCAAGTAGTGAATTACTCAGGGGAAGCCTGCAACTTCTGTAAGTGACTTAGACTAATTTAGCTTTAAGGATTTTTTACTACACTTTTGAAAAATACAATATTGGTTGGGGGGGGTGTCATATAACTTGGCCAGGCAAAGAATGTATCAGGTAACTTTGTTTTGTGCCTGTATGATATGTTTTCCACTGTGACGTGAGATCCCAGAGGACCAGGACTCTGTCTTAGTCATCTTTGCATCCACAATCCATAGAATATTGCCTGGACCTCGTGAGTGCTCAGTAAATATCTGCAGTATGAATCATGAATAAATGCAAAAGGAGGACATTATTATACAGTACTATAATGCTATTAAGAGCTACCATTTATCATTTACTAAGTTAAGAAACTGAAAACGACGCAAGAGGCCTGAAATTCATTATTGCTCATTGCATTGAATATTCTCAACCACTCTACAAATGAGAACTATTTTATCCTCATTTTGTCATTGATAAAAATTTAGGTTATAAGATTTTTAACTGGCTTGAACTTAGTATAGGCCCTCACATATTGTTGGTATTGAGCTAAGTAAATATTTCTAGAAGGAGGGGAAGGAAGGAAGGAAGGGAGGGAGGGAGGGAGGGAAGGAGGGTGGGAGGGAGGAAGGAAAGCTATAAAATCAGAAATCAGTGACGGCTGTCTTGGTCTCCAGCAACTTCCCTTCCAGTTTTTTTTCCCTCTTTAAGGCCAACTTCATCTGCTTCCCTCTGCCTTCTTCAAAATTCCCCTCTTAAAGGAATATATTAGTAGTACTGACACACAATGTGAATTTAAGTCATTGAGTTACATCTTTGCGGTGTGTAAGCATTGAAACCGTATCTACATCTGTGGAATTCAAGGCATCAGCAAGAAGGTGGATGGATTTTTATGCAGTGAGCACCTTTCTATATGTCACTGAAGACATCACACTTACAGAGTCACATTCTGTGCTAACGTGTAAACCTAAACTTGGTTGAGACAATACAATCAAAAACAGAGGATCATGGCCCATCAGTTCTAATTGGCGGTTAGTTGATATTCACTCCTCATATTTGCTTTTAGTCTGACAAAGCTCAACTACCTGAGAATATACTATACAGGAAAAACTATAGTCACCTCCTAGAGATAACAACTCTTTGGATGTAAATTTCCTTCAAATTTTTATATGTGTTTGTAAGATTATACAATAAAATTGAGGTTATGATAAATAAATAAATATTTAATTTTTACTCATTTTAACGACTAAATATTTAATAATGTGAATATGTATTAATGTATTTAACTGGTTCTCAATGGATATCCACTTAAATTATTTTCACAGTTTTGCTCATAAGTAACACTAAAATGAACATCCTCATTGATAAATATGTACACATGTGCCTGATTATTTCCTTGACATAAATTCCTAGACATAATTCTCTGGACTCTTTATGTAACACCTGTTATAAATCTAAAATTATTTCAAAATAAGAAGTTAAATAATATTGTGTCAAGTTCCATTATGTGTGTATGCACACATACACATTAGGTGTTTTCTTACACTTTTCTAACCATTTCTTCCAGTGAATGTATTTAATGTCCTTCAGTAGCACTTCTGAAAGAATCAAATGAGTAATGCTGCGTTTAGCTCATAAGAAATATTCAGAAATACTTGAAGAATGATGAATGAAAGAATATATAAATAAGAGACTTTTGTTTACAATAACATGGTCAAGAATTTATACCACCTTGTGTTTCTTCTCTCTCTACACCACCCTCGACATCTACCTCCATTTGGATGCATGCCTCTTTTTTTTCACATGAATAGCATATATATAAGACCAATAACTTGAGGTTATGTTTTCTCTCTGCTTGCAACCCAGCTCCCTGAATAGCTCCACTAATGGAAAATTAGTGACACAAAATAACTGCACCTGAGGTCACACATTGAAGCTCTTCGACTCCTCTGTTGGGACAAAATCTGGTGTCATTATGTTAGAAATTCTCTGTTATGCATAGAGTTCCTATCTGAGAATTTCTTATGTTCGTTTTATATTAAAGAGGCTTTTTAATAGAACCTCTGACCTACTCTATAGAAGAAAAATGTATATTATCACAACCTTTATGATACCTTTAAAAGCTCTTTGGGACTCCAACATGTGAGTAGCCTGCAAAACATTTAGAATTCTTTCTTACAGTGTCAGATGAAAAAACTAAGTAGTGGCTCTAGAAGCCAAAGGACAAAGCCTCATGATTTCAGAATATGTCTCATTGGCCCTTGAATTGAAGCCCTTAAACTCTGAGAAATATTTCATTTTTTGTCCTTGTTACTCTCTGAATTTGATCTGTCAAACCTGCAGCCATCATGCAACTATCTTTCCTTCTTTCTTTTGCCTTTTGTTATTAAAGGATTATTTACATATTCATTGAAGGAAGTACAATGAAAAGTGACTCCTTACCCTGATAAAGAATAGGATATATACCCATTTCTCTTCCTCTTCTTGCCTTTTTAGATGAGAATCAGGGTTTCAGATGCTCTACTGTCAGCAACAATAAGTTGCTGACTTGTATTTAATTCATTCTGTGAAGAAAATGTTCTTGCAGTATCAAAGCAACTTCCTTCATTTCTGATGAGTATCAGGCAGCAGAAGAAATCCATATATGACTCTAACAGTTAGATGAATTAAGATGCCAATATGCCAAGAAATCAAGAAATAACCTTTACAGAGATATACTGTGACGTATTTGAAGAGATTTTTCTCCCTAGATTATAATTTTTTGTTAAATATTTTAATTTTGTTAAAATTTTCTCCCCCAGGAATGAAGAAAGGAGCAAAATGTTACCCTCCTCTCGGTGAGGTTAATAGTCTCATAATCATAGTGTGTAAGAAATAGTCTCATAATCATAGTGTGTAAGAAATCTAACTAAGACACTTGTCTGTTTTTCTTACTGGTATGACACCTCCTTCCAATTTTTAAGGACAGATCACTTGACTAAGAAGAAGTCCTGGACTCTAGTCCTAGTTGATCTATTATTCACTGGATGTGACTTGGGAAAAGTTACTTAAATTCTTTCAACCTTGATTTTCAAATGTTGAAGTTAGCATAAACAATTTTTAAGGTTTATTTTGATGCAATAGTATATTCAGTAGGTAATCTATTGTTGTCCCTGCCCAGAATTCATCCATTCTTCTTCTGATCACTTTATGCACTTTTCCACTGGAGAACCACCCCTCATTTTACTTTTACCATGTTCTGATAGGGTTGTTCACTCTACCCCTTGCTTCAGAAGCAGACCTTTGACTATTTGAGCAGCATGTTCTATTTACACAGATGGTTGAGTGATAGGTACAAGATGCAACCAGAGTAAATGAGAAACAGTGTGGTGGTGGCTGGGAATTCTGGGCAGGATTTCCTTGCCTTTTCCATGGGACTTAAGGCTGAGAATTTGTAAAATCAATAGCAATCTTTAGACCATAGTAGGGTGAGGCTAGAGTTTCCAGGGCTACTGCATGAAACCAGAAAATGACCCCAACTAAATAGGAGACTCAAGAGAGATCAAACAATTCCTGACAGAATCTTTTGAGTTGCTGTATCCAGTCATGACTGAAGATAGACTAGCTTGGAAAATCTCAGTTATGTAGGCAAACAAGTGTTTTGTTTTGTTTTGTTTTTCTTACTCTGAAGCCAGGGTATCTGTTAGGATGTATTTGGATGCAAGAAAAAAATATTACTGCAAAGGGCTTAAATAATACATATACTCTGTCAGCTCACATAGCTGAAAAGTACAAAGGAAGGAAGAGCTTTAGGTTTATTTTACTTAGGTATTCAGTGATGCCATCAAGACCCATTTCCTTTCGATTTCTCTTATCTGATTTCCATAATAACTGCACCATATAAAGACTGGCTTTCTCATAGTAATAAGGTGGCCAGTTGCAATCTGATTTACATGTGTCCTTGTCTAAGGAAAGAGTGATCCTACTTTGTAGTAAGAAAAGCATTTTTTTAATAAAATGTCACCTTTATGTCCCATTGGCCAAGTTTTGTGCAATGCTCATTCTTAAACATCCCCTGTGGTGAGAGGAATGCCAATACTGATGGACTTAGAAATAGATCCCCTGAAGCAGTAACTATGGCCTTGGGTTTAAACAAATCTGAGCTCACCCACCCAGATGTTGGAGTAGATCAATCTATCCTCATTCCATGGGGGATACCTAGTTGGGGAGGGGTGACAGAGATGTTGGGGAGATAACCACAGGGTCCTCTACAGCAAGGTGGGTATGAGTGTTCTGTTGCTTGCAGTTTCCAGGACACTTATTTGAAAGTCGTAAGGCAAATCTGGGGGAGAAACTGGAAGCTTGCTCTCTTTTCTTATTCCCTTTCCTGTGACATAAAGCTTCAGGAAACCCAGATAATATAGATGAGACAAAGTAGGAGGAGTCTATACAGAAAGATGCTTTCTGGAATGTGGAATGGAAGCAAAGTAAGAAAGGAAAAGTTCCTGGAATCCAAAAGCTGAGGTCACTCCTTGGATCTTCTCCCTACTTTGTCCCTTGTACAACCAGGATCCTCTGATAGATCCTGGAAATTGTCAGGATTTCAAGAGGTGGTCTCAAATCCTAGCAAGATTTTAAAGTAAATGCTTTGTTTTTAATTTTTATTTTATATTGGAGTATAGTTAATTAACAATGTAGTATTAGTTTCAGGTGTACAACAGAGTGATTCAGTTATACATATACATGTATCTATTATTTTTCAATTTTTTTTTCCCATTTAGGTTATTACGGAGTATTGAGTTCCCTGTGCTATACACTAGTTCCTTTTTGGTTATCTAATTTAGATATAGCAGTGTGTACATGGCAATTGCAAACTCCCAATCTGTATCTCCCCCCCACACACCCTTCCCCCTGGTAACCATAAGTTTGTTTTCTAAGTCTATGACTCTGTTTCTGTTTTGTAAATTTGTAATTTTGTCTATCATTTATTTTAGATTTCACATATAAGCAATATTATATGATATTTGTCTTTCTCTGACTTACTTCACTTACTATGATAATCTCCAGGTCCATCCATGTTGCTGCAAATAGCATTATTTCATTCTTTTTAATGGCTAACTAATATTCTATTGTATATATGTACCACATCTTTTTTATCCATTCATCTGTCATTGGACATTTAGGTTGCTTCCATGCCTTCGCTATTGTAAACAGCACTGCAATGAACATTGGGGTGCATGTATCCTTTTCAACCATGTTTTTCTCCAGATATATGCCCAGGAGTGGCACTGCTGGATCATATGGTAGCTGTATTTTTAGTTTTTTAAGGAACCTCCATACTGTTCTCCATAGTGGCTATACCAACTTTCATTCCTTCCAAGAGTGTAGGAGGGTTCCCTTTTCTCCACACTCTCTCCAGCATTTATTGTTTGTAGACCTTTTGATGATGGCCATTCTGTCTGCTGTGAGGTGATACCTCATTGTAGTTTTGATTTGCATTTCTCTAATAATAAGCAATGTTGACCCTCTTTTCATGTGCCTCTTAGCCATCTGAATGCTTCTTTGGAGAAATGTCTATTTAGGTCTTCTGCCCATTTTTTGATTGGGTTGTTTTTTTTTTTTAATACTGAGCTGCATGAGCTGTTTACATATTTTGGAGATTAATCCTTTGTCAGTACCATTGTTTGCAAATATTTTCTCCCATTCTCTGGGTTTTCTTTTCGTTTTGTTTATGGTTTCCTTTGCACTGCAAAAGCTTTTGAGTTTAATTAGGTCCCACTTGTTTATTTTCATTTTTATTTCCCTTACTCTAGGAGATGGATTGAAAAGGATGTTGCTCAATAGAGGTGTTAGCTTTTGCCTTCAGACCCAAATCATCTTCTTTGGCACTGCTGTTGGGGTGGAGGGTGTCCATAAAGAGCCATATCGTCCCAGGTAACCTGAATTCCTGGCCTGAGTAGCTTTATCCAGCAAATAAGAATTTAAACTAAAGGACAAAGATGCTCTTGTTCTCAGAAACTAAATCTATAAAGTTACATCAAGTAGAGCGGCAGAGAAACTGAATTCATGGTAGAGCATAAATTACAAACTGCATGGAAGAAACTTATCTACAGAGAAAAGAATAAAGAAGACACACATAGAAAAGTAATGAGAAGGGATCTTGTGGTAATGGAAGTTGAAAGATGGAAAAAAAGGGTCTGTCCAATGACTTTCTTCTTCCTAAGAAATACAGTTGTACTAAGATCCCTAAATTCTCAAAATAACTCCACCTTTATTCTACATGTTTGCTAAAGCTCTTAAGCAAAATTGATGATTTTTTTCTTTTAATAATGAATAATCTTGGTCTAGATTAGCCTCCTGATGATAAAGGCAAAGAATAAATATATAGAACATTGATTCCTCCCAGTGACAGTATTTGGAAAACCTTAAAGGGAAAAATAACACTAACAGAATCATAACAGCCTTATCTGGGAGAAAGTCATAAAGTCATATAATTGATCTGAAATGACCACAAAAATCTAGTATTGGGCTTCCCTGGTGGTGCAGTGGTTGAGAGCCTGCCTGCTGATGCAGGGGACATGGGTTCGTGCCCCGGTCCGGGAATATCCCACATGCCGCGGAGTGGCTAGGCCTGTGAGCCATGGCCACTGAACCTGCGCGTCCGGAGCCTGTGCTCCGCAATGGGAGAGGCCACAACAGTGAGAGGCCCACGTACCGCAAAACAAAACAAAACAAAAACAAAAAAAATACTAGTATTTACTTTGCCTATAACATTTCTTTTTTTCTTTCTTTCTTCTTTTTTTTTTTTAATAAACACCAACACACACCAAGGTGCTAAGAACTGGGTGGACTGCTCTTCCAAGGGGAAAGTGCATTTTATTTATTTATTTATTTTTAATTTTGGAATTTTATTTATTTTTTTATACAGGAGGTTCTTATTAGGCATCCATTTTATACACATCAGTGTATACATTGTCACTCCCAATCTCCCAATTCATCACACCACCACTCCCATCCCCTGCCATGTTCCCCCCTTGGTGTCCATACGTTTGTTCACTACATCTGTGTCTCAATTTCTGCACTGAAAACTGGTTCATCTGTACCGTTTTTCTAGGTTCCACATATATGCGTTAATATACAGTATTTGTTTATCTCTTTCTGACTTCACTCTGTATGACAGTCTCTAGATACATCCACATCTCTAAAAATGACCCAATTTCGTTCCTTTTTATGGCTGAGTAATATTCCATTGTGTATATGTACCTCATCTTCTTTATCCATTCGTCTGTCGGTGGGCATTTAGGTTGCTTCCGTGACCTGGATATTGTAAATAGTGCTGCAGTGAACATTGGGGTGCATGTGTCTTTTTGAATTATGGTTTTCTCTGGGTATATGCCCAGTAGTGGGATTGCTGGGTCTTATGGTAAATCTATTTTTAGTTTTTTAAGGAACATCCATACTGTTCTCCATAGTGACTATCAATTTACATTCCCACCAACATTGCAATAGGGTTCCCTTTGCTCCACACCCTCTCCATCATTTGTTGTTTGTAGATTTTCTGATGATGCTCATTCTAACTGGTGTGAGGTGATCCCTCATTATAGTTTTGATTTCCATTTCTCTAATAATTAGTGATGTTGAGCAGCTTTTCATGTGCTTCTTGGCCATCTGTATGTCTTCTTTGGAGAAATGTCTATTTAGGTCTTCGGCCCATTTTTGGATTGGGTTGTTTGTTTTTTTAATATTGAGCTGCATGAGCTGTTTATATATTTTGGAGATCAATCCTTTCTCCATTAATTTATTTGCAAATATTTTCTCCCATTCTGAGGGTTGTCTATTTGTTTTATTTATGGTTTCCTTTGCTGTGCAAAAGCTTTTAAGTTTCATTAGGTCCCATTTGTTTATTTTTTACTTTATTTCCATTACTCTAGGAGGTGGATCAAAAAAGATCTTCCTGTTATTTATGTCAAAGAGTATTCTTCCTATGTTTTCCTCTAAGAGTTTTATAGTTTCTGGTCTTACATTTAAGTATCTAATCCATTTTGAGTTTATTTTTGTGTATGGTGTTAGGGAGTGTTCTAATTTCATTCTTTTACATGTAGCTGTCCAGTTTTCCCAACACCACTTATTGCATAGACTGTCTTTTCTCCATTGTATATCCTTGCCTCCTTTGTCATAGACTAGTTGACCATAGGTGTGTGGGTTTATCTCTGGGCTTTCTATCGTGTTCCATTGATCTATATTTCTCTTCTTCTGCCAGTACCATATTGTCTTGATGACTGTAGCTTTGTAATGTAGTCTGAAGTCAGGGAGTCTGATTCCTCCAGCTCCGCTTTTTTCCCCTCAAGGCTGCTTTGGCTATTTGGGGTCTTTTGTGTCTCCATACAAATTTTAAGATTTTTTGTTCTAGTTCTGTAAAAAATGCCATCAGTAATTTGATAGGGATTGTATTGAATCTGTAGATTGCTTTCGGTAGTGTAGTCACTTTCACAATATTGATTCTTCCAATCCAAGAACTTGATATATTTCTTCATCTGTTGGTGTGATCTTTAATTTCTTTCATCAGTGTCTTACAGTTTTCTGCATACAGGTCTTTTGTCTCCCTAGGTAGGTTTATTCCTAGGTATTTTATTCTTTTCATTGCAATGGTAAATGGGAGTGTTTCTTTCATTTCTCTTTCAGATTTTTCATCATTAGTGTATAGGAATGCAAGAGATATCTGTACATTAATTTTGTATCCTGCAACTTCACCAAATTCATTGATTAGCTCTAGTAGTTTTGTGGTGGCATCTTTAGGATTCTCTGTAGTATCATGTCATCTGCAAACAGTGACAATTTTACTTCTTCTTTTCCAATGTGTATTCCTTTTATTTCTTTTTCTTCTCTAATTGCCGTGGCTAGGACATCCAAAACTATGTTGAATAATAGTGGCGAGAGTGGACATTCTTGTCTTTTTCCTGATCTTAGAGGAAATGCTTTCAGTTTTTCACCATTGAGAATGATGTTTGCTGTGGGTTTGTCATATATGGCCTTTATTATGTTGAGGTAGGTTCCCTCTATGTCCACTTTCTGGAGAGTTTTTATCATAAATGTGTGTTGAATTTTGTCAGAAGGTTTTTCTGCATCTATTGAGATGATCATATGGTTTTTATTCTTCAATTTGTTAATATGGTGTATCACATTGATTGATTTGCGTATATGGAAGAATCGTTGCATTGCTGGGTTAAATTCCACTTGATCATGGTGTATGTTTCTTTTAATATGTGGTTAGATTCTGTTTGCTAGTATTTTGTTGAGGATTTTTGCATCTCTGTTCATCAGTGATATTGGTCTGTAATTTTCTTTTTTTGTAATATCTTTGTCTGGTCTTGTTATCAGGGTGATGGTGACCTCATAGAATGAGTTTGGGAGTGTTCCTTCCTCTGCAATTTTTTAGAAGACTTTTAGAAGGATGGGTGTTAGCTCTTCTCTAAATGTTTGATAGAATTCACCTGTGAAGCCATCTGGTCCTGGACTTTTGTTTGTTGGAAGATTTTTAATCACAGTTTCAATTTCATTACTTGTGAATGGTCTATTCATGTTTTCTTTTTCTTCCTGGTTCAGTCTTGGAAGGTTATACCTTTCTAAGAATTTGTCCATTTCTTCCAGGTTGTCCATTTTGTTGGCAAAGAGGTGCTTGTACTAGTCTCTTAGGATGCTTTGTATTTCTGCGGTGTCTGTTGTAACTTCTCCTTTTTCGTTTTTAATTTTATTGATTTGAGTCCTCTCCCTCTTTTTCTTGATGCGTCTGGCTAATGGTTTATCAATTTTGTTTACCTTCTCAAAGAACCAGCTTTTAGTTTTATTGATATTTGCTATTGTTTTCTTTGTTTCTATTTCATTTATTTCTGCTCTGATCTTTTTTATTTCTTTCCTTCTGCTAACTTTGGGGTTTTTTTGTTCTTCTTCCTCTAGTTCCTTTAGGTGTAAGGTTAGATTGTTTATTTGAGATTTTTCTGTTTCTTGAGGTAGGCTTGTATAGCTATAAACTTCCCTCTGAGAACTGCTTTTGCTGCATCTCATAGGTTTTTGATCATCATGTTTTCATTGTCATTTGTCTCCAGGTATGTTTTGATTTCCTCTTTGCTTTCTTCAGTGATTTCTTGGTTATTTAGTAACATATTGTTCAGCCTCCATGTGTTTGGAGTTTTTACACTTTTTTCCCTGTAACTCATTTCTAACCTCATAGCGTTGTGGTCAGAAAAGATGCTTGATATGATTTCAGTTTTCTTAAATTTACTGAGGCTTGATTTGTGACCCAAGATATGATCTATCCTGGAGAATGTTCCATGCGCACTTGAGAAGAAAGTGTAATCTGCTGTTTTTGCATGGAATGTCCTATAAATATCAATTAAATTTATCTGGTCTATTGTGTCATTTAAAGCTTCTGTTTCCTTATTAATTTTCTGTTTGGATGATCTGTCGATTGGTGTAAGTGAGGTGTTAACGTCCCCCACTATTATTGTGTTACTGTTGATTTCCTCTTTTACAGCTGTTAGCAGTCACCTTATATATTGAGGTACTCCTATGTTGGGTGCATATATATTTATAATTGTTATATCTTCTTCTTTGATTGATCCCTTGATCGCTATGTAGTATCCTTCCTTGTCTCTTGTAACATTCTTAATTTTAAAGTCTATTTTATCTAATATGAGTATTGCTATTCCTGCTTTCTTTTGATTTCCATTTGCATGGAATATCTATTTCCATACCCTCACTTTCAGTCTGTATGTGTCCCTAGGTCTGAAGTGGGTCTCTTGTAGACAGCATATATACGGGTCTCGTTTTTGTATCCATTCAGCAAGCCTGTGTCTTTTGCTTGGAGCATTTAATCCATTCATGTTTAAGGTAATTATTGATACATATGTTCATATTACCATTTCCTTAATTGTTCTTGGTTTGTTTTTGTAGGTCCTTTTCTTCTCTTGTGTTTTGCACTTAGAGAAGTTCCTTTAGCATTTGTTGTAGAGCTGGTTTGATGGTGCTGAATTCTCTAAGCTTTTGCTTGTCTGTAAAGCTTTTGATTTCTCCATCGAATCTGAATAAGATCCTTGCCAGGTAGAGTAATCTTGGTTGTAGGTTCTTCCCTTTCATCGCTTTAAGTATATCATTCCACTCCCTTCTGACTTGTAGAGTTTCTGCTGAAAAATCAGCTGTTAACCTTATGGGAGTTCCCTTGTATACTATTTGTCATTTTTCCCTTGCTGCTTTCAGTAATTTTTCTTTGTCTTTAATTTTTGCCAATTTGATTACTATGTGTCTTCACATGTTTCTCCTTGGGTTTATCCTGTTTGGGACTCTCTGCACTTTCTGGACTTGGGTGGCTATTTCCATTCCCATGTTAGGGAAGTTTTCAACTGTAATCTCTTCAAGTATTTTCTCGGGTCCTTTCTCTCTCTCTTCTCTTTCTGGGACCCCTGTAATGCGAATATTGTTGAGTTTAATGTTGTCCCAGAGGTCTCTTAGGTTGTCTTCATTTCTTTTCATTTTTTTTTTTTTATTCTGTTCCGAAGCAGTGAATTCCACCATTCTGTTTTCCAGGCCACTTATCCGTTCTTCTGCCTCAGTTATTCTGCTATTGATTCCTTCTAGTGTATTTTTCATTTCAGTTATTGTATTGTTCATCTCCGTTTGTTTGTTCTTTAATTCTTCTAGGGGTTTGTTCTTTAATTCTTCTAGGTCTTTATTAAACATGTCTTGCATCTTCTCGATCTTTGCCTCCATTCTTTTTCTGAGGTCCTGGATCAACTTCACTATCATTATTCTGAATTCTTTTTCTGGAAGGTTGCCTATCTCCACTTCATTTAGTTGTTTTTCCTGGGTTTTATTTAGTTCCTTCATCTGGTACATAGCCCTCTGCCTTTTCATTTTGTCTGTCTTTCTGTGAATGTGGTTTTTGTTCCACAGGCTGCAGGATTTTAGTTCTTCTTGCTTCTGCGTTTTGCCCTCTGGTGGATGAGGCTATTTAGGAAGTTTGTGCAAGTTTCCTGATGGTAGGGACTGGTGGTGGGTAGAGCTGGCTTTTGCTCTGTTGGGCGGAGCTCAGTAAAACTTTAATCCACTTGACTGCTGATGGGTGAGGCTTGGTACCCTGAGGCGACCCAATACTGGAGCCCACCCAAGCTCTTTGATGGGGCTAATGGGTGACTCTGGGAGGGCTTACGCCAAGGAGTACTTCCCAGAACTTCTGCTGCCAGTGTCCTTGTCCTCATGGTGAGACAGAGCCACCTCCCTCCTCTGCAGGAGACCCTCCCACACTAGCAGGTAGGTCTGGTTCAGTCTCCTGTGGGGTCACTGCTCCTTCCCCTGTCCCTATGAGCACACTACTTTGTGTGTGCCCTCCAAGAGTGGAGTCTCTGTTTCCCCCAGTCCTGTAGAAGTCCTGCTAGCCTTCAAAGTCTGATTCTCTTGGAATTCCTCCTTCCGTTGCCGGACCCCCAGGTTGGGAAGCCTGACGTGGGGCTCAGAACCTTCACTCCAGTGGGTGGACTTCTGTGGTAAAAGTGTTCTCCAGTTTGAGTCACCCACCCAGCAGTTATGGGATTTGATTTTACTGTGATTGCACCCCTCCTACCGTCTCATTGTGGGTTCTCCTTTGTCTTTGGATGTGGTGTATCTTTATTGGTGAGTTCCAGTGTCTTCCTGTCGATGATTGTTCAGCAGTTAGTTGTGTTTCCGGTATTCTCGCAGGAGGGAGTGAGAGCAAGTCCTTCTACTCCTCTGTCTTGAACCAATCTGCCTATAACATTTCATATAATCTTATTTAATCCTGGTAGCAATCATATGATATGTATTATCATCCTCATTTTTACAGTTGAGAAACTAAGCCTTGAAGAGGCTTAAGAACTTTCACAGAGGAGAATGGTAAAGTAAAAATTTCCTCCATAACACAGAAGGAAAATGACTTTCTGTCTTTTTCTCTTTCTGCCTTCTACAGTAATGACTGGGAATCTTCCTATCTAAAAGTATCTTTGTCAAACTAGATACATTGTATGAACTTATTATTCATACAGGTAGTATGTAGCATTCCAGGCAGCGTATGTAAAGGCATGTAGGTGTGTGATGGTTGGGTATTTTGAGAAAACTACATAACATTCTATTTCTAGAGTGGAGGGTTCAAAATGAGGAGTAATTACTGATGACACCAGAGAGGTAAGGAAGGACTTAGTTCTTGAAGTTCCTTTTATGGGATTCTAATGTTCCTAGAGTTTCCTGTAGGTGAGTGATAAAATTGACTCAAGAATTTAAACAAAGGAGTAGAGAAATCACCATTAAAAGAATGAGTGTGTTGTTTCTGAGCCACAAAAACCACATAAAACATGATTATACACACATGTGGAGAGAGAAACAGACAAACAAACCGTGCCTTGGAATTTTGAGACAAGACAAAAGGAAGGTAAAATGATGCAAAACTGTCTCTACCCAGTGTACTTTATTTTGATACACACAGACTTTGGGGTATAAGCCTACACCTGTGTGATAACACTGCAGTCTTCACAAGTGAATCCAGGCCTTTTTCTCTGGATACATGTTTTCTATAATTCCAGTACATTTCTTAGCACGTTTACAAAATGAAGCTGCTTATAGAACAAGGGTCCACTTGATGAGCACGTATGAAAATGTCTTGCTCCCAAGAGCAAGTAAGCTTGCAGGTAACCTGTGCATTCAATTGGCATTTAGTCTGCAAGCTGATTCCTTGGACTCTGCATCTGTAGACGCTTGCTGGTATGTAGATGGATGGTTTTAATTTCAGATGGGGAAATCTAGTAATGCTGCTCTGAACCCTATAAACAAGGTCAGACATTTGTAAGAGCTGTAGTCCTCCAGAAAAACGTGTGCCTGTTTATTCTGTCTGGTGTGTTCTTTTGTATTCTTTCCAGAGATTTCTTTTAAAAAATGTGTATGTATCAAGGAATATGACAAATATTCCCATGTCTAAATTTTCTATGATTCCCAACAACTGAAATAACAGAAGGATTCCTTGGTTTGATTAGAGAGTAGGCTGTCATCAGGCTAGAAAGCATCAGCTGTCTGGAGTAGAGCTGAAATCAATATACTTTCAGGACCATTGGTCAGAGTGGAGTTTTAGGCTCTTTGAGAAGATCCCATTCCAATAAAAATTGTGAAATGGATGACACATCTTTGAACACCTCCTAATTCTTTACCCTCCTCCTTGCCTTGTGTTGCTTCTCTCCCTCATGCGTTTATCCTCTTGTGTAACTGAAAGTTTGACCTCGGCACTATCATCATCTAATCAAAATCAAACGATATTTCTTAAGCAGCAATTACGCACAAAATGGTTCTAGTTATTGTGGGCATATAAGGTCACTGCCCTTAAAGTGCTTTTAATTTAGATGAGGAGGCAAGACATTTACAAAAAGAAAAAAAAGGCATAATAATAACAGAAGGTAAAAAGCTACTATTGTGTAGCTGTTTTGTACTTTGTTTCCTACTCGCGTTTTTTTAATCATCCAATGGGAGATGCCAATGTAGAGCAATCAAAATTTATAACCAGCATTGTCTGCCCTAATCCACTGTCACCAACATGGAAACTGACAGAAGATTCAGAAATGACTCCAAGGTATTGAGCTTGGATGACAGAGTCAGTTATTGCATTCTTCACAAAGATGGGGAGTAAGCAGAACTATTCTTGATGGAAAATGAATCTCTAAAAGAACTGCTCAGATGATGTTTCTCACTCACCTATCCAAAAAAGGCCTGTGACGTCCTGCTGCCAACTTGTTGAGTTTGGTAGAGTAAAACTATCACCTGTACCAGCCAGCATGCTAGGGAGCAGAGACACAAGATTTCATAAATCATACTCTCTACTCTGGATCTTGGCATAAGTGTAGAAGAAAGTCGTGAGTGGATGGATTCCTGGAGGAAAAGAATGTTATGGATCAAGCAAAGGTGAATTATCAGGAAGCAAACACACCAGACTTCTGGATCAGCATCAATGGAGAACATTCATCAAAATGAGAGCAGTGGCAGGTCTGCAGGCTTCCATGGCTCTTTGCATTCTGTGACAGCACACAAAAGTCTGGACATTAGACTCCTGGAGAGCATCCCTGGTTGTAGGTCTGGAGGGCTTCTAAGCTCCTTGACTGGGGAAGTGCCAGCCTTCCCATGGCATAATCAGGGACTGAGGCCCAATGATAGCATGATATGGAAGAACCTTAGCTCCAAGCTTAATCCAGAATTGAAACACTCACTGATTGAGAGAACACCATCCCCTGGGGTGATCAGGAAACGGAGGTCCAAGCTTTGAAAATACAGCTGCAAAACTAGTAGAATTCTGTTCCAGCACTCCACTATTCATGGCTGTGGGAGCCTTAGTTCCTTCACTGGTATGATCAGGGACTGGGGTTCAAGCCACTGAGCATGTAATGTGGTTACAGCTCTTCACTTTGGCAGAACCATTGCTCTGACCTGATGTTGCAGCCCTCTGCCAGGATTGCTTGCCTTTAAGCATTCAGCAGAGCCAGTTTCTTTGAAGCTTTGTAGCAGCCAGTCTAAAGAGAATAAGTCTGTAAAAGTTAACCCTAACCTTCAAATGTTAAAGGAACAGAAATCTGGTTTGGAAGATGCTAAATTTAGGCGGTAGGAGAATGCAGAACTACCCAAAGAGACAGAAAGATTATCCAGAGAAGTATAAGGTGAATGAGAGGATTCAGGGCCAGAGAGGCAAAGAGAGAGATGAATTTCAAGTAAAAAGGGATATTTAAAATGCTAAATACTACTGAACCTATAGGAAGAATGAAATATAAGCAAAAGGTGTAAGAGTTAAAAAGAGAGGGGGATATTAGTGTCTATATTTCAATAGAGTTATGCAGTCAGAAATCAGATTAAAAGTTGTTGAGAAATAAAGAAGTGGTAAGAAGAAGTAGAGTAGAAAAAAGCAGAGGTGTGATAGGGCAATAGCTTGAGATAAGAAGAGACTGCAGCAAAGATTTTTCATTGCTAATGCAGAGATACCTGAGCACATGTGAAAGGAGCTTCTGAGGATGGAGGAAGATGGTTAGAAAGAATTTTTGTTCTCTGCCAGATGATTTCTAGTTCTACTGATGAGTTACTGTATGTTGAAATTAAAGGGCATCATGAGGACTTACGTCAGATAAGTGCTATCATTTGATTAAGGCTAATTTTATGACTGTAGTCTAACTCTTGGGAATATCTCTAATGGTGTCCTATCAGTCATCAAGCCAAGCTAAGAAAATCATATTTTTCTATCACCCTTCACATTTCAGACAGTTTTATCTGTATAAAACAGCATCCACATACATCTTTTCTTTCTCCCCCAAGCTTCAGTCGGAACAATTGTGGCCAAAATCAGTGGTAGGCAAACTGAGTGGGGATTCTCCTCTCTTCCTAGGAAACCATGTATCTAATTTCGATTAGCTACAAAGGAAAGAACCAGGAAAAAGTGAATTGACACTTTTTTTTTTACTTTCCAGAGGCTCAGCACATTACAAATGTAATTTTACATTTGTAACACTCTTTGAAGTGTAATACTCAGGTACTGAATGAGGAAACAGGTACAGAAAGTTTAAGAACATCTCAAAATCAGAAGAAATGTGAATGACTATACCAACATTGAACAATCAGATGTTTCTCATCCTTTTTTAGTGCTCTCAGCTTCTCTGTTGATATCATGCAGTTGAAAGTGGCTCCTTTCCAGGTTGCAAAACCATCACATCCCAGAATTTGTGCATTCTATCTTTGGTGGATGTTTTTCCATTCTGGATATTTCTGTTTTGAGACTTGATGACCTTCTTAAAGATATGCGTAGGCAATGGGAAAACAATAGCCCAGGTAGTTGAGTGCCAATGTCAGTTAAAATAATAGCCTGGTATCATGTAGGGACTTTAACCAGGTGAATGACTGTTTTTTTTTCCCCCTTCACTTTTCAACTCGTCATTCAAAAAAACCACACATCCCAGCAGATCATTTCACATATGAAATATTTATTAAGCTGCATCATATTAAGCAGAAAGAATTAAGGTTGTTTCCTGTTTCCTGATTCAGGTCCTTGGTTACACCATTAGAAAGGTTCTCAGCACATAACAAGGCTATCGATCTTCATTAATTTGTATCTGGGACTCAGGAACGTTAACTAGAGCCAGTGATAATTGTATTCAGAGAACAAGTCTAATTCACACCATCTTTTTTTTTTCTCAAGATTGAAAGATGCTGGGTTTTTTAAATACATGACCATTCATCCTATGGTAACCTGCCTTCCAATTTGAAGGTCACAGGCTTAAGAGTTGAGTGACAGATATTCTTTACCACTTTTCTTTCATCCCCTTCCTTCTTTCTGCTGGTTGCAGTACAAATCTGATGTCTCTCTTTTTTTTGCTTCTGTCACAAAATTTATTCTTCTTTCAAAATGCAGATCTGATATCTTGAACTGAAACAGCTATTGAGGACCATGAGGTAAAACTCATTTGTAAGGGTGGTGAAGCAATTAAGTTGAAGGAGACCAGATTCCTGGTCTACAAAGAAACAAACCATGTCTCATTATGAGAGAAAAATAAACTTGTACCTTGTTCAGACCACTGTTATTTTGGGGTTTCAGTTACAACTGAATTAGTCTTTATGGATGGAAATGTCACATAAAACATAGCTTATTTGGAGTGACATGTCATATCAAATTTGCAAAGACTTTTTCCCCCTGGGATTTTTTGATACTCTCTCATAGTCACATTTAATTTCATAGCTGAAGCTGCAAACAAGAGGTTCAGCAATACATAAGTTCAGCAATAGGTTCAGCAGTAGCATAGAGATATATTTTTGGCTAATAAAATTTTAAATAGAAGATTTATTTTGCCAACATTAAAATTTAAGAATTTTACATAAACTCTGGCAATTTGGAGTCCAAATTCATGGTAATAAATGATAGTTAGAACTGAGTGCAGGTGGGGCTAATGTTCCACAATTTGTCAGAATCTTCCCCTTCCCATCCCTATCAATCATGATACCTGGCCTATTTTCAGTTATATTATTTGCCTGACCTCTGTAGGCATTTGAATTTGTAACGGCCAGTTTAGGACAAAAATGTATTGGATGTATTACAGAAAACTCCACACACAGGAGGCTCCATTTGTTCTTTCTTATAGTCTGCTAATATTTTTGAGCTACTACCCTTCTAAATACAGTAAGTCCCCTACATACAAACCTTCAAGTTGCGAACTTTCAGAGATGCGAATGTGTGTTCGCATGCCCAATCACGTAAGTTAGTTCACGTGTCTGGCATACATTGTCACGTGTGTGCATCCTCTACAAGTGGTTGTGCTTTTGTATTCTTTACTGTGGAGTACTATATAGAGCTCAGCAGTAGAGTATCTTTATTTCAAGCCCAGGAAGCAAGCATAAAAGCAGTGGTGATGTAGCTGTTACTTTTCAAGGTACTGGATTAAAAATGTTTTCTTTATTTTTGTGCTTGTTTGTTTTTTATATATTATTTGTGCGAAAAGTATTATAAACCTATTACAGTACAGTACTATATAGCTGATTGTGTTAGTTGGGTACCCAGGCTAACTTTGTTGGACTCATGAACAAATTGGATTTACGAACACACTCTCAGAACAGAACTCATTCGTATGTAGGGGACTTACTCTAATGGGAATGTGATGGTGACAGGGACCACCAAAGTCCTTACATTTTCAAGGAGAAGACAGACAATCAGCAACTAGATACATTCTGATACATCTAAGTGTTACGACCAGAATAAAGGAAGTGTGAAGAGACAGAGAAAGAGAGTGATTGGTATTAGGGAGCCCAGTGCTGTAGATTAGATTATCAGCATAACCTATCTGAGGAAAGGCCATTTGAACTGGGACCTGAATGGCAACCAGGAGTCAGCTATTTAAGATCCGTGGAAGATTATTTCAGGTAGAGGGAATGGCAAGGATAAATAACCTGCAGTAAAAATGAGTGAGAACTGCTTGAGGAACAGAAAGATGATTGGCATGGCAGGAACATAGCCAGGAGAAGAGTGATATCAGAACAGGTTAGAGAAGTAGTTAGGGTTCTTGTTGTCCAAGGCTTTGGGGGCCTTAGCTGCCTAAGAATTCCCCCAACCTTCCTGGAATTATAAAAATGTCAAAAAGAAATCTTCCTTTTTCTCTATTTTCATGAAATTTCAATTTCTAAAAACAAAACAAAACAAAAAACTGTTGGCTTGTGAAAATAGATCTTCAATAATTTCATAGACTGATCAATTATCTTAGGTTTAACTAATGGAGGGAAACAGTAACCATCAAATGTTAACTGTATGGACATAGCAGACTGTTAGGTATACATACGCTTCCATTCCGAGTCTTCCAGTCTTCCAGGTTGTTTTCTTCAAGCTATTGTTTCTGAATCTCAGGAAATAGATAGGAGAGTGTTCATCTCTTAATCATGTACCCCAAGCAAACATGTAAAGCATATATTCCCTTTAAGTGTCAGAGTGAAACCTGAAAGACAAAATAAATTCAATGATGCAGTGACAGCTCTGAGAGAAGAACTGAGCAGTTTATCATTGTCACACAACCACAAACACATTCAGAAACACACATGATATACATTTTCTTAAAAAACTAAAGTCAACTTATATTGGTGGAAGAGCTTCTTTCTTAAATAGCAGCTTAAAATTATTAAGTACTAGCTTTTTTTCCAACACATCAGCAAATTGATCTTGATTTTTGCTGTTGAAAAAAAGGTGAGCTAAAAAAATTAAATCTTGGCATGTACGTTGTGTGGGAAGGAGACATGCAGAACAGCCATTCTTAATTAAGGAGACACCATGTCACAAACAATCAGAACTGAGCCCTTTGAAATGTTCCCTCACATGCCAGCAGAATATAAAACCACCATCAAATTTCCTGCATTCTGCATAATGTTCTGGTAATTAAACTTATAAACTTATTTTCTGAGCAACTCTCATAGTTGATAAATGCAGTTAAGGGCAAAATCCAACAAGGTTATTGAATAACAATCAGTGCATCCAGAATGAAAAATAACCCACCTTCTTCTGAAGTAAGATATGAATAGACTTTACTCTTGTAATTAATGTTGCTGCATTTTGCATGAAGATGGGATATTTTTCATTTAAAGCCCATGTGTTAATTTTCCTTCATAGGTAAGCCAAAAACCTTGACTCTTGTCATCAGACCTTCGGCACCTCCTTCTGTTTCAGTCTTGGGTCTCTGGCAATGCACAGCTATTCTGTATTTGGACTTCCATGCTGGCGTTAGGGCACAGATATTTACCAGAAACATTCATTTTGTTTTCAATCATACTGAGATTAAAAGAAGCCACGTGAAAACCAAATGCTACTTCTACTAACAGCGCATACGACAACAATCAATCTTAAAGGCAAGGAACCTTAAAAACCTGAATTAATGAAAGCTAAAGACGAGCTATTGTAGGCAAATGATGGTTGGGATCAAGCAGTACCAAGCATCAATATTTTGCAACAATCTTGCCAAGTCACAATGATTTTGAATCTTCAAATAATTCTGGACAGTTAATTAGAGGACCTGTGTTCTAGTCCAGCTCTGCATCTGGTCCTTGGTAAGAGTTTAAGAACCTCATTTAGCTTCTTAGAAACATAAATTCTTTATCTGCACAAAATGGAGATCGGCCTTAAAACCTCCTATGGTCCTTTCCAAAACTAAAATTGGTAAAACTTTGAGAAGATTCAGTTGTTTTCTTTTTCTCTTTTAGAAATATGAAGTAAATAACTTATCTGCTAAGGTGAAAAGTAGTGTGTGGGAGGGGTGTGTGTGTGTTTGAGTGTTTTTACCTCAATTTCTAGACTTTATCTGTGTCTCAGTGGCTTGCCATTATCCACATCATAAGATCTTAGCTTGGGTTGCAAGATCCTGTAGAATCTGACCATATCTGCATTCCAGACTCATCTCCTACCTCCTGCTGTGAATCTGCATCTTGCATACTAGGATACTGAATGACATATAGTTTCTTGAATGTGCTATTCTATTTTCCTCTGTGGTCAATAACCTTTTTCACCACCTTCATTTACCTGAAAAAATTTCTATTTGTCATCAAAAGCCTAGTTCAAGCAAGAACTCTTCTGAAAGACTGTCTTGTATCAAGAACCGTCAATCACTCTCTCCTCCATACCAGCCCTTTGCCTCATATCTCTATTCTGTATTTATCACAGTTACCATATTTGATTCTCCATGAAACAAGCCTTATATTATTTACATTACTCAACACTACGCCTTTTACGTAAATAAGGAAATACGAAGTATGAGTGAAATTTAAATCCTTAAACTTTGTGATTTTTGAATGAGCATACTTGAAATGTGCTAATTTTTGTTCTAACTTAATAAACAAGTTTGAGAATGTACATAGGATTTGTGATGTCAGTTTAGTAAAATAATTTAAAATAATCTATACTCTTTGTTAAGTATCAGCCATTAGAATCAAAATTACAACACTAGTAACTTTTTGTACTGTATTAGTAAGTGAAGACATCATATATTTCCTCAGTAATCTTAAAATATAAATAAATATCTAAAATTCTTAATCCATAGCCAAATATTTGCAAAAACAATCAAACTTTGTAATGGAACAATTAAAACAAATTTTGTAAGCTACCCTTGTAAATGTCAGACCAGTAGTTTTAGATCCCATAATTCATGGAAATCCAGTATTGGCTCATGACCAGTGTGCCCAGTTAAATTTCTAAGTTCTTTTCTTATCTCATAATCATTGAGCACAAAATTTAGTCTCTCAAAAAAACAAACATTGTTCCTTCATATTTTAAAAAATAAGTTCTCTTTTTATGGACAGATAAAGTTATATATATATATGTCTATATGGCATTTATATGTTTCAAAGATTAAAACTCAATTGTTAAACATAGATGTTTCATTTATTGGTGAAAGCACTATTAAACATTTTTAAGCTCTTCTTGATCTGTGTAATAATATATATACTGTAGTTGTTTCAAAATTGACGTACTAAGAGTATGAACCTAAAAAGCTGTAGATTTGTAATGATGGTTTCTTCCAATAGTTTAAAATTTAACATGAAAAATTCAGTCTAATAAATAATAATCTAGAACATATTCCAAAAATAGAAAGGGCCACGTTCAAAGCTATTGATGCATAATTTTTAGTCACAAAATTCAGTGATTAAATTATGTCTTATATCAATACATGTTGGTGTTCAACATATACTTTTTAAATGAGGAAATATTTCCAAAATTACAGCTATTGTAGTGTGACTTTTAAAATTTTGCCTACTTTTATTCATTTCATTTTTACTCATTTGCATGTTTTCCCATAGTCAAAATATACTCAGGATCAATTCATATTCTCTCATAACTAAAGGCATAATTTCAGAGAAAGTGAAAGAAATTGACGATATTGGGAGAGTTACAAATATTTGTTTCCTCTTTTTTGTTCTACAGGGTAAACTAAGTAGAATCGCTCACTCTTTCCTTTGTGACCCTACTGAATACCACACATTTTTCTATTTTTATGCTTGTAATACATGATTGTGTTTATATGTTTCACATATCTGCCTCCCTTCTAAAGAAAGGTTGTAGGAAATAATTGTCTCTTTATTACTACCAGCTAGCGCAAAGCTAGATATACAGAGATATTTAATAAGTACTGGTTCAGTGAATGGATAAATGGATGGATGGGTGGATGGATAAATCTATTATTGGATGAATAATGACAGAAATGAATGACTGCTTACATGACTAAGGCACAGGAGTCATTTAAGGGGTAGCTGACTAGCTGGTAATGTATATAGCATCCCAGAGTCTCTGTGTTCACAATATTTCAGGTTTCATTTTTTGTTTTTCAGTCTTTCCCAGATGGTCTCAGGCCAGCCAAGCTCACACAAGCTAATGCAAAACTGAATGCTAATTTAGTAACATGCAAAAAGAAATATAACTGCTAAGCAGACAAGATTTATAGTTTCCTTAACCGACTTATGTTCTTTGTAGGAAATCACATGGGAAGCCAAAATGTAAAGACAAGTTTGCCTACTACATATAAAGAATTAGTACAAAGAATGTAAAGTGAACGATTATAATGTCAAATCATGTCATAGCCAATGAATAGTTCAGAGTTAGCACTGCCAAATTTGCTTTCTGTTAAAAACTCACTTTCCAGGCTAACCAGTGTGATTCTGATCAACTCACTTTCCAGTTCTGCTAGTGTCAAATATCATTTAAGCATTCATTTTCTTTAATATGTTGCTCAGAAATTTATTACTTGTTATCTTTTTGTCTAAAAATAGCAGGCCATCACAAGAAATATTGAAAAATATGATAACTTATTTGAATGTTAAGAAAACAACGAAATATCTGCATACCCAAGATAGGATTTATCTTCAAAATGTCCAAAGAAATACTCAGTTTAATTGGTGGAGGAGAATATCAATAAAATTAACTGTTTGATATACAGTGATTTCATCAGTGCTTTGAGAAGAAGAATCTATAACAATAAGTATGATAAGTTCTTGCTAATTTTTATTTTCCAGACTCATGAAAAAATAGTGAAAATTATATTCAAGGAAAACAGTTGAAGATGTTATCTTTAAAACTGTTATTTAGAATTGTTCTGGCAATATGGCTGCTTTGATGTCATGAATGCACTATGCACTATTAAACTTCTAGAAATGCTGAATACATTTTTACAAACATATCTTTAAATGCGTAAGAGATTTCTCAATAGGTTAAGGTAAAGATCCAAATAAAGCAAAAATGAAAATAAGTTGAAACTAAAGTGATAAACAAGAAAGGAAGCCACAGCTGTCTTAGAGGCATATGCTGATACCAGGACCCAAAAACTGTGGATATTGATCATCACTTGTTAAAAGGAGAAAAGGTCTTGCAACATCAGAATTGAGATCCTCACATGCATTAATAATCCTTAAGCCACTATATCTTCAGTGAAAAAGCATACTAGAAAAATATCTACCAGTAAGACAAACAAACAGCAAAGTAAGATTATAAGGATTTTTTTCTCTGCTTTAAATAAGACCGTTGGGGGAAAGTATATGCAATTATTTGTCTAAGTTAGGAGGAGTTGTTATTTTAATTAAAAACACTTACATAATCTAGCAAACCACAAATTTAGAAATACCATATCTATCTCATATCTATCTATCTATATATAGATAGATAGATAGATATGTACACACACACACATATACACATACAGAGAGAGAGAGGAGCCAATGTGGTGAAATATTAATATTTTAATACTTAGAAAATTTTGGTGAAAAGCAAATAAAATTCTCTGTGCTATCTTTGCAAGTTATCTCTAAGTCTCAAACAATTTGGAAAAAGAAAAAGGTCAATGCAAGGAACCTTGCAGAAGGAAAAGGAAATCAGCTCTAGAGTTATATACCCTCAGCTCAGACTTCTCAGAATTTTTTAATATCATAAAATCAGGGGCTAAAAAATGTAAAAAGTACAAAATAATTTGGGTCTCAGCTGGATTAGACCCTTTAAAGTCTTCAGATATGTGAATTATCAGATATGCTGCAAAATAAATATTTCTATTTTTTTCTTGATTTAAAAATGTGATTTTTGTTTCTGTTTTTATTTTAAATTAAACTTAAAATCCATTAGACTAGGCTTGGGTTCTCTGGTTGTTTCACAAGTGCTATTGTCTAGTTCAAAGATTTAAGTTATCTGCTTGGCCTCTTCTAGGCATTTAAATTCCCTTTAAATGTTTCTCTGTTGTTATAACAATTAAATAATTCATGATTTATTCATAAGTAAGATAAAACACTGTTACAAGTGATATTGAAGGACACTTTTATAATGTAGAAGCATGTTCTTCATATATAATTTAGTGAAAAAATATCATATGCTGCCTGATCTTATAAAAATATTTATTTAATTAATAACATGTGACGAAAAAATTCTGGGAGAAACTTTACCAAAGGTTAGTAGTAGTTATCTCTAGGAGAAGAATATAAATATACCAATTATTTTTTTGGCTTATGTGAATTTTCTAATTTTTTATAATGAAAATATATTACTAACATAATTAACTATTGGAAAAGTTAGAGGAAGAAGGAGATAGCCATCTTTTCTTTCTCTAGTGAACTCTGAAACATATTCATTTTTATTTAATTACTTTCTATTTTTTTGTTAAGAATGACATACTGATAATTAAAACAGCCAATTTAAAAAGAACTTCAAATTAAAATACAATACCATTTTTATTGTGGATGACTAATACATTGAATGACTCAAGTTTTCTTTTCCAACTGATATCAAATGAAGAATATTTGAGTGTCATAAGACCTAATCTATCTAGCTTTTGTTTCTCTAGATTTAAAAAAAAAAAATTATAATTCTGTGTGATAGATGAAAGCAGTTTTAAAAGGATTTCAATGATACAGATATATATTGCATTTTTAATTTAGTTTTTAAAATATATTTTCACATGTCCAAAGGTTGGAGACCACATTTCTATTTTTCTGCTCTCCTACACATTTTGTACATATTAACATATGGGTAATTTTTACCCATACAATATACATTATATTGATATAGCATGTGAGTAGCTGTCCGGAGTAAGACCTAAATTTCCTTACCCCTTCATTATTTGTATACATAAAATATGCATATTCAATAAAGCAGAACAGTGTTAACCATATGAACATTTACTTACCACCTCCCTAGCTCTATCCTCCTGGCTTTTTCTTTCCTTCTTCAGTTTAAAAACCTCATACTCCTTGCAAGTCATCAGTATTTTGAGTCACACTCTTGGAAACAGCCATATTCATTATTTGTACAACCTGATTATTGGAATTCACGTATATCCAGTCATTAATGATTAAACTGAATCGCTTCTGTGGCATAATAAGAAATATGTATAGTATTTAGTCTCTATCTCTGGTTCCTGGCACTGAACTCCTAAAACCCTTGGAATTTCCTGAGTGATAGGGGTGAGAGGAACGTCTTTTGTTATTTATAGTAAGCCCCTTTTGACCAAACCTGAGTTTGTGCTAATGAGGTTATCTTGGAGGATGGGGGCTGGTTGCCAGGGGAAACAACATAGTGATTAGAGGGTTAGAACTTTCAGCCCCACTCCCTGACCACTGGGGAGGGGAGAAGAACTGGGGTGAGTTAATCAGCAGTGGTCAGTAATCTACTCAGTCACGCCTATTTAATGGAACCTCTATAAAAACCTTAAGCAAGGGGATTCAGAGAACTTCAGGTTTGGTGAGCATGTCTCGGTGCTAGGAGAATGGCATCCCTGGAGAGGGCATGGAAGCACCACATTCCTTCCCACATATCTTGTCCTATCTTGCCTCTCTTCCACATGAATGTTTCTGAGTTATATCCTTTAAAATAAATTAGTAATAGTAAGTAAAGTGCTTTCCTGAGTTCTGTGAGCCATTCTAGCCAATTATTGAATCTTAGGAGGGGGTTGTGATCACCCCTGATATATAACCGGCTGGCCAGAAGTGTAGGAGGTCCAGACTTTGAGATTAGCATCTGAAGTGGGGAGGGTCCTCTGGGACTGAGCCCTTAACCTGTGGGGTCTGTGCTAACTCTAGGTAGGTAGTGTCAGGCGTGTGAGTACAGAGAAAGAGTTTTTCCCTTTCACCTCTCATAGCTGGAGAGAAAGAACAGTCCTAATATACAGTTCTTAAAATTTCACCTATCCTTTTGCACTAATTTGATTCATGCTGGGTTTGACCTTCTTTGATTTGTTCATAGCTTGAGCATTTCATTGTCCAAAAAGCTAAACTGTAAGTTCCTGTTATATGCTTGACAAATTCTTTGTTTGATTAAAGGAAAGATGCCTTAAACAAAAACCTTGAAATAACTGATATCCTACAAAGTCTTCTATTCTTCGTCTACCGCACTACGTTAGAACTAGAACCAAGAAAAGATGAACTATCAACACGTTTTCCCAAATAAATAAAACTACATAATAGTTTTAATGGTAGTAATTACAAAGAGGAATTGGGATTTAGTAGCATATTATGGTTTGAACTTTTATGGACTTTCTCCCAACATGAAGCAGCAGAGATTTTTCTTCGTAATGTTCAAATGTGCTTTTTTAAAAAAAATATTGTTTTACTCTGAACGCTGATTGTGGTATTACAGACAACATGTTGGTAGTGTTTATGTGATTTGAACTATTTTAGCTTTAATAAATAAATCTGTAATCTGTCACTCTTCCTATATAAAACCTGAAAGAATTTCACTCTGATTTGAAAAACCTAGAAGCCTTATGTCTTATTTATACAGTATTGACAAAGGTCATTCCCTTCCTGGAACCATGGGCATCTATAAATTATCGTAAGCACAGGGTGTGTAATGAGTTATGTTGAGAATGGGAATGTTTAATAGCAAACTGAGAAGATTTCACTGAGAAAGCCAGGTTGAGCATTTATATTAAAAGAAGCAATAAACACTTCTTTAAAGCTATATATATAATTAATATATTTTCTTTTGACTTCTCACTTTCTCTGCTTTATTTATTGCATTTTGTGTTTTGTAATCAAATGACAAAATTTTCAGCACCTTCTCTTTTCCTTTTGCTTTAAAAACTCTGTTATAAATGTAAGCAGTCAAGAAAGACCAGAATTTTACAATCTCATTTTTAATCCCTGTTAAGCCATATACTTGCAGTGTTGTTTTGGTAGAATTTCTTAATATTTCTTAAACTTAAGATTCCTCATCTGCAAAATAGAGTTTACAGTCACTCCAAGAAGGGTTAAAAAGATAGTGTTGAGAAAATATCAGGCGTAGTGTAAATGCTCGCTATGATTCAAATACTTAATTGACTTCCTCTAGATGGATTTATTTCAGGTTAATTAAGTTTTTTTGAGGACATTGGAAAGATCGATTTCTGCATTATCAATCATACAAATCAGTTGTCCATTCATCAGCACTGGGGAGTCTTATTCCCTGAAGCCCACCACTCCCTGCCTGATTTACTTGAACCAATTTTTTAGTTCAACCAGAGAGGAAGCTTTGCCCTTCAAATGTTGAAGTCTGCAAGGCTAGCAACTGTGTCTTTCTTGTTCGCTACTGCTACTCTGAGGTCCATCAATAGGGTCTGACAAAGCTGATACTCTAAACAATCTTTATTGAATGAAATCACTAAATGGTTTATGGTTATTTCCCAAAGCCATTCTCCATCTCTCTGTCTCTCTCTCTCTCTCTGTCTCTTTCTCATTCACTGTCTCCTCCCTGCCTCCCTCCCACCTTCCCCATTCAAATTAGGTGTTCATCACAAGTACTTTGGTAGTGGCACATACCACGTCTCTATCAGTTTACAGTCTCAGAGCAGCAATTGAACTTTTTAGGTTATGCTGTGTTGAGACCATTTGCAGTGTTGAGCACATACATGGTAGACTTTCAAAACATAGCTGTGGAGTGAATGAGAAAGTAAATTAAAGAATGACCCACTTGTTACTAGAATTTTGGAATTCAAGGAAGCTTAGACACTAAAGAACCATGTAACAAATTTGGCAATAACTTGGAGATAGAGGGAATGATTTTTCCTGCTATCCATCCATCATCCATCCATCCATCTACCAGCAAGCAGTTATTATGAATCTGTTTATGACGTTAGCACTGGGCTTTGGAAGATAGAAATGAAATGTATGAACTACGTGAGAAGTAGTTCCTTACCTCAAATTTTTCACAGTACAAACAGATATAAATAATATTGCATCACTTATCTAGAATTTTGAGGATTGAAGGCCATTCTTAAGTAAGTAATAAGGTGTCACATCTGATTTGTACTTCACACCATGCGTTTCACTGTAATGAAATGCTCCTGATTGTAGCTATTTGAAATAACAGAACCGTCTGTGAACTAAGATTAGATTTAGCACCAGTGAGAATTCCAGTAGTCATTGCTTATAAAAAGTTAAGATATTTAGGAATGAGTAATATAACTAAGTAAATGTGATTTGAGATAAATAATTTACCAAATGTACTGTATTAATAAATAACTACTACCCATTTGCTTCAGAGATGTCATCCTTCAGAAATGTGCCAGGTCAGTTCTGACTCCTATCCCAGCTGTCACTCTGCTGTCAGAATATGACAGTCACCAGTGTTAGATGTTCCTTCCAAGAACAAATTATTTCCGGCAATAAAAGCCCATCTGTTTATCTAATTTGTGGATGTGCTCTGCCTACATTATCATTTGCCCAACTAGCCTTGAAATAATCTCTCTCATATGACAAAACATTAGAGACACTGCGTGACTCCATTTCTCTACGTAGCCATTGGAAGAGACCAATATCTCCAGCTCGGACAGTGAACTAGCTTTCTAAACTGACAAACAAGTCATGCTACAAATTAGGTGCCAACTCCTTCTAAAATACTATGTTAGGTAACCAGGGGGATTTTATGGTGCAAGAAACAGCCTGAACCTTATGAAGAGTGCAGCTTCCTGGGAATTAACATAATCTACTGTAGTACATTTATTCAGTCAATTGATTTTTTTTTTAAAGACACTATCTTTGAAAGAAAATAAATGAAATTGAAGGCTTGAGGTAACAAAATAGCAAATAGTAAATCTCTCCAGTAATATATACCTAAGAAGTAAGTCCCATGGGGATTAAAAAGTTCTAAATTCAACAAAGGTTTATGTTCATTATACATAATAATAAAAAACTAAAAATACATCAAATGATTAATGAGTGGTAAGTCCATATAGTGGAACCTTTTGAACTCATGTCTATAAAGGCTGTGGTATCACAGAAAAATGTGATGTTTGTAGATTAATAAAAGTAAATATATATATATATAAAATCTCAAAAAAACTTCAAAATATAACCAATGAAATGGAGATTGAAAAAATAATACCCACTCTTTAAGTGATAGGTCTATGGATCTATGAATTATTTTTTCCTCTTCTGTGTTCTCTGAACTTTCTAAAGTGTTTTGTATGATGGCAAATCAAAATACCATGCCTCACATGAATTTAGGCTTGATCTGTCTATACTGAATTTTCTATTACCAAGAACCAAATGTCTCCACACTAGTAGAAATGTATGGAAACAAAATGATTAAAATGATCAGAGATGGAAATTTTGTCTCAGGGATATCTCAGACAAAAACAGTATTATAGAGCACTTTATATTTTGCCACACAACTTCAGAAGTATTATGTCATTATTTTATTTTCACACAAGCTTCCTGGACAATAGGCCTTATTCTCGTTTTACAAGTAGGAAATTCTGACTTGGAGAGTTTAAATGACTTGCCTCAAACCAAAGATTTAGTAAATGTCAGAACTAAGCCTCAAATCCCTACTTTATATCTCTGGGTCCAGGATGTTTTTTCTTCACATACTGTCTTTCCCAATAAGAATAGCCTCTGACTTCACTTGTATGTTGGGATAAGTCATTTGGAAAAAGAAAATATTTTTAAAATTAGTTTGCAAGCAAGCTTTTCACCCCTAGTTATATGCAAACAATTTGCTTTGCCTTTAAATAAAAAATGTTTAGCTGCTTTCCTTAAAGTAATGCATCTAATCTTCAACATAAACTAAAATATATCTGGGTGGATATTTCCAGGTTACAAATGTCTCCTGTCTTCCCTTCCAAGTTTATAACTCTTAATGCTTTTCTCTGTCACCCTACCAAAAACAACACAGATATGAGAAAGAGGCTAAAAGACAAACATAAGGGTGAGTGAGTGTTTTCATGACTAAGTCCAGTCTTCTTTTTTTCTCACAATACAAACTTTTTTTTAATGACTTATTTTAAACATTTTATCAAGAAGGCACTTTTTTTTTTATACAGCAGGTTCTTATTAGTCATCCATTTTATACATATCAGTGTATACATGTCAATCCCAGTCGCCCAATTCATCACATCACCACCCCCACCGCCTGCCGCTTTCCCCCCTTGGTGTCCATACGTTTGTTCTCTACATCTGTGTCTCAACTTCTGCCCCGCAAACCGGTTCATCTGTACCATTTTTCTAGGTTCCACATATATGCGTTAATATACGATACTTGTTTTTCTCTTTCTGACTTACTTCACTCCGTATGACAGTCTCTAGATCCATCCACGTCTCTACAAATGACCCAATTTCATTCCTTTTTATGGCTGAGTAATATTCCATTGTATATATGTACCTCATCTTCTTTATCCTTCTGTCTGTCGATGGGCATTTAGGTTGCTTCCATGACCTGGATACTGTAAATAGTGCTGCAATGAACATTGGGGTGCATGTGTCTTTTTGAATTATGGTTTTCTATGGGTATATGCCCAGTAGTGGGATTGCTAGGTCATATGGTAATTCAATTTTTAGTTTTTTAAGGAACCTCCATACTGTTCTCCATAGTGGCTGTATCAATTTATATTCCCACCAAGAGTGCAAGAGGGTTCCCTTTTCTCCACACCCTCTCCAGCATTTATTGTTTATAGATTTTTTGATGATGTCCATTCTGACCGGTGTGAGGTGATACCACATTGTAGTTTTTGATTTGCATTTCTCTAATGATTAGTGATGTTGAGCATTCTTTCATGTGTTTGTTGTCAATCTGTATATCTTCTTTGGAGAAATGTCTATTTAGGTCTTCTGCCCATTTTTGGATTGGGTTGTTTGTTTTCTTCATGTTGAGCTGCATGAGCTGCTTATATAAGGTATATATAACAACCACATCTACTCACTTATGACTCAAAAGAGAAATGGTCTTCCAATAAATTCATTTAAGGCATTCACTTTAGAAGCTGCCAATTACTTCTGTATCTATATCACCTTATGATTGTTTTATACCACAGAGAATAAAAACAACCAATCAATTCTGCATTATCTAAATAGGATAACTTTGAACAAGGGTAGTTGCTCATGGACCAATATGTAGCTAATTTTCTAACTGATTTCTTCTTTAGATCAATGGTTAGCAAACTCTTTTCCAGAATAAAGATTTGAAAGTCATATATAGCTATAGAAATAAGAAATTACAGTATTAATAAGATCACTTGTTCAAGTTTTTATAAAAATGTTAATGATAGTACTGAGGGAAGAAATTGCACAACAGCTGACAGGCACCACTGCATGTTTGTGATCTCCATCCAGTGTGTGTCTTTCTAGGCCACAGTCAAGCCCTTTTGTTGTCTTTGGCCACACACTCTCCAATATCTCTTCCTCCCTATTCTTATCCTCTATTTTCCTACCCTCCTTATACTCAGCAGAGAGAAAATCAAAGCAGTCAGGAATCATCTTTCTCACACAAGCACACATTGGCTTACATCTTTTCTCTTCATAATACTTTTCTCTATTCTCAGGAGACACAGTCCCCCTCCTATTCAAAGGCAATCCACCTTTTTCTTCCCAGTGCACCTGACTCTACTTCCTACATCTTGCTTTGGAGGTCCCTCCCTCCCTCCCTCCCTCCCTCCCTCTCTCTCTCTCTCTCTCTCTCTCTCTCTCTCTCTCTCTCATTTGTAAACATCCTACAAAATTGTCCCTCTCTGAGCCTAAGTGCTCCTCCAGTAACCAAATCTCTCTCCTCTGCTCTTCATCTACACTTGTCAAAAAACTGGTCGGTTATTGTCACCACTTTCTCACTTCACATTCTCTCTTTAATCCACTGAACTCCAGCTTCTGCCCCATGACTCTACTAAAGTTATCTCTCATTAAAATCGAAGAACCATCACATTTTCAAATCCAGTGGGCATTTCTGAGTCTTTATCATACTCAATCCTGCTATTAAATTTGACTTTATTAAGTATTTTTTTCCATTTAATATGTCATATCTCCTTACTTCTGTGACATCATACCCTCCTTGCTTTCTTCACACTCCTCTGGGTATTATTTCTCTGTCAGAGTGTGAATAACATTATAATTTTGAAAAACTAGTTTACTAGGAGCATCTAATCAGTATAACTAAATCAAGATATCTATGTAACCAGACAGTCTACAAGTCTTCTAGGAGTTTAAAATGGAAACATGATACAAACCAGTTGATGGAAAACTGCAATAGTTATTTTACAACAAATTTTAGTTTTTGACTTTGTGTTTATGTAAGCAGACAAATAATATGATAGGTTGTATTTTGATTGTTTTCTTTTTCAGCTATTTTAAAAAATTAATTGGTTGACTATATTTCTTTTTCTACTTTGAGTTTTGCAACCTTGGTTTTAATTCCAATATTTCCTCTAGCCTTGGGGCAATTATATAAATGTCCTATACCATTCTATAGATTCATAAGGAAAATAAAATACTATCCATGCTGATGTAGATAATCAGTAAAGAAATGAATTACCAAGGAGCAAGGACACTAGTATTGGTAAAGTAGAGGCTGGAAATTGGGCTGATTTCCAATTCTAATCATTTTGAAGGACTTGAGTATGCTCTGCCCTCTTCCTGGGAAGTTTTTCTTCTTTTTTTCTAGCTTGCTTACTGTTTGTGCAACCCATTTGTCATTTATTACCTTGGAGTGTTAGTAAGCTTTAAATCTATATAGGTTCTTTTTTATTTTTTTCCTAACTATTAGATTGTAACCTCCTTGGGAACAGAACAATATTCTATTCTTATTTGTGTTTCTCAGGTTGCTTTTCAAAAAAAATCTAAAACCTCAAAATTGTTTTCTGACTACTTTATTACATAATTGATTTATTAAAATGCAGTGTTTTAGATCTCTACTCCTGAAGTGTAAATTTTTTCTCATTTGGCATCTACTGTGAAGAAAATTACTGCCTAACCATTCTTTCTAAGATATGGAGGTAGGGAGGAAATAGCTATAAGAAGGCATTTGTAAATGAGAAGGTATGTCTTCAACCACAGAAAATAATGTATCTTTAAATGCCCTGGAGAAAGACCCTTACAAATAAAAATCTTTGGGAAATGAAAGTTTGCGGTGGGTGTGTTTGCATTAGTTTTCTGTTGCTGCATAACAAACTACTTTCAAACTTAGTGGCTTAACCAAAAACTTAGTAACATTTTTTATCTCACAGGTTTTTTTTGTTGTTTTGCTTTTTGGTTTTTTCGTTTCATTCGGGAATCTGTTTCAGTATCTATGAACCAGCAGCTCTCACAAGATAGAATCAAGGTGTTGGCAGAAGCTGCAGTCATCTTAAGGCTCAACTTGGGTTGAGTGCACTCCAAGCTCCATCAAGGATTGTTGCCATACATATATCTGGAGAAAACCATAATTCAAAAAGATACATGGACCCCAATGTTCATTGCAGCACTATTTACAAGAGCCAGGACATGGAAGCAACCTAAATGTCCATCAGCAGAGGAATGGACAAAGAGGATGTGGTACATATATACAATGGAATATTACTCAGCCATAAAAAAGAACAAAATAATGCCATTTGCAGCAACATGGATAGACCTAGAGATTGTCACACTGAGTGAAGTAAGTCAGACAGAAAGACAGTTATCACATGATATCACTTATATGTGGAATCTAAAAAAAAAGGGTAGAAATGAACTTATCTACAAAACAGAAATAGAGTTACAGATGTAGAAAACAAACTTATGGTTACCAGGAGTTAAGGGTGGAGAGGGATAACTTGGGAGATTGGGACTGACATATACACACTACTATATATAAAATAGATAACTAATAAGGACCTACCGTATAGCACAGGAACTCTACCGAATACTCTGTAATGGCCTATATGGGAAAACAATCTAAAAAAGAGTGGATATATGTATATGTATAACTGATTCACTTTGCTGTACACCTGAAACTAACACAACATTGTAAATCAACTATACTCAAAAACAAACAAACAAAAAAAAAGGATTGTTGCCATGAGCAAGCCAGGAGGAAGGGAAAAGTAGGGAAAAATGAATTCAAGTCTTTTGTGGCCTAATCTAGAAAGTGACAACTCATAGCTTTTACATATTCAATGAATTAGAAACCAGTCACTAGGTCCTGCTCCATTCAAAATGAGAGGATTATACTGGAGACTAAATACTGAGAGGCAAGAATCATTGCGAGCCATCTTAAAAGTGTTCCTACCACAGAATTATTTTATTATCCCCTTCCAATACATTATATGAGAGAGACACCATTTGGGAAGGATGACACAGGGAGGGCATGAATTAGAAGACACTCTTTCCTTATGCAAAAATTGAAATGGGGGGATAAAGAAGAAGAAAAACAGTTACTTAAATAAAACATAGTAGGAATAATAACTATCATCTACAAATTTACAGTTATATCTAGATTTTGTGCTAAACTTTGTATATGTTGCTTCTAACCTTTAAAATTCTTTGAAAGTGAGATGGTATTATTCATGTTTTATAGGTGAAAAAATCGTAGTTTATGAAAGAAAAATGGCTTCTTAAATCCTTATAGCTACTAAGTGGCAGTGGCACTACCAATATTAGAATAATATTGAGCAATTTTTCTGGTCTTCAAAAATCACAAATTAAAAATGAATAGAATGTTCAAGAAAACTAATTTAAACTTAGAGTATTCCATTTTTATTGTAATGTGAAAAGTCCCTGTTACCCAAAGATCAACTGAATCTTCTTTCCTTTCTTTCCTATTTTTTAAATTATAATTCAGATTCTTTAAAAAGTGTAATTTTTCTAGAAAACACATTAATCGGCCATTTGGTTCTTGCCACTTTACTTTAAATGAGTTTTCAATTCCATATTAAAAGCCAAGTTTGTTTAAGAAAGAGACCACTGAGATGCTGCTTACGTGTCTGTCTGGGTTGTGTGTGTGTGTGTGTGTGTGTGTGTGTGTGTGTGTCGGTTACCAGATCCTGATTCCTAAAATGGGAAGAAATAGTACAAAAATAGAATTCATGGTTCTAAATCACTCACTTCACTATAATTCTGGCACTGTTGATCTCCCTCTGCAGGGAAGATATATCTCTATCCCTATTTATATCTCTATCTTTATATATCATATATCTATCTGTCTAACCAGCCTCATCTCACGCTTAACTGTTACCTAATAACCTGTTATTTCATTAATCTTAACTGTCATAAAATGTTGACCCTAAGCGCAAAAGAATGCATTCTATTCTAGGCTCAATTTTATTTCCAGAAAGGGAATAATTTGCGTACTATACTATTACTTGTGAATATAATTAGACATGTCTGGAAAAGTGTACTGTGCAAGCTACTGCATTCATAATTGCCTAATTGTGCTTGCATGTATCCAATTATCAGCCTGGTTGGCCACTTACTCCATCAACAGCCAAAGTGGTTACCTGCATGTGCAATTACCTGTATGCTTCATTCATAATTCTCAGGTGTCCCTTCATTCATGTTTCTTGAAACTGTGGCTTCAAATGAGGAAACAGAACAAACTGCTAGAAACAGGTCAATAGAAAGCATATAAAAAGAAATCTGGAATTTAGTTGCTTAATTGGCTCTGGTCATAATATGATTAGCTAAAATTGCTCTAATAATTTGTATTATACTAATAATATTCTTTGTATGACAGATTCTTTAGATCAATCTTCCTCATATAAGCTCAAGAAGGATTAGTAAGGAAAATTTACAAATACAAAAATAGATTTTTATTGGCAACTAATGATAAGAAATTAAGTTACTGTATTATTTACCATGTAAATTGTGGTATGGTTTCAGAAACCTTCATGGACCAGGGTAGAAAATAGCCTAGTAAATACAATAAACTAAAGAAAGTTGAAGATACAAATAGCTAAAATTAGACTTAATCCTGT
The DNA here is from genome assembly GCF_951394435.1 of Stenella coeruleoalba. NCBI lineage: Eukaryota > Metazoa > Chordata > Mammalia > Artiodactyla > Delphinidae > Stenella > Stenella coeruleoalba. The sequence goes on along the minus strand of NC_137151.1, from coordinate 38,446,313 downwards.
GTTGGGGTAGACATGAGTAGGAAAGATACAATAGTGGGAAGAATTTTATATCTGTAGTGTAAACAGGCATGGGATTAATGAAGAATAGTTGAAGTGTTTTTTTAAATTGAGGTTAATTACACGTAACATAAAATTTACCATTTTAACCATTTTTAAGTAATGTTGTATCAAGTACATTCACATTGTTGTGCAACCATTATGATCATCCATCTCCAGAACTTTTTCATCTTCCTGAACCGATACCTGTTAAACACTCATTTCTCATACCCTCTTTCCTAGCCCCTGGTAACCACTAATTTACTTTGTCTCTATGAATTTGACTACTTCAGGTACCTCATGTAAGTGGAAGCTATTAGTATCTGTCCTTTTGTGACTGATTTATTTTATTTAATATGATATCTTCAAGGTTAAATCATGTTGTAGAATGTGTCAGACATTTCTTTTTAAGGCCAAATAATATTCCATTGTATGTATATACAACATTTTGTTTATCCATTATCTGACAATGGATGCTTGGATTGCTTCTATCTTTTGACTGTTGTGAATAATGTTACTATGAACATGGGTGTACAAATATCTGTTTGAGTCTCTACTTTCTGTCCTTTTGGGTATATACCCAGAAGTGGAATTGCTAGATCTCATGATAATTTTATGTTTAATATTTTGAAGAACTGCCACACCATTTTCACAGCAACTGCATCATTTTACATTCTCACCAGCAATACACAAGGGTTCCAATTTCTCCACACCCTTGCAACACTCATTTTCTATGTGTGTGGTTATTTTTTTATCATTATAATAGACATACTAATGAGCATGAATTGTAGGTCATTGTGGTTTTACTTTACATTTTACTCATGATGAGTGATGATGAAAATCTTGCATGTGCTTATTGGCCATCGTGTGTCTTCTTTGGAGAAATTTTTATTCAAATACTTTTTGCTCATTTTTTCATTTGTATTTTTTAATTTGTTTCTGATATCTAATTGCACATAGGTTTTACTCAATCCAGACCAATCAAACTAGTCTCTATATAGGGTTAAACAGATCAAGCTTCCCATCAGGAATAGTTAGAAAAACCAGATTAAAAAATGTTTGATGGCTTAAGCGAGCTGCCACGGCAACCAGAACTGGAAAACCAAAGCCAAGGAGAGAAGCAGCACAGAGAAGTGAGCCAATATTTTGTCAGCCACTTTCTCTCTAGGGGCATTTGATGTTTCTTGGCCATGGTGCTAAAGATAAGAGCCCTGGTGGGGGCAAGAAAGGCAGCACTTTTGCCAATTGCATGGCACTTCTTTGTAGTCAAAAAATAAAGATTATGTCTGCCATGGGAGCCAAGAAATGAGCAGCAAAGCCATTGATGAGAAGAGAGAAGCAGAGAGTGAGCAACATTTGGTGGTTTTTCCCTGTGACATCTACTGGCAGATAAATGAGCTAGGAAGTTCAATGAAAAACTGCTGAAACAATAGCTTTTTCTTTATCACGTTGTCAAGGAGACAAAATATAGGGTTCAGGATCTACAAAAGAAAAAATACCTTAAGCTCTCTGTTGAGACCCTTGAAGGAACATTTTAAGAGCAGGGCAAACCAGAGGTAAGTTGGAGACTTGCAAAAATGACAACTTAATTTGAGATATTTTAGATTCGTTTTATAATAGAAAATTAAGCAGTATGATTTATCATATTAACGTAAAGTAGAAAATCACATGATTATCTTAATAGGCAAAGAATACTTTTTGTTTTTTAATTTATTTTATTTATTTATTTTTGGCTGTGTTGGGTTTTTGTTGCTGCGCTCGGGCTTTCTCTAGTTGCGGTGAGCGGGGGCTACTCTTCATTGCATTGTACGGGCTTCTCATTGCGGTGGCTTCTCTTGTTGCGGAGCACGGGCTCTAGGCGCGTGAGCTCAGTAGTTGTGGCACACAGACTCAGTAGTTGTGGCACGTGGGCTCTAGAGTGCAGGCTCAATAGCTGTGGCGCATGGGCTTAGCTGTTCCACGGCATGTGGGATCTTTCCGGACCAGGGCTCAAACTCATGTCCCCTGCATTGGCAGGCTGATTCTTAGCCACTGTGCCACCAGGGAAGCCCAAAGAATACTTTTTGACACATTTAAATACCCAGTCATAATAACTCTTATCAAATTAAATTTAAAAGGAAATTATTTAATCTGTTTAACATTACCTACAAAAAATCAACAGCAAACTTCAAACTTAAAGGTTGAGATATCAAAAACTTTTCCCTGAAATGTGGAAAAAGTCAAGGACACCTGCTATCAACATTTTTATTCACCTGAATTTGAGAGCCTACACCAGTAAAATAAGGGAAGATAAAAAATAGAATATAAGACAAGTAATAATTGGAATGTGAAATATAAAACTATAATTATTTTATAAATAAATGATAGGGCATATAGAAAACCCAAAGAAATTAGTATGAGAATAGCGCAAGGTTATTAGACACATTATTAAAATAGAGTTGTAGTGCTGTGTATCAGTCATAAACAGAAAATTTCATTTAAAATATACAGTATCACTTATAATATCATAAAAACCACTGATTTTCCAGTGAAAAGTCTGAGGCATCTACCCTGAAACTAACCACAAAACAACAAAAATATAACTAAAAATGTAACTGAGAAAAAGAAAACTTAAATACATGAAGGGAATGCCATGTTCACAGGTCAGAAGTCTCAATTTTATACAGTTGCTAATGACCCACAGTTATATCTGTAAATGTGCAAAGCATGAACACGGGTATTTTAAAACATACATGGTGATATAAAGAGCTAAGAACATCCAAGACAAACTTGTAGAGAAACAAGGCTGGAGCACTTAAGGCTCCCAGAAATCAAGATATATCATAAAGCTGTATGGTAATTAAGACAGTATGATATTGCTATATAAAAAACTAGTAGATCAAGAAACAGGAACCCAGAAACAACCCAAATCCATACAGATATAGTTATTTGCTTTATAACAAAGTGGCTTGCTTTATAACACTGATTATATATAGACAAGGATGGCCTTTCAGTGAATGATGCTTGGGCATCAGAATTTCCATATGAAAAAAAAGTGAATTCTTACCCCTACCGCACACCATAGATAAAAATCTATTCCAGATAGACTGTAGATCTAAATGTAACTGGAAAAGCAGTTAGCTATTTAGACAGAAACAGGATAATATCATGTTTTTGGAGAGAGCAAATATTTCTTAAATGGCACTCAAAAAGAATTAACTATGTTGGGTAACATTGATCAAGTGATCTTTACTAAAACTAAGAACTTAGATTCATAAAAGAAAACATTAAGAATATGGAAATGCAAGCCACAGAGTGGGAGTGGTTGTTTTCAATACATATATGCCACAATAGACTCATATCAAGTATATTTAAAGAACTTTTACAAATCTATAAACTTGTACAGGCTGTTAAAATTACAGATTGTTAAAAGAGAAACTGGCAAAAACTTTAACAGGTACTTTTCAAAAGAAGATATTCTTTTGAATAGAAGACTATTAAATACATGAAAATGTGTTCAACCTTAGATATGAGAAAAATATAAATTAAAACCAGAGTGCAATACCTATCAGAATTGCTAAACATTAAAGAGACAGATATATTAAGTGTTACTGAGGCTGTAGAACAACTGAGACTTGCTGTGTGCTGATGAAGTGATGTAATTTGTAAAGCATCTTTTGAAACTGTTTAGTAATATCTCCTAAAGCTGATCAGAGACACAAGTTATAAACTGACCTTCCCACTCGTAAGAATATCTAACAGAAATACACACATACATTCACAAAAACACACCTGAAAGAATGTTTATAACTAGCACTAATTGTAATAACCACCCATTGTTAGTCAACAGTAGAACTGACGGATAGTTGTGGTGAATTCTCACGATATAATGCTATAGATTAACCAGAAAACAAAAACTTTGGAAGCAACGATGAATACATCTCTCAAACATAATACTGAGAAAAACAAAGTAGACACAGAGGAACATACTCTATGATTGCATTTATATAAGTTTCAAAAGCAGGCAAAATTCATCTATGGTGTTAAAATGCAGAATAATGGTTATCTTGAGGGGGAATAATGATGGAAAGGAACAAGAGGGGGACTTCTAGAGTGCTGACAACGTCCAGATTATCTGCATGATGGTTACAAGGTTATCTTTGCTTTGTGTGAATTTGTTAACCTGGATGTTATGATTTGAACTTGTTTATCTATTATGCAATATTTCAATAAACTGTAAATTAAAAAGGGAGAAGGTACATTTTTCTTCTCCCTCTTTCTCCCTTCTGCTACTTGCAATGTGAAGGTGGTTGGAAGCAGCTGTTCTAAGCTAGCAGCCTTGAGAGGACATTCTCAGGAGGGCAGAGGGAGTGAAGGAGGAGCCTGGGTCCCAGGTGACATGGGACTGCTACACCAGCCCTAAACTGACAACAAATGGGCCTCTCTTAACTGAGCAATGTCTTTTACCTTCTTGCCAAGTAAGAAATGGTTATTTCCTGAGCCCTGAACAATATGATGAAATCACTGTCCATCCTGCCAGAGAGTTTAGACTGGATACTTCAATTTCATGACAGAAACAAATAACAGGAATTTAAGAGTTAACCATTCTGCAGAATCACTCTTGAATTTCTCCACCATTTCCACTGGAGATAAAATCTCACAAACAGATTAATGGAAAAGATATAGATTTCATTATTTTCTCATGCACGTTAACAAAAGCAGTAAAATGTGCTTTATTTATTGGGGCTGTTCTATACCATCACAATTCTTTGGAGGACTTTTCCTCATCAGCATTCTTTGCCTGAGAAGAGTGATGACTTTTCTACTGAAGTTAAGGTAATTCCACAGCTCAGCTTTAGTGAACACCTCTTAGCACATTAATGAATAATATTTGTGCATTAGCAAACATGCTCCAGAGACAAAATCAAATCAAATGGGCTTGGATGTTCATAAATTCCAACACTTCTAAGCTCTCAGTGAGAAACTGCTTTATAATGAATTGGATGGGTTACATGAATTCCACCAGGAGACTTAAGGCTTTACTGGGCTTGAATAAAGTGAAATTTAGTTAAGGATAAACAGCCACAATAATGAAGAATTTTCACAAATCTGTAAGGATTTTAATTAAAATATGACTCTCTAATCATCAACTGTGTACATTCAGTGCTTATTCAAGCCACCTAAACTTTGGCAGTGTTCTGCTAATGTACTGTGGTATAGACATTGACCATGTAGTTTTTTAAAAGTCTCAGAGCCACTTCCTAGCATTATTTGAGTGCTGGGATAATGATAGAAGAGTCTCCACAAGGGTAGCTTTGAGATTAAGTGAATCTCACAATGAGTAGATTGCAATGGTTACTGCTTCTTAAGAGGAGCAGATGAAAATTTTTAAAAATTAAAAAAAAAAAAAGAAACCCACCAATAACTGAATACAGGTCTTGGTACATCTGCTGTCTTGATTTCTTTGTGTAAATGGCCCCTCCCATTAACGTTGATCTCATCTTTTCAAAGCCTTCTGTTAATACCCTTTCCTGCTCGTGTCTTAACGTCTTCCCTTTCCATCCAAACTTCTTGCATGAGATGTTTATACTTCTTGCATGAGATGTTTATACTTCTTGCATGAGATGTTTATACTTGCCATCTACTTTTTCACACCTGCCATTCACATCCAAATTACAATCTGGCCTTCTTCCCTGCCAGTGGCTAAGAACTAAGCTTCCTAGAGTCTTTCCTAACCTCCTAAGCGTAATAAACACTTTGCAGTCTGTTATACTGGTACCCTTAAACATTTGACAATATGAATATTCTTAGTAGAAACCATAGTTTCTTGGCCTCCTTATGGTCTTGACTTGCTACGGTTTCAGTGGACTCTCTTTCATTGGCTCTGTGTCAGTTCATCTTCACCAGATCTCTCTTTAACTTTTTTGTTAGTTAAAAGATTCCCTACTGTGCTCTTTTGTGACTGCGTTTTGTTAAAGTCCCTGGGAGGGGCTCATCCGCTTTCATGGCTTCAGCTATTTTCATGCCAGTAAATCCAAATTTAAGTTCTTCACTATTACTATGATCTTTGAAAATATATCTGCTTACCTTAATAAACCGTAAGTTTCTTGAATTTCTTATATTTCCAGAGCCTAGCATAATGCCAGATGGACAGTGGGTGCTCAATAAGGGTTTTTCATTAAATAATATATAAATGGATCATTTCACAACAATTTTTTTTTGCTAAAATCTTATTATCCCAAGCCCTATCTACTGGTCACTTCCTCAAGCTAAAAACTTGTAATCCCTGGAGTTTTAGAAGAAGTGTTAGAAATGGTCCTCGCAGAATCAATTTATAATGGATTTATCACAACCACAGCACTCCTGGTAGGAACCCTGAGTGTGAGGATGAATACCACCCAATTAAATAACACCGACGCCTTTAAAAACTGCGTCCAACTTAATTGGACTCAGTGCTAGAAAGAAAATCTTAGACTCTTTCCTGAGAGCCGTTAGCTGATGGAGAAGTCATATGTATATCATTTGCATTGTTGAAATGGTGTCTCTTATAGCATTGAATGGACACAACTTTATAACTTCCAGACACTTTTTTATTGTTTTCCCCACAGGAAACATTATACATATCAAAATAAATACCCTGCCTTCTACATCTGAAAAGTGTAGATTTACAATAATTGTCTAATTAATTGTTTCTTAATTAGTTACCTGCTTTGTGTGATTTAGTTTGAGCTTACGTTTACTTGAGAAATAATGATCTATGCAATTTCTCTTTGGCTTTCTGAAAACAACAAACAAAACAGGGGGCTAGGTAAATTGAAAAATGTTTTGTAGGTGATGGGTTCCACATGACTGGTGAACATTTACTGGTGCTTCTTAGGTCTGCAAGACACAGGATTCAGTTTGTACAATAAAAAAATAAGTACAATTCTTTTTCCTAATATATATCTGGAATCTACTTGCTTTTCTCTGTCTCTGCCGCCACCTACTCTGCCCAGGCCAATTTAATTTCTTGCTTGTACATCTGCCGTAACTTGCTAACTGGTCTCACCAATTCCTGCTCTCCTGCAATTCATTATCTAATAATCACAGTGTCCTCCTTCAGACACTCTAATGCTTCTTAAGATAAAGGGCACCGTTCTCCTCCTGAACTCTGAGACCTTGTAGTATCTGGCGCCTGCCTTGCGCTCTAGTCTCATTTGCTAGTGCCTTCTTGCTTCCTCTGCCAGGATTTCTGCCACATTGGCCTTTTTTTCAGATCAACATCTTTTCCAAGTCCTTTCCGACTTCAGGGCTTATACCTTTGATCTTCTCTTTGCTTAGAACCTTCTCCTCGCTCCACCCCTACTAGCTTGGCCAATTCCTGGTTATTTTTCAAGTTTCAGCTTAACTACAATTGTTCAGTGAGCCCCTTCCTACCTCCACACAAAAGGCAAGTCCACCCTGGCGTTTGCTTTAATAACAGGTCCTGCAACAATCCAGATAACTAGAGAGAAGTTAGTTAAGAAAACAACGTGGATTTAAACATTAATATGAGGCTCACTCAATACAAAGCCCTTTTAAAAATCTCCAACCTCTGGAAATTAGTCGAAACAACACATAAGCAAAAATTTTTAAGCACCTGAAACTCACTCATTGACATAATACCACTTTTATTCTCATAATTTGAGATGGAGTGTTTTCTAAACTAAATTATACTTCCGCGTCTTTTGAAATAAATCATATTGAACAAAATGAGTTGCCTCAGTAGCTTGGTGCTACACTATGAACTGCTATATGAAATCATAAAATTTGGTAGGCTCTCTTAGGGAGCCTCCAAAAACCATACCCTTCTTCCCTGACAAGGTCCTAAAAAACTGAGTAAGAAAGCAGAAACATGACAGATGTCAACAACAAAATATCAACCTTATGACTGATCATTGCTAAAGTGTTTGATATCACATTGTGTGAGAGCCAGTTGGACCTGCTACCTGAACCCCAGGGCCAGGCACACATATTAGCTCTCCTGACTCGTGTTTTCTCTAGAGCTTCAATGCTCCCAGGGAAAAAGCCACTGACTGAGGAAAATGGCAGAGCTGAGCCCAACATGAGAAATTATTCATCCCCAATTTACCAAGAGCTAACTGTTTTTTAGACAGTTCTCCATGGATTTTTCATGTCCCAGCGTGGTCAGGGCCTTCTCAGCAAAGGACGTGTCTGAACAGTAAACAGCCTTGGAAGTTAGGGATAATGTATTCCTCCAGAGGGCTTTGAAGACATACTTTTACAGGAACATTCCAGGGTAATAATTACAATGCCCTCTTTTCTCCTTCCCAGAGATGTTGCTTCTGTTCCAGGATGATGAGTACTCTCTCTCCAGAGCCAAGCAGGGTAGATGTGTTGGCAGTCCATATAAGTTCAGAGTCTCCCAATGTTAGGATTCTTCTCCTGGGATACATAGGTCTCGCTGCCCTTTGGGAACTGGGCTGTGCGGAGCTAAGGCCAGATGCTGCTCTGGCTGTCCTTCTTCTGTAATGAGTGATCTGTCTCTCTGATCCAGGGATCTTGTATCAGTTTATCACAGTTTCCGACTTAAGAATAAATTATTACAATTTCCCAAAGGTGGAGAGTTAAAAAGAGAGACATACAGTGTACTCTGGGACAACTTCTCTTTCTGGAAATTAGGAACAGGGAAAAGGTGTTTCTTCTCGAACAATGAGGATGATGGTGATACAGATAATAATAAGGACATCACCAAGAGCACAGAACTCACCCTTTATTAAATGCTTGCTATGATCTCTGTACAAAGAACTTTACTGTTGTTACCTCTTTAACCCTTTAGCAATTTCATAGGAGAAGAACTTTCATTATCCCCATCATATAGAAGAGGAAATTAAAATTTGGAAAGCTTAAGAAACTTGCCCCAAGTCATGATAATATGTAGAAAACAGAATGAAGGTCCAGGTCTGCCTGACAAATAATCCTTGTCCTTTTCTACTCAATAACAATGAAAGCTCCATAAGGAGTGAGACTGTGTCAGTCTTGCTTATCACTAAATTACCATAGTCCCAGAGCCTCAGAGTGTACTGGGGAGAAATATGTAACTATATACCTATATATAAATATATATTCCACTGTTAAGCTGTCACATCTCTATGATTTCAAAGTCATAATATTTTTATTTTTTTATTTGATGGCAATTGACCCACAGAAAAGCTACATATATTGTTATTGAGTGTGTGAGTGTGTACATATATATGTATATATAAAATAAACTTGTGATAGTGATCTAAATGAAATTAAACCATAAATTTTTCCTAGTTGAAGATCTCTAACTTGGTCTTACACTATAACATAGAAGTTTCAGTGTGATTTTATTTCAAACACTTCATTTTTTATAGTGCATATTTTATAATGAATGCTGGCATATATTTAGGAACAGTTTATTATTTGTTTTGATCTTTATTTTTATTTTTTGTACTCAGTTATGAAGCTGTCCTTTATCCAACAGAAATAACAAAAGTGAAATAAAACAAATACATAAAAAAGTACTCTTAGTGGGAGAACTGTATTTAGTTTAGTTGTTCAAGTTTACTTTTTCATTTGCTTGCTTGCTTGCTTTTAAATGAGAGCACATACCTTATGCAATCTGAAAACAGATATTTGGGAATCCATCTGTTTTGAATTTGAATAAATTACCAAAAGCTAGAGGTGTACCCTAAAAAAACTGAAGTTTTTGGGAAAAGTTCTAAATTGACATGGACCTCCCGTCTATGTGCAATAAAGGAAAAAAATCTATCAATCAGCTTGAGTCTCTAATCATGAGACTAGAGCAAAATTCATCATGAGGAAAGAGGCTTGGAGATGGTCTTTGGAGTCAGGTTGGTTCCACAGTAGCTAACGTGTCTTTGCAAAGGAAAACAAGATAAAATTCAGAGTTGTTCAGTAAGTTTGGGGCACCTAAATGGCTATGTAACCAATTATTTCTCTTTTATTTTTCAATGATTTCTGGGCTGTTCTGTAGACAGAGAATACTTCTAAAATATTAAAAATTTAATTAGTCAATCAACTGTCTTTCCTTTGAGTGTCAACTTTAATAGGAAGTGAGGTTTCATGTCCATCTTAATTGTCTTTATTATCAGAGGGCTAACCCGATAATTCAGACAAAATGCTGACAACATTATATTGAGGAAGGATAAGAATTTTCCAATATACTTATTCTATATAAACCAACCACGTATTCTATACAATTTATTATGCTTGGCATTGGGAAAAGAAAGATAAATATCCACTCTTAAGAATCTCACAATCCAACTGGGGAAAGAAGTATACACATATAACTCTACTACAAGCAAACCTTTATTTTTCTGGAAAAAGCCACGCAGAAAGATTTTACTTCCACCGATTTCAAATTCAGACACATAAAAAAATATGAGTTAGAAATACTTTTGGTCTTGAGCAATTTTTCATTAAAATTATGTGATTCATATTTGGTGATTTTAACTGATTTTATCTGTTTTACATATTGGATTTAAACATACAAGTAGAGGAAATATATGAGAGAAGACAATAAACTATATTTGCTTCCATAATCAAGGGGAGTTGTAGCAATTGTCTTGAGGTAGAAAGCTCTTATTTCAGAAGATGTCTTAATAATCTGCTTTGGTTGATAGAGCAAGGGTCTTTCAGCCTGATCTAAATGAGAGAACTTTATACCAAATATGCAAATTGTACCACATCAAAATACAAGAAACATGCTCAGTTCCTCCTGCTATGCCTGAGAAACAGAATGTGGGCAATACGGTGGTGGAGTGACTCTGGATTGCACGGAATAGAAAAGAGGATTACAGGAGGGGAATTTACACTGCAACATGGTACCAAGGGGAATCTAAAAAGATGGCCAGTAAGAATTTCTTTGTGGTGAAGATGCTCAGTGAATTTCAGAAATCATTTAAATTATAAATTGTTTCTTAATCATTTTTTGCTAACATTATCCAACATCACCTCCATAATCTGCAAAACTTCAATAATAGCTTGATATTAATAGCCATGTTTATGTTAGAGGGAAAGTAAAAAAAAAAAAGCCGACCCAACTGGCATCAGTATGAGGGAATAGATAGCATGTTTCAGAGATGCTGACACAAACACTTATGTGCCAGGCAGTCACAGAAAAGCGGACTGCAGACCCTCAGGAGGCAGACTTCAGCAAAGCCCATTTTCCCCTGGAATAGAGAGAAAGAAAATAATCGATAGGTGTTAAGGTGGGGAATAATCCTACTATTATGGAAGCAAGGTTTAAGCCTTTCTTTCTTTTGACTTTTCTTTCCCTATTTCTACTTTTTAGGCAACAGAATTTGGATTATAAATGTGAGGGACTGAATATACAAATGGAAAATGGCCAGATTATATATAAAAATAGAACTCTGACCCACAACCTGCATCAACCTGGAGAAAACCAACCTCCTTATCTATAATAACCAACTCAGGAAGGTAGCCTGCTATAACTTAGAATTATAGGAAGCCCGATTACTATCTCTAGTGACAATCCAGGAAGCTAAACAATAACTTCTGTAACAACTGGCTCAAAATGGCAAAGATTTGATTACTAACTGACAGCTCCTCTAATCTTTTTCTCAGCCCCCAACTTAGGATCGACCAGAAAAAGCCAAATATGCATACCTAACCCACCACATAGGATTTCCCACTTATAGTTATCCCACCTACATCTTCCTCAGGACAACAGTCTCTAATCAGAGCATGCTTGAAGCCTTCCCTTTTTCCACTATAGCGCTTTCCCACTCCTCTGCCTACCTTTGAGTCTCTGCCAAAACACAGGTGAGATGGCTGCCTCCCTTGCTATATAGCAAGCTCTGAATAGCCTTTGCTTTTCTCATTTGGTTGGTCTTCATTTATTTCCACAAGTGTAAGATTTTGTTTAAAGAATGAATTGAGATTTGAGCCCTCTCCCCACCAGAAATATCGGAAACCATGATGTCATCTAGTAGTTTTGTTACGTAGATGGGAAACTTGATCTTGAAAAATATAATTAACTTGCCTTAGATCAGTTATTCTCAACCTCTTATACATTAGAGAATCAACTGGGAATTTTGGAAACGTCTTATCCCTAGGCCCTACACTTAGAGAAATTGAGATGAAGCCAGGCAAAAAGATGTATTTTGAAAACGTCCTGGAAAATTCTAATGGGCCATAAGAGTCTGGAATCTCTGTCTTAGAAAGTGGTAAAATTCAGATCCAAATGCAGGAAACCGAACTCTTTCGCTTTTTCCACTATCTTGTGGCATTTAAACCCTTTCATCTCAAGGTGAAATAAGCAGGGCAATCCAAAGAAAGATAGTAACATCCCTCCTGGCTAGAATTCAAACACCAAGTAGCTTCACTTGTCTAACAAAGATGACAAAGGAAAGCAAAAATGACCTGTGGGTAGTCAAAATAGTGTCGCTGGGTCAAAGAGGATTCCCTCAAGCCTTCGCTCAGAAAATAGGTATTCTTATTTTACACACACTTCTGACAGGTTTGGAAATCTGGTTTTCAGATTTACAACCTCGATGAAAGAGGCGATGCTTCATGCAGGTTGTTTGATTGCCCTGAGAAATGGCACCCAAGAGCAATGGAGGATTTGGAAACCTACGAAAGTCACAAATCCCAGGACCTGCAAAATTGCTATGCTACACATCACAGTTGGTCCTGGGATCACAAAACAACCAGAGAGCCTATATTTGGAAAAATGAAAAAATCCCAACTTAAGTAATTGCAGTACATATCTGTTATAGTTTGGCTAAAGACATCAATTCCCAATTATTCTGACAATTGGATATCTCAAATGGCACATTCCTTAAGATTTTTGCCCAGCAGAGATCTTTCAAAATTTACCAATACTGTGTTCAGTTTAGACTAAAAGAAATGAGAAAAACAGTTTCAGCTTTTGCTCCAAAAAAATGCTTGCCCACTGAGGTATATTTTGCAAAGACCAATATATCAGTTAAAGCTATGAAGTTTGCTCTCTCTGAATATATCTTAGCAAAAGTCTTTTTTTTTTTTTTTTTTTTTTGTGGTACGCAGGCCTCTCACTGTTGTGGCCTCTCCCATTGCGGAGCACAGGCTCCGGATGCGCAGGCTCAGCGGCCATGGCTCACTGGCCCAGCTGCTCCACGGCATGTGGGATCCTCCCAGACCGGGACACGAATCCGTGTCCCCTGCATCAGCAGGTGGACTCTCAACCACTGCGCCACCAGGGAAGCCCAGCAAAAGCCATTTTTCACAATGTTATTCCCTTAGAATTTTTTTAAGATGCGTTCTGGTGATCCACAGCAAGTGAAGGAGTCCTTGGTTACAATATTCTCAGGAAATCCTCAGAGATAAACCACAACTGAAGTCAGTACTTTATATGGACAAAGTGTCCTCTACAGAGCCTTGGCTTTCTGTCAGTTCTAATCTTTACAATTTGTAGCCTAAACTAATAAACCATTGCTCCTGACTATCTGCTTGAAAGCTGTTTCATCTGAATAACACAAAGGCAAATGGCAAACAATATATTCACTTAATATTCCTTTCTTGCATACACTTTAGTGAACACCTAGCATATTGCTTATAATGGCGCTTGAAGTGAGGTGGCATCTTCGGTAAAAAATAAATGTAATAAAAATATTCATTTTAATGGAGATCACAATAAATTTGAAACATTTTAAACAAATGCTTACAAGATTCCTCAAATCCACATACAGAAAACAGTTGTATGTTAGATGTCACTTTTCATTCAAATATTTGTCACCATAAGATACCTCTGCAAAGACTGCAATTTATAGCTCCCCAAAGATAAGCATCAAATGTCACCCTTCGAAGTCCATAGACTATTCCCCGTCTAAGCCAGTTGGAATAAAATTAAAAGGTATTAGTTATTTACATTAGTTACTTTAAGTGATTGTCAAAGGGATAATTTAAAGTAGCACCTACTATCTGAGGAGTCTGGTTCCTGGTTAAAAACCTGTATGTGAGTTTTTAAGCCTGACATAGGCGATTACAAAGGTTGAACCTGGAAGGCCTCACTGGGAAAGCTTCACTTTCCACACAGACACGGTGCTTCGCCAGTGCCTCACAGCCTCTGATGGGAGGTGCAGTCAAGGACACAGGCCCACCGGCCCAGTCAGGCTGTTACACATGTTCACACTGCCAACCCAGGCACCTTCATTCCTAGGTCTTTTTTTTTGAGGCCTTGGGCAGAGGTCTTGGTCAGGTGTCTCTGCTGAGACCTCCTTAAGGAAAACTGGAAGACAGTTTTCCCCACTCTGACTCAGTACCCAGTACTCTTCCACTCCTGGCCCTCGCCCCTCCCCCTTTCTCCAAATCCAGAGTCCATAACGCTGCTTGATGAGTCTTTGTCAGGGATCCTTCAACAGGGAGAGAACCTCCACCAGTGTGCCATTCCCTGGGGGAAAATGGAAAAGGAGGGGTCGGCATTTTCTCTGATTTTACACTCCTACTTACACCATCTCAGTAAGTAATGAAAGTGATGAACTCTTTCATCTTTGGCTTGTTGCTTTAATCAGCTGAGTTCCTGATACTATACACATCGGTGTCAATCCATATTTTCATTCAGTCCCCAAAGAAGGCTCATAACAAAACATTTCTGCACTATTGATAAGCTTTGAGAAGTTCGCATGAGTGTACTTCATTTCTGGAATTTTAGGGGAGTATGTTGTATTAAAACCCATCATGCTGCAAGTGTGACTAACTGAATTTGACCTTTCTCCGTCCTCCACTGGATGACCTTATCTTTCTGTTCTATTAATTCCTCTACCACATACTGAGTATTCCAGTGTCATCCCTTAGCAAACCAAGGCCCTCCACTCTCATACTCCACCATCCTTGGCATCACCCAAGCCCAATCTCTTCCTTACATGTTTCAATTCTGACCAAAACATTCCTCTTTGATCTGTGGTCTTCTCTCACTACACACCTGTTGTTACTACAGCTTAATCGTAATGAGCCACACAGTCTAGGCTGGTGGAGGGTTTTATTTCAGGAGCCATTCAGCAACGCTTATAACCCGTTTTTGTAGGCAAATACACTTCATCTTCCTATAAGTTCTCTAATTGAATCCATACCTTCCTGGGAAAGCCTCCAGCATGATTTATACATAATGACTCTTCTAGATTGACAAGAAGCTGTTGGATGCCAGGCAGCTCATTCCCAGGGCTCTCAGTCCATACTAGGGACTCTAATCCACACAATTAGGAATCGGAAATTGATTATATGGAAAAGCAAATACGAAATACTGAGATGCTGTTGATGATGTGATGGGTGTTGGCAGTCGGGAGTGTTCGTGGTATTGGAGGTTGAGACCTGACTTTAAGAGTTCTTTGCATCAACAATTTCTTCTGATACGTTTATTTAAAAAGCACGAAAACATATTCACCAAGGCTCTATAATAAAAGAAAACATCTTCGTGCTATAAAAAAGCAGCATACTTGCTTAAGTTGAGATTTTCCCAGAACAAAAGATGACTGAGCAAAGGCTCTGAAGCTTCTTGGCTCTGATTGCTTTCCTCCAGCCCTGAGAAAACATAGAAGGGGCATTGCCAGACCAGGATTGAGCCCTTTTTCCTGGGTCAGTGAGCCAAGTAATGGATGTGGTATAGCAGGATCTTTTGAGAAAGTAACGAAGGTTTTGTTTCTTGTTGTTCTCAACACTCCACCCCCTGGCATTTATTGCCTCAAGGAGGATTGTAGATCCGCCTAAAACAAAGAGGACATTGTAATTTCTAAACAGATAGTTTTGGACGCATAGAGAAGGAAAAAATAAAAGTCACAAAGCAGTTTTTATTAGCAAGAGCCCAGTTTGAATAGAGTAACAGATTTTGGGAATTCTCAAAATGTGGCTTTGCATATTATGAGGAAATCCTAAAGGAGTTCGAAGTTTGAACTGACGCCATAAACCAGAGTGAGGAATAAATTGTGATGATCAGTTTTCCCACCTCAAGGAAGACAATGAGAGTTTAAGAACCTCTTCAGAATTCTGAAAGGAGAGGATTGGGAGGGAAGAGCTAGAGAATTTAGAAACTAATTGGGGGGTTATATCAATACCCCATATGTATTCTCTGTGGTTGAAACTCTGTTGGAAGTTTAATAAAAAATGAAAAATGAGAATGTGAAGACAAAATTAAGTTATCTGTCCTTGGTATAAATGCTGCCTCATAGGTTAGTTTGAATTCAATTATAGCAACACAAACTAAGTTCCCAAAATACCCCTGACTCCGTGACTATACATTTATTTATACTTAACATATAATTAATTATATGTTTGTATAACATTGTATCAATTTATGAAGTACAGAATACTAAGTATAAATATATAAAATAGACATAAGTATAAATATATAAAATAGGATATAAATATAAAATAATGTATAAACTATAATTAATTACGTATTATTATATAATATATATTGATATGTATTTAACCCTCTATTAGATATTATACTTTCATTCTGGGTGACAGAAACAAAGGAGCGATTCAGCAAAACTTCTGTCTAATGCCCAGATGATAAATTTTGCAAAAGCTTTCCAAGGATAGCTCCATGTATTGGTTTTCTACTGCTGCTGTAACAAATCACCACAAACTGAGTGCTTTAAAGCAACACAGACTTCTTATCTTACAGGTCTGGAGGTCAGAAGCCCTAAAGTTAAGGTGCCAGCAGGGCCTCACTCCTTCTGGAGGCTCCAGGAGATAATCTGTCTCCTTACTTTTTCCACTGGTAGAGGCTGCCTGCAATCCGTGGCTCAGGATCCTTTCTTTCGTCTTCAAAGCCACTAGCTTAGCATCTTCAAATCCTCTGTCACTCTCTGAGCTCTGCTTCCATTGTCACATCTCCTTTGAATCTGATTTTCCTCCCTCCCTCTTATAAGGAACTTCATGATTATATTGGGCTCACCCACATAATCCATGATTATCTCCCTATCTCAAAATTATCAAAGTCTGAAAAACCCCTTGTGCCCCGTGAAGTAGCATTCCTATCCTGGGGATTACAGCATACACAGTTTTCGGGGTGCCATTATTTTGTCTACCACAGAACACTTCAGAGCCTGACATATAACCCTCATTAAATCAGAATCAAAGGTCTAGATTTAACGTTTTACAACAAAGGTTAATGTCGTCTCGGAGAACGTGAGCTTTCTTGGAAGTCCAATTAATCATTTCTAAGCCACTTCTTATACCGATTTCTGGTTTTATTTTTCTCAAACAGGAATGCAAGAAAAATTAGCTAATTGGCTAACATCGGCAATCATTGGAAAACTATGTTCTGTCATAACAAACATATTGTCCTCAGTAGATTTAATTAATGTAAAAGAAACTTTGAAGTACAGAGCAATTTTATGACAGCATCACGCCACTGATAACACTAGTCATTCATCACTCACCCCATGTGAAAGAAAAAAAGGCAAAGTGATTTCCAAATTTCATTACGTATATTTCACTAAAATTAAATCATACTTAATACATCTTCATGCTTTTCTGACATAAATTGTTACTTTAAAAAACATACATTACAGACAAGTCATTAGATAGAATGATTTATGCTTTTTATTGAGGTATAGTTGATTCACAATATTATATTAGTTTCAGGCGTACAACAGAGTGATTCAAAAATTTTTATATATTATATTCCACTTAAAGTTAATATAGGGCTTCCCTGGTGGTGCAGTGGTTGAGAGTCCGCCTGCCGATGCACGGGATGCGGGTTCGTGCCCTGGTCTGGGAGGATCCCACATGCCGCAGAGCGGCTGGGCCCGTGAGCCGTGGCTGCTGAGCCTGCGGGTCCAGAGCCTGTGCTCCGCAACAGGAGAGGCTACAGCAGTGAGAGTCCCGCGTACTGCAAAAAATAAATAAATAAAATAAAGTTAATATAAAATAGTGGCTATATTCCCAGACCTGTACAATATATTATTGTAGCTTATTTATTTTACACATAGTAGTTTGTACCTTTTAATCCCCTACCCTTCTTTGCCCCTTCCCCTTTTCTCTCTCTGCTGGTAACCACTAGTTTGTTTTCTATATCTGTGAGTCTGTTTCTGTTTTGTTTTTGTCATTCATTTGTTTTATTTTTTAGATTCCACATATAAGTGATAACATACATTATTTGTCTTTCTCTGTCTGACATATTTCAGTTAGCACGATACCCTCCAGGTCCATCCATGTTGTTTGAAATGGCAAAATTTCATTCTTTTGTATGTCTGAGTAGTATTCCATTGTGTATATATCTATATCTATATATCTACCTATATCTACCTATCTATCTGTATCACAAATTCTTCATTCATTCATCTGTTGATGGACACTTAGGTTGTTTCTATGTCTTGCCCATTATGAATAATGCTGCTGAACACTGGAGTACAGACATATCTTTGAGATAGTGATATCATTTTCTTCAAATATATACCCAGGAGTAGAATTGCTGTATCATATGATAGTTCTATTTTTAGTTTTCTGAGAAACCTCAAAATGTTTTCCACAGGGGCTGAACCAATTTACATTCCCACCAACAGTGTACAAGGGTTCTCTTTTCTCCACATCCTAGCCAACACTTGTCTGTGGTCTTTTTGATGGTAGCCATTCTGACAGGCATGAGGTGATACCTCAGTGTGGTTTTGATTTGCATTTTCTCATGATTAGCGATGTTGAACATATTTTCATGTGCCTGTAGCCACCTGTACATCTTCTTCGGAAAAATGTCTATTCAGGTCTTCTGCCCATTTTTTAATCAGGTTACTTGTTTTTTTTTATATTGAGTTGTACGAGCTGTTTATATATTTTGGGTATTAACCGCTGGTCCCGGTGGTTGCCAGGCCCTGACTCTTGCAGGGGCTGCCGGCCACTGGTCGGTGGGGCGAGGTCACAAGGCAGCTGGCTGTGGGAAACTTGGGGATCCCAGGGCTAGTGCTGGTTCACTGGTGGGAAGAGCTGGGCTCTGGGGTGTCTAGTTATGGGCCTGGGGTTTCCAGATCTAATGCTGGCCCGCTGCTGGCTGGGGCCACTTCCTAACACAGCTGGTTGTGGGTCCCAAGGTGTCCCAAAGCTGGTGTTGGCCTACTGGTGACTGGAGCTGGATCTTGGGGTGGCTGGCTGATGAATCGGAAGTGTTGCAGAGCTGGTGTTGGCCTGCCAATGGATAGGGCCCAGGCCCAGTGTGTCCTGGAACTAGTACCTACCCACTGGTGGGTAAGGCTGGTCCCAAGGGGGGAGCCAGCTGGCTTGTGGGTGAGGCCAGGGCCTAGGGTGTTCTGGAGCTGGTGCCTGCCTCCTAGTGAATGGATCTGAGTCTCGGGGTTTCTGGCTGCAAGGCTCTGGGGGTCCTGGGTCTACTGCTTGCACACTGGTGTGTGGGGCTGTGTTCTGGATACTCTGGTGGGCTGGGCCATGTCCAGTGGTGACTGTGGGCTCAGAGGGTCTTAAGGCAGCCTGCATGCTGGTCCCACCCAGTTGGTTGCTTGGCCTGAAGTGTCCCAGTACTGGTGCATACAGGATCTTGGGCTGGGGTAGGGCTAGGTCCAAAGGTTACTAAGCTAGAGGGAGGATTCCAAAATGGTGCTTGCCAGCAAGTGTCCATGTGGTAGAAGGAGCTCCCCAAAATGGCTGCCACCAGTGTCTATGTCCCCAGGTTGAGCTCCAGTTGCCTCCTGCCTCTCTGGGAGGCTGTCCAAGTTCAGCAGGTGGGTCTAACCCAGGCTCCTTTCAAATTACTGCTTCTGCCCTTGGTCCTGGTGCCTGTGAGATTTTGTGTGCACCCTTTAAGAGTGGAATCTTTATTTCTCACAGCCTTCTGAGTCTCCTGAAAGTAAGCCCTACTGGCCTTCAAAGCCAAAGTTCTGGGGGCTTGTCTCCCCAGTGCAGGACCCCCAGGCTGGGGAGACTGATGTGGGGCTCAGATCCCTCATTCCTTGGGAAGAACCACTACAATTGTAACTATTCTCCTATTTGTGGGTCACCCAACCCGGCTACGTGTCTTGACTGTATTGTGTGACTCCACCCCTTATACCCATCTCATTGTGGTTTCTTCTTTACATCTTTCATTGCAGATGATATTTTCTGGTAGATTTGGCCTTTCTCATCAATGGTAGTTCTGTAACAGTTGTATAATTTTGGTGTGTCCATGATAGGAGGTGAGCTCAGGGTCTTTCTACTCTGCCATCTTGCCCTTTTCCTAGAATGATTTATGTTATTTATAAACTTATTAAAACTTTTGATAGCCAGTATTTTTCTAAGAGGGATTAAAGTAGACCATATGTTCAAGTTAGGACACAATCGTCCTAACCATTAACAGTGTCACTTTAACTCTCAGAGTGGTTTGATGATAAATCACGTGATCACCCCACCATGAATTTCTCCTGTATTAACACACAAATGGAAGATGGTTCAATGGGTTATTTCCCTTCTCCCAATCAATATATGTAGAGGGAAATTGTTCAGATTCCTGGAGGTAAAAAGATGTCTTGGAGCAATAGAGGTTAAGGACACATAAGAGACTGCAGACAGTGAGATTTATAGAGGAATAGAATGGTAACCTGGGACTCTTGCTGAAAACTGGGAGCAGACTTGAAGATATAAACAGCAGCCTACAGTACTGTAGGATTTCTTAACTGTAAACATTAATAAAGAAAAGAACTATTAGACATCCAAGAAACACCAGGGCCCAAAGAAATTACAAACAAAAGAAGACATTATATTCGAGGAAACAGATGACAGAGCAGCCAGAGCAGGAGTCAAACTAAATAAAACTAATGATTTCAGAAAGATGAGAGGAGGTATTTGATAGTTGGAACATCAGCAGGAGGTGTTAGCAGTAAATTAAAAAAATCAACAAACTTCCTGGAGACCTTGAGCATAAAAAATATATTTTAATTAAAAAAGTAGTCAATATTTGTGCTGAATAGTAGACAAAGCCAAATTTGGATTAAGGTAATTTTTTCTCAGTGTATCAGAAAGAAATTGTGAAATGAAAAGTATAATATAGAACTTGGAACAAAGAAGAGAAAGTAGAATTTGAAGGTATAAAGGAAAACTTTAATAGTAATTATTGATAAAAGCATTAATACTTTTTATATATTGATCTTGTATTCAGATACGCTGGTAAACTTTTTAAAAAATAATCCTTATTTATTTAAATTTACTAATTTATTATTTTGGATTTTCTACATAGATAATAATAACACCTGCAAATAACAAAAATATCTTCACTTCTTATTCTTTTACTTTGACTTTCACATAAATATATGAAGATATTCATAATAGTTCGTAATAGCAAAAAAAAAATGGAAAAAGCCTCATTCCATCAGTGAAGGAATAAATTAATAAAAGGTATGATGAAATGCTATATAACACTTAGAAACAGTAAACTGACTTGTAAATAGCAGCATAGATGGATTTAAAAAAAATAATATTGAGGAAAAACTGTTGCCAAAGAAGACCTGTGGTGGGATACACTTTAATATAATATCTTAGAGCAAGCATTCAGTATTATTCATGGTGTGTGGATTTTACACATACTAGTAACAGCAAGGAAATAGATTAGAAACATTCACCTTACATATGTTATAACGAATATTTGTTGGAAAAGGAAACAGAACTGGGAATGGAGGATAAAGTGTATAAAAATAAAAAGTGGGTTATTACTTGGACCAGTGAAGAAATTATGCTACCAACTAAGGAATATTGATTCAAACAATGCAATTCTTCACACCTAAAGTTTGGGGCAACAATGAAAAACTAAAAAGAAAAGAAAAAGAAAAACCAGTGTTATCACATTGACTCTGCCCTTTCTGGAAGACACTGCTGAGAAAGTGAGATGTGTGCTTTTACTTACTTTTATTATTTAAAAAATAGTGACAGTGGGCCCTCCTCAGGTTAAACTCTAAGAAATGTCTTTGCGTGCTTTGTGGGGTCATACTGTGGGGATAAATGGACAATTTCTCATTAACAACTTCAACACTTAAAGAAGTGGAATTCATAGTGCTGATTCTCACAGTGCTGTCTGATAATAAAGTCTTGACCATGAAGCACAATTCGGTGATGGCCATTATGTGAGCAACAGCGTGAAAGGTGCCAAGTTTCCTTGCTGTGGCTTGCTGAAGATTACCTGTTTGTACCAACTCGAAAAGAATGATATGCAAGAAATATATATAAATTCAGAAGAAAAAGGCACCATCTCATGGAATTGTCTAAAACTAACAAAAGTAGTAGAGCAGCCAAAACTTACGTCTAAGTAAAGTAAGACTTATCTCCATGAATTGGAAGGAGGGGTTTCTAAACTGAAGTCTTGCATAGAATAAGCTTTATTTCAGACCTGCGGTACATGACTTTTAGAACAGGAATTTCATTGTATTTGTGGATTTTGTCTTGTTAACTTTCTGACTCTAAGGGAAAAATATAGTCATGACAAGGAAGGTCTGGGCACACCACTTGTGTTCAGTATCAGGGGTACCAATGTTCTACCGCCTACAGAGTTGTTTGCAACCAGTTTAACTTCTGTCTGTCAAATAGTGTTTGTAGTCATTGGCTGGTATGATATTTTCTGGGGATTTTGGATGCCAGGATTAAGTCACTGCCAAAGCTCTACTCATAAACAATCTGGCCTGGGACTGTTGTTTCCCCAAGGGCTGCTCCTTGTGAATCCAGGAGGAAAACAACAGGTCTTGTTGATCAGTAGATGGAATCAAATACAGCTGAAGGGCAGCCTCTGGGACACATGGACATTTTGCTTAGATAACTCTAACTAGCTGCCTCTTCTGTACAAACTCCACTTGTCAAAATCTCTGACCTGGATAAAATCTCCTTTATGCTCAAAATTAGGGAAGGAAGATTGAAAGACCAGTGTTACGGACTGTGATCCTTAAAGTTCAGTCTGCAGACTACCTACTTTAGATTCACAGAGACATGCTGATTAAATATTCAAATTCTTGGGCCTTACTTAAGACCAACTAAATTCTCTGAAGTAGGTACCCAAAACACATTTTAACAAGTTCTTCACAAGCTCGAGTTCTAAGCTAGAGGATTTTAACAATAATTCAGTTTTCTTAATAATTCTTTATTATTTCTCATTAGGAGGAGTTCTAGTAGAGGATTCAAAAGTCACTGATTTTTAAAATTATAAATACAATATGGGCCTTCGTGTTATAAGGATCCTTCCTGAATGGAAATCAGCCTTTGAATCCTTGTCCCATTGTGCAGTGATCTGTTTCCATGTGTTAAAGAATAATGAGTAAATTCCATAGGGTAGAAACTGTGGATTTCAAATACCATGTGTAAAATGAGTAAATGTTTTTAATATGTGAGAATTCAGAAACTTTTTAAACAAATGTCATAGGGTGATATTTTGATTGAGCCTACTGTTGGTTCAGAAAGAATTCTGGCCAGGGTATGCTGTTGCATTTCCAAACTTAGTTATTCAGGAGTTAGTGGCTTAGCTTTGGAGGACCACTCCATGAAACTAGGAGGATCCTAAAAAGATCATTAGAGGAAGATAAAATAGACCAGTCTTCTAATGTAAGGCATGTCTTACCTCTTAGAGCTAAACTGAGCATGCCCAGGTGTTCTACTTCCCTTATTATTTAACAAAAATAAAGCAATACTAATAAGAAAAATTAAATCAAAATAGACAGTGTATTCAATAAAAAGAAAATGAATTAAAATGAAATTTTATAGATGTAAAAAGTTACTTAGCTAAGAGAATTTCATAATGCTAGGAGAAAGATAATACAGTGTGAAAAAATCTAAAATGGAGACGAATAAAATAGAGCAATAAGATAAAAAAGAAAACTACCTGTGAAAACCAAAAATAAACTCAAATAGAGTTTTTAAGAAAGACTAGAAATTTAAATAGTAACATAACAAGATAAAAATATAGGAACAGGAATCACTTATAAGGATATAGGCTAAAAGAAAAATCTGAAGAAAATCTTCTTGGTCTTCTTCTTCTTCATGAGCCCTCCTATGGTTTAGGGCTCCCCAGGAATATTCCCCTGAGCTCCAGACTTGAATGGCAGAGAAAGAACCTTAAAAATTTTATCTCAGGTGGGGGACAGAGCAGGTTGATATTGTGTCCCACACCCTCTAAACACACCAACGTAAGTCTTTTTCATCTGCTCTGCCCCCAGGACTCTTACGTTCCTGCAAAAAATTATCTCCAACAATAGACCCACAATGAAAACTTTTGAAGAATCTTTTGCAGATATTATTGGTATAGTAGCTATTTTTTTTAGAATTGTCTGAAATAGTCTTTGATTTTATTACTTATTGAACTACAACTACATATGGAGCAGCTATAAAACCAAGATTTTCTAGCATAGCCACCATTTCAAAGGTTATACCATTTGGCAGATAGAGTCAGACCATGTGCTCCAAATTGGGGTTATAAGATATGAACACCTTAACCCCATACTGAAAAATAAAAAACAAAAAAGGTCAGCAATTTGACCTGAATAGCAAAATTTATTTGCTATTTACTTTATTTAAATACATTAAGACTAAACCTCAAAACAAATCTACAAGGTACATATTATTAGTTCCCATATATATTAGAAAATGAAGATATAAAGAAGTTAACTAAAATGTCTATGATAACATACCTAGAAAACGCTGGCAATCACATTTGGTTTTAGGTCTCCACGACCCCAAACCAATGTTCTTTTCTCAAAGATACATACTTCTGCATGCTTTCTAGTTTTCTAAATGAAGGCAGCCCCTGCTACCAAGCATTTACAATTTCATTCTCCACAGAACATTTCTTAAATCCCCTTCTCTCAGGCTACATAAGGAATGTGATCTAATAAAATTGAGAATAGTGAATATAGGAATACAAATTAAATGTGACATATCAAAAACTGAACTTATATTAGGGTATTTAAAATTTTCCTACTAGACAAAAGTAAAGTTGCTTTATAGGTGAATTTAAATGTCATGCTTTATTCAAACTGGATTTTAGAATGTGTACATAATAATGTTGGGTTTTAAATTAAAGTAAACTTTGTTTTACTGAAACTGTATGAACATAGACAGATACTTGTTAAATAATAAGGAAATCTCCACAGTCCATTTTTTACTAAGCCTTACACATATGTGGGAGTTGTTTTCTGTTCTGCAGTATTACATGGTTTGTTTATTAAAACACATTGCTAAAATACCACATTTATTACCGTAATTCTAGCTAATTTTAAATTAATGTGTCTACTTTTGATAGACTTAATTTACATCAGACAAATGAAATTATTGCCATGTTTTCATATAAATTCTCAGGCATTATTTCAGTTTGTTTATTGATGCCTGATACCTGAACTGGTAATTTTTTTTTTTTTTTGCTTCTAAGAAATATTCATATTGCTCTGCCTCTTTCTGCACTTGCACTTTTTATTGTATATTTTAAAAACACTAGTTGTAAACTACATGGCAAGTTAATTAATCAAGCTTTGTACAGTAAAATATAAAGTCACAGTTTTGGATGTTTACTAGTTACAAAAACATGCTAATGGTACATAATTGCACTTCACATCTTATAGCACACTTCAGGCTCTTAAATGAGGAAGTATCACCCTCCATACTCCAGAGGGGCCATTTCTTCTTAAAAGGAAGTTTGATGTACAAGTTTTCTTCCAAAAAGATTTCAGCAGAAAATATAGTATACTGAAAGGGGCAAAATACAGCTTTTTGCTCTCTCTAAATATACATCATTAATGTCAGCTGTTTAAAAATGGATGTCTCTGAGGCAGTTTGCAGCATGTTTTATGGCTGCAAAAGTGTTTAGTGTGGATATGTCAGAATATGATTTGTCTTTGACACCAGATGCTGCCTGTGACGTTTTGTGGCGAGAGAATAATGAAGGGAAGCTGCTGCATAGATTCTGTTCATTAGGCTTTTCATTTTAATCAGGTCACAGTTGCAGACGTTCTGACAAGGCTAGTGCCACTCCTGTACTGATCCAAGGATTATCATGTTTGATGGACAGTAAGCATTCCACCTCAACATCATTTGGGCTGATGACTTCAGTTTATGGTTTGCTCATGCAGCATTTGTTTTTTGGTTGTTTGTTTTTTTTTAACATCTTTATTGGAGTATAATTGCTTTACAGTGGTGTGTTAGTTTCTGCCGTATAACAAAGTGAATCAGCTATATGTATACATATATCCCCATATCTCTTCCCTCTTGCATCTCTCTCCCACCCTCCCTATCCCACCTCTAGGTGGTCACAAAGCACCGAGCTGATCTCCCTGTGCTATACGGCTGCTTCCCACTAGCTATCGATTTTACATTTGGTAGCATATATATGTCTCTCACTTCGTCCCAGCTTACCCTTCCCCCTCCCCGTGTCCTCAAGTCCATTCTCTACGTCTGCATCTTTATTCCTGTCCTGCCCCTAGGTTTTTCAGAACCTTTTTTTTTTTTAGATTCCGTATATATTCCATATATATGTGTTAGCATATGGTATTTGTTTTTCTCTCTCAGTCTGTCATACAGAGTGAAGTAAGGCATCATTTGTTTTTATATTAGAATATGAGAGGGGTGGAAGAGTTCACTGAGTAATTTGCTTTTGCAGATTAATTCAATACAAGGAGAACACTCACATTTTCCCGTCACTTGTCAACTCGTCTGTTAACAAGAGGGGAGAACTGATACATTTGCAAGTAAATACGTTCAACTTCTTAAGTTTGAAGATGGTTATTTAAATAGCTTCTAAAAGACCAGGACATTTCTAATTTGAAAGCTGGTGTAATATGATGAAAAGGGAAGAGTTGAGATCAACTGCTAAAACTAGTAGGGATTAAGGATAGCAATACCTCATAGCTAGAAATTTGCATACAGCTAAGAAATAATTACTTCTTCTTAACACATTGCAGTCAAATCTGAACATTCTACTCAACACCTTTTGACTTATCTGCGTTACGAGGTAGCTTAATCTTCATTACCTGGAAACACTGATCTTTCCCCTCTACTTCACTCTTCCTAAGTAGGAAAATCCAACTATTCTAATGGTTTGAGACTCATTTTCTCCACTCAGTTAATAAGCTTTGCACTGTCACCTTTCATTACTACCTTACCAAAATGTATTTATTATGTATGTATGCCTACGCTTTCTCTATTTTTTCTTTATTTCTGTTATTATTTTCTGTTAGATTATTTAATGTTGTCACAAACTTATTCTCTACTTCTCTCTTAGTGAACTTGATTCAAAAAGGTACTGGCCACAAAAATTACAACAAATTAATTGTAGGTATAAATATCAGAGCTAAAACTATATAATGCTTAGGAGAAAATATAGGAGTAAATCTTTGTCACTTTGTGTTAGGTGATCCTTTCTTAGGTATGACACCAAAAGCACAAATGACAAAAGAAAAACATAGATGGCATTCTTTCAAAATGAAAAACTTTTGTGCTACAATTAATACCGTTAAAAAGTGAAAAGGCAGCCCACGGATGGGAGAAAATATTTGCAAATTATCTATCTGATGAGGGACTTTTATTCAGAATATGTAAACAATTCATAACTCGGTAATAAAAAGACAAACGACCCACTTAAAAATGGGCTACACATCTGAATAACTATTTCTCCAGGGATGTACAAATGGCCAATAAGCACATGAAAATATGTGAAAACACGTTTAGCATAATTAGTCATTAAGAAAATGCAAATCAAAATCACAGTGATATACAATTTTGCACCCACTGCACCCACTATAATAAAAGAGACCAACAATACGTGTTGGCAAAAATGTGGAAAAACTGAAACCCTCATACATTGCTGATGAGACTGTAAAAGGTGCAGCCACTTTGGAAAACAGTCTGGCAGTTGCTCAACATGTTAAACAGATAGTTACTATATGAGTCAGTGATTCCACTCTTAGGTATATACCCAAGAGAAATAACATGTGAATGCATGTGCACACACACTCATGCACACACACACACAATGTACATGATTGTTGAAGCATTATTCATAGTAACCCCAAATTGAAAATCACCCAATTGTCCATCAACTGATGAATGCGTAAATAAAATGTGATATATCTATACAAATGGGATATAACTTAGAAAATGAAACTCATGAAACACAGATACTTGTTAAAATTTGAAAATGTTACTCTACATTTTAAAAAGAGCCAGTTATAAAAATATTGTTTAATACCATTTATATGTAATGTCCAGGAGAGACCAATTATAGAGACAGAAACTAAATTAGTGGTTATCCAGGCTTGGCACGAGGAAAGATGGTTGGACGGGGAGTGACTCTTAATGGGTACAGGATTTCCTTTGGGGATGATAAAATGTTATAAAATTAAATTGTGGTGATGGGTGCACAACTCAGAGAATATGCTAAAAACTATTGAATTGTACATTTTAAATGAGTACGTTTTGTGGTATCAATCATACTATTTAAAAAGGGGTGCTAGCAACAAAAGAGGATATTGACTTTTAACTGCTGCTTAAAAATAACTGGAAGTGTATGAGCCACCCTACATTGCTTGGTTGTAAGTCATTGTTGGGTCACAACATCATGGTAGTTAAGTCCACTAGCATCTTTTTAAGCATGAAAAATAGAATAAATTGAAATGGAATGGAATAGACTAGAATAGGAATAGGAATAGAGTGGAACAGACTAGAACAGGAAAGGGAAGGGAAAGGAAGGGAAGGACAAGAAAGGGAAGGAAAGGAGTGAAATAGAAAGGAAACAAACTGAATAGATTATATTAGTGGGTTTATGTAC
The DNA here is from genome assembly GCF_951394435.1 of Stenella coeruleoalba. Classification (NCBI taxonomy): domain Eukaryota; kingdom Metazoa; phylum Chordata; class Mammalia; order Artiodactyla; family Delphinidae; genus Stenella; species Stenella coeruleoalba. The sequence continues at coordinate 38,417,560 of NC_137151.1, read as the reverse complement.
AATAAGTTATATTTTACTGTGGCTGGTAATCAAAAATGTATGAAAAATGCTGATCTCTATATTTAGTACTAATCTTGTGCCACTTCCCCTCCCAGATTAGGCAAGTAGATGAAACTATTTCATTTTCAGGGAAAATACAGGCTGAGCTTAAATGACCATTTACCCACTCCATTTGCTCTTTGACATCAGTGAACAGGAGTCCAACTTTCTAAAAACTGGAGGACTTTGGGGGAGAGAGTACTACACAGGACTGTTCCCAGAGAAAATAACCTGGATTTTAGCCAATATGTGTATTAATGACAACCGTGGCTTAAATTTTACCTTTTGCAGAAAACTTAATTGTTCTTATTTTTGTTTGTCTGCTGGTTTCCTTGGCTTTGGTGTTCCTAACTTTTTTAACCAAAATGGTACAGGTTCATATTTGGCTGTGTCATTATTGCCTACTGCACGCACATGTGAAATTGTTAAACAGCTGTCTGCTATATCCAAGGTTTGTTTTATTCTAATACGGAAGTATCTTCTGTCAAAAGAGAGAGAATAAAATGATCATCTTTGCCCCAGTGTTCCAGGGAGCACACAGCCAGCAAAGGACACAAAATATAATTCAAAGAGATTACTCAACTTAGAGACAGAGGTAACCAGAATTGCAGCCCTACACAGCTATGTTTATTAATTCATATAACCGGCAGCGTTTTATAGAGTATACTTGAAGGGGGAAATATTCCCCATAAATCTGTTAATGATAAGGTCTTACATAAGATTAGACTTTGCACAAGGGCATAAGCAAAGCTTAAAATCTCTCTGGGACTGATTGTAAAGCTCTCGAATACAGCCTGCACACTTCATTAGCTACAGGTGGTGTGAAGGAGGAGTTCGCCTGGGGACACATACTGTATAAGGAACCTGAGATCCATTAGGTGAAACTAAGACAAGCAAGACACACACAGACTGTGTCTCACCTTTATCGCTCCAAACCACCACTGTTTCATAAGAAGAAAAAGTAGACTCATATCACAGTCCAAAGCAGATCTATGGTTCCTTTTGCGTTCATTTCATCTTATTTACTTTATTTTTTAAATAATTTACTTTATTTTTAAAATTTAGACTAACAAATTTCAGCTACTCCCAAGACATTTCTTTCTGTATTAGAAAGCCCTAAACTGAAAAACAAAAATTCCCCTCTGGTAATGTTATATAAGGATCCCTCGGTCACATGACTCTTCAGAGCATCACTCTGAATGTAAAAATCAAAAGTCAAGTAATTTGCCCCTCTTTCAAAACGCTGTCTTCATAAGGTTTATTTCTTCTTAGATGTCCTACAAAAAATGGCAGTCTCTTGAGGTAAAGAACATTTTCTGGGCTTTCCAGGAAGGCAGTTCATATAACCCCATTCCTCCCACGATCAGAACAGAACAACCCCAATTAAATCTTAGTTGTGACACAGTAAAATGAAATCGTTTTACTCAACAGCCTGATGCTTTCCATTAGCCTGTCTCTGTTGTTTCATGTACCTGTGAAGTGGTAGATGAAAGCATGGGAGTCAGACAGATCTGAGTTCAAATTCTATCTTTTCTATTCATCACTCATATAACCTCAGGCAAATCACTTAAATTCCCTTTTCCCTCATCTCATGGGGGAATAATACCAACTCATAGGCTCTGCAGAATCAACATAAAATCACAATATTTAATAAATCTGAATTGAATTTATTACTTGGGGGTAATCATCTATGTCTCTGCATCTTATTGATCTTTTTCTCCTTTTCCCTTTCAGATCTTATTGTGATTTTTACCCAAACCACTGGCAGAAAAGTACACTTGCTTTTCTTTCTGATATGCCAGAAAAAGTGCAGAAACTTAATTGAAACCAAACACAAAATCAGCTTTTGTAACTAAGATATACAGAAAGAGAAAAAATGTGAATATATTCTTCTCTAAAACTCTAAAACTCTGGTTATTGTATAAGACTAAGCTAGAGTTTCTGAACTTTGGCATGCTATTGACATTTTGGGTTGGATGATTTATTCTTGTGGGGGACTGTTCTGTGTATTACAGAATGTTTAGCAGCATTCCTGGCTCCTATCCATTAGATGCAAGTACACTTACCCTCTCCCCTGATATGACAACCAGCTTACTTATTGCCCCAGCTTACAGCCTTGAAAGTCTCCAGTCTGCAGGGCAAGGAGGGGACCAAAGGCAGAACTCACCGGATTTCATGAGTTGGGAAGATGGAGCTGAGATTCGGGGGAGACCAAGGCATTTAGAGTTTGCTGAACAGAACACCTGAGAAGACAGACCAGCACAGAGCAGGAGAATACATGAAACCCAAGACTTAATCAATCAATCAGTGAGCTCAACAGATTAGAGTTCTGAGGAAAATCCATGGAGTAACCAAGCAGATAGAGGAAGAGTGAACAGAATGGACCACAAGTTACTTGAAAGCAAATCAAAGATGTAGGTCAAAAACCCATCAAAGAAAGGGCTAGAAATTTACAGAATGGGAACGTAGGGTAAGTCAAGGAAGCCAGCATTTAGGCAAGTAGCTGTAGCAGGAGCCTTGAGACGCAAACTGCAGGGTACTATGATCTCTAGATTGCAATTTGAAACTCAGAAATAGTCAGGTGTTCTTCCCATTATTCGACAAGTGATGTAGTAGGACTAAATGAAAAAGTTGACGGGACAGTAAGCATCTGAAGCATGTGGTAGACCTTTACACTTCACCAATCACTGAGATGTAGAATTAGTGGATGATCGATCCGGATACATGCTATTTCTATATGGCACATAGTGGAGTGACATATATTAAAGGGGTCAAGCCAGCTCTTAGATCCTTCTCTCATTAGCATGCATGAAACTCAATCTTTTTTGTGAATCCCCGGAATTCTTTCTTTCTTGTAGACCTGGCACTTTACTTTGCTGCCCTGTTTGGTTATGCAAGTGTTCCTGTCAATAGGTCTTGCCTCTTTAGCTAAATTCTATGTCCCTTAAGGTCAGGAATTTTATCTTCTTTGCATTTCCCATGCTGTCTTGAAAATGCTAAGTATTTAGAAGATGCTCCGCTAACCTGCCTAGAATGAATAATAAATACCACTGCTCCCCAAGTGTGACCATCTGTTTTAAGAAATGACATGAGAGAATAGAGGGGCTTGGGAACACATTTTATGTCATTGTGTGTGTGGGGGGGGTCACTGTTATGGCACTAGAAATGATATTAAGTTGGTCGCCTGGGTCTAATTTATTATGTAAAACTTAATGAATATAAAATGATATTAAATTAAACAAGGAATTTAAATGAGATTTAATGAGAAATTTCCATCTGCATATTTCATCTGGGCCACTGTTTCCGAAACTCTGTATTAGGATACTAAAGTGTGCTGATAAGATAGGTGAGCTATAACATACTGGACTTTCCCAAGCAACTTAGTATTTTTAAGATGACAGAAAAGAATGAGTGAGAGTCAGTCACACAAAAAAAGAAAGGTGGAAGATGTGTGTGAGGGGAGGGAGAGCAAGGGGTATGTGGCTGCACATGTGTGTGCAAAAATGTGAAGACCTTGATGATTTCACATATATTTAGGAAACATACCTATTTCTCTAGTAATTCACCAAGAAGTGCCCGAGAATAATACATACATGTTCCCTTAGGACACAAAACACGTACTCAAGTCTACCTTATATAAGTTGTAATTGGGTAGGACCTATGTTGAAAGTGGGTGGGAAAAATGACTTTGGACTAAGATTTTAAAACTTTCATGGGAAGAGAGTGCAAGTGATATGAAGGCCAAACAGCGTTATTCTCACTAGTTAGTCATTGTTCTCTGCCAAACCAGGCAAAACCAATTATAACCATAAAATTGAGCCAACAATTAGATTAAAGGTGTTTCACTGAGTAAAACTTTTTTTTTAACATCTTTATTGGAGTATAATTGCTTTACAGTGGTGTGTTAGTTTCTGCTTTATAACAAAGTGAATCAGTTATACATATGCATATGTTTCCATATCTCTTCCCTCTTGCGTCTTCCTCCCTCCCACCCTCCCTATCCCACCCTCCCTATCCCACCCCTCCAGGCGGTCACAAACCACCAAGCTGATCTCCCTGTGCTATGCGGCTGCTTCCCACTAGCAATCTACCTTACATTTGGTAGTGTATATATGTCCATGCCTCTCTCTCGCTTTGTCACAGCTTACCGTCCCCCCTCCCCATATCCTCAAATCCATTCTCTAGTAGGTCTGTGTCTTTACTCCTGTCTTACCCCTAGGTTCTTCATGACATTTTTTTTTTCTTAAATTCCATATATATGTGTTAGCATATGATATTTGTCTTCCTCTTTCTGACTTACTTCACTCTGTATGACACACTCTAGGTCTATCCACCTCATTACAAATAGCTCACTTTCGTTTCTTTTTATGGCTCAGTAATATTCCATTGTATATATGTGCTACATCTTCTTTATCCATTCATCCGATGATGGGCACTTAGGTTGTCTCCATCTCCGGGCTATTGTAAATAGAGCTGCAATGAACATTTTGGTACATGACTCTTTTTGAATTATGGTTTTCTCAGGGTATATGCCCAGTAGTGGGATTGCTGGGTCCTATGGTAGTTCTATTTGTAGTTTTGTAAGGAACCCCCATACTGTTCTCCATAGTGGCTGTACCAATTTACATTCCCACCAGCACTGCAAGCGTGTTCCCATTTCTCCACACCCTCTCCAACATTTATTGTTTCTACATTCTTTGATGATGGCCATTCTGACTGGTGTGAGATGATACCTCATTGTAATTTTGACTTGCATTTCACTAATGATTAATGAAGATGAGCATTCTTTCATCTGTTTGTTGGCAGTCTGTATAACTTCTTTGGAGAAATGTCTATTTAGGTCTTCTGCCCATTTTTGGATTGGGTTGTTTGTTTTTTTGTTATTGAGCTGCATGAGGTGCTTGTAAATTTTGGAGATTAATCCTTTGTCAGTTGCTTCATTTGCAAATATTTTCTCTCATTCTGAGGGTTGTCTTTTGGGCTTGTTTATGGTTTCCTTTGCTGTCCAAAAGCTTTGAAGTTTCATTAGGTCCCATTTGTTTATTTTTGCTTTTATTTCCATTTCTCTAGGAGGTGGGTCAAAAAGCATCCTTCTGTGATTTATGTCATAGAGGGTGCTGCCTATGTTTTCCTCTAAGAGTTTGATAGTTTCTGGCCTTACATTTAGGTCTTTAATCCATTTTGAGCTTATTTTTGTGTATGGTGTTAGGGAGTGATCTAATCTCATACTTTTACGTGTACCTGTCCAGTTTTCCCAGCACCACTTATTGAAGAGGCTGTCCTTTCTCCACTGTACATTCCTGCCTCCTTTATCAAAGACAACGTGACCATATGTGCGTGGGTTTATCTCTGGGCTTTCTATCCTGTTCCATTGATCTGTTTCTGTTTTTGTGCCAGTGCCATACTGTCTTGATTACTGTAGCTTTGTAGTATAGTCTGAAGTCAGGGAGCCTGATTCCTCCAGCTCCGTTTTTCATTCTCAAGATTGCTTTGGCTATTCGGGGTCTTTTGTGTTTCCATACAAATTGTGAAATTTTTTGTTCTATTTCTGTGAAAAATGCCAGTGGTAGTTTGATAGGGATTGTATTGAATCTGTAGATTGCTTTGGGTAGTTGAGTCATTTTCACAATGTTGATTCTTCCAATCCAAGAACATGGTATATCTCTCCATCTATTTGTATCATCTTTAATTTCTTTCATCAGTGTCTTATAATTTTCTGCATACAGGTCTTTTGTCTCCTTAGGTAGGTTTATTCCTAGATATTCTATTCTTTTTCTTGCAATGGTAAATGGGAGTGCTCTCCTGATTTCACTTTCAGATTTTTCAACATTAGTGTATAGGAATGCCAGAGATTTCTGTGCATTAATTTTGTATCCTGCTACTTTACCACATTCATTGATTAACTCTAGTAGTTTTCTGGTAGCATCCTTAGGATTTTCTATGTATAGTATCATGTCATCTGCAAACAGTGACAGCTTTACTTCTTCCTTTCCGATTTGGATTCCTTTTATTTCCTTTTCATCTCTGATTCCTGTGGCAAAAACTTCAAAAACTATGTTGAATAAGAGTGGTGAGAGTCGGCAACCTTATCTTGTTCCTGATCTTAGTGGAAATGCTTTCAGTTTTTCACCATTGAGGATGATGTTGGCAGTGGGTTTCTCATATATGGCATTTATTATATTGAGGAAAGTTCCCTCTTTGCCTACTTTCTGCAGGGTTTTTATCATAAATGGGTGTTGAATTTTTCTTTTAACATATTTATTGTGATATAATTGCTTTACAATGGTGTGTTAGTTTCTGCTTTATAACAAAGTAAATCAGTTATACATATATTCCCATATCTCTTCCCTCTTGCGTCTCCCTCCCTCCCACACTCCCTGTCCCACCCCTCCAGGTGGTCACAAAGCACCAAGCTGATCTCCCTGTGCTATGTGGCTGCTTCCCACTAGCTGTCTACCTTACGTTTGGTAGTGTATATATGTCCATGCCTCTCTCGCTTTGTCACAGCTCACCCTTCACCCTTCCCATATCCTCAAGTCCATTCTCTAGTAGGTCTGTGTCTTTATTACTGTCTTACCCCTAGGTTCTTCATGACATTATTTTTTCTTAAATTCCATATATGTGTTAGCATACGGTATTTGTCTTTCTCTTTCTGACTTACTTCACTCTGTATGACAGACTCTAGGTCTATCCACCTCATTACAAATAGCTCACTTTCGTTTCTTTTTATGGCTCAGTAATATTCCTTTGTATATATATGCCACATCTTCTTTATTCATTCATCCGAAGATGGGCACTTAGGTTGTTTCCATCTCCGGGCTATTATAAATAGAGCTGCAATGAACATTTTGGTACATGACTCTTTTTGAATTATGGTTTTCTCAGGGTATATGCCAAGTACTGGGATTGCTGGGTCACATGGTAGTTCTATTTTAAGGAACCTCCATACTGTTCTCCATGGTGCCTGTACCAATTCACATTCCCACCAGAAGTGCAAGAGTGTTCCCTCTTCTCCACACCCTCTCCAGCATTTATTGTTTCTAGATTCTTTGATGATGGCCATTCTGACTGGTGTGACGTGATATCTCATTATAGTTTTGATTTGCATTTCTCTAATGATTAATGAAGTTGAGCATTCTTTCATGTGTTTGTTGGCAGTCTGTATATCTTCTTTCGAGAAATGTCTCTTTAGGTCTTCTTTTTTTTTTTTGCATTTTAACATCTTTATTGGAGTATAATTGCCTTACAATGGTATGTTAGTTTCAGCTTCACAACAAAATAAATCAGTTATATATATACATATGTTCCCATATCTCTTCCCGCTGGCGGTCTCCCTCCCTCCCACCCTCCCTGTCCCACCCCTCCAGGCCGTCACAGAGCACCGAGCTGATCTCCCTGTGCTATGCGGCTGCTTCCCACTAGCTATATACCTTACGTTTGGTAGTGTATATATGTCCATGCCTCTCTCTCGCTTTGTAAAAGTTTACCCTTCCCCCTCCCCATAGCCTCAAGTCCATTCTCTAGTAAGTCTGTGTCTTTATTCCTGTTTCACGCCTACGTTTTTCATGACATTTTTTTTCTTAAATTCCATATATATGTGTTAGCATACGGTATTTGTCTCTCTCTTTCTGACTTACTTCACTCTGTATGACAGACTCTAGGTCTATCCACCTGATTGCAAATAGCTCAATTTCATTTCTTTTTATGGTTGAGTAATATTCCATTATATATATGTGCCACATCTTCTTTATCCATTCATCCGATGATGGACACTTAGGTTGTTTCCATCTCTGGGCTACTGTAAATGGAGCTGCAGTGAATATTTTGGTACATGACTCTTTTTGAATTATGGTTTTCTCAGGGTATATGCCCAGTACTGGGATTGCTGGGTCCTATGGTAGTTCTATTTGTAGTTTTTTAAGGAACCCCCATACTTTTCTCCACAGTGGCTGCATCAATTTACATTCCCACCAACAGTGTAAGAGGGTTCCCTTTTCTCCACACCCTCTCCAGCATTTATTGTTTCTAGATTTTTTGATGATGGCCATTCTGACTAGTGTGAGATGATATCTCATTGTAGTTTTGATTTGCATTTCTCTAACGATTAGTGATGTTGAGCATTCTTTCATGTGTTTGTTGGCACTCTGTATATCTTCTTTGGAGAAATGTCTATTTAGGTCTTCTGCCCATTTTTGGATTGGGTTGTTTGTTTTTTTGTTATTGAGCTGCATGAGGTGCTTGTAAATTTTGGAGATTAATCCTTTGTCAGTTGCTTCATTTGCAAATATTTTCTCCCATTCTGAGGGTTGTCTTTTGGTCTTCTTTATGGTTTCCTTTGCTGCGCAAAAGCTTTTAAATTTCATTAGGTCCCATTTGTTTACTTTTGTTTTTATTTCCATTTCTCTAGGAGGTGGGTCAAAAAGGACCTTGCTGTGATTTATGTCATAGAGTGTTCTGCCTATGTTTTCCTCTAAGAGTTTGATAGTTTCTGGCCTTACATTTAGGTCTTTAATCCATTTTGAGCTTATTTTTGTGTATGGTGTTAGGGAGTGAACTAATCCCATACTTTTACACGTACCTGTCCAGTTTTCCCAGCACCACTTATTGAAGAGGCTGTCCTTTCTCCACTGTACATTCCTGCCTCCTTTATCAAATATAAGGTGACCATATGTGCGTGGGTTTATCTCTGGCTTTCTATCCTGTTCCATTGATCTATATTTCTGTTTTTGTGCCAGTACCATACTGGCTTAATTACTGTAGCTTTGTAGTATAGTCTGAAGTCAGGGAGCCTGATTCCTCCAGCTCCGTTTTTCGTTCTCAAGATTGCTTTGGCTATTAGGGGTCTTTTGTGTTTCCATACAAATTGTGAAATTTTTTGTTCTAGTTCTGTGAAAAACGCCTGTGGTAGTTTGATAGGGATTGCACTGAATCTATAGATTGCTTTGGGTAGTTGAGTCATTTTCACAATGTTGATTCTTCCAATCCAAGAACGTGGTATATCTCTCCATCTATTTGTATCATCTTTAATTTCTTTCATCAGTGTCTTATAATTTTCTGCATACAGGTCTTTTGTCTCCTTAGGTAGGTTTATTCCTAGATATTCTATACTTTTTCCTGCAGTGGTAAATGGGAGTGTTGCTTTCACTTTCAGATGTTTCATCATTAGTGTATAGGAATGCCAGAGATTTCTGTGCATTAATTTTGTATCCTGCTACTTTAACAAATTCATTGATAAGCTCTAGTAGTTTTCTGGTAGCATCTTTAGGATTCTCTATGTATAGTATCATGTCATCTGCAAACAGTGACAGCTTTACTTCTTCTTTTCCGATTTGGATTCCTTTTATTTCCTTTTCTTCTCTGATTGCTGTGGCTAAAACTTCCAAAACTATGTTGAATAAGAGCGGTGAGAGTGGGCAACCTTATCTTGTTCCTCATCTTAGTGGAAATGCTTTCAGTTTTTCACCATTGAGGATGATGTTGGCTGTGGACTTGTCATATATGGCCTCTATTATGTTGAGGAGAGTTACCTCTATGCCTACTTTCTGCAGGGTTTTTATCATAAATGGGTGTTGAATTTTGTCAAAAGCTTTCTCTGCATTTATTGAGATGATCATATGGTTTTTCTCCTTCAATTTGTTAATATGGTTTATCACATTGATTGATTTGCATATATTGAAGAATCCTTGCATTCCTGGAATAAACCCCACTTGATCATGGTGTATGATCCTTTCAATTTACTGTTGGATTCTGTTTGCTAGCATTTTGTTGAGGATTTTTGCATCTATGTTCATCAGTGATATTGGCCTGTAGTTTTCTTTCTTTGTGACATCCTTGTCTAGTTTTGGTATCAGGGTGATGGTGGCCTCGTAGAATGAGTTGGGGAGTGTTCCTCCCTCTGCTATATTTTGGAAGAGTTTGAGAAGGACAGGTGATAGCTCTTCTCTAAATGTTTGATAGAATTCGCCTGTGAAGCCATCTGGTCCTGGGCTTTTGCTTGTTGGAAGATTTTTAATCACAGTTTCAATTTCAGTGCTTGTGATTGGTCTGTTCATATTTTCTATTTCTTCCTGATTCACTCTTGGCAGGTTGTGCCTTTCTAAGAATTTGTCCATTTCTTATAGGTTTTCCATTTTATTGGCATAGAGTTGCTTGTAGTAATCTCTCATGATCTTTTGTATTTCTGCAGTGTCAGTTGTTACTTCTCCTTTTTCATTTCTAATTCTATTGACTTCAGTCTTCTCCCTTTTTTTCTTGATGAGTCTGGCTAATGGTTTATCCATTTTGTTTTTCCTTTCAAAGAACCAGCTTTTAGTTTTATTGATCTTTGCTATTGTTTCCTTCATTTCTTTTTCATTTATTTCTGATCTGATTTTTATGATTTCTTTCCTTCTGCTAACTTTGGGGTTTTTTTGTTCTTCTTTCTCTACTTGCTTTAAGTGCAAGGTTAGGTTGTTTATTCGAGATGTTTCCTGTTTCTTAAGGTGGGCTTCTATTGCTATAAACTTCCCTCTTAGAACTGCTTTTACTGCATCCCATAGGTTTTGGGTCGTCGTGTCTCCATTGTCATTTGTTTCTAGGTATTTTTTGATTTCCTGTTTGATTTCCTCAGTGATCACTTCGTTATTAAGTAGTGTATTGTTTAGCCTCCATGTGTTTGTATTTTTTACAGATCTTTTCCTGTAATTGATATCTAGTCTCATAGCGTTGTGGTCAGAAAAGATACTTGATACAATTTCAATTTTCTTAAATTTACCAAGGCTTGATTTGCGACCCAAGATATGATCTATCATGGAGATCGTTCCATGAGCACTTGTGAAAAATGTGTATTCTGTTGTTTATGGATGGAATGTCCTATAAATATCAATTAAGTCCATCTTGTTTAATATATCATTTAAAGCTTGTTTTTCCTTATTTATTTTCATTTTGGATGATCTGTCCATGGGTGAAAGTGGGGTGTTAAAGTCCCCTACTAGGAATGTGTTACTGTTGATTTCCCCATTTATGGCTGTTAGTATTTGCCTTATGTATTGAGGTGCTCCTATGTTGGTTGCATAAATATTTACAATTGTTATATCTTCTTCTTGGATCGATCCCTTGATCATTAGTGTTCTTGTTTGTCTCTTCTAATAGTCTTTATTTTAAAGTCTATTTTGTCTGATATGAGAATTACTACTCCAGCTTTCTTTTGGTTTCCATTTGCATGAAATACCTTTTTCCATCCTCTTACTTTCAGTCTGTATGTGTCTCTAGGTCTGAAGTGGGTCTCTTGTAGACAGCAAATATATGCATCTTGTTTTTGTATCCATTCAGCCAATCTGTGTCTTTTGGTGGGAGCATTTAGTCCATTTACATTTAAGGTAATTATCGATATGTATGTTCCCATTCCCATTTTCTTAATTGTTTTGGGTTCAATATTGTAGGTCTTTTCCTTCTCTTGTGTTTCTTGCCTAGAGAAGTTCCTTTAGCAGTTGTTGTAGAGCTGGTTTGGTGGTGCTGAACCTCTCTCAGCTTTTGCTTGTCTGTAAAGTTTTGAATTTCTCCAACAAATCTGAATGAGATCCCTGCTGGGTAGAGTAATCTTGGTTACAGGTTTTTCTCCTTCATCACTTTAAATATGTCCTGCCACCTCCTTCTGGGTTGCAGAGTTTCTGCTGAAAGATCAGCTGTTAACCTTATGGGGATTCCCTTGTGTGTTATTTGTTGTTTTTCCCTTGCTGCTTTTAATATGCTTTCTTTGTATTTAATTGTTGACAGTTTGATTAATACGTGTCTTGCCGTAATTCTCCTTGGGTTTATCCTGTATGGGAGTCTCTTTGGTTCCTGGACTTGATTTACTATTTCCTTTCCCATATTAGGGACGTTTTCAACTATAATCTCTTCAAATATTTTCTCAGTCCCTTTCTTTTTCTCTTCTTCTTCTGGAACCCCTATAATTCGAATGTTGGTGCGTTTGATGTTGTCCCAGAGGTCTCTGAGACTGTCCTCAGTTCTTTTCATTCTTTTTGCTTTATTCTGCTTTGCATTAGTTATTTCCACTATTTTATCTTCCAGGTCACTTATCCGTTCTTCTGCCTCAGTTATTCTGCTATTGATCCCATCTAGAGTATTTTTCATTTCATTCATTGTGTTGTTCATCATTGTTTGTTTCATCTTTACTTCTTCTAGGTCCTTGTTAACTGTTTCTTGCATTTTGTCTATTCTATTTCCAAGATTTTGGATCATGGCTTTACTATCATTATTCTGAATTCTTTTTCAGGTAGACTGCCTGTTTCCTCTTCATTTGTTAGGTCTGGTAGGTTTTTATCTTGCTCCTTCATCTGCTGTGCGTTTTCCTTTCTTCTCATTTTCCTTATCTTACTGTGTTTGGGGTCTCCTTTTTGCAGGCTGCAGGTTCATAGTTCCCGTTGTTTTTGGTGTCTGTCCCCAGTGGCTAAGGTTGGTTCAGTGGGTTGTGTAGGCTTCCTGGTGGAGGGGACTAGTGCTTGTGTTCTGTTGGATGAGGCTGGATCTTGTCTTTCTGCTGGGCAAGTCCACGTCTGGTGGTGTGTTTTGGGGTGTCTGTAGTCTTATTATGATTTTGGGCCGCGTCTCTGCTAATGGGTGGGGTTGTGTTCCTGTCTTGCTAGTTGTTTGGCATAGGATGTCCAGCACTGTAGCTTGTTGGTTGTTGAGTGAAGCTGGGTGCTGCTGTTGAGATGGAGATCTCTGGGAGATTTTCGCCGTTTGATATTATGTGCAGCTGGGAGGCTTCTTGTGGACCAGTGTCCTGAAGTTGGCTCTGCCACCTCACAGGCACAGCACTAACTCCTGGCTGCAGCACCAAGAGCCTTTCATCCACACGGCTCCTTAATTTGGGATGATTCGTTGTCTGTTCATGTATTCCACAGATGCAGGGTACATCAAGTTGATTGTGGAGCTTTAATCCGCTGCTTCTGAGGCTGCTGGGAGAGATTTCCCTTTTTCTTCTTTGTTCTCACAGCTCCCAGGGTCTCAGCTTTGGATTTGGCCCCGCCTCTGCGTGTAGGTCGCTGGAGGGCGTCTGTTGTTTGCTCAGACGGCACGGGGTTAAAGGAGCCGCTGGCTCGGAGGCTCTGGCTCACTCAGGCCGCGGGGGTAGGGAGGGTCACGGAGTGCGAGGCGGGCCTGTGGCGGCAGAGGCCGCCATGACGTTGCCAGCCTGAGGCGCGACGTGCGTTCTCCCGGGGGAGTTGTCCCTGGATCCCGGGACCCTGGCAGTGATGGGCTGCACAGGCTCCCCGAAAGCAGGGTGTGGATAGTGACCTGTGCTTGTACACAGGCTTCTTGGTGGCGGTAGCACCGGCCTTAGCATCTCATGTCTGTCTCTGGGGTCCGCACTTTTAGCCGCGGCTCGCGCCCCTCTCTGGAGCTCCTTTAAGCAGCGTTCTTAATCCCCTCTTCTCACGCACCAGGAAACAAAGAGGGAAGAAAAAGTCTCTTGCCTCTTTGGCAGCCCCAGACCTTTTCCAGGACTCCGTCCCGGCTAGCTGTGGTGCACTAACCCCTGCAGGCTGTGTTCACGCTGCCAACCCCAGTCCTCTTCCAGCGCTCCGACTGAAGCCGGAGCCTCAGCTCCCAGCCCCGCCCGCCGTGGCGGGTGAGCAGACAAGCCTCTCAGCCGGTGAGTGCCGGTCGGCCCTTATCCTCTGCGCTGGAATCTCTCTGCTTTGCCCTCCGCACTCCTGTTGCCGTGCTCTCCTCCGCGGCTGTGAAGCTCCCGCACTCCGCCACCCGCAGTCTCCGCCCGCGAAGCGCTTCCTAGTGTGTGGACACTTTTCCTCCTTCACAGCTCCCTCCCACAGGTGCACGACCCGTCCCTATCCTTTTGTCTCTGTTTATTTTTTTCTTTTGCCCTAACCAGGTACATGGGGGGCTTCTTGCCTTTTGGGAGGTCTGAGGTCTTCTGCCAGCATTCAGTAGATATTCTGTAGGAGTTGTTCCACGTGTAGATGTATTTCTGGTGTATCTGTGGGGAGGAAGGTGATCTCCGCGTCCTACTCTTCCACCATCTAGGTCTTCTGCCCATTTTTGGATTGGGTTGTTTGTTTTTTTGTTATTGAGCTGCATGAGCTGCTTCTTAATTTTAAAGACTAACCCTTTGTCAGTTGCTTCATTTGCAAATATTTTCTCCCATTCTGAGGGTTGTCTTTTGGTCTTGTTTATGGTTTCCTTTGCTGTCCAAAAGCTTTGAAGTGTCATTAGGTCGCATTTATTTTTGTTTTTATTTACATTTCTCTAGAAGGTGGGTAAAAACGGATCTTATGATTTATGTCATACAGTGTTCTACCTATGTTTTCCTCTAAGAGTTTTATAGTGTCTGGCCTTACATTTAGGTCTGTAATCCATTTTGAGCTTATATTTGTGTATGATGTTAGGGAGTGATCTAATCTCATACTTTTACATGTACCTGTCCAGTTTTCCCAGTACCACTTATTGAAGAGGCTGTCCTTTCTCCACTGTACATTCCTGCCTCCTTTATCAAATATAAGGTGACCATATGTGTGTGGGTTTATCTCTGGGCTTTCTATCCTGTTCCATTGATCTATCTTTCTGTTTTTGTGCCAGTACCATGGTGTCTTGATTACTGTAGCTTTGTAGTATAGTCTGAAGTCAGGGAGCCTGATTCCTCCAGCTCCGTTTTTCGTTCTCAAGATTGCTTCGGCTATACTGGCTCTTTTGTGATTCCATACAAATTGTGAAATTTTTTATTCTAGTTCTGTGAAAAATGCCAGTAGTAGTTTGATAGGCATTGCACTGACTCTGTAGATTGCTTTTGGTAGTAGAGTCATTTTCACAATGTTGATTCTTCCAATCCAAGGACATGGTATATCTCTCCATCTCTTTGTATCATCTTCAGTTTCTTTCATCAGTGTCTTATAATTTTCTGCATACAGGTCTTTTGTCTCCTTAGGTAGGTTTATTCCTAGATATTCTATTCTTTTTCTTACAGTGGTAAATAGGAGTGTTTTCTTGATTTCACTTTCAGATTTTTCATCATTAGTGTATAGGAATGCCAGAGATTTCTGTGCATTAATTTTGTATCCTGCTACTTTAACAAATTCATTGATAAGCTCTAGTAGTTTTCTGGTAGCATCTTTAGGATTCTCTATGAATAGTATCATGTCATCTGCAAATAGTGACAGCTTTACTTCTTTTCTGATTTGGATTCCTTTTATTTCCTTTTCTTCTCTGATTTCTGTGGCTAAAACTTCCAAAACTATGTTGAATAAGAGCGGTGAGAGTTGGCAACCTTGACTTGTTCCAGATCTTAGTGGAAGTGCTTTCAGTTTTTCACCATTGAGGATGATGTTGGCTGTGGACTCGTCATATATGGCCTGTATTATGTTGACGAGAGTTCCCTGTATGCCTACTTTCTGCAGGGTTTTTATCATAAATGGGTGTTGAATTTTGTTGAAAGCTTTCTCTGCATTTATTGAGATGATCATATGGTTTTTCTCCTTCAATTTGTTAATATGGTTTTATCACATTGATTGATTTGCATATATTGAAGAATCCTTGCATTCCTGGAATAAACCCCACTTGATCATGGTGTATGATCCTTTTAATGTACTGTTGGATTCTGTTTGCTAGCATTTTGTTGAGGATTTTTGCATCTATGTTCATCAGTGATATTGGCCTGTAGTTTTCTTTCTTTGTGACATCCTTGTCTAGTTTTGGTATCAGGGTGATGGTGGCCTCGTAGAGTGAGTTTGGGAGTGTTCCTCCCTCTGCTATATTTTGGAAGAGTTTGAGAAGGACAGGTGATAGCGCTTCTCTAAATGTTTGATAGAATTCGCCTGTGAAGCCATCCGGTCCTGGGCTTTTTGTTTGTTGGAAGATTTTTAATCACAGTTTCAATTTCAGTGCTTGTGATTGGTCTGTTCATATTTTCTATTTCTTCCTGATTCACTCTTGGCAGGTTGTGCCTTTCTAAGAATTTGTCCATTTCTTATAGGTTTTCCATTTTATTGGCATAGAGTTGCTTGTAGTAATCTCTCATGATCTTTTGTATTTCTTCAGTGTCAGTTGTTACTTCTCCTTTTTCATTTCTAATTCTATTGACTTCAGTCTTCTCCCCCCTTTTTTTTTTTTGATGAGTCTGGCTAATGGTTTATCAATTTTGTTTATCTTCTTAAAGAACCAGCTTTTAGTTTTATTGATCTTTGCTATTGTTTCCTTCATTTCTTTTTCATTTATTTCTGATCTGATTTTTATGATTTCTTTCCTTCTGCTAACTTTGGGGTTTTTTTGTTCTTCTTTCTCTACTTGCTTTAAGTGCAAGGTTAGGTTGTTTATTCGAGATGTTTCCTGTTTCTTAAGGTGGGCTTCTATTGCTATAAACTTCCCTCTTAGAACTGCTTTTACTGCATCCCATAGGTTTTGGGTCGTCGTGTCTCCATTGTCATTTGTTTCTAGGTATTTTTTGATTTCCTCTTTGAATTCTTCAGTGATCACTCGTTATTAAGTAGTGTATTGTTTAGCCTCCATCTGTTTCTATTCTTTACAGATCTTTTCCTGTAATTGATATCTAGTCTCATAGCGTTGTGATCGTAAAAGATACTTGATACAATTTCATTTTTCTTAAATTTACCAAGACTTGATTTGTGACCCAATATATGATCTATCCTGGAGAATGTTCCATGAGCACTTGAGAAAAATGTGTATTGTGTTGTTTTTGGATGGAGTGTCCTATAAATATGAATTAAGTCCATCTTGTTTAATGTATCATTTAAAGCTTGTGTTTCCTTATTTATTTTCATTTTGGATGATCTGTCCATTGGTGAAAGTGGAGTGTTTAAGTCCCCTACTATGAATGTGTTACTGTTGATTTCCCCATTTTTGGCTGTTAGTATTTGCCTTATGTATTGAGGTGCTCCTATGTTGGTTGCATAAATATTTACAATTGTTATATCTTCTTTTTGGTTCGATCCCTTGATCATTATGTAGTGTCCTTCTTTGTCTCTTCTAATAGTCTTTATTTTAAAGTTATATTTTCTGATATGAGAATTACTACTCCAGCTCTCTTTAGGTTTCCATTTGCATGAAATATCATTTTTCATCCCCTTACTTTCAGTCTGTATGTGTCTCTAGGTCTGAAGTGGGTCTCTTGTAGACAGCAAATATATGCGTCTTGTTTTTGTATCCATTCAGCCAATCTGTGTCTTTTGGTGGGAGCATTTAGTCCATTTACATATAAGGTAATTATCGATATGTATGTTCCTATTCCCATTTTCTTAATTGTTTAGGGTTCATTACTGTAGGTGTTTTCCTTCTCTTGTGTTTCTTGCCTAAGAAGTTCCTTTAGCATTTGTTGTAAATCTGGTTTGGTGGTGCTGAACTCTACCAGGTTTTGCTTGTCTGTAAAGGTTTTAATTTCTCCATCAAATCTGAATGAGATCCTTGCTGGGTAGAGTAATCTTGGTTGTAGGTTTTTCTCCTTCATCACTTTAAATATGTCCTGCCACTCCCTTCTGGGTTGCAGAGTTTCTGCTGAAGGATCAGCTGTTAACCTTATGGGGATTCCCTTTTGTGTTATTTGTTGTTTTTCCCTTGCTGCTTTTAATATGCTTTCTTTGTATTTAATTGTTGACAGTTTGATTAATATGTGTATTTCTCCTTGGATTTATCCTGTACGGAACTCTCTGTGCTTCCTGGACTTGATTAACTATTTCCTTTCCCATATTAGGGAAGTTTTCAACTATAATCTCTTCAAATATTATCTCAGTCCCTTTCTTTTTCTCTTCTTCTTCTGGAACCCCTATAATTCAAATGTTGGTGCGTTTAATGTTGTCCCAGTGGTCTCTGAGACTATCCTCAGTTATTTTCATTCTTTTCGCTTTAATCTGCTCTGCAGTAGTTATTTCCACTATTTTATCTTCCAGGTCACTTATCCATTCTTCTGCCTCAGGTATTTTGCTATTGATCCCAACTAGAGTATTTTTCATTTAATTCATTGTGTTGTTCATCATTGCTTGTTTCATCTTTAGTTCTTCTAGGACCTTGTTAAATATTTCTTGCATTTTGTCTATTCTATTTCCAAGATTTTGGATCATCTTGACTATCATTATTCTGAATTCCTTTTCAGGTAGACTGCCTATTTCCTCTTCATTTGTTAGGTCTGGTGGGTTTTTATCTTGCTCCTTCATCTGCTGTGTGTTTTTCTGTCTTCTCATTTTGCTTATCTTACTGTGTTTGGGGTCTCCTTTTTGCAGGCTGCAGGTTCATAGTTCCCGTTGTTTTTGGTGTCTGTCCCCAGTGGCTAAGGTTGGTTCAGTGGGTTGTCTAGGCTTCCTGGTGGAGGGGACTAGTGCCTGTGTTCTGGTGGATGAGGCTGGATCTTGTCTCTCTGGTGGGCAGGTCCACGTCTGGTGGTGTGTTTTGGGGTGTCTGAGGACTTATTATGATTTCAGACAGCCTCTCTGCTAATGGGTGGGGTTGTGTTCCTGTCTTGCTAGTTGTTTGGCATAGGATGTCCAGCACTGTAGCTTGCTGGTCGTTGAATGAAGCTGGGTGCTGGTGTTGAGATGGAGATCTCTGGGAGATTTTTACCATTTGATATTATGTAGAGCTGGGAGTTCTCTGGTGGACCAGTGTCCTGAAGTTGGCTCTGCCACCTCAGAGGCACAGCACTGACTCCTGGCTGCAGCACCAAGAGCCTTTCATCCACATGGCTCAGAATAAAATGGAGAGAAAGTGGAAAGAAAGAGTTAGTAGAAAGAAAGAAAAAGAAAGAAAGAAAGAAAGGAAGGGAAAGAAGGAAGGAAAGAAAGGAGGGAAGGAAGGGAAAAAGAAAGAAAGAAAATAAAGTAAAATAAATTAAAGTAAGATAAAATATAATAAAGTTATTAAAATAAAAAAAATAATTATTAAGGAAAAAGAAAAAGAGATGGATAGAACCCTAGGACAAAAGGTGGAAGCAAAGCTATACAGCATAAATCTTGCTCTCAACGTCCACCTCCTGAATTTGGGATGATTTGTTCTCTCTCTATTCATGTATTCCACAGACATCAAGTTGATTGTGGAGATTTAATCCGCTGCTTCTGAGGCTGCTGGGAGAGATTTCCCATTCTCTTCTTCTTTATTCTCACAGCTCCCAGGGGCTCAGCTTTGGATTTGGCCCCGCCTCTGCGTGTAGGTCACCGGAGGGCGTCTGTTCTTCGCTCAGAAGGGACGGGGTTAAAGGAACCGCTGATTCGGTGGCTCTGGCTCACTCAGGCCGGGGGCAGGGAGTGGTACGGAATGGGCGGTGAGCCTACGGCGGCAGAGGCCAGTGTGACGTTGCACCAGCCTGAGGCACGCCATGCGTTCTCCTGGGGAAGTTTTCTGTGTATCCTGGGACCCTGGCAGTGGTGGGCTACACAGGCTCCCTTGGAAGCGGGGTGTGGATAGTGACCTGTGCTCGCACACAGGCTTCTTGGTGGCGGCAGCAGAAGCCTTAGCGTCTCATGCCCATCTCTGGGGTCCGACTTTTTAGCCCCGGCTCGCGCCCGTCTCTGGAGCTCCTTTATGCAGCGCTCTTAATCCCCTCTCCTCGCGCACCAGGAAACAAAGAGGGAAGAAAAAGTCTCTTGCCTCTTCGGCAGGTCCAGAGTTTTCCCTGGACTCCCTCCGGGCTAGCCGTGGTGCACTAACCCCCTGCAGGCTGTGTCCACACCGCCAACCCCAGTCCTCTCCCGGCGCTCTGACGGAAGCCCGAGCCTCAGCTCGCAGCCCTGCCCGCCCCGGCGGGTGAGCAGACAAGCCTCTCGGGCTGGTGAGTGCCGGTCGGCCCTGATCCTCTGTGTGGGAATCTCTCCACACCCCTGTTGCTGTGCTCTCCTCCATGGCTCCGAAGCTCCCCCCCCTCTGCCACCCGCAGTCTCCACCCTTGAAGGGGCTTCCTAGTGTG
Organism: Stenella coeruleoalba; assembly: GCF_951394435.1. Taxonomy (NCBI): domain Eukaryota; kingdom Metazoa; phylum Chordata; class Mammalia; order Artiodactyla; family Delphinidae; genus Stenella; species Stenella coeruleoalba. The sequence continues at coordinate 38,397,615 of NC_137151.1, read as the reverse complement.
TGGAAACCTTTCCTCCTTCAAGGCTCCCTCCCACTGGTGCAGGTCCTGGCCCTATCCTTTTGTCTCTGTTTATTCTTTTTTCTTTTGCCCTACCCAGGTACATGTGTGGGGGGGGTGGTTCTTGCCTTTTGGGAGGTCTGAGGTCTTCTGCCAGCATTCAGTTGGTGTTCTGTAGGAGTTGTTCCACGTGTAGATGTATTTCTGGTGTATCTGTGGGGAGGAAGGTGATCGCATCTTACTCTTCTGCTATCTTCCCAGAAGCCCTATTTTTAAACAACAATATACCCCACAAGTTTTCCTATAATTTAGCCTTTTTTTCTTCTCCTAAAAACATTGCTTTTGGGCTTTCCTGGTGGCTCAGTGGTTGAGAGTCCCCCGGCCGATGCAGGGGACACAGGTTCATGCCCCGGTCCGGGAAGATCCAGAACGGCTAGGCCCGTGAGCCATGACTGCTGGGCCTGCACTGTGCATCCGGAGCCTGTGCTCTACAATGGGAGAGGCCACAACAGTGAGAGGCCCACCTACCACAAAAAACAAAAAGAATGAAACATGTGCAATGAACCACAATGTTCATTGCAGCTCTATTTACAGTAGCCATGTCATGGAAGCAACCTAAGTGTCCATCGAAAGATGAATGGATAAAGAAGATGCGGCACATATATACAATGGAATATTACTCAGCCATAAAAAAATCGAAATTGAGTTATTTGTAGTGAGGTGGATAGACCTAGAGTCTGTCATACAGAGTGAAGTAAGTCAGAAGGAGAAAAACAAATACTGTATGCTAACACATATATAAGGAATCTAAAAAAACAAAAAAAAATGGTACCGATGAACCTAGTGGCAAGGCAGGAATAAAGATGTAGACATAGAGAATGGATCTGAGGACACAGGTGGTGGGAGGGGGAAGCTGGGGCAAAGTGAGAGTAGCATCAACATATATACACTACCGAATGTAAAATAGACAGCTAGTGGGAAGTAGCAGCATAGCAAGGAGAGATCAGCCGGTGCTTTACGATGACCTAGATGGGTGGATAGGGAGGGTGGGAGGGAGGCTCAAGAGCAAGCGGATATAGGGATATACGTATGCATATGGCGGATTCACTTTGTCGTACAACAGAAAGTAACACAGCATTGTGAAGTAATTATACTCCAATAAAGATGTATTAAAAAAAAACACATAAAATTTTAACCATTTTTAAAATACTTAAGCCACTTGTTAAAATTAATGTTGGATAAATATCTAAGCTGAAAGTATAAGTAATGAAGAAAAAGGGAAAAAATCTCAGATATATAGGGATTTACTCTAGTTAACCATTATGTATTTTAATGCCAGTGTCCACCATTTGTCTTCTGAGAGTCTAAAGTAGAATTTCTTGACTGAGTCCCAGGCATCTTTCTTTGAAAAACATCCAGGTTGTCCCAGGACCACAGATTGAGAAAGATCAGCTAATCTGTATGCAGAGAAATACTGATAGTTTTACAGTCTTTATTTTTTTAAATTACAAAAATATATTATGTATTCGGGTTAAAACATTTGATAAAAGACACACAGAATGAAATCAAAGAGAATGTATAACAGGATAAGGTAAAGATGAAAGCAAAAGTTGAGAAAATAAGATTAAAAGCATCAAAATTAGTAACTAATTTTACTCTAATACAAATTATACTCTAATACTCTGAAGGATTAATAAAACATATAGCTGGCAAATTCATCTAGGGAAAAAGAGAAAATGAATATATGACAGCATTTGGAATGAAGGACAATGAATGAGGTTAAGTAATCATATAATGGATATGTGATACAATTTTACAATGATTAATCTGAAAACTTAAATTTTAAAATACACATCATCATAATTTACTAAAAAGCAAATCTGACAACCATAATATACACAGAAAATCCCATCAAAAATCAATAAATAGGGCTTCCCTGGTGGCGCAGTGGTAGAGAGTCTGCCTGCCGATGCAGGGGACACGGGTTCGTGCCCCGGTCCGGGAAGATCCCACATGCCGCGGAGCGGCTGGGCCCGTGAGCCATGGCCGCTGAGCCTGCGCATCCGGAGCCTGTGCTCCGCGACTGGAGGGGCCACAAGAGTGAGAGGCCCGCTTACCACAAAAAAAAAAAAAAAAAGTCAATATATTAGGAGTCAAATAATTTTATAGGCAAGTTCTTCCTTTCCTTTCTACGTTATCTAACTACTCCAAAATACTTTAAAAAGTTTTGCAATACTAATATATTAAAATTTATGAACTAATATATTATCTAATATCTATAGAGTGCTTGCTATGTCCCCTGCTCTTTATTTGGGTTATTTTATTTAATTCTCATTAAAATCGTGTGATGTAGATAGCATTTTTATGCCCATATTAGAGATAGGAGGGCTGAAATTTTAAAAGATTAAATGTCTTGCTCAGAATATACATTAAGAAAGTTAGAAGTGAATATATGCACTCTGATTACAGAATCTATATTCCTAATCTCTATGCGATGTTGCCTTTAAGTGAAAAGGCATGACAATTCACCCCAAGAAGAAAAAAGAAAAGAAAAAAGGAATGAGAGGAAAGGGAAAAGGAGAAAGGAAGGAGAGGTGAGAAAAAGAAAAGGAACAGAAAACACATTTACTCTCACTTAAGAATATACTTATGTTTCAGAGGAATGCAAAAACATTATTTTACTTCAAATTGCCTCTTTATGAAAAAACCTTTTGATAATTATGTTTCTTTCTGGTATTGTGTTTGAGAAAGGAAAGAAAGATAAATTTGAGTGGAACCAGATTATCACGTTTATTTTGACCAACTATAAGATTTCCAGAATCCCTGCAGCCCCAAGAATAAGCAGTGAAAACACAAAGGACAGGTATCTTGGTAATGGTTTCTTCCCAGGGAACAATAAGACACTTTCAACAATGAATTTAGGGTTGAACTTGGAGAAGAGAAAAGTAGTTTCCTGTGAGAAAAGGCTAGGCCTCCAGTATACTCTTAAAATGTCTCATTTCTCTTTGGGTAAAATTTTCTACAGTAAGATGATAGATTCAAGAGATAGAATTGAAGCCAAACAGAAAAGCCTGATCATGTTTGGTGTTACCTCAGTGCTAAGGTGTTCAAGGTCGACATGTAGAAAGCAATTGATCTAAGGGGACAATAGATGAGGTCAATTCACTAGCATCGCCAGATCACTATCAAGAGATGCTTCAGAATAACCATGCTCCTGGTCCAGCATCACACTTCAGTGGGTCCTCCTATTTCACGATTCATCTTGTGACTGCAGTCAACCTTCTGCTCTGAGAGCACATCAAGATAAGACAGGCCTTGAAACCCATTTTAATGGCTTCAAAATTCCCTCTATTCATGACCTACTGTTGGAGTCTAGTCATTACTGCCTGTGCTCACACTTGTCAGAATCAGCTTACTAAAGCAGAAGTGATTTTATAAAGAAGGATGAGCAGGCAGGGTGGAGGATGAGAACATGAAGTTTTCATTCCTTCGAAAGAACTCATTTGGGAAAGAAGTATCACCAAAGTCTTACTGAAGTAAGTAGAACCTGCAACCCTAACATCATCTTAAAGAAACATGTCTTTAATCCCTTTTATAGGAATAGCCCAAGGAAAGAGCCAAATTTTTAGGATGTTTATCTTATTTTTTTTTAAGCTGCATGTTTCCAACTAAAATTTCATACTTTCTACAATTTTAAGAGAGTCATATTCTGACAAAATTCATTCATTAGTTTATTTCCTTTTATAACCGCAGTGGTTAAAGATAGATAGACAGATAGATACACACACATATATACATATATATATATATATACACAAACATGTACAAATATATAGATATATTTATATATATAGAATTTGCAACTATTTCATTTCAATTGTGGAGTTACATAAATTTTGGTATTATCCTGAAAAAATTTTGTATATTTTATAGGTACCCCATAAAAGAAAACTTGTGTTTAAAATTATAATCAAATACAGAATCTAAATTTGTAACAGATGTTTCCGTCTCCATTAGAAATGCACGTGACCAAATACATTCAATTCTAATAATTCAAGTATAGGTTACTACGAGAAAACAAATAAGCATTTATCATCATAAGAACACTCAGTAGGAAAAGTCTCTTCAATAAATGGTATTGGAAAACTGGATAACCACATGCAGAAGAATGAAATAGGACCCCTATTTTATAGCACTCACCAGAATTAACTCACTATGGATTAAAGAATTAAACATAAGACCTGAAACTGTAAAACATGGAAAGTTTTATATCCATGTCAAACAACAAAAGCAAAAATAAACAAGTGGGGCAACATCAAACTTAAAAGCTTCAGCAAAGCGAATGAAACAATTAAAAGATGAAAAAGCTACCTATGGAATGGGAGAAAATAGTTGCAAATCATATATCTAATAAGAGGCTAATATCCAAAATATATAAAGAGCTCATATAACTCAATAGAAAAAAAAAAGAAAAGAAAAAGCCCGAAAACCTGATTTAAAAAGGGGCAGAGGAACTGAATAGACAGTTTTCTAAAGAAGACATACAAATGGCCAAGAGGTACATTAAAAGGTGCTTGACATCAGAAATCATCAGGGAAATGAAAATTAAAATCACAATGAGATAACCCCTTACACTTGTTAGAATGGCTATTATCAAAAAGACAAAAGTTAACAAGCGTCTGCAAGGATGTAGAGAAAAGAGAACCCTTGTGCACTGTTGGTGGGAATGTAAATTGGTGCAGTCACTACAGAAGACAGTATGGAGGTCTTGCAAAAAATTAAAAATACAACTACCATATGATCCAGCAGTCTCACTTCTGGGTATATATCTGAAGAAAATGAAATCACTATCTCAAAGAGATACCTGCACCCCAATGTTCACAGGAGCACTATTCACAATAGGCAAGACGTACAGACAACCTAAGTGTCCACTGATGGCTAAAGAAAATGTGGTGTATATATTAAAGGAAATGTTATCCAGCCATGACAAAGAAGGAAATCCCATCATTTGTGACAAGTTGGATAAACCTTGAAGGCATTATACTAAGTATTGTAAGTCAGAGAAAGACAAGCACTGTATGATCTCACTTATATGTGGAATTTTAAAAAGCTGAACTCAGAGAAACAGTAATGTGGTGGTTACTTATAGCAGGGGAAATGGAGAGATATTGGTCAAAAGTATAAACTTCCAGTTGTAAGAGTCAAAAGTTCTGGGGATCTAATGTGCATGATGGTGACTATAACTTATGATACAAATTATATACTTGAAAATTTCTAAAATAGTAGATCTTAAATGTTCTCATCACAAAAAAGAAATAGTAATTATGTGATAGGATGGAGGTGTTAGCTAATGCTATGGTGGTAATCATTTTATAATATGTAAATGTATCAAATCAGCATATTGCACAGTAAAGTCACACAATGTTATATGTCAATTATAGCTCAATAAAGGTGGGGAAAAAAGACAGCAAATAAACATTTATCATCATGTTAGTAAGTAAAAGGAAGAAACTGAGTATGTAATAGACTTTGAAAAAAAGCATTTGACAAAAATATAGCAAATATTCTTGATAAAATTGCCAAGAAAACTTGGAGTAAACAGAATATTTCTGAACATGATAAAACATATTTATTGAAAATAAATATCAAATATAATTTTGTTATTCAAGTGTAAAGATGCTTCCATTAAGTCAAGAACAAGACAGTGGTATCTGCTTCAATAATATTAGAGATTCTACCCAGTCTAAGCAAATAGATAAATAAAAGCAGAATCATGCATTTATGATCCTTTAATATGATAAAGGTGACTCAATAATCAGCCTGGAACCCATCAGAATTTCTCTATAAAGAGTATTGATGCAATCGAGGACGAGGGGAAGATGGTGGAAGAGTAAGACGCGGAGATCACCTTCTTCCCCACAGATACACCAGAAATACATCTACACGTGGAACAACTCCTACAGAACACCTACTGAATGCTGGCAGAAGACCTCAGACCTCCCAAAAGGCAAGAAACTCCCCACATACCTGGGTAGGGCAAAAAAAAAAAGAAAAAACAGAGACAAAGAATAGGGACGGGACCTGCACCAGTGGGAGGGAGCTGTGAAGGAGGAAAGGCTTCCACACACCAGGAAGCCCCTTCGCGGGCGGAGACTGCGGGTGGCGGAGCGGGGGAGCTTCGGAGCTGTGGAGGAGAGCACAGCCACAGGGGTGTGGAGGGCAAAGCGGAGAGATTCCCGCACAGAGGATCGGTGCCAAGCGGAACTCACCAGCCTGAGAGGCTTGTCTGCTCACCTGCCGGGGCAGGCAAGGCTGCGAGCTGAGTCTCGGGCTTTGGTCGGAGCGCAGGGAGAGGACTGGGGTTGGCGGCGTGACCACAGACTGAAGGGGTTAGTGCACCATGGCTAGCCGGGAGGGAGTCTGGGAAAAGGTCTGGAGCTGCCGAAGAGGCAAGAGACTTTTTCTTCCCTCTCTGTTTCCTGGTGCGTGAGGAGAGGGGATTAAGAGCGCTGCTTAAAGGAGCTCCAGAGGCAGGTGTGAGCTGCGGCTAAAAGCACGGACCCCAGAGACGGGCAGGAGACACAAAGGCTGCTGCTGCCGCCGCCAAGAAGCCTGTGTGTGAGCACAGGTCACTATCCACACCTCCCTTCCGGGGAGCCTGTGCAGCCCGCCACTGCTGGGTTCCCGGGATCCAGGGACAACTCCCTCAGGAGAATGCACGGTGGGCCTCAGGCTGGTGCAACGTTACGCCGGCCTCTGCCGCCACAGGCTCGCCCTGCACTCCATGCCCCTCCGTCCCCCTCTGTCCCCCCGGCCTGAGTGAGCCAGAGCCCCCGAATCAGTGGCTCCTTTAACCCCGTCCTGTCTGAGCGAAAAACAGACGCCCTCTGGCAATCTACACACAGAGGCGGGGCCTGAGCCCCTGGGAGCTGTGAGATCAAAGAAGAGAAAGGGAAATCTCTCCCAGCAGCCTCAGAAGCAGTGGATTAAAGCTCCACAATCAACTTGATGTACCCTGCATCTGTGGAATACATGAATAGACAACGAATCACCCCAAATTGAGTAAGTGGACTTTGAGAGCAAGATTTATGATTTTTTCCCCTTTTCCTCTTTTTGTGAGTGTGTATGTGTATGCTTCTGTGTGAGATTTTGTCTGTATAGCTTTGCTTCCACCATTTGTCCTAGGGTTCTATCCATCTGTTTTTTTTCTTATTAATTTTTTAATTAAAAAACTTTATTATATTTTACTCTTTTTTATTTTACTTTATCTTCTTTCTTTTTTCCTTCCTTCCCTCCATTCTTCCTTCCTTCCTTCCTTCCACTGGCCCTCCCTCCCTCCCTTTCTTTCTCTCTTTCCTTTTCTTTTCTTCCTTCTTTCCTTCCCACCTTTCTTTCTTTCTTCCTACTTCTACTAATTCTTTCTCTCTACTTTTTCTCCCTTTTATTCTGAGCTGTGTGGAGGAAAGGCTCTTGGTGCTGCAGCCAGGAGTCAGTGCTGTGCCTCTGAGGTGGCAGAGCCAACTTCATGACACTGGTCCAAGAGAACTCCCAGCTCCACTTAATATCAAACGGCGAAAATCTCCCAGAGATCTCCATCTCAACGCAAGCACCCAAATTCAATCAACGACCAGCAAGCTACATGCTGGACACCCTATGCCAAACAACTGGCAAAACAGGAACACAGCCCCATCCATTAGCAGAGAGGCTGTCTGAAATCATAAAAAGTCCACAGACACCCCAAAACACACCACCAGACGTGGACCTGCCCACCAGAGAGACAAGATCCAGCCTCATCCACCAGAACACAAGCACTAGTCATCTCCACCAGGAAGCCTACACAACCCACTGAACCAACCTTAGCCACTGGGGACAGACACCAAAAACAACGGGAACTACGAACCTGCAGCCTGCAAAAAGGAGACCCCAAACACAGTAAGATAAGCAAAATGAGAAGACAGAAAAACACAGCAGATGAAAGAACAAGATAAAAACCCACCAGACCTAACAAATGAAGAGAAAATAGGCAGTCTACCTGAAAAAGAATTCAGAATAATGATAGTAAAGATGATCCAAAATCTTGGAAATAGAATAGACAAAATGCAAGAAACATTTAACAAGGACCTAGAAGAACTAAAGATGAAACAAGCAATGATGAACAGCACAATAAATGAAATGAAAAATACTCTAGATGGGATCAATAGCAGAATAACTGAGACAGAAGAACGGATAAGTGACCTGGAAGATAAAATAGTGGAAATAACTATTGCGGAGCAGAATAAAGAAAAAAGAATGAAAAGAACTGAGGACAGTCTCAGAGACCTCTGGGACAACATCAAACGCACCAACATTCGAATTATAGGGGTTCCAGAAGAAGAAGAGAAAAAGAAAGGGACTGAGAAAATATTTGAAGAGATTATAGTTGAAAACTTCGCTAATATGGGAAAGGAAATAGTTAATCAAGTCCAGGAAGCACAGAGACTCCCGTACAGGATAAATCCAAGGAGAAATACGGCAAGACACATATTAATCAAACTGTCAACAATTAAATACAAAGAAAGCATATTAAAAGCAGCAAGGGAAAAACAATAAATAACACAAAAGGGAATCCCCATAAGGTTAACAGCTGATCTATCAGCAGAAACTCTGCAAGCCAGAAGGGACTGGCAGGACATATTTAAAGAGATGAAGGAGAAAAACTGCAACCAACATTACTCTACCCAGCAAGGATCTCATTCAGATTTGATGGAGAAATTAAAACCTTTACGGACAAGCAAAACCTGAGAGAGTTCAGCACCACCAAACCAGATTTACAACAAATGCTAAAGGAACTTCTCTAGGCAAGAAACACAAGAGAAGGAAAAGACCTACTATAACGAACCCAAAACAATTTAGAAAATGGGAATAGGAACATACATATCGATAATTACCTTAAATGTAAATGGATTAAATGCTCCCACCAAAAGACACAGATTGGCTGAATGGATACAAAAACAAGACCCATATATTTGCTGTCTACAAGAGACCCACTTCAGACCTAGAGACACATACAGACTGAAAGTAAGGGGATGGAAAAAGATATTCCATGCAAATGGAAACCAAAAGAAAGCTGGAGTAGCAATTCTCATATCAGACAAAACAGACTTTAAAATAAAGACTATTAGAAGAGACAAAGAACAACACTACACAATGATCAAGGGATCGATCCAAGAAGAAGATATAACAACTGTAAATATTTATGCAGCCAACATAGGAGCATCTCAATACATAAGGCAAATACTAACAGCCATAAAAGGGGAAATCGACAATAACACATTCATAGTAGGAGACTTTAACACCCCACTTTCACCCATGGACAGATCATCCAAAATGAAAATAAATAAGGAAACACAAGCTTTAAATAATACATTAAACAAGATGGACTTAATTGATATATATAGGACATTCCATCCAAAAACAACAGAATACACATTTTCACAAGTGCTCATGGAACGTTGTCCAGGATAGATCATATCTTGGGTCACAAATCAAGTCCTGGTAAATTTAAGAAAATTAAAATTGTATCAAGTACCTTTTCCAACCGCAACGCTATGAGACTAGATATCCATTACATGAAAAGATCTGGAAGAAATACAAACACATGGAGGCTAAACAATACACTACTTAATAACGAAGTGATCACTGAAGAAATCAAAGAGGAAAAAAAAAATACCTAGAAATAAATGACAATGGAGACATGACGACCCAAAACCTATGGGATGCAGCAAAAGCAATTCTAAGAGGGAAGTTTAGAGCAATACAAGCCCACCTTAAGAAACAGGAAACATCTCGAATAAACCACCTAACCTTGCACCTAAAGCAATTAGACAAAGAAGAACCAAAAAAACTCCAAAGTTAGCAGAAGGAAAGAAATCATAAAAATCAGATCAGAAATAAATGAAAAAGAAATGAAGGAAACAATAGCAAAGATCAATAAAACTAAAAGCTGGTTCTTTAAGAAGGTAAACAAAATGGATAAACCATTTGCCAGACTCATCAAGAAAAAACGGGAGAAGACTGAAATCAATAGAATTAGAAATGAAAAAGGAGAAGTAACAACTGACACTGCAGAAATACAAAAGATCATGAGAGATTACTACAAGCAACTCTATGCCAATAAAATGGACAATCTGGAAGAAATGGACAAATTCTTAGAAATGCACAACCTGCCAAGACTGAATCAGGAAGAAATAGAAAATATGAACAGACCAATCACAAGCACTGAAATTGAAACTGTGATTAAAAATCTTCCAACAAACAAAAAGCCCAGGACCAGATGGCTTCACAGGCGAATTCTATCAAGCATTTAGAGAAGAGCTAACACCTGTCCTTCTCAAACTCTTCCAAAATATACCAGAGGGAGGAACACTCCCAAACTCATTCTATGAGGCCACCATCACCTTGATACCAAAACCGGACAAGGATGTCACAAAGAAAGAAAACTAAAGGCCAATATCATTGATGAACATAGATGCAAAAATCCTAAACAAAATACTAGCAAACAGAATCCAACAGCACATTAAAAAGATCATACACCATGATCAAGTGGGGTTTATTCCAGGAATGCAAGGATTCTTCAATATATGCAAATCAATCAATGTGATAACCCATATTAACAAATTGAAGGAGAAAAACCATATGATCATATCAATAGATGCAGAGAAAGCTTTCAACAAAATTCAACACCCATTTATGATAAAAACCCTTCAGAAAGTAGGCATAGAGGGAACTTTCCTCAACATAATAAAGGCCATATATGACAAACTCACAGCCAACATCATCCTCAATGGTCAAAAACTGAAAGCATTTCCACTAAGATCAGGAACAAGACAAGGTTGCCAACTCTCACCGCTCTTATTCAACATAGTTTTGGAAGTTTTAGCCACAGCAATCAGAGAAGAAAAAGAAATAAAAGGAATCCAAACCGGAAAAGAAGAAGTAAAGCTGTCACTGTTTGCAGATGACAGGATACTATACATAGAAAATCCTAAAGGTGCTACCAGAAAACTACTAGAGCTAATCAATGAATGTGGTAAAGTAGCAGGATACAAAATTAATGCACAGAAATCTCTGGCATTCCTATACACTAATGATGAAAAATCTGAAAGTGAAATCAAGAAAACACTCCCATTTACCACTGCAACAAAAAGAATAAAATATCTAGGAATAAACCTACCTAAGGAGACAAAAGACCTGTATGCAGAAAATTATAAGACACTGATGAAAGAAATTAAAGATGATGCAAATAGATGGAGAGATATACCATGTTCTTGGATTGGTAGAATCAACATTGTGAAAATGACTCTACTACCAAAAGCAATCTACAGAGTCAGTGCAATCCCTATCAAACTACCACTGGCATTTTTCACAGAACTAGAACAAAAAATTTCACAATTTGTATGGAAACACAAAAGACCCCAAATAGCCAAAGCAATCTTGAGAACGAAAAACGGAGCTGGAGGAATCAGTCTCCCTGACTTCAGACTATACTACAGTGCTACAGTAATCAAGACAGTACGGTACTGGCACAAAAACAGAAAGATCAATGGAACAGGATAGAAAGCCCAGAGATAAACCCACACATATCATCACCTTATCTTTTATAAAGGAGGCAGGAATGTGCAGTGGAGACAGGACAGCTTCTTCAATAAGTTGTGCTGGGAAAACTGGACAGGTACATGTAAAAGTATGAGATTAGATCTCCCTAACACCATACATAAAAATAAGCTCAAAATGGATTAAAGACCTAAATGTAAGGCCAGAAACTATCAAACTCTTAGAGGAAAACAGGCAAAACACTCTATGACATAAATCACAGCAAGATCCTTTTTGACCCACCTCCTAGAGAAATGGAAATAAAAGCAAAAATAAACAAATGGGACCTAATGAAACTTCAAAGCTTTTGGACAGCAAAGGAAACCATAAACAAGACCAAAAGACAACCTCAGAATGGGAGAAAATATTTGCAAATGAAGCAACTGACAAAGGATTAATTTCCAAAATTTACAAGCAGCTTATGTAGCTCAATAACAAAAAAAACAAACAACCCAATCCAAAAATGGGCAGGTGACCTAAATACACATTTCTCCAAAGAAGATATACAGACTGCCAACAAACACATGAAAGAATGCTCAACATCACTAATCATTAGAGAAATGCAAATCAAAACTACAATGAGATATCATCTCACACCAGTCAGAATGGCCATCATCAAAAAATCTAGAAACAATAAATGCTGGAGAGGGTGTGGAGAAATGGGAACACTCTTGCAGTGCTGGTGGGAATGTGAATTGGTACAGGCACTATGGAGAACAGTATGGAGGGTCCTTAAAAAACTACAAATAGAACTACCATGTGACCCAGCAATCCCACTACTGGGCATATACCCTGAGAAAACCATAATTCAAAAAGAGTCATGTACCAAAATGTTCATTGCAGCTCTATTTATAATAGCCTGGAGATGGAAACAACCTAAGTGTCCATTTTCGGATGAATGGATAAAGAAGATGTGGCACATATGTACAATGGAATATTACTCAGCCATAAAAAGAAACGAAATTGAGCTGTTTGTAATGAGGTGGATAGACCTAGAGGCTGTGATACAGAGTGAAGTAAGTCAGAAAGAGAAAGTCCAATACCATATGCTAACACATATATATGGAACTTAAGAAAAAAAAATCATGAAGAACCTAGGGGTAAGACAGGAATAAAGACACAGACCTACTGGAGAATGGACTTGAAGATATGGGGAGGGGGAAGGGTGAGCTGTGACAAAGCAAGAGAGAGGCATGGACATATATACACTACCAAATGTAAGGTAGATAGCTAGTGGGAAGCAGCCGCATAGCACAGGGAGATCAGCTCGGTGCTTTGTGACCGCCTTGAGGGGTGGGATAGGGAGGGTGGGAGGGAGGGAGATGTAAGAGGGAATAGATATGGGAACATATGTATATGTATATCTGATTCAGTTTTTTATAAAGCAGAAACTAACACACCAGTGTAAAGCAATTATACCCCAATAAAGATGTTTAAAAAAGAAAAAAAAAGTGTTGATGCAATCGATTATTTGATTATATGTTAATGTGTGTTGTATAGCTAGAGCCTTTTCCTAGGCTCATATATGAACATGTATTCCAAATGGATTTAATATGTAAATATTAAATATAAAAAACATATTAATCAGAGGAAAATGTCTTTAAAATATCTTTACAATGAGGATACCAAACCTGAGCAAGACTCAAAATCAGGGAGACTTTAAAAAACTGACTGCATATTTTTAATAATCTGTATGACAAAAATTGTCTATACACAAAGTTCACAAACTATAGACAGGGAAGAAATATTTGAAACACACGTGACAGAAAATCTCCTTGATCCACAGTTATGTAAGCACTTAGAAGTCACTTAGAAAAGGTAGCAAAGGCTACATACAAAAATTGCATAGGAAAAGAATTTCAAGTGACAAACACATGAAACTCACCAGTTGTTAAATAAGTATACATTAAACATTTGGGGGAAATAAGTTTTTACTGCTCAGGTTTGCAAAAATGGGAAAAAAATGATATGTAGTGTACAGACACTTGGGAAAATGGTCTCACTCTCCTGCACTATTACACAAACGGTAAATTGATATAAACTTCTTAGAGGTTAACCTGGCGGTGTCCTCTAAAATGTGCACATGCTCTCAGCTCATAATCCAAAATAAAGGAGGTGTAAATCTGGAGTTCAAAGAGTATTACAGAAATAAGTAGACTTGTCCATCAGAGGAATAGACACATATCAAAAACCGAACCACAAATACAAAGATCCAGAAAACACATATAGATCAATTTAATACCAACTGAAAAATAAAACTGCTGATCTTTTATAAATTTTGGCCCAAGTACAGGTAGTATTGTTTCCACAGCTTTAATGGGAAAAACCTCCCCATTAGCTGCATAACCAAGAAAGGACTGCACAGGAGCCAAGCAAGGAAACCTAGGACACCAAGCTACACGATCGTGATAATGTAAAGGGAATATAACATTTTAATTTACAAATGGATGTGGGTGACAATGTAGAACCCCTCAAAGGGTATATACCAGTTAGAAATCAGGATAGAATCAGAAAAGGCAATGATAACAATAACAACAACAAAAAAGAGGGGTTTAGTAGGATATATACCCTCATATGTGTGATTAAGAACATCTGGATAATTACAGGCCAATCTCCCCCACCCCCAGTCTCGTCACTGTTCAATGTAAATTGATCCACAATAGTAGATTCCTGTTGCTTTGGTTGCTCTAACCACTGGCATCTTTGCTAGGACTGCTTTGAGGTCTGAGAGACAGGAGAAGTTTCTCATTTGTTGCAAAAAGAGGTGAATCGAGATAACTGCCTCCCAAAAATGGCAATATTTCCCAAGAGTTGACAGCCAAGTCTTCAGACAGTCAGCTAGCTGGGGACATGTGAAGTAGATCCTGAAGTGTTTTCAGGTTAACGTTTGCTTTCTGGTTTTGAACATGCATATTTTAAAAGCTCAGCAAGGATATATTATGGATCAGAAAAAAAAAAATCTGCTGGGTTTGTGTAGGAAAACATGAGACATCAAATGCCTTTAAAGTTTTTGACATTCTGCTTCATGCAGTACCCCAGACCTGTTTGGAACAACTGCACCCCCATATCTTTCTGCTTCTAGGAATATTTTGGTGGGCTGGTGTGAAAACATCAAATGAGATGGCTGCTCATAATGTGGGAAACGTTGTAGTGCTTTACATATATTGATGATTACCTTTTCAATTAGAGAACTCGGAAGTGTGCCACCGATTCCATTTCACCCCTACATACTTTCTCTATTCGGCTTTCTTGAAACATCATCACATCAGCAATTACTTCTTAAAGAACTCACAATGACTTTTCTCCACTTGTACTAATTCTGAAGGCCTCTGACTCCCCCGATCCACCATAAATCGCCTCTCCGCTGCTCTCCGGCACAGGACACTTGCTTGCTTCAAACCCAACTCCTCGTGCACATGTAACTAATTCCTGGTGCTAGAGCTTTCCCGCAGTGCCGATCTGCTGCTCATCTCCCTTCTTGCATCTCCAGATAAGTCTGATCTATTCTTTAAGGTCCAATTCAAATCACCTCTCTCTGTAAGATGCCTTCACCAACCACATCACAAAATTAGACTGTACTTTGAAGCAATAACATCCCCAATAAGCACAAATTTAATCTTCAGTTATTTATCTTCATTTGTGTTATAATTCTTGCTTTGACTAAATTGACTAAGGTAAGCCCCGTGGTTATAACTTCTTTCGACTATCAGTCACTCGATGTTACACTCAATTAGCTTTCAATATACCCCACGTAATGCTTACCAAAATCTTTATGATTGAATAGTCGATCTTCTAGCCAAATGTGCACTTTAAAAGCAACAATATTTACAGTGGGAATTTCACTCTGTCAGAGATGTTTTAATAATGTTTCTCTGTAGTGATCGTTATCTTCCATTTTTTTTTCACACCAGTCAATGAAAAAAAATGCAATGCTTGAAAAGAAAACAACCACCACAAACTTCAAACAACAGATGTTAACCAGGTGGCCTGATACTGCATGGGATGGCCGATTGGATTTGAGACTTTTCACCTCATAATAATCAGTCTGGATTTGGCCCATGGTTGAGAGGTCACCCTACAGCTGTTAAAGGGATGTCAGGTGTGTTAAGCTCATTACCAACACTGTGAGCAGGTGTTTACATCACAGCGAGCACCCCTGTGGTGACTTTCAGGGACAGCAGAGGCTCTGGTTCCTGGAAGGTGCAGCTACCTGTCAAGAGCAATGTGGGCTACTATGCATAATGGCTGCAGTGTTCCCAAATTGTAGCAGAAATGCTATAAAGTGGCCAGTGGCACCTCACTGTGACTTACTAAGATGTGATAAATGGCACATTTGGAAATAATCTGGTGCACTTTGAAATACCAAAATCAACTCCAATTTAAGCCCATTATTCCCTCTAAATGAAATTGCTTTTTTAGAAGACTAATTTTGAATTTGTATAGGCATTTACTTAATAATATTTAAGATGTGCTATTTAATTTTCCTGGTATTTCCTGCTGTTTAATTTTCCTGTAATCTTCTTTACAAATGAGGGGCTCTGTTTTATGGAGTATCATTTGGGAACATTCTGTAAACCTGAAACCACAAAACAGGCAGAGCCGATGTGGTAAACCCCTGCATTAACCACTGAGAAATCTGAGTAAAGCCTCTTAAAATTCAGTCTCTTGCCAAGAGAAGCCACCTAATAAATGTCCACTAAATTAATGCATGAATACATTTGATTTCTTTTTTACATAAGGGGACTGGACTTGATGTCTAATATACTTTTCTGTTCTCAAATGCTATGTACAAATTGTAAAAAGGAAGAAGCTTCCTACAGTGTATAACCAAGGATAGACACAGTGACTCATGCTGCTCCTAAAGTGACAAGTTTCCCAAAGAAGGAAGATAGTAATAGGTTTTGTCTCCTGTCCCCAGAACTCTTTTCTGCCCCTGCATCCTTCATAGTCCTCTGAAATCCCAGTGCCTCAATGTAAGGCTCCTGAGTGTGGCTCTTTCTGTTACAATTCTCTCCTTAACTAATGAAATTTAAATGAAGATGAGGGCTACCCATACACTAAGTGATAGGAGGAGTTGGGGTATGTTGATAGCATATCAAGAAAGAGGATACTTCCATTTGCCTGGCAATGAACATCTATGTTTCCAATATAAAGACAAAGAAGCATTAAGTAACCATATTCTCTGTAGAGAACTTGCAAGGACCTGCTGATGATTTCCCCAATGCTTTATAAAAAGCTGTTTAATGAGTTCGATTATCCTCAACCATCACTGCATCCTCTTGTCCCCAGATCGGTACATACAATCTAACTTAGCATAGAGAGGAGAATCAAGAAGAAATTGTTGATCTGTACACCCTAAACCTCAAAAGGGGCCACCAAAGATAGGGAAACCAGTATTCAGTAGTCAGAGGTGGGGAGACCAAGTATCTCACTTTGTGGCTGGATATTGGCAAGATGAGGAAAGCCCCAGGTTCTCCAAAGTTTGGATGCCAAAAGAGTGCACAGGGAGAGAATCTCCATGTGAACCCAATATGTGTCTCCTGGAGTTGGGTTCACATACACATAGAATCTTATGTCTGCTTCCCTCTAGAGAGTACTGAGAAAGCTTGTTGGAACGGGTCACACCCGTTTTGTAGCATATGTTTGGGAAGAAAACGTCAACCCAACGACCCAAGACTCCTGGTGCTCTTCAAGCACAGAAGAGAAGCTCAACAGTTCAATGACTTCACTCTCAGAAAATGCACCCAACAGAGACACGCAAGACAAGACATTCCTTCACATGACCAAAAGGTAGCTATGATACAGGGCCATGCTGCCTGATTTCTCATCCTAGTTTCCAATGCCAGAGGAGCTAGAATTAGAAGATGATAAGTTCAATGGAATTCATTCTACTCTACGTTGGACATAGGCTACAGGTCAAGTATGAGCCAGGAGGGAAGAGGAAGGGCAATGAAACATTAAGTGGTTCTGACCCAGTCACTTTAATAGCTGAGATGTTGGCCTGTTCCAACAAGCTTCCTCAGTACTCTCTAGGAGGGAAGCAGACATAAACCTCCGTGTATGTGAACCCAACTCCAGGAGACACGTGTCAGGTTCACACAGAGATTCTCTCCCTGTGCACTATTTTACATTAAAACCTTGGAGAAAGCTACAGGATCTATCCGGAAGGTCATTATAGACCCAGAAAGAAGAGATGCATGCTTGTACGAAGGCAGCAGTTATTAAAAAAAAAATTGTTTTTATATTTGTAGCTTGCTGGATTCCAATTGTTCAGTCAACCAGCTGCACATGTATAGAATAGGGAGAGAGTGACGTGGGATAGAAAGCTAATAATGGGGGTAAAAGGGCAAAAAAGAAAAGGAAAAAGATCTCAGAATTATGTAGACATCCATTAGAACCTCCCTACTCAAAACTATGGTATATGAACAAGCAGCATCAACATGACCTGGGAACTTGTTAGAAATGTAGAATATTGGATTCCACACACCTACAAGACAGTTTTTCAAAATTCAGTGTGTAGAATTATCACGTGGAGAGTTTGAAAAAACAGATTCCTGGCTCTTTCGGATCAGGAGGTTGAGACGGACTCCGAGATTGTCTTTCTAATAAGCTCCCAGGTGAGGCTAATGCTACTCATCCCTGGGCCCCATTTTGAGTTAGTAAGGCAGGAAGAAGCTAAAAAATGATACTACCTACTTGATTGATTTTCCTAAGAATTAACAGTGATCTGAACAGGAAGGAGGTAGAGAGAGGTATTTCTCTTTACCTCCTTCCAAACATTATAACCACTTTAGTGTGCAGCAAAAAGCTGCTTTCCTCCTTTACTTTGTAGAAGTGTTCAAGAGCTCAGGAATGGATAGCTAGCTAAATGTGAAAACAAAATACAAACAAAAACAGATTCTAACAAAAGGCATATCCATTCTTATTTCATTCTTCTATTCTCCTGTTAGAGTCGGTGCGTGTACAGTGCATTTTCCCCAGCCTTTCTTGTTGCCAGCTCCCATTATTTTGTTGTCTTAATAAGGGTCTGAGTATATTCTCTTAACACCTCTCTTTTCTCCTTCATGGCATCTAAAGGGAAAAGAAATGTAACAAAAATATCTAATAGAACTGAAAAAAACATTACAGAAAAATTAGCTACATAATTTGCAAAAACCCCAGCTCTGTTTATTTTATGAACACGTAAAACTTGCAAAATTTTTTCCGTCAGGCTAGCGAGTGAAAACAGACAAAAAATCATACCATGCCTGTGTTATGAAAATCTAGCACCCACAAAGAAGCAACTGCCATTTCTTTACTGTGTGAGGAAATTTTCAAAGAGACAATTTGATGAGAAGTTGAGTAGGGTATCTGAGAGAAAAGATAAGATAGAAAAGCTTCAACTTCCTCTCACCCCAAGAATCTTATATGAGATTCTCCCTGGGCATCAGCTAATGCTTTGTCTGCTCTTGGCAGGGAAGCTGCAGGAGAAGCTGAGGGCTGGCGAGGCATTGGAAAAGGGAGTCTCAGCAGCTTCTTCTCCCCACAGCAGTCATTATCATTAACAATAGCTGACAGTTTCACCACTCCACAGTCTGAACTCTTTGAAATAAAGTTCACAGATAAACATCGTAATTGACTGCATAAACCTATAATGAGATGGTGATTCCAAACAGCACATACTTACTGCATACTGGATGGAAATCAGAAGAACAAAACCGAGGGGAAAATGTCAGTCCTCCAACATCTATTTTTTATGTGGTGCTTTAGACCATATGACCACCTGGATTTCTGACATAGGAGAATCCCGGCTTTCTTTATAATTTCAAAATTAAGACATTATTTCCCTTAGAGTGAATATTTGTATTTCCCTGTGACCCTATTCTTGTGCTTAGAACCAGTGAGTGTTCCATAAGTGGTCCAGAAGTGTGCCGACTTGGTATCTTTTGATATCCTTTTGTATCCAAATAAAAAATTGTCCAGGCAGGTCTCCAATCATAGCAATTTCTACCCTATTAAACTACCAAACTAAATGCTAAGCTAAAACCAAAATTCAGACCTCTCAGGATCAAGCTCCAATGAGATTCTCAACCAAGAGAGTGATGGAGTCAAGCATCCATGAGGAAAACTTATAGATATTTTTATAGCTTTTACTTGTCTCACTAAACCAAAGCTTCCAGAACAGTTTTCCTCTGTGTCTCATTATGTATTACCTTTAAAATGAACTTTATCTCTTAATAATAGGTTTACGTTTCCCGGCTCCTATTTTATTTTAGCCAGAGTCCTACTCAAGAATCCTATGAATAGTAAAGCAACTTTGCTTTCAGTTAGATACTTATTGCTATTGTGCAGTCAGGGCCCTGACGCTTTTTAGACAGGGCATACATTGACTTGACTCTCCTTTGAGGTCATAAAGAAATAAAGAGAGCAGCTCTTAGACACATGCTCAAGTTGGGGACTAGGGGAAGATCACAGCTTACCTCTCCCACCACTCTAACTTCGGCTAAAGCCGCTATTACCTTTTGGTTATTCTACTGTAACAATATGATCTCCTTATTCTTTACTGTTAACGTATAATCCATTCTTCACAAAGCAGCTAGAATAATTTGTTAAAAATATAAATTAGATCATATCACTTAATGTTTTCAATGCCCCAGTGACTTCATATAATGCTTATTAAAACCTAAATATCTTATCATGGCCAATATAATGTAGCCCTTGCCTACTTCTATGGTCTCTACCACTGTGCCCTTAATTTGCTCTGCCTCAATCCCACTGTCTTTAAAGTTAGTTTTTTGAACATGCCAATCACAGTCTATCCTGAAGGCCTGGTTCCATGTTCCTGGAATACTTCTTCCCAGTTATTTGCATTTCTTTTTTCTCCCAGCCAGACCACTGCTGTATTTAAATACCATCTCTTCAGAGAGGACTTCTTTGACTATAGCAGCTCATCACTTTGTAGTCCCTTACTCTATTTTATTCTTTCTCACATTGCCTACCTGATTTTAATATTTTTTGTGTGTCTCTCTCAGTATGGTATATACTCTAGTGTATATTCTGGATTCGCTCAATCTCACCAGTTAATCCACAGCCTCTGGAACAGTAACTGGCACATAGCAAGCACACAATAAGTGCCAGCTGGATGAATGAATGGGAGAGAGGAAGCAAGAAAGCGTAAGTATCTTAAACAATTTCTAGAGAGTATTCTCAGGGCTCAAAAACTACATAAAGGTATTAAACTTAATGATGGCATTGGTCCACTCATAGACATCCATATTTTCACTTGTGAACTAACTTATCATACCCTAATAAACTGACTTCCTAACCTCATCTGAGAAATGGTACTGAATCACTAATATTCATTATTTTCTAAAGAACTCTCACAGCCAAAATGCCTAAACAGATATTTGAGAGAGGTGCCACATTGTACTGGATGTCAGGGGTATTACATGTTTGAAAAAGATAAAGCAAATAGGGCATAAGATGTATCCATACATTTGATTGTCTAATGCAGTCCAACTAATCAAAAAACAAAAACCCTTTCCCCTTCCCATAATGAATAGCTTGTAAAGCTTGTATTATTCTAAACTTTCTGCTAAAAACAATTATAAATTCAAGATAATATATGCAAAGGAAGAGTTATAAGGCTCTGGACAGCAAGAAAAAATAGGCAGAACTGGAGACACTATGACCCTTGAACAAAGAAACCATACTAGGTGAGATCACCTAAAGAAAATTCTCTGGTCCACAAGGTATACATAGGATGGAGCTCGGGCAGAAAGCTGCAGTCCTATTGGACTGGGTAGTCAAATGTTGAAGTTTAGGACAGATTTAGCAGCTGAAATTTGAGGAAAGAAATCCTGGAAAAGAGGAATCCATAAAGTGTAAGCATAAACTTACACATAAATTTGTGGCTGACATCTAAATTGTTTGCACACAAGATAAGACTTCATACAGTTTAGGAGAAACAACAGTTCTAAAGGAAGAAATACATGACCAGAGATTTCAGTTGCTACTAGATACTGGGGAGACAGAGGTTTATGTTCCATTCATGCCCAACTAGAGGGCCTTGGTAATCATCTCCTATGTTCCACTGAATTACCAGAAGGGCCATGTCTTATAATTTAAACCTATATCCAAGAACTAAGGGACTCTCCCTAAGAGTAACAGAAAACAAAAACAAAAACAAAAAAACAACAGACTGACCTATATAAAGTATAACTTAAATTCACACCTCAATAAAATCAAAATAACTCACTAGTAACAGCCTACTAAAACAGAACTCAACACAATTTAGAGGGAAATAACAAAATTCAGTTTCTTCAACATATCACTTAAAATATCCAATATAAATCAAATAACTGCTAGACATGAAATTACACAGGAAATGTAATAACACACAGTGTAGAGGAAAATAGTCAATAGATGCAGAGAAATGACCTAGATTTTGGAATTAGAACATGAGAGTTTAACATAATTATATTAATTCTGTTCCTGATCATGGTGTACTAACTGGAGGAATAGTCATACCCTATTGCTGTACATCCAAAAAACACTAAATATTTAGACAACTGTTTTCAAACATTAGAAAACAGTCACTGCAAAACTGTGATCCCTGAGAGGAAGGGAAAGACTGAGTGAGATCTACAATCACCCTAGCTTTTTGTCTGAAGGCATATTTCAGAGCACAGTGCAGGGTAACACAAGTAAAGTATGGGAATTTCACTAAGTTTAGGCGTGAGAGACCAGAGTTCAGGCAGGGTAACACAAGTAAAGTATGGGAATTTCACTAAGTTTAGGCGTGAGAGACCAGAGTTCAGGTTTAAATTTCAGAGTAATAAAGATGAGGAGGCTAAACAGAAAAAAAGAGGTCTGAAAACTGGTCAAGATTCTGATTGCTGATTTCTATATCATTTATGTGTAGGTTGAAACTCCATGAGACTAAGAAAAAGAATGACTATAAAGCAATAAGCTACACAATTTCCACAGGGTTGTGAGAAACTGGGTTCTAATCCATCAGAAGGACATTTCTTGTTTAATTATGGAGAATGCTCAGTAAAAAGTCCAGAAAAATCATGCCTTGGTAGTAATGCTAACCTAGCCCTGTTTAAAAAGCTTTGCTAACTCACCATAACAAAAAAAAAAAAACTTAAAAGAATCGAGCTGATTGATGTACAACTTAATATCCTGTGAGAACAATGTCAGTCTCATATTTTTTAAAGATGATATTAAAATTCATAACTCAACAATGTACTATTCACAATATGCAATGTCAAATCAAAAATTCCAGGTAATGATGAGGAAAATGTGACCCATAACCAGGAAACAAGTCAGTCAACAGAGACAGATGCAGACATGACAGAGATATATAATTAATACTTTTAAAAGAATTGCTAAAAACAGTATCCAAGGACTAAAGAATGGAGATAAATGGAAGCTAAAAAATAAAGCATAAAAATATAATAATCCAAAAATACAATATTTAAAATGAAAAATTAGATGGGTTAATAGAAGATTTCAAATAAAAATCAACACTTAAAAATATATTAATAGAAATAGAAAAACTGAAACACATAAAGAAAAAAAGGCCAATATAAAGTGAACAGAGCCTTAATGACCCATGTAATAATATCAAGAGGTCCAACATATGTATAATCAGAATCCTTAAAAGAGAGAAGCAAGGATGCAAAACAATATTAGAAGAAATAATACCCCCAAATTCCAAATTTAATGGAAAATATAAACCTACTAATTCAAAACTCTTAATGAACTCCAAATAGAACAAAAACAAAGAAAACCACATAAAGTCATGTCACAATCAAATTTCTGAAAACAAGTAATAAAGGGAAAATTTTAAAAGCATCTTGTAACACATCATACAGAAAACTGTCAAGTGAGAATTCTACATTCAGAAAAGAAAAAAACCTTAAGAATACAAGGGAAATTTTTTTTTTAGACAAAGCTGAGAGAATTCATTCCAACCCAACCTATGCTACATCAAATGATTAAAAAAAGAATTCTAAGACTTAGGAAAAACTATGCCAAATAAAATTTTGGACTTACACAAAGGAATAAAGAGAACCAGATTGTGTAATTTTGTGTAAAATATAAATTTTATTTAAATGTATGATCTAAAAGGTAACTGAGAAATTTTGGGTGCAGTTCTGACAAGTAAATGTCTTGGAAGTTTGGAAGTTGTCATTCCTGACCTTACAACAAGAAAAAGTTGGACAGTTGAAAACTAAACTCTTTTCATGTACTCATCAGAGGACTGAAGTCACGGGGAAAATATCCCATTAAACCTAGATAGGTCATTCAGAGGGATATAGCAACCATGATCTTCTTACCGGGAGCAACAGCTGCTGATACCTAAAGTTGGAAGAACACTTAACCAGTATTTTTGACAAATTACGGGAGGGTGAGTGTAGATTAGTGTAAGAAGGAGAAACTCATGGGAATTGCAGTCTTATGGAGAGCATACACCCTTACTACAGGCCTTTCCTTCAGGAACTTCACCAGGTTCTCACAGTGAGGATATGGAAAGGTCTCCACATCATCCGGAAGCCAAATAGAAGGAAACAGTAAATATTCTGCAGCCTGACAGCAATAATACAAGGGTGAAATTGCAAATAATCTGGAGACTTCAATGCCCCTCTGTCTGTAATTGATAACTCAAACCAGCAGAAAATCAGTAACCAAGATAGCAGTAATTGCTCTAATTGACATTTATAGATACTCCAGCTAGCAACATTAATGAAAGAAAATACACTCACATAAAAATTATCAATATCAAAAAAGAAAGAGATATATTAAAGAGCAATAAAGATCATACAAACATTAAAGAGGATAAGAATACATTATAAAAAAGTTTATGCCTATATATTCAATGACTTGGATGAAATAGAAATATCCTTGAACAATACAATTCACCAAACACACACACATACATACACACACACACAAAGACTGAATAGTTTTATACCTATTTTAAAAAACTGAATTTCATCAATATTAAAATTTTCCTCTCGTCAAAATACATCATTAAGAAAATGAAAATGTAAGAGACACATACAGACTGAAAGTAAGGGGATGGAAAAAGATATTTCATGCAAATGGAAACCAAAGGAAAGCTGGAGTAGCAATTCTCATATCAGACAAAATAGACTTTAAAATAAAGACTATGAGAAGAGACAAGAAGGACACTACATAATGATCAAGGGATCGATCCAAGAAGATATAACAATTGCAAATATTTATGCACCCAACATAGGAGCACCTCAATACATAAGGCAAATACTAACAGCCATAAAAGGGGAAATCGACAGAAACACATTCATAGTAGGGGACTTTAACACCCCACTTTCACCAATGGACAGATCATCCAAAATGAAAATAAATACGGAAACACAAGCTTTAAATAATACATTAAACAAGATGGACTTAATTGATATTTATAGGACATTCCATCCAAAAACAACAGAATACACATTTTTCTCTAGTGCTCATGGATCATTCTCCAGGATAGATCATATCTTGGGTCACAAATCAAACCTTGGTAAATTTAAGAAAATTGAAATTGTATCAAGTATCTTTTCGGACCACAACCCTATGAGACTAGATATCAATTACAGGAAAAGATCTGTAAAAAATACAAACACATGGAGGCTAAACAATACACTACTTAATAACAAAGTGATCACTGAAGAAATCAAAGAGGAAATCAAAAAATACCTAGAAACAAATGACAATGGAGACAGACACGACAACTCAGAATCTATGGGATGCAGCCAAAGCAGTTCTAAGAGGGAAGTTTATAGCAATACAATCCTACCTTAAGAAACAGGAAACATCTCAAATAAACAACCTAACCTTGCACCTAAAGCAATTAGAGAAAGAAGAACAAAAAAACCCCAAAGTTAGCAGAAGGAAATAAATCATAAAAATCAGATCAGAAATAAATGAAAAAGAAATGAAGGAAACAATAGCAAAGATCAATACAACTAAAAGCTGGTTCTTTGAGAAGATAAACAAAATGGATAAACCATTAGCCAGACTCATCAGGGAAAAAAAGGGAGAAGACTGAAACCAATAGAATTAGAAATGAAAAAGGAGAAGTAACAACTGACACTGCAGAAATACAAAAGATCATGAGAGATTACTACAAGCAACTCTATGCCAATAAAATGGACAATCTGGAAGAAATGGACAAATTCTTAGAAATGCACAACCTGCCAAGACTGAATCAGGAAGAAATAGAAAATATGAACAGACCAATCACAAGCACTGAAATTGAAACTGTGATTAAAAATCTTCCAACAAACAAAAAGCCCAGGACCAGATGGCTTCGCAGGCGAATTCTATCAAACAGTTAGAGAAGAGCTAACACCTATCCTTCTCAAACTCTTCCAAAATATACCAGAGGGAGGAACACTCCCAAACTCATTCTGTGAGGTCACCATCACCTTGATACCAAAACCAGACAAGGATGTCCCAAAGAAAGAAAACTACAGGCCAATATCATTGATGAACATACATGCAAAAATCCTCAACAAAATACTAGCAAACAGAATCCAACAGCACATTAAAAGGATCATACACTATGATCAAGTGGGGTTTATTCCAGAAATGCAAGGATTCTTCAATATACACAAATCAATCAACGTGATACACCACATTAACAAATTGAAGGAGAAAAACCGTATGATCATCTCAATAAATGCAGAGAAAGCTTTCAACAAAATTCAACACCCATTTATGATAAAAACCCTTCAGAAAGTAGGCATAGAGGGAACTTTCCTCAACATAATAAAGGCCATATATGACAAACCCACAGCCAACATCGTCCTCAATAGTGAGCAACTGAAAGCATTTCCACTAAGATCAGGAACAAGACAAGGTTGCCCACTCTCATCACTCTTGTTCAACATAGTTTTGGAAGTTTTAGCCATAGCAATCAGAGAAGAAAAGGAAATAAAAGGAATCCAAATCGGAAAAGAAGAAGTAAAGCTGTCACTGTTTGCAGATGGCATGATACTATACATAGAGAATCCTAAAGATGCTAGCAGAAAACTACTAGAGCTAATCAATGAATTTGGTAAAGTAGCAGGATACAAAATTAATGCACAGAAATCTCTGGCATTCCTATACACTAATGATGAAAAATCTGAAAGCGAAATCAAGAAAACACTCCCATTTACCATTGCAACAAAAAGAATAGAATATCTAGGAATAAACCTACCTAAGGAGACAAAAGACCTGTATGCAGAAAATTATAAGACACTGATGAAAGAAATTAAAGATGATACAAATAGATGGAGAGATATACCATGTTCTTGGATTGGAAGAATCAACACTGTGAAAATGACTCTACTACCCAAAGCAATCTACGGATTAAATGCAATCCCTATCAAACTACCACTGGCATTTTTCACAGAACTAGAACAAAAAATTTCACAATTTGTATGGAAACACAAAAGACTCCGAATAGCCAAAGCAATCTTGAGAACAAAAAAAGGAGCTGGAGGAATCAGGCTCCCTGACTTCAGACTATACTACAATCCTACAGTAATCAAGACAGTATGGTACTGGCACAAAAACAGAAAGATAGATCAATGGAACAGGATAGAAAGCCCAGAGATAAACCCACACACGGTCACCTTACCTTTGAAAAAGGAGGCAGGAATATACAGCGGAGAAAGGACAACCTCTTCAATAAGTGGTGCTGGAAAAACTGGACAGGTACACGTAAAAGTATGAGATTAGATCACTCCCTAACACCATACATAAAAAGAAGCTCAAAATGGATTAAAGACCTAAATGTAAGGCCAGAAACTATCAAACTCTT
The DNA here is from genome assembly GCF_951394435.1 of Stenella coeruleoalba. Classification (NCBI taxonomy): domain Eukaryota; kingdom Metazoa; phylum Chordata; class Mammalia; order Artiodactyla; family Delphinidae; genus Stenella; species Stenella coeruleoalba. The sequence continues at coordinate 38,370,164 of NC_137151.1, read as the reverse complement.
AGAGGAAAACGTAGGTAGAACACTCTATGACATAAATCACAGCAAGATCGTTTTTGACCCACCTCCTAGAGAAATGGAAATAAAAACAAAAATAAATGGGACCTAATGAAACGTCAAAGCTTTTGGACAGCAAAGGAAACCATAAACTAGACCAAAAGACAACCCTCAGAATGGGAGAAAATATTTGCAAATGAAGCAACTGACAAAGGATTAATCTCCAAAATTTATAAGCAGCTCATGCAGCTTAATAACAAAAAAAACAAACAACCCAATCCAAAAATGGGCAGAAGACCTAAATACACATTTTTCCAAAGAAGATATACAGACTGCCAGCAAACACATGAAAGAATGCTCAACATCACTAATCATTAGAGAAATGCAAATCCAAAGTACAATGAGATCATCTCACACCAGTCAGAATGGCCATCATCAAAAAGTCTAGAAACAGTAAATGCTGGAGAGGGTGTGGAGAAAAGGGAATACTCTTGCACTGTTGGTGGGAATGTAAATTGATACAGCCACTGTGGAGAACAGTATAGAGGTTCCTTAAAAAACTAAAAATAGAAGTACCATATGACCCAGCAATCCCACTACCAGGCATATACCCTGAGAAAACCATAATTCAAAAAGAGTCATGTACCAAAATGTTCATTGCAGCTGTATTTACAATAGCCCAGAGATGGAAACAACCTAAGTGTCCATCATCGGATGAATGGATAAAGAAGATGTGGCACAGATATACAATGGAATATTACTCAGCCATAAAAAGAAACGAAATTGAGCTGTTTGTAATGAGGTGGATAGACCTAGAGTCTGTCATACAGAGTGAAGTAAGTCAGAAAGAGAGAGACAAATACCGTATGCTCACACATATATATGGAATTTAAGAAAAAAGAAATGTCATGAAGAACCTAGGGGTAAGACAGGAATAAAGACACAGACCTACTGGAGAATGGACTTGAGGATATGGGGAGGGGGAAGGGTAAGCTGTGACAAAGCAAGAGAGAGGCATGGACATATATACACTACCAAAGTAAGGTAGATAGCTAGTGGGAAGCAGCTGCATAGCACAAGGAGATCAGCTCGGTGCTTTGTGACCGCCTGGAGGGTTGGAATAGGGAGGGTGGGAGGGAGGGAGATGCAAGAGGGAAGAGATATGGGAATATATGTATATATATAACTGATTCATTTTGTTGTAAAGCAGAAATACACCATTGTAAAGCAATTATACTCCAATAAAGATGTTAAAAAACAAAAAAAAGAAAATGAAAATATAAGCCACAATTTAGAGAAAATATGTGTAATCCATATATCATTAAAAACTATTATCTTGAATACATAAGGGACTCTTTCAACTGAATAATAAAATGCAAACAACGTAAGAAAAATAATGGTTAAAACTCATCGAACATTTTATAAGAGAAAATTTGTGAATTTTCACAAACTACTGAGAAGATACTCAAATTTAACAATCATTAGGGAAATTCAAATTGCGAATTAACCTCATTGTGAGATACAGCTACATACCCAATAGTATGGCTAAAATTTGATAGTGAGGCAATTTCAAATTTTGATGAGATGTGATTCGACTATCATACATTATTGATGATAGTATTAGTTTACTCTTGCTTCTCTGAAAAAATACCACTAGGCATAAAACAGCACACATTTATTCTCTTACAGTTCTGGAGGTCAGAAGTCTAAAATCAAGGTCTTGGCAGGGCTGTATTCCTTCTGGAAGCTTCAGAAGAGAATCTGTTTCTTTGCCTCTCCTAGTTTTTAAAGGCAGCCTGCATTCTCTGGCTCATGGTCCTTTCCTCCCTCTATCTTCAAAGTGCATTGCTCCAGTCTCTTCTCTCATCATGTTTCCTCTCTCTGATTTTGACTGTCTTGCTTTCCTCTTATGAGGGATTATTTGTAATCATATTGGGTCCACCAGAATAATCCTTGATAATCTCCCCATCTCAAAATCCTTAACCTAACCACATCTGCAAAATTCCTTTTTCATGTAAGGTAACGTATTTACAAGTTCTGGGGATTAGGTCACAGACATCTTTGGAGGGCCATTACTCTGTCTACCATAGAGTATAAAATGTTAATTTATTTTAGAGATTTTCATTAAGTTAAGCACATACCTATCCTGTGATTCAGCAATCCCATTCCTAAGTATTTGCTCAAGAGAAATAAAAGCATATTTCTATAAAGAATTTTGTTTTAAAGTGTTCATAAAATTATTATGTATTATAGGCTCAAACTGTAAACAACACAACTGTCCATCAATAGCTGAGTGTAAAAAAAATTGTGCTTAATTCATAACAGAATTCACTACTCAGAAATAAAGTAGAATGAACTACTGATAATAAACAGCATGAATGAATCTTTAAAAACAAAAAGAAAAATATTATTCTGAGTGAAAGAAGCCTTAACATGAAACAGCACATTGTGGATGCTTTCATTTACATGAGTTTCTAGAAGTGGCAAACTAATGCATTGTGATAGAAATCTGACAGCAGAGGTTGCCTCACAATGGGAGAAAGGCAGAGACAGGAGGAGATCACCTGAAAAGGGGCACAAGGAAACTTTCTGGTTTATGAATATGTTCTCTATCTTGTTTAGCGTGGTGGTTATATGGATATATACATTTGTCAAAACTCATCAAACTTAGCACTTAACATTGTTACCCTTCATTGCGTGAAAATTAAAGTGAAATAAACTGTCCATTTCCCAGCCAAATGCCTAGAGTCCTCAAGAGAAAATATATTTCAGTGGTGTTTGAAGAAAGGAAAAAATCCATTTATAAAAATTCTGAACCATTCTATGCTTTTTCATTGCCAAAGCTGATCATAAAGGAATGTGATTATGATACAAAAGGACCAAATAAAGGGACCAGGGATATTGCAGAGGTACTAAAAGTTTATTTTCTATCAATTTTATGTGCCTATTAATTTTAAACTTTTGGGGAGGTTTTAGGGCACTGTGAAGGAAGGCTACTGTACCTGTCAGCCAGCTGCCCGAGGAGGATGCCGAGGGCGGTGAGTGCCTTGCCCAGGTGAGAAGAGAAAGCTTTTCTGGCTCTAAGTCTGAAGCATCCTGCTCAGCCAGGCCCTCAGCTAGTTTTACTAGGCACTAGGCACTCCCAGACTGCTTTTAGGTATTACTGTGATGTCCTCATAAGTCAAGATAGGTGCTTTCAAATGGTCAAGAGACCGAAGTCCCCTCTGACCCCAAACTCTTACTTTCTACCCCACCATGATAGAAACTTGTTTTTCATTAATCCAAATTTTGCCTCATTATATCTTTTTAATTTTATAATCTTACTCTGTTTTCTCAGGTTACTAGTTTCTCTACCTTTCCTGAACTCCATATTTAGATAATTTAATAATGCACTCACTGACATCTTAGAAATTATTTTCTCAATATTCTACCCAGCGAGAATGGCAATCTGCATACTCAGAGTATATTTTTTTTCTGCTCCCAAACTAATGACTTAACTGATCCTCTTCTGATTTAGATCTTACACATCACTCTTTTTACCTTCGCGCTACATCTTCCCTGATAAACAGACAAAATATTTTTATTCTTTTTTTTAAAATGTTCTATTTGTGGATATTCCTTCAAACACTCACTGCATTTAACCTTAATAACCACTGATAAGCAAATGTCCTTACTTTTCAATTTATTTACATCAAGATAATTTGACTTGGGTTTCCTCAATTGTTTGCTGTTCTGAAAACAAAAAAGAAAAAAAAATTTTGCTTAACTGTCAGCTTAATCTTTCCTTTGTTTCAATACTGCTTATTTCCATTAACTATTGACTTTTTTTGGGCACAGAATATTTTTCAGTTTTAAATTATAAAAATAATGCATTTTTATTATAAAAGTTATAAATTTAGATAGTCAAAATGATTTATTGATGTACAACATATTACTATGTACTATGTGCCAAGTATTTTTCTGCATGATAAAAAATAGCCCTTGACCAGACATATAATGGGCTAACTCTAATGAGACTTACCTTCTGTTTCTTTTCTATTTGAAATGTGTGTATTCTCTGAATATGATTAGTACCCTCTTCCTTCCTGGATGCCTTTAACTTCCATCCCTATCTGCTGCTGTTGAGTTTTCAAGACCAAACTCTAACTAGACATTTTATGAGTTTTCCCAAGTTCCCTCCATTAAATTTCAAGTACTCTGCCCTTGTACTCTGGTTGGTATCTACAACTTCTGTCCTACTTATCAAATCAATATTGCATTTAAAAGTTATTCATCATTATGTCAGTCATTCCCTCTAAACTTTGAACCCTGGAAAGCGAAGGGCATGTCTTATTTATTTTGTACACTGCATGATACATAAAACAGTGTAGAAATTCCGTAAGTACTTACTAAGTTGGGTCATATCCTTGGCCTTTACTTTTTTTATCCCTCATTTAAAAAAAAATGTCTCCCCATTGCCAACATAATATGTTAAAATGTATCAGCCAAACCTTCCTGATCTGCTCCAACTACAATTTTCTAATTATTTTTCCTATTTCCCATTATGTGCATAATCCACAATGGGATATTTGCAGGTCCCAAAACTCACAGAATTTTCATAATCTCCTCTCAGTTATTACCTGATAAGTGGTAATATTGTTAAAAAACTCTCAGAAAGCAATTTGACAAGTTCCAAGACTGTGAAGTTTCGTTCTTTAGGGCCCAGAATTTCTTCTTTAGTAATCTAGCAAAGAAAAATAACCTCACTTGTAGTAGGATGAAAGGAAAATCTCTAGGCCAAATAAACAAAAGATTCATAAATTAAATTTCCATTTCAGCTTTACTTATAATAACGTAATTCACAAAAACTGAGAAAAATCAATATAAATCTCAAATGCTTATTGTTACGCAGTTTAGATAGGCTTTAAATTTGGTAAAACTTATTCTTTAAAATTTAAATTTATTTATTTTTTATAGAGCAGGTTATTAGTTATCTATTTTATACATTTTAAATCACAGTTTCAATATCATTACTTGTGATTGGTCTGTTCATATTTTCTATTTCTTCCTGGTTCAGTCTTGGAAGGTTATACCTTTCTAAGAATTGTCTATTTCTTCCAGGTTGTCCATTTTATTGGCACAGAGTCGCTTGTAGTAGTCTCCTGTGATGCTTTGTATTTCTGCAGTGTCCGTTGTAACTTCTCCTTTTTCATTTCTAATTTTATTGATTTGAGTCCTCTCCCTCTTTTTCTTGATGAGTCTGGCTAAAGGTTTATCAATTTTGTTTATCTTCTCAAAGAACCAGCTTTTAGTTTTATTGATCTTTGCTATTGTTTTCTTTGTTTCATTTATTTCTGCTCTGATCTTTATGATTTCTTTCCTTCCACTAACTTTGAGTTTTGTTTGTTCTTCTTTCTCTAGTTCCTTTAGGTGTAAGGTTAGATTGGGTAAAACTTATTTTTAACTTATTTACTTTTATCAATTTTCTTCTATAAAAAGAACTTCAACTTATCATTCTACTGTCTCCTTTGTTTTGGAACTTTGAGCTGTCCATGAGATCCTTTAAATTGGTAACTGCATTACTTACCATCACTCGCTTTTCTATGTGGAACATACTAGACCATCTTGAGCTCATTCTCTCCCTCTCTGGCTCCTGCTTTCCCATATGAAAGCATTAGATACAAATTATTTTTAAAAAATCAAAAAGCTCTGAAAGGATTTTTTTCAGAAAACAATTGTCCTTCCTCTCCTTCCCACTATCCAGGTACAACCACATTCTATTCCTTGAGTATTTTTTTCAGATATTCACATCCATATTTCTAAGTAATAAATATATATGGTTATGAGATTGTCAGAATCATGGTATATTTTATTGAGAAATGCTAGCACAATTAGAAGATGGTAATTTTTTGGTGGAAATTTATGAAGACAGCCTCACAAAGCAGGAGTCATAGCAGGATACTCCCAGATGAAGGCATGACTCCGTAGTCTCTAGGACATAGAGTTGCCTGTGATGTTACCCTTGGCAAGTGAAGAGTCCACCAAGAGGCTCAGGGACACTTTCATTTCCTTCTGGAAGTGTACTGTCTGTTAATATGCAAGAAAGGAGTCACCATAAAAAGCTGGGGTTGAAATCTCTGTGATCTGGTGGTGTTTATACAGGGAGCAGGAGGGTTTCACTAGAGAGCAAGTTGATGGTCAGCTGCTTTTTGACCAGTGGCCTTCAAATGCCAATTTCAGTAAGACGTAAGAAAAGGAACTCCTATCCTTCTTCCTGATATTTATCAACCTCACTATCGGTTTTCTAGAGTTGCGTGGGGAAAATGTACTAAGAAGATCTACTAATCAAAAGGCAGAATTTTACTCAGAGCTTCAGTTTCCAACAGGAGCCCTCAAATTTCGTTCCTCTAATGCATAATATCCCAAGACAGAAGTAGCCCCCCAATTCAGTTTCATAAAGAAAAATAATATCAAGTCTAGAAAGAGAGGGAACAGAAACTGGAAACCCAACAACTCCTTTACACAACTGTTCAAACTATTGTTTAGTTTTTGACCCATGCCTCATTCCTACCCCTCTACAGTACCAGCAATCCCTGAGTCTTTAATACCTAACTCTTCAGTGGATTCTGGAGGAGAAATGAATGATCTCCTCATTGGTGCTTTCTTTGTAAGCTCTTGTGTTAGATTCTCTGCTAAGGCATTTACCCCTCTTCCATTTGCTTTCTATGTATAGTGCAAATTACAGAGGCTACTTGTTATCATCAATGGTGAAACTTCTGTTTCTCATATTTGTATAATGCATAGGAGAGTGATTCTGGGGAAGAGAGGTGTGGCATAGTATGATAACAGATTTGTAAGAAATATATTATTTTGTCTTTGTCTCCATTTCTGGCACTGAGCTCCTAAAACCCTTGAAATTTCCTTGATGAGAGCATAAAGGTGTCTTTTGTGATGTGAATGAGATGACTCCTGGAAAACACCTAAGGATGAGGGCTGGTTGCCAGCAGAACTAAGCCTGTGATTAGACAGTTGGAACTTTCAGTCTCATTGCCCCTGATCTCCAGGGAAGGAAGAGGGGCTGGAGATTGAATCAATCACCAATAGCCAGTGATATAATCAATCACATATGTAATAAGCATGTTTCTTAGTTACATTGCCCAGGGTGCCAAGCAGAGTGTTTAGCACAGAGTGGTTACTCATACACATGCACAGGTGAGTGAGTAAACTGACTTTCCAGGCTCTGCAGTCTGTCTGCAGTGCTGGACACTCTATGAGCACATTGCCCCTCTGATTTTTTCTCTTCCAAAACATCATGCTATGAAAGCTTCCATTTCTGAAACTCACCATATTTATTACAACTTGAAGGTAGGGATTTTTTCCCATTTGCTTTTATCAAATGTTTATATTTTTTTAAATCCATGTCTGTTGCCATAGTAGCGGCTGTTAGACAGAGGTGAGCAAATCATCGTAAGAACTCTTACACACAGGGGCTGGTTACTCAGTGGTGGCAGTTTGCTTACGGTGCCAGATGAGTGTCTTCACATATCCTGGACTGCCCTTTTCTTCAAGGCCAGATGCCTTACTGCCTTCATAAAGATGCTTGTGTTCTAAACCTGTAAACGTACAGTTAAGTAGCAAGATGCATGTAGCACCCGCTAAATTCCTGAGTGCAACATAATAGACAACATAGAAACCATAGTTTTTGATTTTTCATTAACTGCGCAAGTTCTTTCCTTTATTTAAACCCTGTGCATGTGAAAGGTAGCTGGTGCTATGTTTCCTAAGAGGAAAATGGTCACGTAGTAGCATAACAGTCAAAGTCCTCTGGACCGACGTCTCATGCCTCCTGAAAGGACTGTACTCTTTATAACCAGATATATACCCATCGTTTCCCTTCAATTTTCCTAAGAAAGCAGTACTGCAGCCTTCCTAATGTGTTAGCTCTGTGATATTTTCCTAATGTCTTTCACTTTGTATTTTTCTTTCTTGTTCAGTCTATTGAAAATGGGAGATTTTAGGAGTTAAGAGTCAAGGATCATAGAGTGTTCCATAATAGAAAGGACCTCAGGAATGTCTATTGCAACATTTTCATTTTATTCGTGTGGAAATTGTGGCATAGAGAGGGAAAGTTAGCTTTCAAAGGCCACACAGTGAGTTAAAAGTGTACTGTGTTTTCACTCGAGTGATCTGGTTTTTAATCCAGAGTTTATTCTATTCACTCCTTATGAACTGACATCAGCAGGAGGTTCAAGCAAAGAAACTGGGTCTGCTTTAAATAAAAACAACAACAACAAAACCTTCAGTATTAAGGAGATCTGGGAGCTTGTCATGAGAGAGGTAGGGTGGGTGGGGTCTTGGGAAAAATTATACCAAATTCCCCACAGTTCTAAAAGGCTCCATAGTCTTTTGTGTATTTTGGCATTTCCTGGGATGTCCCTTTCCTTTTGTACTACCATTTACTGTCCCTTGTAATTTAAAAGTCAACTTAAAGTTCAGTATTCCCTTGTCAGATGCTTTTGTTGGGCCCTCCATACCCATCTGGGTACCTTTTCGTATACATTTCTCTATTGTAGTACTTAATCATCACCCCATCTTATTCATTCATATTTTCATACATTCATTTTGTCAAATATTTACTGAGAACTTACTATATCCTCCCCAGAGTTGTAGGTGCTATAGATTCTATGATATCATGATGAATAAAAAAGAAAAAAATCATTGTACTCAAGGAAACATCTGTTTAGTTGGAAAGTTCATAACACATATTTATAAGTTTCTGACATTGGACTGTGAGATTTTTGAGGCCAGGCGTTGAGCTTTATGTATTATGATATTCCCAAATTATAGTACAGTGCTTGGAATTCAGTAGCTATTTATTGAAAGAACCAGTGAATGAATAAACTAGATATAGAATGTAAGTACCACAAAATTCAGAGAAATTTTATCGATATAAAGTATTTTTAGATAAATGTATTGGCCGTTTGAGACTACAGTTTGGCATTAAAAGCACAGGGAGTATTGGAAAGGAAATGAAGGGTGAAGGAAGAATTCAAGGCAAAGGAAAAAGCAAGAAAAGGCCACAAAATGGAGGTGATATTCAGGGATACAGAAAACAGCACGGAGTCGCATAAACACATTTGAGAAGAAATTGTAATATTTACTTTAGTAGTACTTTTACATCAATTGCTTTATGTGCAATAACAAAGTGCCTTGTTTAGGGACTGTTAGGTAAAGATAAAACGTATTTTTAAAAAACAGTATTTTAAGATGTGCCTTCTGAAGAGGTGATATGTTTGGTCTTTCTATTCACACATTCAAACCGGGGAACAATCTACTGACAGATTATTCATTCAAAGGGCAGGTATTACATGTGAATTGTTTTTTCAGAATTTTGGACATTTTGGTGTTGATCATCTCTTTGCTCTTTCTCCAAATTCATTTTTACTAGTAGTTACAATTTAGGAGGGAATTGTAGACATAGTCCATGGCCAAAAGAACATGAAATCAATTGACCACCCAGGGAAAGAAACTAGACTAAATATTTGACGAATGGATAGATATAAGAAGAATGATATAAAAGCATAAAAAATTAAGAAAAACTCAACAGTTTTGTGTTAGGCAGAAAGATGCTTATTTTTATTCTTTTTCTACTCATCTTTTTTTTTCCTTTCTAATTTACAGAATGAATATAAAAGAGGAACCTCACTATGGCACAAAATTCCTCGGATCCTCATAAAACCAAGGGCCGTAAACATAGTTAAGATCTTGTAACATTTCCTCCTTACACTTCTCATTATATATCCATTCGTTCTTTTCCTTCAGCAAGGTCTAGGAATTTACGTGATTGAATATTTGAAACAAGAGAGGATTGCGTTATTTTACACTGTCTTCACAGAATCCTTCTAATATGACTGAATTATTATCACAACTTAAGTTTAAAAATCACACACACACACACACACACACACACACACACACACACAAACTTAAAGCAGCCAGCACTAGCAACTCAAGAGATGATGCTTTCATACCTCATCATGTAACATTTAAAAGCGATTGAATTATAGTCATTTAATGTATGTTTCCAGGGAGAAGTACCTTTGAGATAGCACACTGGAGCAACACATAATGTATAAATAATTGGACTGGACCCCAAACACTCATTTTTGAGAAAAATGCTTCAAATGTCTAGGAAAAAGTTAACTTACTAAAGTTGTGTATCTTTATTAAAAACCCTCAAACTTCAATGCAAATATCTGAGAGTGAAACAGTAGAATAATTTTCCTTCTCAAAAAGGTAACTTGAAACAAAAAATTATTCACATTAAGACTAATAATTTTAGAAGAAAACCCTAGCTTAATATAGCTTCAATTATGGGAAGGATACCAAATAGCTTTGCTTAGGGTTTCACTTTTTACATTTTTCCTTTCAAGAGCAAAACAGATTGAAGCAGATTCTTTTTCTTTTTTTTTTTTTTTTTTTTTTTTTGCGGTACGCGGGCCTCTCACTGCTGTGGCCTCTCACCTCGCGGAGCACAGGCTCCGGACGCGCAGGCTCAGCGGCCATGGCTCACGGGCCCAGCCGCTCCCCGGCATGTGGGATCCTCCCGGATTGGGGATCGGCAGGCGGACTCTCAACCACTGCACCACCAGGGAAGCCCCTGAAGCAGATTCTTAACCCTAGTGAGAATCAATCCCAATAAACTGGACTTAACAATGAATTTAACATGTTGTTTTAATTCTCAGCAATTCTTTTTTAGTGAATGTTACATGGAAATAAATTACTGAAACACAATTGGAGTGAAATCTTGGTTATTCAGGGTGAGTTTCCTACTTTATTATTTATTTGTGGAAAATTATTAATCTTTTGAGCTACGCCTTCCTTAGGTAGTGATGGCTTTGAAAATAAAAATTAATTTTAGTCTAAGCTCAATATAATTTGAAAAGTTATCTAAATCTAAAGAAGTCATGTTATAATCTTTAACTATTCCCCCCACACCCACACCCCCCCCCCCCACACACACACAAAAGTTCTGCATATTATGGGACGAAAAAGGAACAGCAATTGCATCCTCCCTAAAAGCTTTCTCCTAACACTGATGGTATGCCTGTGAACCATGCTGAGCACTGCAGAGTAGGCAAAGAATTGGAGATAATGGATTTGGGGGGAAAATGCTAAAGTAAGGAGAATGGGGAAAATTGAGTTAAGGGGAAGATAAAATAGATGATGGAGAAAAGCAGAATATAAAATCTAGGGATAAATAAATACAACTAATCTGGTAATTCTTGCCTCATGAAATTGAAGAGTCAAATAATAGCTTTGATACAAGAGACAGTAATATGATTCTCCTTCTGTCTTTTTTAAAAAAATCTGCTCCCCCATTCTCTTAATCTCTCTCTTACCTGCCAAAATCATAGACATTTGGAATTTACCTTCTTTTATGGCACAGAAATGAATTTTTAAAACAAAGACACTGTAGGTGACATTTCACAAATGAATATGCTGCCTCCTGGGCTGTGGGGCAATTTCAGTCTTAAGGATATAGCACAGCACTGGTAAAGCTCAACATTATAGCTGCCCCCCTAGATAGGGAAACAGGCAGCAGGGATTCATTTATTTATTACTATTGTCTTTTTTTGTCCCAGACATTATTCTAGTTGCTGAGTGAAATAAACAAAAATAAAATAGTATTTAAGGTCTCTTCTTTCATTGGGACAGGCTAGGTATTTTCTACAGTAATCCTAGCATCTCAAAGGCCTAATGCAACACAAGTTTATTTCTCACACACACTTCATGTCCCGTAAGAGCAGGTAGGGAATCTGCTCCACCCACTCACTCAGGGATCCAGGTTTATGAAGTCTCCCCTATCTTACAGTCAAGTGATCTGGAACAGTGGCTTTCCCGGGCCCTGCATTAGGGGAAGACAAACTTGAAAATTGCAAATAAACCTTCTGTTGCTTTGTCCTAGTGGTGACATGTAACACTCTCACTCTTCATTGACTAGAACTAATCATTTAGCCCCATGAACATGCAAAAGGCCTGAGAGTGTCAGTCTTCTAGGTGCTTGGGAATGAGGAAAAGACAGGTACTGGTAAGCACCACATTCATGAAAACTACATTTTAGTGTGAAAAACATAAACACTACACATACTGTTTGTTTCCTACACATACATACTTATGATCATGTTTAATTTATAACTTAGACACAGTAAGAGAATATGTGACTTGTCAGCCTCACTACTCTTGTGCTTTGGCACCATTACTAAGTAAAATAAGGGTTCCTTGAACACAAGCCCTGGGATACCACGACAGTAGATCTGATAACAGAGATGGCTGCTAAGTGACTGACAGGCAGAATATGCTGGACAAAGGCATGATTCACTTCCTGGGCAGGATGGAGAGGAATGGTGCAAGATTCCATCATGCTACTCAGAACAGTGTGCAATTTAAAACTTATGGACTCTTTATTTCTGGGATTTTCCATTTAACATGTTGGACCTCAGTTGACCATGGGTAACTGAAACGGAAGAAAGGGGGATAAGGGGGGACGACTGTAATACACAAGTAAGCAAATACTTTCAGTAATAATAAATATTCTGAAGACCTAGAACAGGATAATATTATAGAAAATAATATCATGGAAGTGAAGTCAATTTTAGATAGGGTAGTCAAAGAAGACCCCTCTGAGGGAGTGCCATTTGGTATGAGATTTGAATGACGAGATGCACGAAACCATACAAAAACCGGTAATCAGTTTGCAGGGAGAGGTAGAATAGCAGGCAGAGGGAAATGTAAGCGCAAAGGCCTGAGATGAAAATTCTTTTATGTTTGAGACACAGAAAGAAGCAGGGGTATGCATGGAAAACAGTAAAAGACAGAGCGGGAAGAGATGAGGTTAGACTGGTCATTAGGGCAAGATAATGGAGGACGGTAATGGGTAGAAAAAGCAATTTAGATGTCATTATAAGTATAACTAAAAGACATTTGAAAAATATTGGGACTCCGCTGGTGGCGCAGTGGTTAAGAATCCACCTGCCAATGCAGGGGACGCGGGTTCGAGCCTTGGTCCGGGAAGATCCCTCATGCCTTGGAGCAGCTAAGCCCGCGAGTCACAACTACTGAGCCCACGTGCCACAACTACTGAAGCCTGAGCGCCTAAAGCCCATGCTCTGCAACAAGAGAAGCCACTGCAGTGAGAAGCCCGTGCGCCACAACGAAGAGTAGCCCCCACTCGCCGCAACTAGGGAACGCCTGCACGCAGCAACAAGACCCAACGCAGCCAAATAAATAAGTAAAAATTAAAAGTGGGTGTGGAGCCCAAACTAATAAAAAAAAATTCTCTAATCTACATTATTAGAGAATCATAATATTATAATAGGGCTTCCCTGGTGGCACAGTGGTTGGGGGTCCGCCTGCCGATGCGGGGGACGCGGGTTCGTGCCCTGGTCGGGGAGGATCCCGCGTGCCACAGAGCAGCTGGGCCCGTGGGCCATGGCCGCTGGGCCTGCGCGTCCGGAGCCTGTGCTCCGCCCGCAGTGGTGAGGGGCCCGCGTATCGCAAAAAAAATAAAAAAAAAAAAAAATAATAATATTATTATTATTGGTGTGCAATATTCTCTAATCTACATTCTAAAAGAATCATCCTGTTTGCCCTTCGGATATTGAATTGCAGGCAGGCAAGAGTGAAAGCAGAGGAGGCAACCGCGTGATTGTTGCAGCCCTCCAAGGGGGAGATGACAGCTTTCTGAACAAGGAAGAAAGCACTCAAGTTGGAGGACAGACTAGGAAAGCTGCTGTTTTCAAGATTTATATGGAGTTATATTTGATAGGATTTATTGATACATTGAATGTGGAAAGTGATAAATAAAAAAGAGAAATAAAGGATCATCTCAATATTTTGCTCCGTGCAACTGAATAAATGTCACTTATTGCAATAGGGTAGAGGAAGATGAGGGGTAGAAATCAAGAATTGTCCTTGAGGGATGATAACTTTTGAGAAATCTGTTAGACCTCCAGGTGGTGATATCTAGAGTTTGGTTGCATATAGAGATCAGCATCTGAGGCGGAAGTCAGGCTCATTTTGGTATTAAACAGTTCATCAATGAAGGATAGTTTTAAAGCCAAAGATCTGGCTGAGGTCACCTAAGAAGAGAAGTAGATGGTGATGATGGACCAGGATCAGAATTGGGGTACTGTTTTGCATTAATGGGTCAGGGACTAGACCCCTACAGCAACCAACCTTATCACAGATGATTGCTACAGATAACACAAAACAAAAACAAACAAAAAATAACAACAAAAAGCAGAGAGCATATGAATCATAGAACAATTATGTCACTCTGCCAGTAGACTAAAAATGCCATCTGTGTATCCCAAGGGCAGAATTCATATCAACATTTAAAAAATACCCCTCAAAACAGTGATTAAAATCAACAACAACCGAAACAAACAAATTAAAATCGTAAGATTACATCCTAACAATTGATGATTTCCTCTGTTTGGAGGAAGAGAAAGATGACCTTTTCAGTTCTGTCACAGTGAGCATTACTAACGTGCATTTCATTTGTAATGCACATTCCTTGAGGCTAGTCATTAAGGGTATAAATGGAAATAACCCACAGAACTCAAGCAAGCAAGCATGAGGAGGATCATAAAAAAAAACATATTGCATTCCCAAAAGAGGCGCACTTACAAGACAATGGGAATCTGATTTAATAGGCAAATATTCCTTAAGTCACTGATAAATTGCTCATTAATCCAAAAGTTTGTGTCATTGCATCGGAATTTAGTAAGTCATAGTTCTCTTAAAAGGATGCTGAAATGAAGTACATTATATCATTAAAATATATCCCTTATCTGGGGCACCTTTGCAAAAGAGAGGATATGGAAAATGCTAGAATGTCAGAGGAATTGGCCTAAGTGTTTCATAACAATAATTCTGAAGAATGTTCTCCATGAAACTTACAGGTGAACTGACCCCAGTTTCCTTATATGTTATTGGCAGTCTAGTGTGCACCAAAGGGATTAAAAAGGCAAACTTGAGTTTAAATCACAGTTCTTTCAGCAAGTTACTCAACGTCTCTGAACTTTATCCATATGCAAAATAAGTATTATTATATTATCTTTAGAAAATGTAATGTGTTAAACTATAAAATATATTTAAAGTGCCTGACATATTACAGATCCAAAATTTCTTATAAAGCAATTATGAAATTCAAAAAGCTCTGAAAAACAGAAGTTGTGGTTTTGCTTTGTTTTTAATTGCTCATTTAGGGGCGAAACCTGACTTAACCTGAACTCCTTTGGCCCCAAAACCTGATCTCATACGATGTGAGGCTAATTATATTCTAAATATTTATCCCACTAAGCGTGAATGTTCATGTTTTCACTAGAGAAATATCGTGTTTGATCTTAGGCTGACAGTGGTATATAAAATTCAGTTTATGCATGTATTGTCATTCTGAAATCCCAGGGCTTCTGATAAGGATTATGACCTTTATAAGGTAACCCTAACAATTGTAAAATAGCAAGGCAGACAGCTAGGATCTCGTCTGTCCTCGTTTCTGAGTTCCTGTTTCACATGTCCAATGGATGCAGTGATCTGACTAGAGAGATAAGAATTCCCTGGAAAAGGGATTTCAACTCAACTATTGACCACACGTTTGACCAGGAAGCACAGGGTCTACAACAATAGTAGAGAAAAGAGCATGGTAGGAGAATAGAATAATACATGTTTTATTTAACTCGGTGGTAGCTTAATTCACTGTTTTAAATATTTAGATACAATGGAAGGTGGGCTCTATTTGTACTTTGGGCCCAGACTCTGCAAATATTAGGATTGGGTTTGAACAGTGGCTAAATGTATTACCCTGAATCAGTTACATAGTATGTTACCCCTTAAAAGGAGAATGTGTGGTGATGCTATGACACTTTAGTGTTTGTTTCGTTAATGTCATTCCCTGATGCCTATCAACTTTAGATTTAGGTATTTAATGTATTTATAAATCATACAATAAGTGGTATTCTTCATGTAAAAATGACTTTCATGCAGAAAATAGCAAATAATAATAGACCTTATTCTTTTGGAAATGATGCTTGGAGCTGTTGCAGCCATTTTGACTATAAATGCACGAGCATGAAAATGAATTCAAACATTCTGAGAACAGTAAATTATAAATGGAACCTAGATCTTTAATGAAATCAATCAACTCCAGCTGTCTACCACACAATCTCATTTAAACCATTGTTAGTGTGCTACTAGCAACTGAACTCATCCTAACTGATTCCAAGAGGAAGGCTATTTTTTACTTAATGTAAAGAACATCCCAATAGTAGTAGGCTTCTTTCTTTGGAAATGTTCAAGCAAAGATTGGTGGACCATATCTTTAAGATGTTTTAGAAGGGATTAATGTATTTGGGAGGATATTGACAAGAGCAGCTCTAAGATTAGTGGACTCAAACGGAAGCAGGTTTTGTCGTTGTTATTTAGCTTTTTTTTTCTTTTGAGATGATGGATGTAAATATAATCAATATCTAGGTAAATAAACTGTACTTAACCCTTCAATGTGGCATTCTGGCAAGTATCGCTGATAGTATAAAAAAGAGTTATTTCATTTTTATTTTTCATTTTATTTCATTTTTATAATGAAATTGTTGTTTTTTAATCAAATTAAAATGACCATTTCTTTAAAGTCGTTGACCTATATGAAGTCTACCTTATCCAAACAGAATAGATGAGTCTGTTCTAATTAATTAATTTCAAAACCTCAGCACCTAGCCTAGGCCTGGGTATACAGTAGATACTCAATGAGTGTTTATTGAAGTGAATTTTGTTTCTTTTCTAATCCTCCTTCAAGTACTCTGACAAGTATTCAATTATTTTTGCTTCTCCCTTTCAAATATCCAATTTTGAATACTTAAATAATGCTCACAATATTAACATAATATAACATAAATATAGTCAAATTTTGAGTATTACTTCTAGCTTTTTCCAAAGGCCATACCAGTAACTGGCATATGAAATCAATTACTATTTCATATGTTGTAAAGATGTCGCTGAAGACATTGCTGGTTGCATTTCTTTCATGAAATAGAAATATTAAGATACCTAGATCAAAATCACTTGTGCTTTCCATGACTTTCCTGCATAAAATAAACTCTCAGTGATGTACTAAAAAACCCTCATTCTGATATTCTGAAGACAATACTAGGGCCTATTACCATCCAATAATTAGCAATGCTTTCTGCTGCGTCATGTATAAATGCACACCAGACAGTTGGTTCCACAGTACTCAAGGGTTCACGCACAAGTTTTGTCCTCAGAAGCTTCCAACTCCCTCTTAAAAAAAAAAACAACTCTGGGATACTCATCCATTTTGGAAAAAGTCCGTAATTGACAGTCAGGTTGAAGAAATGTCGTTCAGTTCCCTCTTTCTGACATTCTTTCGTACTAATTGCACTCCCTGAATATTAAATAGAGATTTCCTCCATATGAGAGCAATTACAGAACTTGTTAAAAACACGCAAGTGGCTCGTAAAAGCAATGCACACATTAAAGACAACTTCCTAAAAGGACTTTTGGAAAGGTCTTTGGAAAACTTCAGGAGATGAGCAGGTCATGAAAATGCATGGCATCTTTGACAATAACACTGTTTGCTGGAGAATGGTATGAAACCGAAGGCAGAACAATGTCAGAGAGAACATTAGTTACTGAAGTCTGAAAACAACTGCACTGTAACTATGAGGAAGTTGTTACACTTTCAGGTCCCATAACACAGCATGACCAGAGGGCCTTAGGGTATTGAAGGAATAAAAAATGAAGCAGAGTAATTAACAAGCATGCTTACCTGATGAGAAATTTTGTATTGCTGTTGCAAAAATTCAATTCATATCTACATATCTTTATATCTACATACTAAAATATATTTTATCAAGAGGCAGAATTGGCTACTTCATTCATTCCTTTATTCAACACATACTGCCTACACTGTGGTCATTTTACTCTATAGATTAGGATTACATCCATTGTTTAAAAAATAATAAATGTACTTTAAATTCAGACAGATCTGCCTTCTGCCTTAGCAGTTCCACTTACTAACAGCTGATCTTGGGCACATGGAGAAGACTGAATTATTGGCCCTAATACTTCATCTGTCTCCGTATCTACACCCTGTGCCAAGTTATATTTTCCCCCACTAGAGGGAGAATATATCACTCTGTCCCACTGCTGCCAGGCTATGGCACATATCTTGCTTTTACCAATAAGATGTTGGCAGCTATGATGTAAGCAGAGATTTGACATGTGTTTGCATGGTTGGGCTTGCCCTCTTGTACTTCTGTCATATTTGTGAGAAGAACATGCTTCTGCTAGCCCACTGGCCAAAGGCAGACACCATGGAACAGAACTGGGTTCATCCTACAACTCTGTCAAGCCCAGACTAGTCTAATCAACTCCCAGGTAATCCCCCAGGGAATTGGCAGATGCGTGAGAGAAAATAAAGAAGTGTTTTAAGCCATTAGAAACGAATTTTTTGTTATGCAGCAGTAGCAACTGATACAGCATTTAACTCATTCTTGCACTCAGTTTTCACATCTGTAAAATGATACAATAGAAGTGTGTAATATTGTACATAGGATTGCTGCTAGGATTGTTGATGTTTTAAACACCTAAGTATAACATTTAAAAGTCAATTGCATTTCCATATACTAACAATGAATGCATGGAACTGAAACTAAAAATTTGAAAAATTTACAATTACCAAAAAAAAAAGAGAAAAGAAAAAAAAATACATTTAGGTGTAAATTTACCAAACACGTGTAGGACTTGTATGCTGAAAACTACACAATACTGATGACCGAAATCAAAGATCTAAATAAACAGCGAGACATACTGTATTCACTGAAAGACTAAGCATACACAGTAAAGATGTCAAGTCTCTCCAAATTGATACAGAGATTTAACACATTTCTCATCAACTTCCCAGCAATATTTTTTGGAGATATAGACAAGATTATTCTAAAATATATATGGAAATATAAAAAATAAAAAAATCTTTAAAAATTTTGAAAAAGAAGAATAAAATAGGAGGACTCAAACAACTTAATTTCAAGATATATTATATGGCTATAGCATTAAGACTGTGTGGTATTTGTACAGAGATAAATATACAGATGAACAAAACAGAGAAACCAAAAATAGACCAACACAAATGTACTCAACACAAATATGACAAAAATGCAAACACAATTCAATAGCGGAAAGATGGGGGAAAAAAGAACCTTTACCTCACTCTCATGACTTATACAAAAATTAACTCAAAATGAACCACAGACTTAACTATGATGTAAAACTACAAAACTTTTTTTAAGATAGGAGAAAATTTTCAGATCTAAGGCTAGGAAAAGAATTATTAGACTTGACACCAAAAGCACAATCCATATGAGGAAAAACTGATAAATTGGACTTTATCAAAATTAAAATCTTTTGCTCTGAAAAAATTTAAGAAGATGAAAAGACAACCCATAGAGGAGGAAAAAATATTTCCAAACCACATATCTGTTAAAACCAAAATGAGATATCTCTATGCACCTATCATTAATGGCTAAAATATAAAATTATGTCAACTTCAAATGCTAGCAAGGATGCGGCGAAACGATTGCTCACACATTGCTGCTGGGAATGTAAAATGATACAGCCGCTCTGGAAAATAGTTTGGAAGCTTCTTTAAAAAAAAAACCAAAAAACAACTAAACATGCACTTAACATAAGAACCAGCAATTTCAGTCTTAGTCATTTATTTCGGAGAAATAAAGACGTGTGTTCACGCAAAAATCTGTACAAAAATGTTTATAGCAATTTTATTCTGATTAAACAGGAACTGGAAAGAACCCAGATGTCCTTCCACAGGTGAACAAGTAAACAAATTGGCATATCCATACCGTTAACTACTACTCAGCAATTAAAACGGAAGAACTATTGATACATGCAATGCCCTGGAGGAATCTCCAGAGAACTAGGCTAAGTGAAAAAAAAGATAGTCCCTAAAGGTCACTTACTATATGATTCCACCTATATAACGTTTTTGAAACCACAAAATCCCATAAATGGAGAACAGATTAGTGATCAAGGATGGCGATGCTCAGAGAAGGAAGTTTGAGTGCTGATAAAAGAGCAACATGAGTGATCTGTGGTGATGGCAGTGTTCTGTATCTTGACTGTAACCGTGACAATATCCCGGTTGTGATACTGTAAGACAGTTTTGTAAGATGTTACCGCTGGGAGAAACTGAGTAAAGCATACACAGGATCTCACTGTATTAATTCTTATAACCACATGTGAGTCTATGATTATCTCAAAATGAAAAGTTTAATTCAAATATTTATTTAAAACTTGAAAGTAAATAATACATTTTAAGTTTTCTAAAAACCTTAGTAAAAGCAACAACTATTTTTCCTCAAAATTTTTTTTATTCTTCAACTTTAAATGGTTTGTCCAGGTGCTGAGAATTTGGATTCTTTTTTCTATTTTAGCCAAAGAGAGATGCATCAGCTCAGCTGTTAGACTAGCAGACTCAGTGTGCTGAAATCAAATGGGTAGCCCCCTGCAAATCCAGTGTTCCCGGTCTCCAGAGTGCCACCCTGGGCTCATTCACTGTAGACGCATGGCTTCTTTGAGCTCATTTCCAATCTAGAGGGTCACAATTCCACTTTCCTTCTGGTATTGCCAAAAAGACTCTAATACATTTAGGGCTTGCTAAAGAGCAAGTTGTCATTTAAGGCATATTAGTGATTTTTTTTCTACCCCTGAAGTAATTGGAATTTAGATACAGAAAGAACCTTTTTGTGTACATGTGAGGCATATTAAAGGGTGGAAATCTCTAGTTAGCATATAGTAAGCACTCAAGAGTTGCTAGATTCCTTAACGAATGGGATATTCTCTGGAAGTCCTTAAAAAAGAACACATATCCCCAAGTGGCCTGAGATGATTTATGATGTCAGATTCATCATCAAAATGAACTAACAGTATTCCTGCTAGCATGCTCAGATTAAGATAAAATAAACTACTTCATTTTAGACTTTTTCATTGCCCTTGAAAGAGTCGTGAGCCAGGAATCTACATAATTGACCACATAGTTACAAATAAGTCCACAAAGTTTTCCCTCTTCCTTTTTTAAAGTATATTGTTTTCATCATTTTCCTTTAGGACAAATGCCAGGGGTTTTGCTTTACCATGCTCTAATCTGGTTGGTCTTTGACTATTGAAAAACACAAGTACAAGGTGGTCTAAATCCCTACTATCAGAAGACAGAGCCCCAAATTTGGTCCCTGTCGAGTCTATAGGATAGGTCAGCTTTCTCTAATTTTTCTAATGTGAGAACTCGAGCAAGCCATTTACTTCTGTGGGCCTCGTTTTTCTAAAGTATAAAAATGAATGTTGGTGAATATGCCAGACATATTTTAGATACCATTTCACTCTCTGTTTTTCTGATCTGTCTCTTATTTCACCTACCTGCTCTGTGTGAACCCTGATTAATTTCATGCAGGTGTACCAGACCGTGCCTGGTCTCATACCCATGATGCTAAATGTGCCGTTTCATTATGCAGCTTCCAATTGTAGCTGATCCTGCTCAGGGACCATACGTGTGTAATATGGAAGAGGCAGGGAGCGAATACCCCTGGGGAAAATTTTAACCAATGGGAAATGGTGTACTGTGGTTAAATTCTTCCTTCCTTCTCCGCTCCGGCAGACAGTCCTGAGATGCACTTTATATCATTTCCTGAAAAACTATCACAATGGATTGGAGAATCAGTTGCACTCCGTGGTATCCAGCCTGCTCATGCAGCTCATACTGTCTCTTCCTATGGCCCTAATTTATTTCATTTCTCTCACTTTCTTGGGGTTGTACTTCCTAAAAAAGTAGTAACATATAAGCTTTTGAGTCAGGCTCTGACTTCTGGGGAACCCAGGCTAAAACAGTTGGTAAGAAAAGCACCGGTAATAAGTCTCAGGATGCGATTCTGGAGAAAGACTACTTGCCAGTAGGATTGCAAATGTCTCCACCGCTGGTGGCATCACAATTACTGAAGCTTTCACCTGAGATGAATGGAAAGTGCGATATAGGGATGTGGGAAAGTGTGATATTGGGATGTGGCATGAGAACTATATGGGAGCTATGATAAGTTTAAGGATTTTAGAGTAGGCTTTTTTAATGTCAGTTTTTCTTAACTGCCTTGAAAGCCTCAATTTTAAAAAACCTCCAGAAATCATCTACCAGCTAAAGGCAAATAATGGAAGACAGAAAGTCTCTGACAGCAACTTACGAAGTACAATTGTTCTCCTTAAAATTTTCACATGCTGCCCTTATTGCTTTCGGGCTAGCCTGCAGAGTCAGTCTCAGCAAATCCCAAGTAGGCAAGCACAATTCTTTTAACAAAAGAAATTGCACACCCTGAAGGAATTACAGACACTGCCTATATGTACTGCCAGGGCCCAGAAGCAGATTTAAGAGTGGATCTTGTGGGTTAGGAAACAGGGTTAGACCACACATGGGCTATGGAGTAATTTATTGCCTAAGCCACTCACGCAGGCCTTGGGCTTCAGTGTTCGGGCAAGGACATGTTAAGTTTTTTTGTAATGTCTCCTTGAAGCACAAATTCTGAAGATGGTAAATCGTAATGAAAGCCTTCCTGGAAAGAATACTGAGAAATCAGTCAGTAGGCTCAGGAAAGGTGGCAATGTGATGATAAATTTACTATATTAGACTTGAGAACCCACCACCTGGCAGTGTTCCCTGGTAGGTCTAGGATACTCTCATTACTAAGATAATAGAATATATTTTAGCATCTTTGAAACCCTCAGTAGTGTCTGTCCTTTGTGGCACAATAATAAGAAATGCTACCTTGGAACTGGGCTCCCTGCTAACAGTGAAGGTAATGGCTTCTGGAACAGTGGAGATCTAGTGGCTGTAATTAACTGTCAGTGGACGCAATTACCCTAATGGGCAGCAAAGCTGAGTGGCAATGAGGGCTCCTTCCCACAAGGACCCATGCAGTTCTAAAAACAGGAGTGAACTACATGAAGTGGTTCAGAATTCCATGTTGCCTACCATTACTACATTCCTGCCCCTCTTCAATTTATTGCTGTAAACTTACTGGGGGCTAATGAGAGCCAGCTGTTGGAGGAAGAAATAACTCAGCCTGGTCACTGATGTTGGCTCAGGCCCAAATGGACTGCGAGTACACTTGAGTCCCACTCATGGGAGACCGTAGGAGTGTGGTGAAGAGAAATCCTCTCAGTGGACAGAGCTGTGAGGAAAACACTTAGTCATCTGTTTTATATAGAGAGATAAGTGGTCTGAATTACATATACACAAGAGCTCTTGGGAAGTAGCAAACAATTTGGCTGGTTACTCAGGGGTCTGGAAGGTATAAGATTCAGAGATTAGAGACAAGGCTGCATGGAAAAGAGGTATGAGGACTGATCCATGGCAGGGAACATAAAGTGTGTAGATTTTTGTATGTCAAGGTAATACTCATAAGAGAATGCTTAGTGTAGAGGAATTTCCTAACAACAAGAAGATGAGGTGATTCGTCTTGTGGAAATTAGGAAGTCTTCCTTTTTGGCCATCTCTGTGGTGATGCAGTGGCCCCATGAACAGAGTAACTAACTACTTTGGTGTGGTTGGAGGCTATACACAGACCCAATATCATGGTCTCCCTCTTGCTAAGACTGTTGTAATTCCAGCCACTGCTGAATATCCAACCTTCCAGCAGCAGAGACCAACAGTGAGCTCTCTCTATATCACCATTATTCAGTGAGACCAGCAAGCCACTTGGTATTAGGGTGAACATATTGGACTCCTACTACTCTGAAAAAACAAAAGCAGTTATTTTTTATACCAAAACTGACATCTACTCTGATTATGGTATTTTATACTATGAAAGGAGTGCTTGCATAAGAACAAACTTCAGAGGTCTCACAAAACATCTGATCTGTTGGCGTGATACCATATGTAATATTGCCTCAGGCCAACAGACCCATTTTATAACAAAGGAATTGTGACAGAAGATATGTGACCAAAGGATTCTGTGGTCTTGCCTGTGGATCCCACCCCACCATAATCCATAAAGAGTTGGCTTGTTCAAAACATGGAATGGTCTGTAAAAGGCTCAGCTACAGCACTATTTCAGGGACAATAGCCTACAGCATTAGGATGCTGGCCAAGTGATGTACTAAACGTACTACTGATAAAGGGTGCTGGAATAGATGGATTCAGAAACCAAGGGTGGAAATAAAAGTCAAACCTCTCAACTAACCAATGATCTGATTTTGCTTTTTGGCTCTGAAACCTTTGGATCTGCCAAGTTAAAGGTTTATTTCCTGTGTTAAGGGCTACATCTTCACTATATATTAGAGAACATCTTTATGTTGAACTTTAAGTTGTAACTCGTTTCAGGTCTCTTTGGGTTCTACATTCCATTAGAGCAATAAAGTAAAGAGTGACAGAACTGGCAGAGGTAATTTGCCTTGACTACCATGTGGAGCTAGGTTTGCTGCTATACAACGTGGCAGGGAGGATTAAGAGTAGAACCCAAGGGCTTCCCTGGTGGCGCAGTGGTTGAGAGTCTGCCTGCCGATGCAGGGGATGTGGGTTTGTGCCCTGGTCCGGGAAGATCCCACATGCCGCGGAGTGGCTGGGCCCGTGAGCCATGGCCGCTGAGCCTGCACGTCTGGAGCCTGTGCTCCGCAACGGGAGAGGCCACAACAGTGAGAGGCCCATGTACCGCAAAAAAAAAAAAAAAAAAAAAAAAAAAAGAGTAGAACCCAAAATTCCACATATAAGCAGTATCATATGATATTTGTCTTTCTCCATCTGACTTATTTCACTTAGTATGATAATCTCCAGGTACATCCATATTGCTACAGATGGCATTATTTCATTCTTTTTAATGACAAATATTTTATTTTATATATATATATATATATATATATATCTTCTTTATCCATTCATCTGACACGTATACACTGCTATATTTAAAGTAGATAATCAACAAGGACCTACTGCATAGCAAAGGGAACTCTGCTCAATACTCTGTAATAACCTAAATGGGAAAAGAATTTGAAAGAGAATAGATCCATGTATATGTATAACTGAATCACTTTGCTGTACACCTGAAACTAACACAACATTGTTAATCAACTCTACTCCAATATAAAACAAAATTAAAAAAGAAAAGAGTAGAACCCAAGAAATCACCAAAATCACTTAGTTCTTCCTTCACTAAGAGAGAGATAATAACAGTGCATGGGTGATAGCAGCAACCATGGCCCTCATGGACATGGACAAAGTAACTAAGGGCTCAGACCCATTGGGGAGGAAACTCTAAATCATCTCACTTGGACCAGCTGCAGTGCTGACTGAGGGTAGGAAAACTCAGACTGGAGGTTGTTCTGGAATATTATAAATATCATTATGCCTTGTGATTAGTTACAGCAGAGTGGACTATAGCTTGTTTTGCTAACCTCATCTTAAATCTTTTTATAGAATTATGTTGAAGGAAATTCTAGCTGATTGTGCTTGGATCTCCCCTTTCAGGGAAGATGTGAGGACATCTTATTCTCCCATAAAAGGAGTCTTATGTTGAACTATGGAAAATGGATATAAAGAAAGACATGAGTGCTTCCCTGGTGGCGCAGTGGTTGAGAGTCCGCCTGCCAATGCAGGGGACACGGGTTCGTGCCCTGGTCCGGGAAGATCCCACATGCCACAGAGCGGCTGGGCCCGTGAGCCATGGCCACTGAGCCTGCACGTCCGGAGCCTATGCTCCGCAACGGGAGAGGCCACAACAGTGAGAGGCCCGCGTACCGCAAAAAAAAGTAAAAATAGAAAGACATGAGCATATCCAACTGGTGCAAAAGGAGTCTGTAGAGAAACCTGTTGGACATCATTTCAGACCTTCTCACCCTCATCTGTCTCTACTTTGTTTGCTACTGAGCTCTGTAAGGATGCTAACTGACTTCATGCAGACCCACCTGTTAAGTTCTCACCTCTCCTTCCCATCTTCCCTGTGGCCTCAAGATATGACAAATCCAAGAAGCCCACTTCACCATTCACACATAACAACAATGGAACATAAGGGAGTTAGCATCCTTTGGGGTGAACCGTAGAGCAAATGGGGTCTAGATAGGATCCTGAGGTTAAATTTCCTCCTTGCCTCCCTCTAGACAGATGGTTCTGAGGTTCAGTTTCAATCACTTCTTCAAGAATGGCCTTAGAGAATTGAGCAGTCAGTTGTGTGAGACTTTCTGTTATCAGCTTTCCCCTCCTCCCTGCCTCACTCCCTCTGACCTTCATTCTCGACCCTGGGATTGGACTCCCTAAAAAGTACTCATGAAAACACCAGTTTCTAGGACAACAAGGCCAAGACAGTGGATCAGATCAGTGGTTTTAAAATTTTTTCTCCGAACATCCTAAAAGAAGTTGTAAATTATTTATCCTTTGCACATTTTTAACCTGACATCTAAATAGTTTCATAATAGTTGAAAAGATGTAATTTCTGGTATAGTGCTCCCCCCAATTTTGCCATAACATAAAATATCTTTATCCTTTAGAGCCTTTTATTGATTACCCTATTACATTTATATCTCTATCTATCTGTCTATGGATGTGTATGTTTATATAGATTCAAATACACACCCACACTGAAATTTTAAATTTTATCTCATTTCCTGTGACCAAAGGGTCTGAGTGCTATTTTTTTTCTAATTTATCATTATATTCATTCATTTATAATTAATAAAAATAATATGATCAAATTATAAATTATGATAAGTCATGAGAAATACCAGTAATATTTCATTGATAATGAGAAAATTTCAATTCTAATGAGATAAATTATGATCAAGCATTTCCTATACATGTAAGATAAAATAAATAAATATAAATGCTGTTAAAATCTAATTGTCATAAGAGCTAACATTTTTAATAGGAGGTAAAATATTAAACATTGTATTGAAAGTCAACTACAGTTAAAAATATTAAACATTGTAAATAATAAAATAAAATAATGAAAATAATGAAATAATAAAATAAAATAAAATTACAGTATTCCTGTAATTAGAATAAAGATTTAATAAAAGAAATTTTAACCATTTTAATGAATCAAACGCAAGAAATCTGAAAAAAAAAATCAGAGGAAAGTTTTCTCCATGGGTTTTTGTCCAGGGTATCTTGAAATGTTCGTTATCCTAGAAAGTAGTCCAGTAATATTGAAAAGATTCTGTGTTGCTGATCCATTCAGCAATTCAAAGGCGCGTTTCTTTCTAACAAGTGATGCTTTCTAATGCTTCTTATTAAGGATAGTTGATAATAATTTGTTACATTATATGTGAAAAAAATTAGTGGATATTATTTTCTACCAATATGCCTTTGTTTTCATAAGGTTATCCCTTCACAGCAATTCATTCTTTAATAAAGATCAGGAGATGAAACAGGCAAAGTTTTTAAAGGAAATGATCATTTCCATCCTGAATTAGTTTTCTATTGCTGTTGTAACAAATACCACAAACGTAGTAGCTAAAAACAATACCCATTTGGGAATTCCCTGGCCGTCCAGTGGTTAAGACTGTGCTTTCGCTGCCATGGCCTGGGTTTGATCCCTGGCCGGGGAACTAAGATCCCACAGCTGCATGGCAAAAAAAAAAAAAAAAACATTTATTATTTCTCAGTGTCTGTAGGTCAGACATCCCGCAGGCTCTGCTGGGTCTGGTTGGAATCTCTCAAGGCTGAAATCAAGGTTTTAGCAGAGCTAAGTTTTCTGGATACTCTAGGGAGCGTCCATTTCCTTGCTCATTCAGGTTGTTAGCAGAACTTATTGTCAAGCAGTTGTAGGACTGAGGTCTGGTTTCTTTGCTGTCAGCTGGGGGTCATTCTCAGCTTCCAGAGGTCACCTGCATTCACTGGTTTGTGATTCCCTTCATCTCAGAACCAGGAATGACAGGTTGAATCTCTGTCACTCTCTGAAACTCTCCTACCTCTTCAGTCATTGCATCTCTCTGACTCTTCTGCCTTGAGCAAGCAATTGAGGGAAGGAACCTGATTATGGTCCAAGAAGAGCATTCAGTGTTCTTCCACTTTTAAGGGCACTTGAGATTACATTGGGCCCACCCAGATACTCCAGGGTAATCTTCCTATCTTGAGGTCCTTAACCAAAATTCCACTTGCAAAGTCTCTTTTGCCACATGCTGTAACATACAGGTACCTAGCAGCAGGGGGGGCTAAAATGCTGTCTACCACATGCACCCAAGTCATTTTATCATCAAAATTCTAGTACCTTGTTTCATCCTTAAAAGAAGTATACACTCTA
This sequence comes from Stenella coeruleoalba, assembly GCF_951394435.1. Classification (NCBI taxonomy): domain Eukaryota; kingdom Metazoa; phylum Chordata; class Mammalia; order Artiodactyla; family Delphinidae; genus Stenella; species Stenella coeruleoalba. The sequence continues at coordinate 38,341,827 of NC_137151.1, read as the reverse complement.
AAACAGAAAAATAGAAGAAGCCCTATGAGATTATAGGATCCTGATTTCTCATGAAATGAGGATTGCCCTGTTGAGCACCCTGGGTATTTTCTGTAGTAAACCGTGCACCATAGTAAGATGAACAATCCGTATATAATATCTGTCTTTTGTAAGAAAAAAAAAAGTTAAAACATTCAAACAATTTATCAGATAAATTTATCTTGAGTTGGATATACCTGTTATTGAGGATTTAAACATTGAATTTCTTAAAACTGTGCCCTGGAAAATCTTGGACTCTTCCAGTATTTGAGCACTCCCTGTGCAGCCCCACATATGGAAGACCACTGAATGGTAACATCTTTAGAAACCATTCTACTTCTAAGTATTATAGGAGTTTGCAATTCTGTCCCTGAATAGATGAAGCATTATTATGTTTCAAGGCAATTATTCAAACCAGGAAGGGAATAACCTGTCAAGCCAAATATTTTGAAGTGGGTAGATCTAAAGCCCTCATTATATGGGAATCTTGTAGCTATAAACCATAACTGAAAAGGCTATCAGATAAAAACTATTGGTTGAATTCTCTGGTTAGGTAATGAAATAACTAATGTGACTGAAAGTGTTATCACTAAGTAGATAGCTTAATTGAACTGATTAAAATTGAATTGGATTAAATTAATCCACTGGTGGGTTTTACACTTGATGTTATAACTCATTGTATTACATGTAGGCAAAGCCCATTTGAGCTTTCAAGATATAGCAAGATATTTTTCCAGACAATCAAGTTAGCTAAAAGAATTAGCTCTGAAGGCACTATTTGTTCCTGTTCTCTCTAACCTAACCACATGGTCAAGCAAATAGAAAATTCATAATATCAAGCATTATATGACTAGTAAGCTATTTATTTGTTGAGCCCATTGTAAAACAAGGATGTGGCATTAACTGTCTATTTTCCCAGATCATAATGGCTAATGGTCGGTTTATTTATTATTAGAGTAGATACAGCCAGCACTGGATGTTCTTCTTGAACCATAATTGGACTCCTTTCTTCAGTTGCCTATTCAATGGAGGAAGCTATGGCATCTTGACCTGCACTGTCCAGTACAGCAGCCACTAGACCCACATGCTCCTAAGCACTCGAATTATGGTTACTCTGAACCGAGATGTGCTGTAAGCTTAAAATACACACTGGATTTCAAAAACTTAGCTCAAATAAAATCATTGAAAATATTTCATTAAAAACTTGTTTTACTGATTATATATTAGATAATAATTTTATCTATATATGGGTGAATGAGATATATTATTGCAATTAAAATCAAAAGTCTCTCCACATATTTTAATATGGCTTCTAGAACATTTAAAATTACATATGAGTCTCACATTATGTTTCTATTAGATGGTGCTAATCTGGGCCATATCAAGTCTCAGAAAGTCATTCAGTTGTGCTGCATGCATGCCTGGCAGTCTCATTTTACGACAAGTGCTCAGTCTTCCTGAAAGTCTCCCTCCTCGACTGTCCAGCAGAAGCAGAACCACGATGGTTCATCACCCTCCATCCCAAGACTCGTAGCTCAGAAGAGATTGCTGGTCTTTCATTCTCTTCCTTTTGTCCAAGACTCACTTAGAGAATCAGGGGCTCAAATATTATTGGTGCAAAGTTGTCTTAGGGGGATAAGTAAAGTTTAGCTACACAAGAAATCAAAATATTCCTGAGATCAGATCTTCCTGACGAGTATGAGGTTTTTAATATTGATTTTTCATCCCAGTACTTCCTCTTCCTAAACAAGCTGACATTTGCTGTCCTTTCTTCATTTCCCAAGGCAACTCCAAGCAGAACTTTCTTTTTCTTTATGAGGACAAGTTAGATATGATTGAAAAAGAGTAATTAGTACAGAACTGCCTATACTGTCAGCACTAAGTAGAGGTGAATTCCATCTTTGATTAACATCTACAGCTTCTGAATAACTGCTTCTTAGATAGGAGGTCAGGCTGATGGACAGCAGCTACTACGCTGCTATGTATACAGGCTATGCTGCAGGCTGCTATCCTATACAGGGTACACTGTACGCAATGGTGACCGCTGGGCTACTGAGATTTGTCAAGTAAAGGGGTGGGGGTGGGGAATTGCAGCCAAAAATATCAACAGGCTTGTTTCACTAATCTTCTTGGGAACCTGTCAAAATTAGTCTGTAAAGAGGAAATAAGTAGCAAGGCAATATCAGATTAAAAGGACTTGAACCCAAGTCAGGAGCTTCTGCATATAGTAGTAGGGTACATTGAAGAGCCATGATATGTATAGGAGTACAGGAATGTTAATAATGTCAAAAATATCACGAATTCAAGAAAAAAGCCAGAAAAAAATATATAGTGGAACAAGGCACCTTCAGTGATACTGGAGTCTGTTGAACATATAACTTTGAGCTACACACACAGATCCAAGATCAAAGCAAGGCTAGAGTCCAAACCAGGCAAGCTGGAGGCAGGCACATGAAAAGAAGAGGAAGCAGAGTGATTATTTGTCAGAAAATAAGTGGACAGGTTAAGTAGATGGAATGAAACAAATAGTGGGGAAAACAAAAAGGTGACAACATTCAGAACAAAACAGTAAACAATCAAACAAACACAAAGAAGTTATACAGAAGCTGATGTGACAATTAAGACTGGAATATTGCATTTAAAATTCCAAAGAAATTTTCAAGTAACTAAAACTAAAGGTGATGATAAAGCCAAGTGCCAAATAGATATGAGGCACCATTATGAAGGAAGAATCTTAATAATAAGTCCTATAAAGACAGAGGGAAGCAGAGTCAGTCTGAAGAGAGAGATGGAAGAAATGTAACAAGTGGCAGGTGGGGACTAAGATGGGCAGATCCTGACACTTAGAGCTCTCCAAGTAGGGGTCCTGGTTGACCCGTCACCTACAGTCGTTTCTCAGTACCTACAACTTGGCAGTGGTTGTATATTTCACTGGATCATGAAAGCTTTTAAGATTTGGGGGTGGCGTGGGTGACAGGTAATATCCTGGCTTGCATTTTTTTTCTCCTTTAGCTCAAAATACTGCAGGAGTTGATGCACATTCTGACATCATTCCCTGTGGGGATTCAAATCAGGAGAAAGCCCTGTCTAGGACTCTGTGGTCCTTGGTCTTATTCTGCTGCTCAGTGATCAGTGATGGTCACGGAGAAAATCAACAAGTGGAAAGAAATCAAGTGCGTCCAATATGAAGCCAGAATGGACAGCAGGACCACAGTTTACAGATTAATCATTGTTCCATCATAGACCCTTAGCTTAGGCTGTACAAAAAGGAATAAAGTAGTTTATTTTACAAATTTGTCACATCATTGCTTAAGGAAGCAATGAAGTCAATGAAGAGCATAAAAACTGCGCCATTCAAATGGCATTTCGTGCTATAACCAAATGTATCATTATGTGATAAATTTGGATGATACGTTAACAATCATCTCTGATGTAGCAAAGGAATAGCTCAGATAGCTTAAGAAAATAGGCTAGTTAGTTCTTTGCAAACATTACTGTGCATTCACCTGGAAGCCTTCTTAAAACAGATTGCTGGGCTCACCCTCAGAAGTTCTGATTCGGCAGTTCAGTGGTGGCACCTAAGAACACACCTTCCTAACAAGTTCCAGATGAAGCCAACGGTATTGGTTCAGGGACCTGACTTTGAGAATTACTGATATAGTCAGCAGGCCAGTCAAGACTATGATCATGGCCCTGTCTAAATTCATATATTTATGTATTCTAAGGAGACATTTTTCATTTCTCCAGACTTGAGAAACAAAGATTACTTAATAGTTCAGACAAGTTTGTTTCATCAGGGGCCTTTCTGGGTGAGTTAATTTGACAAGACTCAAGACTCCCACGTCAAAAGGCACACTAAGAAGAAAACTGCCTGTCAGTGTCACTCAGACTGCCTGCTGCCTCTCCTCTCCGTGATATAACACTTACATTGCTCCTCTCCCGCTATTTCAGGTGCGCCATTAGGATAACGTGGATTATACTTCGGCAAGCCCCTATCTAGATATTACATCCGAATATGTCACTAACAGGAAATGGAATCTGCTACAAGAAATGATGCGGCACGCCAGCCAGACTTATGAAAATAGATATCTGCCTTAGCCAGACACAGAGAAAGATAACCCTGAACGTAGGTTAAGTCTGCAGTACACACACATTCTTGATTGTGTCAGGTTCATTAGAGACAGTAAATCCAGCGAGATTTGAAGGAGAACTGATTATGAACGTTTGCCTTCTATTGAATTCCATGGTGCCTGTGAATATTTACCCTGTGCCCCTATGTCAAAGCCTCAGGCAGAGAATCTGGAAACTATTCTCCTGAATGTTACTTGGGAGTATACCGTCAAAGTTTCCCAGCACAAGGTCTAGGTGTCTTTATTATCACTGTCATTAAAAATGTATGTGTCTGTTTTCATGTGGCAAGACGACAGGTATATACAAAACAAGATGCATCCATACTCCATGTCCTTGAGGATCTCTAATACAAGGACAAAGGCAAGCACTGATTTGCAGACAATAACCTAATAAAGCGGGTTAAAATTAAATTTGGGGGTACAGAATATAAGTGAAGAATAGACGTTTTTTGTGAAGCAATGAGCTGGAGGGATCGTTTTCTCTATTGGGCAGAATTTTTTGATAGATTCGTGATTAATGTATAATACACAGGTACTGTCTACCCTCCCACTGCTTCTTCCAGTTTGCCCGCACAGGTTCCTTGTCCTGGGAAGGAGTCAAAAAAAGAAGGGAAATGCTCAGCAAAGTTTTAAGTATATACACATGAATTATTTTCAGTTCTACTATTGGTACTATTATTCTAAATGTGGTCTAAAAACTGGTTTGGCCAGGAAATGATTTGGCATTTCCTGAGATTTTACTGGAAAGAAAGCCTGACCAGGAGAGAATAAATTGTAGTAGAACTCCATGGGGTTTGAGACGGAGAAGGCATTATGAATATTAGTATTTGCTGAACTCCAGATTCAACCCAGTTGCCCCCAACTCACATCCAGCCACCTGCTGGCATCCTCACAGATCCTGATACCATAGGACTGCACTGACCGACGGTCTCATCTAACTAAAACTGACTTAGCAGTAAAGCTTAACTGCTTTAGGCCTAGAGCCAGGGTATTCAGAGCACCTGACAGGCATCAGCCACTTAGATATAGGCATGAGTCTGCAAACTCTCAACTCTCTGTTGCAGTCCAACATGAGGAATAATTTATGTTGGGTCTCTTTTGAAAACTAAAAAACTCGGTGGAGTCAGCTCTATATAAATGGTTAGTTCCTCTGACCCTTCTTATAGGTTAGACCTTGCACTAACGCCACAGTCCATGTTATAAAGGATCCTATGTCCTTTCCTGCCAAGAATTACTCCAGCCATAGGCCTTCATTAATGAGTTCAAAATCTACTTAGAATAAGACAGGAGATTTGCATCTTCTCATTTTACTCCACCTGAGCTTGTGATTTTCCATACTTTCTAGAAGTCAGGAGGGACCACACACACCAGTACCACCACTGCTACTACTGATACTACCACTTCCCCTAGGTCTTCTTCCTTCTCCTATTCCTTCTTGGTACCTTTCTTAAAAGTCTGTACTTACCATTTACTCTCATATAGATTTTTCACAAATTGATTAGGCAGCTATAATTTGTAGTATACCTTAGGGTAGAGTACGCCCACATCAGTGTATATAGGTCAAGCTACATAGGATTAATACTTGTGACCCAGTGTTGTCCTATGTCATGATGCTTCAGTCTCTGGTGTATTAGCATAATCCACAGAAACAGAACCAGTAGAATATAGGATGTGTATATATATATATATATATGCACACAAACGTAATAGAATATTCTCTCTATATAACATAAGTCTCTCAATAGATAGAGAGAGAGAGAGAGAGAGAGAGAGAGAGGAGGCAGAGAAGTCCCACGATCGCTTTCTGCAACCAGGAGACCCAAGAAAGCCAATGGTACAATCCCAGTTCAAGTCCAAAGGCCTGAGAACCAGGAGAGCCTGATAGTGTAAATCCCAGTCCAAGGGCAGAAGATCAATGTCCCAGCCCAAACAGGTAGGCAGAAAGCAAATAAGGATGAATCTCTCCTTCCTCCATCTTTTTGTTCTATTCAGGCCTTCAATAGATTGGATGATGCCCACACAAATTATGGAGGGCCATATGCTTTCCTAAGTCCACTGATTCAAATGCTGATCTCATCCAGCTGCACCCTCACAGACGCACCCAGAAATAATGTTTAATCTGGGCACCACTTGGCCCAGTCAAGCTGACACACAAAATTAACCATCACATCTATTTAAGTCTTCCCTCAGTCTTCCCATGTGAAATGGTAGACTCTACCCTGAAATGTATGCTAACTTCTCTTTGGAAGTCATTTCTTGTGCTTTATTTTTTAATACTTATTTTATATAAGAGTATAGTTGATTAACAATGTTGGTTAGTTTCCAGTGGACAGCAAAGTGATTCAGTTATACATATGCATGTATCTATTCTTTTTCAACTTCTTTCCCATGGAAGTCATTTCTATACTAGAATAACTACCACAGTTTTCTTGTTATATGCATGGAGCAGAACTGTTATAAAATAGTTCTAAATAAATTTAGAGAGAGAAATGTAAACTTTAGAACTAAAGGAGTTTATCAATTTTGAAGGCCTCATTTTACAAGGCCAGAGAAAGGAAGTCTCGTGGCCAAAGTTATTCACTGAGAAAATAGTCAGTGAAGACGTGATAATAGATTTCCAGACACCCCCCCACCCCAGCCAATTTTGCTTTCCGTTTTAGGAGCCAGATCAATCATGTCTAATCTATATCATAAGGTATAAATTGAGTGACTTCTATTTCTAAGACAAAGATAATCAAGACACCTTAGAATACTCAATCTTATTCATAATTAGAATTTGTAATGGTTTGTCCTCTACACCAGCAGATGTAACTGACATAAAAGATAATCAGCTAAAGCTACTACAGTCAAAAATTTTCAGGTTTCTTATTAAGAATATTCAAAGAATTTATTAATGATGCAAGTGTTTTTCAGACCAGTGAAGGTATTCCTTACACCAGTAGCAAATTCTGTCTGTTCCATCGCTGCCTTTTTTCTTGAAGAATTAGAGTTATTAAGTACAACATCTGCACAGAACAGGTTATTTGCTTTTCAAATAACTTCAGCAGAAAGAGATATTTGATGAATTAGTAATGTGTTTGACCTTGAGAAACTGATCAAAATATCTGGTTCTTTTGTCCTTTACTTTGATGCCTCAGTAACTTTTGCAAGCTGGATTTTACAAGCCCCTTAGCAATTGGTTTTGCAACTGTGTTTTTCCTTGTATATAATACATTACTTCACTGCCAACAAAACTGCTGGGAAAAAAAAATGTAAGTCTGAGTAACCAGTAGCCTCTGCAATCATTATAGATGCCCAATGGGTATTTCAGGGTCCTCTAATTGAAAACTAATTTTATAAATCTATTTATATGTGATGAAAATTAACAACAATAACTCTAAAGAATGAAGAACCAGACACATCAGCACAGTTGAAAGTTAACTTCTAAGACTTTAAAAGATGTTCCTACATCTGTAACTTCTTGTTCTTTGTCCAGAAAATTTATTTTCTAGACAATTACCTCTATGGGGAACACCCAGGGCTGGAGGGAACAATTTTACAGAGCCTTGCTGTTATAGAGTCAGCACTGCTAGCTATTAAATAACAGGTGGCAGGCTGTGATTTATATGTGGAAGTCACACTATGCAGTCATCCTATGGAGGCCCTGGCCCTCAGGAAAGAAAGGCAAGGATGGTGCATCAGTTACTATAAAACTAAAGCATCTTGCTTCTTTTCTTAGTCCAAATGCGCTTACCTGTTAAGCTATAAAAAATATAATCCGTGAGCCAAGATACAAAATCACAAGTGTACACTCACTCCACGTACACATAACACTCTTCAGTTCTTTCATCACCTTTTACTTGTTCATTGCACATTAAAACAGAAAACGACAGCCTATGCTGCTTTTTTCTGCAAGAGGCACTTGGCATTTCTAAGTGATGTGTGTGGCCGTGAGCCACAAGGAACTTGGACCAAATGTTTTCATTGAATGGACAAGTTCCAAAAGTTTATTCAAACAATGAGTATGACTTTTTTGAGATTTGGGGGAAGTTGTTCTTATTTTGTATTAATTTGCATTTGGTATTTGGTGTTTTTAAAAAAATTTTCAAAGAATACTGGTTATGTTCAATGTTTTATGTAATTCATGTAGCTCATCAGTTCTTTGGGGATTATAAACATATGCTGGGTAGACTAATTTCCTAGCTAGTCTGATACTCCCCCCAACCAGGGAACACTTGGAATCATGTAGGAGTGTTTGGAGTTTTGGGAGATGACACTGGAATTTGTGGAGAGAAGGTCAGGAACATAATACATAAGGCAGTTCTGCACAGTGAAGTGTTGTTCCCCCACAAATGTCTAGAATGCCACTCTTGAGAAATAATACCTAAGGAACCTAATCTCTGAGGAAAAATAAAAAACAATTTACTTCTGGCCGTCATCTCCTTAATGGGCCCCTTTCCACTGTTAACGGCATGAGCATCCATTCTATCCTGTAGCTGGGAACCCGTGGTTCTGGAGCAAAGTACAATGAAACAAAGCCATTTAGCAGATCCCTGTGAGATCTGATTGGCCACCAGATACACTCCAGCCCAAACAGAATTTTCTAAAACTTATGGAAGGTGCAAATGCATAACTTCCTGCAACTCCTTCCTTCAGTTTCATGCTACATCTGCCAATATGACTTGATAACAGTGAGGAAGGATGAGGAAACAGTATGAGAAAATTGTCACAATTCTGGGAGAAATGCATCTCAAAAGTTTTCAGTTACAACTTTCTCAGCAAGTAGGAAACTCACGTTAAAATATATCTTTTATATAAGAATCCTGCTTCTTGTTTGATACTAACAGTGATGATGAACTCAGTACCATCTAGACACTTCTTCAGTACTCTTCTCCTTTTTTTATTATTACTTTTAATTGAAATATAGTTGATGTATGATATTATGTTAGTTTCAGGTGTATTACATAATGATTTAACATTTGCATACATTATGAAATTATCATTATCACAAGTCTAGTAACCATCCGTCCCCATACAAAGTAATTATAATATTTTGACCATATCCCTTATGTTGTATATTACAGCCCTATAACTTATTACTTAACTGGAAGTTTGTACCTCTTAATTTCCTTCGTCATTTTTATCTACCCCCTCACAGCCCTCCCTTCTAGCAATCAGCCGTTTGTTCTCTGTATCTGTGAGTCTGTTTTCATTTTTTTGCTTGTTTATTTGTTTTGTGTTTTAGATTCCACTTATAAGTGGTATTGTGCAGTATTTATCTTTGCCTGACTCATTTCACTTAGCATAATACCCTCTAGATCTATCCATTTTGTTGCAAATGGCAAGACTTCACTTCTTATGACTAATATTCCATTGTGTGTGTGAGTGAGTGTGTGTGTGTGTGTGTGTGTGTGTGTGTATAAAAAATATCTCCTTTATCCATTTGTCTATCAGTGGACACATAGGTTGCTTCCATATCTTGGCTACTGTAAATAATGCTGAAATGAACATAGGAATGCATATATCTTTTCTAATTAGTATTTTTGTTTTCTTTGGATAAATACCCAAACATGAGATTGCTGGATCATATGGCAGTTCTTTTTTAAATTTTTTGAGAAATCTCACTCTTCTTGATGTCATACCGTGGACCCTCATGGCAGAAACAGAAACCCTCTGGTTTCTGTTTCTGCCAAGTCCTATTGTCCACAGTGAGGACAATTTTATATATATATATATGTGTGTATATATATATGTTCATTAACTTAAACAGTATGAGTTTCCAGTATATTAGCACAATCACAGAGTAAATGTTAAGTTCCTACATCATTCGGGGTTCACTTTTTCATTAGTTCCCATTTATGGGCCTGGAGGAATAAGAAAGTATATTTAGAATTCTATTGAAGACATTATGATAACTAGAAAAAATCATTCCTTCTTTTCAGACTCTCTTTATGCTTTTCTGGGAATTGTTTCTGTCCCAAACTCTTTATAATTCTTCTCTGTGATCCCATGGTTAGCAGTGCCTTCCTGATCTCTCCCACCCTCACTTCCAAACTCAACTGGTGGTAGTTTCCTTGTAATTTTTTACGTTCTCCACAGTTCAGTGCATCTCCCAGGCTCAATGCTATCCTCCCTGTTATCCAAGTTGTCTCCTCTCAGCTATTTCAACATAACTCAACAGAACACCGCTTCTTTTCTGTGCTAAATATGGCTTGTCTGAGGAAAAAGAAACTAATTGTTACAACTCCTGCACAGAAGCCACAAAAACTGTGAGAAGCTGCTTTCTACTGCTCCAGGCTACAAGCACTGCAGTAGGTCTCTGTTTGACAACCTCACGGCAGGAATCGCTGTGGGGAAAGGAGGAAAGTAAAATAACAAGGAGATTGGAGTCAAATTCCTTTTTTTGTTTTATACCAGATCCCCTAATAAGAGTCTTACCTTACAGAAAGTCACTTTCATATCCTGGGCAGGGCCCTCAGCAATCACCTGTGGATTATCGCACAGCCTTTTTGCTAGCTTCCTAGTGCCAGGCTGCCCCTCATCGAGTGCTTAAACACCTGGGACAGAGTAACTATGGAATGTCAGTTTTCATATTGGAGACGGGAAATAATTAGAGGTAGATTTTATACCCAACTCAAAAGCCTTTTGTGTTGAGTCTGGGCTGTTAAGTTAGCAATGATTTATGTGAAGCGGGGCCAGAAGCAGAAATTTGGAGATATCCAGAGCGCATTCCCCCATATCCAGGCTTTTGTGAGAACAAGCTAATTGGGGGGGGGGGGTTCATGCTGAGGGTGAAGAAAGCAGAGCTGGCTCAATAGTGAAGCAGATATGGCTTGTTCCTGCAAGATGGTGGAGGGTCAGAGTTGGAACTGTGTCCCACTCCTACATGGCGCCCCAAATGACAAAAGGACCCATAATAGCACGACCGAGGTGACAGAACACAAAAAGGCCATGATGTTGGAGGCATGGGGAAAGTGCAGGTCTTCATACTTGGAATGCAGTGAGTGTAGCAGGCTACTACGGTGAAAAGACCATGCGAGCTTTATAATTCTGGGAGCATACTGGGAATAGCCACAATGCACTAAAGACCAGAAGCCTCCTTCCCGCCTTGCAGTTTTTACATGAATCTCGGGGAGGCTCCCCTCTACCAAAAATGGCTGAAATAGTATTTCTTGACACCTCTGGTAGATAGAGGTCAAGTCCGATTTATTTGATTTAGAAAGTAAAATTAGGTAATGTTTCCCTCACTTGGATAATGGACTCTAAATTCATAGCTACTATATCCTATTCTCAGCATTATACTCTCTTACTCAGAAACCTTCACAGGCTCAGAGAACTTGCTGTGTTAAATCTTAGCCCTGTAGCTAAGTGTTCAGAGACCTCTAGAGTTAATTCTTACCCTAATTATCAGAATTTATTTTCTCCGTCTTCCCAACTGTCATTCTCTGCTCTAGTCTGCTCACCCTTTACTTTAGCCCCATGCACCACTATTTACTCCTTCCCTGAACTATGACAGTTCTTTATCCCCATCAACTAGCACATACAATAAACCACTTTACTTACACAGTCTAGAATTAGATGTGGTTACTCCGTTAGGGTTAGAGTTCTTAACGAGGTTAAAAGTTCCTGTGGGGCAAGAATCATGTCTTATATTTTTGTTACCTTCACAGAGTGTAGCAAGGGGTTAAGCACAAAATAAATACTTCTTCATTGATTGTATTATCTGTAAATGATTCTCATCTGAAGTCGCATCTGGGTCAAGTATCTCATTCAGGAAGAAAGCAGCCATGTAGGGTAATAAACTGACATAGCAAAAGTTATCATGGTAGAAAAGTACAAAAGACGATTGGTGGTTTCATCCGTAGAACAGAGTTTAAGTGACATGGCAGTTATGAGAACTGGATTGACCTAATTCACCCCTTAGCTCTGTCAGGTGCAAGTTGCTGCTACCTGGGTGGTGATCACTGTTATTCCTGTTCTGAGAGAAGAACTGAGGCCCAATGAAAGGGGCCAGATGTTCAAATCCCCTAACCCCTAACAATACAACCAAAAGCATCAGGTCCTGAGCCTGTATTTTCCCTCAGCGCTACCTTAGTAATTACTAAAGCAAAGGAAGTGAAAACTTGGGGATATAAACAGAGGTCTTACAGAAAGGAAAAGACCAGAGATAACTCCAATAAATTATTTTGGATCCCTTGATGCATTTGGGAAAAGGCAGTAGGGAGAGATGTCTCCTTTGCCTTGCAAATGCTAAACCAGAGAATTACTGTTGTTTATTGATCTCATTTTTGTGTAAGCTAATACTAAGGACATATCTAGCAATGTCTGCAGCTGAATAATCACCTTTCATATATGTCTTAAAAAGCAGAACCAGAAATCTATTTCAAAAGACAGGCACATTTAAAAGATGAACACAAGTAGCTTATCACTGTACTGATGTTGTAATTCAATTAAAACGCAGACAGGAAAAATTAGTACTACTTTTGAACCTGCCTTTGCTATACCCACCGTATCACAGGAATTCTGTGAAAATGACTGGCTCTCACAGGTCTCTTTTTTTCTGCTAACCTTTCTTGTTATGAAAGGCATAAGACAAGAACAGGCATTGATTGGGGAACTGAAGCTCTCCCATAAAAGATGAGTATGTTGACAGAAATACCATCAGTTCCTCGGCAAGCAGGTCAAATATTCCTTAATCTCACTTATGTCAGGGGATTGCACGACCACCCTCGGACAAGGACAGCCAATATTACCTTCGTTGGGAGTCAGACCTGTTGAAATGTGCGGGCGAAAATGACAGACTGAACTGAAGAACAGCAGTGCCTCCCTCAGACACACAGCCGCATGTCTGGCTCTATTTCAAACCCCAAACCAGCTATATTTTCGATTTTACTCTCTGACATTTACCAGAGGGAAAAAGATACATAAGTAATGAGGCAAAAGGGCATGAAGAGCTGGGTGTGTATCTTTACATTACATTAAGAAATGAGCCTAGCAAAAAGTGTGCTGGAGTCCAAAATTAAAAATGAATTAAATGAGTATCTGTCACATTTGTCAGAGCAGCCTCAATAAAGCCAGCCATTCTCAATGTATACACAGGTAGTGGATTTTTTTAATGCTTTGCCCTAGCAAGACTACCCATTTCCTTTCACTGTATCACGCTGCACATTATTTTAGGTTGGTATGTAAACACCTGCGTCCCTGTCTGTCTCCTCCAACTATTTTATGTTCTTAATCACAACGGCTGTTGTCACTATCAGCTGCCTGATATTTACTAGGCACGGTATGAGTACCGTACATGCATTCTCTCGTGAAATCTTTAACAAAGATCTTCCTCATTAAGTATCTTCACCATCATTTTATTAAGGCAGAGATGTTCAGCAAGGTCACGTAGCACATTAAGTGGTGGAGCTAGCTTCTAGAGGGCAAAATCAAGTCTCTTTTCCTTTCCGGCCTCCCCCTCAGACCCGTAGCACGTGTTCTGCTTCCTCTGAGGTCCTAATAAATACGGTGACTGACTGAACAGAACAACAGGTTAAAGCATCATTAGTGAAGCCTCATTAATGTGACTGCCAGCGTCTAAGGAGATAAACCATCACACCAGCCACTTCGTTCTGGAGTTGCGCGCGCGCGCGCGCACACACACACACACACACACACACACACACACACACCCTTAGACCACATTATTTGAGGCTTTATCATCATGCAGGGTCTGATTTCTGATCATGCAGAATCACTGAACCAGAACTTTTTTTTTTTTGCATGATCCCCAAGAGGGTATCTGCCACCCAAGCTCAATCAGAATCTGATCCAACATCTATGATTGTTGTTTGCTAATGAATAGGTATTTAATTTCCTGGCTTTTAAGGCCCAGAACACTGACTTTCCTCTCGGGATTTCCTTGTCCCAGAGTGGCTGGTGTGATAAGCAGCAGTGCAGGTGGTCAGGATTCTAATTATACTCTAATGAAAACTACTATTTACAGTTGAAAGGCACCTCTGTAGTCTGGCCTGGCTCCAAGAACTTGGACTTTCTTTATGCTGTTCCACATAAAAAAAAAATTAAAAATAAACCTCTTTCAGTACCTGTATGAGGTGCTTCAAATGTCATTACCATCTGTAATTATATGGAGAATCCAATTAGCACAGCTAAGGAATCAGATTGCTGTGTACCAGTTGTACATGTTGACTATGTTGGCTATAAAAAATATTATAGCGGGAGAAGCTCACGTAGTGGGTGATTGTGTGCATCTTGTATAAAGCTCTAAAAAGCAATTAGAATGTAAAAAGTAATGAGGAATAGTAAGAATAAATGAGTTTCACTGAAGGACTGGCATTTCACAAGCTTGGTGCTGAGCTTCTTTTGCTTCAAAAAAGTAGGAGAAGATTATCCTCAAATGAAAAAAGACTCATATAACATTGAAATAAACACTGAAGACCTATAACGATGTTCTGGTGGAGACGTATGATCGTTTTCGTGCTCACTGTGCAGTCTTGACTCGTGTTGCATAAAAAAATGGGTGAACCCTCCACAGATGCTGAGAAGTTGCTGGGAAAAGACAGGGTGTCTGGACCACTAGGAATGTTGGAATCGGTGAAACAGAGCCTTCCAAACCCCTTGTGATATTCATCAGAGCAGTTACATGAGTTACACTAAATTATGATCCTCTTTCTTATCAATGCAGGAGTGATAAATGCAGAACTGTCTGCCAGCTTATTATACGGTCAATAGCTGTGAAAGGAATGGAAAATGACAGGAATAAATAACATAATATGATCAGTTAGTGGCACACAAAGACCTCTGGGGCTGTGCTTGGTATGATAATATCTGGTCTCCTGAGAGCCACCTTAGAAAGATTGACTGTTGTCATAGATTAAGTTTGATTGTGTGAAGGACAGAAAGCATCCCTTTTTAGATGCTAGGTAGGTTTTGTCTATACTGCTTGCCGTCTGAAGTAAATGGACTCTATATCCTAGTGCCTTGATATACACTAAATTACTATGCCACGTGGAAAAAAATAGACAAGTTTTCTAATCAAATTATAACTTCTTCCTAGATAGAGTTTGTGATTGTTAATTTCCTTCTAAAATATCTGCAAAGAGTCATGTCTATAGGAAATAGATACCCAATAAATGCTCTTTGCTGGATTCTATATATATATATATATACACTGTATGAGAGTATGCATAATAGTACATCTTGTCTCATGAAGAGTTCCTGGTCCAGACACAGACAATAATCTGAATTTTCAAATTGAAGTAAGTGGTTCATATTAAACAGCACACCAAATTACACTGTCTGGTTTAAATGCCAGTTGACTTATTATTGTAAGCTTCTTGAAGATATTGTTTGATTCTCTCTTTGTATCTTTCACATCATCATGCACTGTTGAGACGTTCTTTCTTCAAAACTCTCTCCTCTCTTTTTCTCATGACACAATATTCTTATAGTTCTCCTCTGACTTCAAACCATACTGTTCAGTCTGCTTTGCTGACTCCTCTGTACTTTGTCCTCCTCTGTCTCAGAAAGGTCCCTGGCCAATTTCATATGCCTCTATGGTTTCACTTCCACTCATATAACCCTGGCTTTTGAATACATGTCTCCTGTTGAGTCATCTCCTGCCAGAAAAAACATTTGTAACTGCTTGCTAGGCAGGTCCTCCTGATTTTCTAGAGCCAGGTAAAAACCAGCCAATACTGAACGTATTGTTTTTCCTTTCCACACTAGATCTTCCTCTTAATCCAAATCCTGACTCTTGGCATCACCATTTATCCAAAAGTATAAGGCAGACGCCATCATGTCTCTCTCCCTTCCCATCACTCAGTCTAAGTTTCTAAAATCTGCATTGCTTCTTTCTCTGCACCCTTTTACTATTGCCTGGGTTCAGGACTCCAGCATTTCCCTAAAGATTTCCTATGGCATCATAACGAATGTTCCTGCTTCCAGTGTTGGCTCACCATCTTAACTGATTTATCAACATACTGGAAATCGGATCATGCCATTTTCTGCCCACTCTTTAGTGGCTCTCCATCTCAAAGAAGACAAAAACCAAACTTGTAAGTATAGCTTACTTGTTCCTCCCCAATATGGCTACTCCCTGCCTTTCTTACTCCATAATCTTCCATTTCTCCATAAATCACGTAGTTTTACCAGCTACGTACACACCTTTTCTCAAGTGTTGAAAATAGTTATTCCTTATCTGCTTGGTAAACTCATCTCCATCCTTCGAGACTCTGAACAAACATGATTTCTTCTCTGAAACATTTTTTGGATGCCTTCTGTCAAACCTAGACATATCTTTCTCTGTGTTTACACAGACCTCTCTGTAGGTTTCTATTAGGAGAATTATTACACCATATTGAGACTATTTATCAGTAGACTATAAGATTCTTAAGGCAAACTCCCATTTCTTGGCCAATTCCTCATCTTCCTAACTAGCATAAGATCCACATATGGTAGAGCTCAATCACTATTTGTTGAATAAATCAATACATACTGCCTTTTCCAAATTTTTAGTTGATTGCTAGTGTATCTTTAGATGGTTATTCAAAGGTCTGTCTTATCCCTCCAGGTAGTTACGCTGGCTCAAAACAAATATTATTTTTGTGCATTTTTCTTTAGGAAGGAGAGAAAGGGCAGTGCACCAAAATGTTGTGGTTTTCATTTGTTTCCGTTTTTCTGTTTGCCTTCCTCCCATAAATATTTATTGAGAGCTTCCTTCATATGACAGACAGGGTGCTTAAAGCTGCACAGAAAGATGTGATGGTATGCAAGATGATTTCTGCATGGAAATATAATGTTACAAGTTAATGTGTGATCAACATCATAAGAATATAGCAAGTTAAGAGTTACAGGCGTTTAGAAAAAGAGGAGCTGAGGACTCCGAGGACGTCAGAGAAGTTTTCCTACCAATGGTGACACTGAACTTGGGCCCTGATACCTCATTAAGGTTCCCTTACTTGGAGAACGATGGAAGGGCAAGACGATTGTGTGTGGGGGCGGGGGGTGGGGTGGGGGGTGGGGTGGGGGGTGAAGAGGAATGAGAGCAGTAAATTTCTTTAGTGAATCTACAATAATACATTCTCAGTTGGGTATCTGTAAATTAAGGGAAGTAGTGGACCCTGAGATCAGGAAAGATAAGAGAGCTAAAATTGCAAAGATCTTCCATACAGCTGGGACTTGAGTTTCTAAAGCCATGAAAGTGACACCATAAATTTGTCTTTTAGGACCATTAATATACTAGTTGTTTATAGTATATTTCAAACAGAGTTAAAATCAATTAAAAACTATTATATCAGTCCAGAGTATAAAGTTAAAAATATCTTTGTTAAAGTGGTTTCTTAGGTATGAAAGTAAATGAATTTGAATTTACTCAATATACATGTAGAAAACTGGTTTAAATGAAAAGTACTTACTCGCATAAGATTTAAGAAATATAAATAAAGTTCTTTTCTTGTATACATGACAGAGTAAGAATTAAATATATGGTAGCTCTCCAAAGTTTATTTAAAATATAAATACCCTAATTGCTCGTGTACCCTGTAGTCCCACGTTCTTCTTGATAACCAGTTACTACAGAGAAGCATGGCTACATGAACAAATCCTTATCATAGGATAGTGGCTAACACAAAATTTTCTACAAATAAAGCAGCCTATAATTAGGGACTGTGATTAGGTTCAGCTTTTTTTCTTTTAATCAATTTGCCTCATTGCTGAAATGTTTCTCTTTGTAGATAACAACAAAAAAAAGTGGCATATCATTAAGAGCTTGGAATTAGAGAGCTCCACCATGTTCCAGTTCTGTGACCTTGGACAAGTCAATTTCTTCAAAGTCTGTGTGTATCAGTTTCTCAACCAACTTTAACACACTCTAAGCATTTCACTGTATACTGTGTGAAAAGTTTTAATGCTTAATAAGCATATAGATCTAAAAGAAATAAAATTTTAATTCTTAAGTTTTTCATTAGTGAAACAACTCCATTGTCTATAATGGGAAAATGACTAAAAACTTGTGAATGAATTATAAAAACTCATATTTTTCCTCAAGGTATTCTTCAATTGAGAAAAGACTGGTCATATATTTACCATTAACCACAGCATATTTAAACTTCTCTCCCTGCAGTCTCTTAATAATGCAAAAGTTAAGGTTGCATTTCTCAAGAACAGGAACTTCAAATATCACAAGAGGGTTAAAAGAACAAATACCCGTAAAGAATTTAGAACAGTGAGTGACCAGCACATAGAAAACGCTGGAGAAGGATGTGCTATTATCATCATCACTGCTAAGATGGAACAGTTTCTATTCCTTCATAGGCCTTATTGAAACTGCCTGCTTTCTTATGTTTACACATAGGTCAAAATGTTCCAGAAACAGGTTCTGAGTCAGATGCCAGATTGCAAAAACTACTGTTAAGAGACATCATATATTAGTCATATTCAAGTTAAACCAGCCTTGATATAAGGTCCATGCTTCAAAGAGCAGGTTTCCTGAGGTGACATGAAAGTAAATGTAGGGCAATGGCCTCACTGACTTCATTGAAAAGACGAAGCCAACCCAGAACACAATAGTTACAACATTCACACCAGGGCTCATTTTCTCTTTCTTGCTCCTTTTGTTCTTAATGTTTTGTTTTATTTTGTTTCTCTCCAACAAAAGGGAAATCCTGAAGTTTTGAATTCAGGAATTTCAGAAATGCTGATTGTTATGGGCCGTATTCTGTTCCCCTAAAATTCATACCTTGAAATTCTAACCCTAGTACTTCATCATGTGACACAATTTGGAAATAGGGTCTTGAAAGAGATAAATAAGGTTACACAAAGTCATGAGAGTGGGTCCCAGTGGCCTCCCAGTAGTTAGAATGGGCATCATCAGAAAATCTACAAACAATAAATGCTGGAGAGGGTGTGGAGAAAAGGGAACCCTCTCGCACTGTTGGTGGGAATGTAAATTGATACAGCCACTATGGAGAACAGTATGGAGGTTCCTTAAAAAACTACAAATAGAACTACCATAGGACTGAGCAATCCCACTACTGGGCATATACCCTGAGAAAACCATAATTCAAAAAGAGTCATGTACCAAAATGTTCACTGCAGCTCTATTTACAATAGCCAGGACATGGAAGCAATCTAAGTGTCCATCAACAGATGAATGGATAAAGAAGATGTGGCACATATACAATGGAATATTACTCAGCCATAAAAAGAAACGAAATTGAGTTATTTGTAGTGAGGTGGATGGACCTAGAGTCTGTCATATAGAGTGAAGTGAGTCAGAAAGAGAAAAACAAATACCGTATGCTAACACATATATATGGAATCTAAAAAAAAAAAAAATGGTCACGAAGAACCTACGGGCAAGAGGGGAATAAAGGCACAGATCTACTAGAGAATGGACCTGAGGATATGCGGAGGGGGAAGGGTAAGATGGGACAAAGTGAGAGAGTGGCATGGACATATATACACTACCGAACGTAGAATAGATAGCTAGTGAGAAGCAGCTGCATAGCACAGGGAGATCAGCTAGGTGGTTTGTGACCACCTAGAGGGGCGGGATAGGGAGGGTGGGAGGGAGGGAGACGCAGGAAGAGATATGGGAACATATGTATATGTATAACTGATTCACTTTGTTATAAAGCAGAAACTAACACACCACTGTAAAGCAATTATACTCCATTAAAGATGTTAAAAAATAAAGAGGAGACTAGGACACAAATGTACACAGAGGAAAGACAATGTGAAGACACCGGGAAAAGATGGCCATCTATAAGCCAGAGAGGCCTCAGAAAAAACCAACCCTGCCAGTACCTTGATCTCTGACTTCTAGCCTCCAGAACTGTGAGGAAATGAGCTCAATTGTTTAATCCACCCAATCTATGGTACTTTGTTATTGTAGCCCTAGCAAACGAATACACTGATCTAATAAAGTTTTGAATTAAGATATAAATTATTTTTATTAGGATAATTAAAATCTCAGTAGAAATTAGATAAAAGAGCGAACTGTTAAGAGACCTCAGAGCTATGTTTAGTGAGAGTGAAAACAACAACAGTCATAATAGCTTTATGGTAAATTCTATAATACAGGCTCAGATAAGCTCAGAGAGGTTAAGTAACTTGCCCAACATCACACAGATAGGGATTGGGGAAATCACCAATCAAATGCAAGCAGTTTAATTCCGGAGTCCATGATGTTAACCAAAACAAAAATGAAAAATTCTAATCAACTTTGGGTTTAGAGTGAATCAGGGGTTGCTACAAAGGGTGACATAAAAGCTTGAAAAGGATATTTCAGGATCCAAAAGAAAATATGAAGGACAAGTAATTACAGGGACACAGAATAATGTGAGATAGGTCAATTTCACACCAACTTGTGACTGTAAGATACAATGCTGATTATGCATCTTTGCATCATTTAAAGAAACATAATGCAGTTTACATACAACTTGGAAGAAAATCAACAGACAGGAAAGAAAGACTGCAACTTAGAACAGGTGATATAGAAAGAGAGCTTCCGATGAGTGGTAGGAGGATAAATTTCATGTTGGTGCCTCTCATACACATGTGGGACACTGAGTTAATTGATGGTAACCTAATGTTATTTGTGATACTGCAAAAATGTATTTAAATGTGTGTGTGTGTGTGTGTGGGTGGGTGGGTGTATTCAGGATACATCCGCTTACAATTTTTGGTGGCAATAGAAACGTTACAGTAGAATTTAAATGAATATATTCTAAGTCTCAATTTGTAAATTCCCTCTCTCCTGTTCACTCCTTAATACATTTGAGGTATTTTTAGGAACCCAATGGCACTTTTCAGCCAGCTCATGATTCTCCAGAGAGTAGATAAACTTTTTTAAAAAAACAAATCCATTGGATACCTATGAAAACTACGTCATCCTGGTAAATTCTGTAAGTTTAATTTCATTATCTTGATTTCATTCATCCTTTCAACATCCTCATGACAACTCAACAATATTCTCAGCTTCCAGCATATTCACGTTGCTACAAAATTCGCCAGCACTTGCTTTAAAAGTCTACCAGGTAACAGCCCCTCGAGGCCCCGTGTTACAGACTTGAGGAATCATGTAATTTCCTTCAGTCAAAACTAGACCTTCCCACGTCTTCTTGGCTCAAAATTCTTCTCTCTCTTTTCACAATGTGTGACAATTAGAAAAAGAGAAAATCTCAAGACCGGAAAAAAAATTCTTAATGCAATTTAAAACTGCGCTACTAGTGATTCTCTTATGGGCATATCTACTGCTAAAAATTGAAAATACGAGAGCAGGGAGATACTAAAGATATTGGGGAAGGGATTTGGGGGGAGGTTTAAGTTTAAAATAGACAATTTAGATACATTGCTTGTGTGTGTGTATGTGTCGTTGTGTTTTGTTTTTGTTTTATGGATGTTATAGGAATGGGCATGGTTAAGTTATTGTAAAAATATTAAGAATTTAAAGAATGAAGTCACACCCTTGATAGAAAAAATGAGTGGAATGCGTGTCTCTAAGGTTCATTAATAAAGTCCTACTGATCATTTGGGAAATAGGTGTATCCCTGGAACAGAAATCACCCTCGTTCTTGATCAAGAAATGAAATCTTATCCAGTGGATGTGTGTTTACAGCACAGATATTAAACAGAAAGAAATTCCTGTGAGCTGCCTGTAAAATATGACTAGCCCTTTGCAGCATCTCCCTTTCCTGAACATCAGAAAGTAGAATATTAAGAGGCTTGGAACACCTAGTAACGACCCATCTGTGTTGCCTTATCAGCTGGGTAGGAAGACTTCTCAAATTCACTTTACTTCCTTCTTAATATTTGGCAAAGTGCTTACATTTTATGTCCACCCTCTCTCAGATTTGCCGAAGTAAAAAGAATTTTTGTTCATTAGTGGAGAATGTCCCAGGCATGACGATAGCCTTAAGAGGTAGGTATAAGTGTGAAGGCAAATGTTTCAACTAAGAAAAACCTCAAGTAAAGATAAAATGTAGGCATTCAGACATAAATGCTGTTGGTGTACCTCCCCTGCTAATGAGCATAATCTGTTCCCAGAGCAAAGACTGGAATTTCTGAGGCTTGTATAATAAGAGTAAGTTACAGGCGATTTTGTGTTCCACCTGGGTTTGGCACCTGACCTAAGCATCCGTGCAGCCTTCTTCTTTGACTGGCTGAGAAGGGCCCTTTGCTGAGCTGTAGTTACCCTGTTAATTATTTTCTGGGAGTTGTAATCTAGGGACTCAGTTGGGCTTGCTTTCAATTTGCTCAATTTCACAGAAACCATAATACCTACTGATTTCACTGTCACCTCCTACACTGTTCTTTTCTGAAAGAGCTGGAGACTGAGTTCAAAGACAATCAAAAAGCAGTGAAATTTTAGACTTCTGGTTCCTGTGGGAAACTGCCTGTGATTGTTTTTGTTGTAGAGTTTGTTGATACTGTTTATGTGGTAAAGAATAAAGTATAACTTCTGGAACCGCTGGTCAGGAAATAAAATTGTAACAAACTCGTTAACAAACTGTCAGTACCCTCTCTGTTGAACTCGCACTACCTCTAAATGCCATTATCACTTTTCACTTCCAGGGCCTGGCAAATGCTTTTCTCTGTACTCCCTGCCCACCCTGCTCTCCTAGATACCTTCAGCTCATCCTTCAAGTTCAGCTAATAGTACAATTATCCTGAAAATTACACGTATCATCATAGAATGTTCAAAGCACCTCTTTTTTTCCCCCAGCTGATTGAATGGGAGTTTTAGTCTTTTTGTTTGTTTGTTTAATTTTTATTGGAGTCTAGTTGATTTACAATGTTGTGTTCGTTTCAGGTGTACAGCAAAGTGAATCAGTTATACGTATACATATATCTTCTTTTTTTTTTAGATTCTTTTCCCATATAGGCCATTACAGAATATTGAGTAGAGTTCCTGTCAAAGCACCTCTTCTAATCTTCAAAAGTAGATGTTATTTGAATTCGTTTCCTGGGGCTGCCAAAACAAATTACACACATTTGGTGGCTTAAAAGAACAGGAATTTGTTCTCTCACATTTCTGGAGGTCAGAAGTCCCAAATCAAGGTCTCTTCAGGGCCAAACTCTCGGCAGAAGCTCTGGGGGAGAATCTGTTCTTTGCCTCTTCCAGCTCTTGGTGGCTGTTGGCTTTTCCTAGCTTGTGTCGCCTCCCTCTGGTTTGTCTTCACATTACCTCTCTCTGTGTGTCTCTCCCAATGTGCGTCTGCTTCTTACCGTGACCGTAAGTAGGATTCACGTGGATAATTCAGGGTATGCTTCTCCCCTCAAGATCTTTCATTTAACCACATTTTTGACCATATAAGGTGATACTCTTTTGCCATGTAAGGTGATATTCACAGGTGTTGGAGATTAGCACACAAACATATATTTTGGGGGTCACTACACTATTAATATCTCAGTTTTATAGATAAAGGAACTAAGTGTTAGAAAGCTGTGTTAACACGCCCAAGACCACACAACTAGTAAGATGGTGAACCCAGAGTTTGAACCAACATCTGTTTAACTCCAAGTCCTTAACTACTAGATGTAATTTCCCTTCACCTCAAGGCCGATATAGTATAGACAACCTTCTTAGCGCTCCCTGTACATCCCTATGCTGATTCGGACACTGAAGTGTGTGTGCCTGGTTACTTGGATGTCTTCTCTACTGTGCTGTCAACTCATGGACCACGTCTGTCCTGGTCTCCAGTGGCTCCCTGTGCCCAGCACAACGCCTGACATATAGCAAATGCTCAACAAGCATTAGATACACCTCTGCGTTGTGACCAAGGAGCCCTGAAAGAAAGAGCTGTTTTAAAATTCACAACTTAGTTTTTTTAAATCACCTCTTTTCTCCTACTGAATTGCATTTCACTTCACTAGCTTACCCCTAAATAGGTTTTTTTAGCTACTTGTATTGTGACACTGATCTGAATATAATACATTAAAAATAAGCTAATCTGTAGGCAATAATATCTGTGATCCTCTGATGTTATTTTCTGAAACGGTATAGATTACTGAGTATGTAACCCCCTCTCAGTCTTATGATAAATACTTGATATTCTTCTAAATTCAATTTCTATTGACTGTACAATTGTCAGACTAATAGCTTCAGTATACAGAGTGAGCTCAGTGCTTTCAAACAGAGAAGAAACACATATTGAAAATGATAGAGTTTTTAAAACCTTTAATTATTTCAGTGTCATCCAAAGCCTGTTTGTTAACCAGATTTTATTATTATTTACATTCAAATTTAATTTTCAGGATGAAGAAGGGAAAGAAACTATTTTAATAGGAAAAAGTACAGATGATCAGCCCTGACATCTGTTTGAAAAGATTGGCCATTTAATTTGTCATTTTAATCTGTAATCTGAAAATGGCATATTCATATTTCCTACACACACCAAAATACAAGATGAATGAAAGGATCAGAGGGTGGGCAATCTTGGAACATATTCACACTCCGTGCTCAACTTTCCTGATGAAGACAGTAACTATTTAAGGGAAAGGGCAGTAATAGCCTTCATGTATATAATGATTTACAACAAAAAGTGCTAAGTCTCAAACTACAGAGAAAATAAGCTTTAAGAAAAAGTTCAGATGACAATGCAAGAACATGCTACTAGATGGGATTTACATCAAGAAAGCACATTTTGTTTAAAATTTTTCAACTATTAAGAGACTTTCCACGGCATGACTATCTCAAACCCTCATGGATAATATGCATTTTTTAATAGTCCTGCCTAGATGCCAACACATTCACAAAGTAAAACTATTAGTTCTTTATCCAGATGTTTCATCTACATGATGCAAAATAAGCAAATAAAAAAAATACTTCTAATATTTTCAAGAATCAAATGAAAGATGGCCAATTTTCATATGTTGTTTACAATTTTACAATCTCTATAAGTAAAGGAACATGTGAGTGAAAGGTCAGATACTGCAAAAGCACTTTACCTAGAACCAAAGACCCTAAGTTCCCATCTTTGAATCAAGCCAGTTATGTGAATTTCAGCAAGTTCCTTAATCACTTTGCGCCTCACTGTGCTAGAATCAGAAAGTTGAAGAAGGACTCCAAGCTTATCTCGTCAACTACCACACTCATGTCTGGCCAGCAACAGGAGTCCAAACCTCAATGATCAAGAAAGTGACATAATAAATAAAAGTGCATGGTGGCTGTGTGTAATAAAATAACAAGTGATGGGAACATCGGCTAATTCAAATTTGAATTTGAAATTTATCTAATGGTCATTCAATATGAAATTTCAAACATTGTTGGCCAAATACTTGCCCTGCTCTATAGCATTTTGATTTGTGGTCTTCCAGCTTCTGTGCTATGTTCAAAGGAACAAAATACTCAAATCCTGTTTGCCATTCAGTACTTGAAGAGACTTTTTTTTAATGAATACATGAAACAAAGAAAGAGAATTATCTACCATCCAAAGTGGCTGAAATCATTTAATACAACAAAAGTGTCAGGCAAAGCGGGCTCTAAGGGTACTCCTAGATCTAAATTTCTATATTTTCTAGATCATTGCTATTCCAAGTGTGGTCGCTAGACCAGCAGCAGCATCACTGGGGGCTTGTTATAAATGGATAACCTGAGGCTCCACCACAGACCACGTGAGTCAGAAACTTCATTTTTAAGGAGATCCCCAGATGATTTGCCTGTGCTTTAAAATTTAAGGAGTGCGTTAGAGGTTGTAATACAAAAAATTAGACTTAACCTTCTGAGAAATAAGTCATCGGTTAGTTTTTGCATAAAGAATTGAGAAATGAGACTCCTGGAGAATTTATGCACTCTTTGTTACTTTGAGATTTTGAAATTACTTCCTGGAGTCTTACTTCTCTGATGTGGATGAAGAACGTTCTTTCCAAATATAAGGGGAATGGACTACCTGACCTCTTGTTCTGCTCTAGCCCTGCCATTCTTAGGATCACCTGTGTTAGCTTGAAATTCAGTGTTGATTTAAATGGCTGCATTCACAGAATGGGTTTCAATTTCTTTCTTTCCTTGAGGGAGAAGGAAAAGGTTGAAAGTTCAGCTTTCATTTACACATACAATTTAAGCTTCACACTCCACAGGACTGACTAGTGGTTTTTAAGGAGAAATATTTCTCAAGCAATGTAGATAAAATTGAATATTCTTGGCGAATATGAACTCAGGCCATGGATGAAATGAGTGCTTTTTTACCCGTTAGTCAGTTATAAGCCTAAAACAGTTGTGTCAGCACACTTTCTCAACTCAATTTTTTAGGGTAATTTTGGGCATATAATTTTCAGATCCTCTACAGAGAAATCTTCTCAGGCAGTTCTAAAACATATTCTTTTAATATCAAATACAAGATAAGCTTTGAGTGTTCCCTTTAAAAATTGAGCACATTGTCTAATTTTAAACATTCGCTGAGGAAGTTACTCAATTCTAGGTAAATAGTCATCTCCTGAGTTGTTTAGCATTGAATTTCAAATGTATTATTATATGTCAATAAACATGTTAAGCATGTCCTTCTCATCCACGAACCCCCATTTCCAGCTTAGTGCTTGAGGTTACATGCATAAGAAGTGTTTTAAAGAAACTGATTCGCAGACAGACAGAACAGACTTGCAGTTGCCAAGGAGCGTGGAGGGAGAGGGATGGACGGGGAATTTGCGGTTAGTAGATGCAAGCTATTACATTTCGAGTGGATAAACAACAAGGTCCTACTGTACAGCACAGGGAACTATATCCAATCTCCTGGGATAAACCATCATGGAAAAGAATGTAAAAAAGAATGTATATATGTATATAACTAAGTCACTTTGCTGTACAGCAGAAATTAGCACAACATGGTAAATCAACTATACTTCAATAAAAAAAATACAATGTTTTAAGTCAATAAAGATGGCCCACGAACCCACCTCTTCTCTCCTGTCTAGGAATGCATCTGATGGGTGAGGGGTAGGGGAAATGGGTGAAGGTGGTCAAAAGTACAAACTTCCAGTTCTAAGATAAATAAGTTCTGGGGGTGTAAAGACAGTGTGGTTACTGTTAGTTAACAGCACTGTATTGTATATTTGAAAGTGTCTAAGAGAGTAGCTCTTAAAAGTTCTTATCGTGAGAAAAAAGATTTTTTTTGTGAGATGATGAATGTGTTAACTAAACTCATTGTGGTAATCATTTCACAGTATGTACATATGTCAAATCATTATGTCGAATAACTTAAACTTATACAACGTTATATGCCAATTATATCTCAATAAAGGTGGGAGAAAAAAAGAATACCTCTTATGGTTGGCATGTTGAGTATATTGGAAAGTGAGCCTCACCCTTTTAGTCAAACTGAGTGATAACTATTACCAAATAAAAAGTAAATTCAGTTAAGATGTTCAATCATTATTTATGTAATTGTAACTTTAAGAAAACTCCTCTAAGTAGTCAAACAGGAGATTTGCATATGGATGACATCCTCATTAGGAACTGTCTAGTTGCCAACAGGAAAAATGGCATTCTGACCTTGCAGACACAATTAACCTCTATTAGCATCTGTTTCTACCAGCAGAAAAACGCTACTTATCACTTCCCTATTTTCTCTACTTTCGATTTTCTTAATCAACTGTTTATTGGGCATTGAGGATGAGATACAAAGAAAACTATTTCTTTTGAAAATGATAATGAAATTGTAGGCCAACATTATCTTTTATGGAAAGATTGCTATTCCTCAGAAAACTCATTTTGGAAAAAGACTTTAACTTTGGTCATTCTGAAGAGCAAACAGTTTTTGTTAAGCAAAAGTAAGACAGTTTAACATTACAAGTCTCTCAAAGAAGGCATGTATTTATTGATTCATTCTTATTCAAATACAAAGATAAAACAGGTAAAGTGAAATAGTCTCTCGCCTCTACCTAAACATAAGGTGGCCAGGAAATGCAATCTACACACACACACACACACACACACACACACACACACACAGAAAATAAACACACAAACACTTTATATTGAGAATTGTGAGAATCCTGGTCATCCACTTAATTTTCTCTATGTTTGTATCTGTCAGGTGATTCAGTCAAGTGAAGAAGAAAAAAAGAGTTTGTGCCATGGGGGACAATTCACACAAGGTCCACAGTCTAGAGTTAGTTATAATAATAATTTGTTTTAAAAAAATTCATATGCCCACTGTGTGTTAGCATGCATGTAATGAGATATTCGGTTACTTCTACTAGAAATGCTAATTAGTTTGAATTAATGACAGTGTTATAGGTTGAATTGTGTCCCCCCCAAAAAAAGGCAGGTTGAAGTCCTAACCCCCAGTACCTCAGAATGTGACCTTCTTTGGAAATAGGATCCTTAAGGAAGTTATCAAGTCAAAATGAGGACTAGACTGGGCTCTAATCCAGTATGACTAGTGTCCTTAAAAAAAAGGAAGTGGACTAGTGTCATTAGTCCATGCACACTTAGGTTGCTTCCATGTCCTGGCTATTGTAACTAGAGCTGCAGTGAACATTGTGGTACATGACTCTTTTTGAATTATGGTTTTCTCAGGGTATATGCCCAGTAGTGGGATTGCTCAGTCCTATGGTAGTTCTATTTGTAGTTTTTTAAGGAACCTCCATACTGTTCTCCATAGTGGCTGTATCAATTTACATTCCCACCAACAGTGCAAGAGGGTTCCCTTTTCTCCACACCCTCTCCAGCATTTATTGTTTGTAGATTTTTTGATGATGGCCATTTTGACTGGTGTGAGGTGATACCAATGGATAAAGAAGATGTGGCACATACATACAATGGAATATTAGCCATAAAAAGAAACAAAATTGAGTTATTTGTAGTGAGGTGGATGGACCTTGAGTCTGTCATATAGAGTGAAGTAAGCCAGAAAGAGAAAAACAAATACTGTATGCTAACACATATATATGGAATCTAAAAAAAAAGTGGTTCTGATGAACCTAGGGGCAGGACAGGAATAAAGATGCAGACGTAGAGAATGGACTTGAGGACACGGGGAGGGGGAAGGTTAAGCTGGGATGAAGTGAGAGAGTAGCATTGACATATATACACTACCAAATGTAAAATAGATAGCTAGTGGGAAGCAGCCGCATAGCATAGGGAGATCAGCTCAGTGTTCTGTGATGACCTAGAGGGGTGGGATAGAGAGGGTGGGAGGGAGATACAAGAGGGAGGGGATATGGGGATATATGTATACATATAGCTGATTCACTTTGTTATACAGCAGAAACTAACACAAGATTGTAAAGCAATTATACTCCAATAAAGATGTTAAAAAAAAAAAAAGGAAGTTTGGACACAGAGACAGACAGGAATGGAGGGAAGGTAATGTGAAGACACAGGAAAAACACCATGTGAAATTGAAGGCAGAGATTGGAGTGATGCACTTATAAACAAAAGGACACAAAAGATTGTCAGCAAACCCTCAGAACCTAGGAGAGAGGCTTGGAACTAATGGTTCCACAGACCTTGGAAGGAACCAGCCCTGCTGACATCTTGATTTCTAACCTAATTTCCAGAACAGTGAGACAGTAAATTGCTGTTATTTAAGCCACCCAGTTTGTGGTACTTTGCAACTGCCACCCTAAGAAACTAATGCAGATGGGTTGTTATTCACACAACTGTATTACAAAATTAAGCTGGATCTTTTGGTAAAACAACAAAATAAATTGAAATAGAAGCTTGTGAACGAATAAGTAGTACCTTTTGAGAAATTAAAATTACAGGAGAATCTTTGAAATGATCATGTTTATCAGTCTGGACCAAGCATAGATGACTGAATTAGGCTAGAAAAGATTTCCATGCCAAGTGGCATGGAAATAAACACTCTATTCAAGGACACTTATTGAAATGTATTGAGACCTGTCCAATGTTGCATAATGTTGATAATTTTAAAGATTCACCATGTTCAACAGGCCTTAACCAAGGCAGTGGTTCTCCTGAAAGTCTTTTCTGTTGTATATTTTACAAATCTGTGAAAGTGATATTTAGAGATATTTCTTCAATATTCCCTTTACTAGGCTCTTGTTATAGACAAAACACAGTTGTTAAGCTAGATTATGCTTCAGTAAGAAACAGCCCCAAATCTAAATGATATATCACACCAGAGGGTCATTTCTTCTCATGCAATATGTCTACCATAGGTCAAGTGGAGGTCAGGCCCTAGATCTCTAAACTTCTGGACCAAAGCCCACAGAGAAACCATCTTCATTTACCTTAAGAGAGGGAAGGGTGTTCTAGAATGTTTGCAGATAATGAAATGCTCTGGCCTGAAACTGACATGTCACTTTTGCTCATAAGCAATTAGCCAAAACTAATCATTTGTCCTCACCCAGACCTGAGGCAGCAAGGAAATAAAATCCTACCCTGTGCTTAGAAAGCAGAGATAGAAAATGTTTGGTAAACAGCACCAATAGTTATCAAAGTTATATCATTTAATTTTCATGCATTTCTGACTTACAGAGTTGTGATATTTAGCCAAGATCATATAGTTGATAAGTGGTGGTTTGGGGCTTTGGGCCCTGATCTGCTTAACTCAGAAGCTTCTAACAAAGATGCTACCATGTGTTTCTACTGTTCTTCCCACAGATATGAGTTTTTCTATGAAAATTGAATTAAAATTGGAGTAGAAGTGGAAAGATAATAACTGAAAGATAAACTGTGGAAAATGAGATGAGTAAACCAGTGAAAAAAAGGAAATCCTACATTTATTAGCAATTGACCTCTTCTTTGAAATCTCATTTGGTTTAATTTTTACCATATGAATGTTTTTACATTTGATATTTTATATGTGCAACATATTTCATTTTTTTATTTCTACCCAAGAAAAATGCTTTATTTTCTGAAATCACATCCTGTGCTCCACAGTATTCAACGATGATATTGCTTATTTCTGTAAAACAAATGGCTCCCTGCAGTATTACTTTCAGATGAGATCATATCAGACCTCATAAGCTGAGCCAAGCAGGGGTTTTACACAAATGAGATCTCCAAGGAAAATCTAGATACTGTAAGAAAATACTTTCAGGGACTGAACACATAACATTTGGAGGTGATTAAATAACAACAACAAAAGAATGTCTCACCCTTGGCAAACTGTTAAAATTCAATATCACGGTACTTATATTTGATGAAATTAAACCAAAGCGCTGGATTATAGCACCCTATGTGGCCATTTTCATTTGTAAAAGTTATGAAAGCTTCAGGAACTATTGGAGATTTTAAGAACAGAGTATCATTATTTTGGTTTGCACTAATTTCCTACTTCTTCCTTCAGGACTTTCTCCCCTTTTTGTTTGCTAGTAGAGTATTTCTCTCATTTTTGCTCTCAATATATAAGTGAATTAAGAACTAATCTATGGACAGAAACTTAATATATACTGCAAAATATACTATTAAACTATATAAAGGCATCATTAATCAAATATTATGTAAGGACAGTTTTTAAGTCATGCTTTACAAAGGCACTTAGATTTGTTTTTAAAATTGCCTGAATACAGAAATGGGAAAGTCACGTTCACAAGATTTCTGCTCAGTATGAGAAGATCTTTATGAAATTACAATTATCTAATACTTGTTATCATTACTACATAGATAGTAGTGAGTTCCAAAATTAGAAAGGCTTTAATCAGAGATTAAACACCTCCATAGAGTTTTTGGAGATGGATCGTAACAGGGGAAAGACCAGATGACATGTAAGTTGTTTCCATTCTATGATTCTACAGTTCCGTTAATAAATGCAGTGTAAATGCTCAACAAACACTATTCAACATGTCTTATGACTGAGCAGCCATCCAAACAAAAGACCTAATTAATTTTGGAAAATTCTGTGAGGTGAAGGGGCAGACCTGGTTACCATAGGAGGTGATGTCAGCTTACCGCAGCTTCAACAATGCCTGGCAAAACACTGGTGTCACAGGAAATGGGGTTTTGAACACTCTGAGCCCCAACATTAGAAAAGTCATCAAATTCAAGTGTGAGAGGTTTGGAGAGGAGGAGGTCACATTAAATGAGAAAAGGCAGGTGGTAGAGAAAACAGATTTCTGAAGTTGGGAAAAGGGACATCCTACTATCAGGTGTACCCTATTATCAGGCAAGGGCTTTCTGAAAAATAATGAATAAAAGATTAAAAAACCCCACTGGCATTTTTCACAGAACTAGAACAAAAAATTTCACAATTTGTATGGAAACACAAAAGACCCCGAATAGCCAAAGCAATCTTGAGAACGAAAAATGGAGCTGGAGGAATCAGGCTTCCTGACTTCAGACTATACTACAAAGCTACAGTAATCAAGACAGTATGGTACTGGCACAAAAACAGAAATATAGATCAATGGAACAGGATAGAAAGCCCAGAGATAAACCCACACACATATGGTCACCTTATCTTTGACAAAGGAGGCAGAAATGTACAGTGGAGAAAGGACAGCCTATTCAATAAGTGGTGCTGGGAAAACTGGACAGCTACATGTAAAAGTATGAGATTAGATCACTCCCTAACACCATACACAAAAATAAGCTCAAAATGGATTAAAGACCTAAATGTAAGGCCAGAAACTATCAAACTCTTAGAGGAAAACATAGGCAGAACACTCTATGACATAAATCACAGCAAGATCCTTTTTGACCCACCTCCTAGAGAAATGGAAATAAAAACAAAAGTAAACAAATGGGACCTAATGAAACTTAAAAGCTTTTGCACAGCAAAGGAAACCATAAAGAAGACAAAAAGACAACCCTCAGAATGGGAGAAAATATTTGCAAATGAAGCAACTGACAAAGGATTAATCTCCAAAATTTACAAGCAGCTCATGCAGCTTAATAACAAAAAAACAAACAACCTAATCCAAAAATGGGCAGAAGACCTAAATAGACATTTCTCCAAAGAAGATATACAGAGTGCCAACAAACACATGAAAGAATGCTCAACATCACTAATCATTAGAGAAATGCAAATCAAAACGACAATGAGATATCATCTCACACCAGTCAGAATGGCCATCATCAAAAAATCTAGAAACAACAAATGCTGGAGAGGGTGTGGAGAAAAGGGAACCCTCTTACACTGTTGGTGGGAATGTAAATTGATACAGCCACTGTGGAGAACAGTATGGAGGTTCCTTAAAAAGCTACAAATAGAACTACCATATGACCCAGCAATCCCACTACTGGGCATATACCCTGAGAAAACCATAATTCAAAAAGAGTCATGTACCAAAATGTTCATTGCAGCTCTATTTACAATAGCCCAGAGATGGAAACAACCTAAGTGTCCATCATCGGATGAATGGATAAAGAAGATGTGGCACATATATACAATGGAATATTACTCAGCCATAAAAAGAGATGAAATTGAGCTATTTGTAATGAGGTGGATAGACCTAGAGTCTGTCATACAGAGTGAAGTAAGTCAGAAAGAGAGAGACAAATACCGTATGCTAACACATATATATGGAATTTAAGAAAAAAAAAATGTCATGAAAAACCTAGGGGTGAAACAGGAATAAAGACACAGACTTACTAGAGAATGGACTTGAGGCTATGGGGAGGGGGAAGGGTAAACGGTGACAAAGCGATAAAGAGGCATGGACATATATACACTACTAAACGTAAGGTAGATAGCTAGTGGGAAGCAGCCGCATAGCACAGGGAGATCAGCTCGGTGCTTTGTGACCACCTAGAGGGGTGGGATAGGGAGGGTGGGAGGGAGGGAGACGCAAGCGGGAAGAGATATGGGAACATATGTGTATATATAACTGATTCATTTTGTTGTGAAGCTGAAACTAACATACCATTGTAAAGCAATTATACTCCAATAAAGATGTTTAAAAAAAAAAAAAAAAGATTAAAAAACCCTATTCAAAGATTAAGCCCATACCAGCTCCCTAGGGAAGGGAGAAAGGGACTTAGTTATTATGATGGCAACTTTGAACATCTCAAGCACTTAGCTAGCACCCTCCTGAGTCTAAAGGACTAAATCAAGTCCATTAAATACTTTAAGTTTTAAAAGCTCCAGTAATCTTTATCCTCTGAATGTGTAGATTTTAGTGGTGGCTTGACAAAGTTCAATAAATAGTTCCTAAGGGTACTTGGATATAGAGTGCAAAAATGTATTGTTATTATTCCAATTTAAAGTATGTAAGTACCTCTCAAATAAATGCATTTGCATTCTGACATTTTAGAAACAGCTTGTTTAGAAAAAAATGATATTAAGTCAACAAGAAGGAGATTCATGAGGACTATAAATGGAGGGAAAAAATTATTCTAGTAAAGGAGTAAAGGAAATCCCAGCATATTATTAATAAATTACATAGTGCCTTTAATTTCAAAGATAAAGGCCTCAGCACGGAGGACAGAATACATGTAGAAAGAGACCAATTTGCACATCATTTTAATCAATCCACTTCTTTTTGACATTTATCAGCATTGGCAACAAATGTACTAGTTTAATGGAGTAAGCAGAGGAAAACTTAACTGGTACATCTATTGGACCATATATAGGTAATAGATAAAAATACCTCTGGTAAAGTCACTTCTTATTCTTTTCCTTCTCTCTTTCACCCTAAATGACTGGGCTTTGATCACAATAAGTCAGAGGAAATGGGAAAGTGGGTAGGATCTGCTATGAGACTCCCTTTCACAGGTTCTATGCACTTCTCTGCGTGATGTGGAAGGACCTGGTGCCTAAAAGCTACAGGGAGGGCTACAGAGCCACCTATTTTAGTCACCACAACCCTGAAACCCTCATCATGGCCTGATATGCATCAGGCACATATGCTTCTAGCTTGTTCATTGTCCAAATTTCTGACAACCTGCTGTAGGAAACTATCAGTACAGCACAAGCACTGGCCCCAAGTGAGAAATCAAGTGCCAGAAGCCAGGAAGCTGGCTTCAAATATACAGCTTATTAGACATACCTTAGCTAAGAATTTAAACAAAGTCCTAACTGTTATTGCCGATTTGTCTCTTCTGGTCATTGCAGCCATCTATCCCATGGCAACAACACCTTAGACTTTTAATCATTACCCTCTCAAATATTTGGGACCATTCAACCTCCATTACAGTGCTTGGGAATCACAATATTCCTACGAGATCAAAAAGATTATCAAATTGTATATTCTACATGCTGGCACTTGGCATCAATAATTTAGTATTTTTGGTCTCTAAGATATCCTCAGCTCAATGCTTATGTTGAGTGTAGTTCAGTCACAGTGAATTTTGGATCTTAAAATAGGATTTAGAACAACAGAAAATCAATTGAAAAGGTCATTGTCAGATTTGTCTGGTTCAATGTTGAGGTATCTTCTTTCTTTTGTATTATCTTCCTGGGTTCACCCACCTAAAAACCGGGTAGGATCTGGATGATAAAAATTCCCTTGTTATCATTTTGGAGCATATTTATGCAGGGAATCTATTGATTCTCTTGTTTCTAGGTCAGTGGGGTGACTAAAGCGAGTATCAACGTTAGGTAAAATATGGTGACTACATCATACAGAAACGCAGATTTTCATTTGTTGCTTCTAAGAAGAAACAGTGAGTTAAAATAATTCATCCACAGTCATTTTCTGGCAAGCATTTAGCAATTGTTTAGTTCAGAATTT
Source organism: Stenella coeruleoalba (assembly GCF_951394435.1). NCBI lineage: Eukaryota > Metazoa > Chordata > Mammalia > Artiodactyla > Delphinidae > Stenella > Stenella coeruleoalba. The sequence goes on along the minus strand of NC_137151.1, from coordinate 38,306,116 downwards.
CTATGCTCTAGTTCAGTGAAGCCTGAAATCACAGTATTAGTTCTCATTTTGCTCATATGTTATCTGTAGGCTTGAATGTGCTGCTAAATAGATGTGAATGTGAATTATCAGTCTAAGTAAAAAAAAATTCTTTTTCATGATTAGAGCACCTTTCATGTAAATATTCTGGGACGTGCTAGAGTATTTTTTAATGCATGTTAGATTATGGTGTCATACTGCTTTCTTAAGGATTTTTGAGAATTAAAGCGGGCTCGACACTAGCAGTCTACATAACATGACAGGGAAATGCATTTTCACTGGCAGTATGTGTTACATTGGTTAATTAATGAACAATTACTTATTCTCAACGATTTTGAAATATTGCTCTGCTTCACTTCAGAAAGGTCACATGCTGTTTAAAATTTAACTTCAAATTACTAACATGTGCTGAAGTCTCGCTCTTACCTGCTCACTGGCAACCCCAGTAGTCACCAGCCACTGGAAAGTTGCAACAGCTCAAAGGTGCATGATTCTACTTCAGGAGATTACCCTACCTTCCTTCTGAGATTAGTATCATCCAATAGGTCACCTGATTGGGGATAAACCACTGAAGCATACTCAAAGACAAAGCAGCAAATCAAGTAAATTGGAAGAGCAGAGCGGGGGTAATAAATACCCAGTATTTTAGAGAATTATAGGATTGTACAGCTGTTATGGAACCCAGGTTCGGCTGCTCGCTGCTCATAAGACAATAATTCGAGAGGCAAGTGTCAGTAGAAAGGAAAGGGCTTTGATCAGAACAGCCGTCAATCTGGAGAGATGGTGGACTCGTGCCCAGAGACCAGCTCTGAAGATTCTGCTCAGATGTGACAGTTTTTACGTGGAAAAAAGGGGAAGAATCTCAATAAATCATCGAGGCAGGAAGTTAGATTCTGCATCATTCTTTGTCGCGTGCAGACTGACTGACTCTCTGTTCAGGTGTTACCCTGCCTGAGTGATCTGCATGCAGGATTGCTTGGGGGTGGGGGGCGGTTGGCGGTAGAGAGCTAGTCTTTAGATCTAGTAGGAATCAACAGGTTAGACAAGGCATGGTGTGCATTCCGGAGTACACAAATCAGGAGTCAATTTCAGTTGCTTAGTGATCTCCTTCCAATAATTAGGTTCTTTTAAGGTTAGAGGGGAACAGACATGGGCAAACAGGAAAGGGGCAAAAGAGCTGCTTTCACAGTTAAAAAATATCTTGAATGTGATTTATTTCAACACTCTAATTTTGTAAATAATAAATGTAGAACTCAGTGACTGAATAAGCCAATGAAATACAACACTTTATGGTTTTGTCATTCCTAAACGTTCAACTTCTTTTCCTCAACCAAAGCTTGCTAGGCAGAAGGTCATTCTTAACACCACACAGACACTTTCAAGTGCTTTTCCTAAGTCACGGGACACTTAAATGTCACTATTCTTTGCCCTTACCTCTATTTGGGGACGGAATAGAACGTCTCTACCTCTATACTGTCTCTTCCTCTTTGGGTGTCTCTTAATTAGGTTATGTGCCTTGAAGCTTCAGTTGGAAGGGTATCATAAATTAATGGTTTTCTTGTTAGAAAAAGCACAAGGACTACTGTCTGATTTGTTTACTGATACAGACTAAGCATCTACAACTGTACTATCACAATCAATATTTATGGCATTTATTATTTAATTCATTGCGTTTTGAACAAATGATTACACATATATAAGGAGACATCTTATGTAGCTATATCTTGGAACTTTGGAAATGTGTCATCTTTGTGATTTTTTTGCAATATAAGGACTTTTTGATGTTTAATTAGGATTATTTTTGTTTAACTTCCAATCATTTTACTGGACATCTGCTCCCAAAGTACCACTCAGCTTGTGGCATGTTCCCTGTGCCTCAGAACCTTGGTGGCATTGGTCTCATATGCCATGTTGCCATCTGTGATCCTCCAGGCTGTTGTCTTGTGGATGGATTGCATGGACTTTCAGCTGGTAGTAGTATCAGCTCTACCTCTGGGTGCAACAGGAGCTGTTAAGGATGCTGCATCCGTGTGAGAGGGCCTTCATCTCCCATAGTCTATTTTCTAGTCTGGTCTTCATATTTCTCACTGAGTCAAGGTCATTCTCCGAAGACTGGACTGTAACATCTCACTGTTGTCTCCATTATATGAGAATTGTGATGTAGGGCATTCTCCTCAATTTGCCTGATCAATCACTTGCCCAGATTCTTCCGGTCCTTCCATATCAGGTCACAAAGGGCCTGGAAACTGGTCATAGTCATGCAGAGAGCCTCATATTTGGGGGCTTCTATAACCATGGTCATCCCAGAGCTAACAATGTGGACCTGAAAACTTTTTCCTTCTCTCTGCGGTTCTTTTTCATGAAGAGTAGCTCCTTCTGAGCCTTAGTCATCCCCATTTGAAACCAGAACAAATTCACCCTTCTCCCCGGAAAGGTACATGGCCAGCTTAGCCTTGTCGTTGACTCTGAAATCATCAGCAGCCACATATGTACTGTCAGTCTGTAAGGCCATGTAAGCATTGTCCAGATATTTGTAAATATCTGAGTCCACAGCTCTTAGCTAGTCTAGAAATTATGCCTCAGTCCCTGACCTGATATCCTTTTCTCTGTTTTTCCAGTTATTTCAAATTTCCTCCTCCTGTTTTAAGTTATCTATCTCCACTGCTTTCCTTAGTCCAGAGAGAAGCCTAGGATGTTTTTCAGATATTCCAGGGTCTCCTTCTAGCCCTGGATACCCGCTGCTATTCTGGCCAGGCTCTCACTCTCCTGTACTCCCATCACACCAGAATCTGGTAGATAAGGAGACTGGAGAGCCCAAGATCCCAGTATCAGCATAGAATCTGGCAGACCCTGTGGTAGGGGATCAACCAATAATTGGTGAAAAAGGTGGTTGAGTGGGTGGGGAAGCTTACCAGGAGAAAGGAAAAAGGGAAGTGGGACATTGGCTCAGACTATTGGCTGTTTAATCAGAACTATCGCTGAAGGCCATTACTGTTGCAATAGAGACAGCAAGAAAATGTTTATAAATAAATACATATATATAGAGATTTATATTGACACATACATACTGAACTTGAACTAGTGGTATAAACTATTTAAAATATCAAGAGAGTCAAATAAAAAATTTTAGGATAATGAATGTGATTGCTTCATAAATCATGTTACACAAATGTTAATATTTGTGGCACCCCTCCCATATTCTCAACCAATGTTGTTTTTCCTTCCTACTGTGATATAATATAGTGCTGTAATATTGGATAGTAACAAGGGCATTTGGAGTGAGACTATCTACTAAATAGTAGGTCCCTGGATAATCACATCTGTAAAATGAGAATGATATCATGTGACACATAAAGTTGTACAAACTAAATAAGAAGAAAATGTTATGAAGTGTCTGGAAATCAGTAAATCCTGAAAATTGTATTATTGTTGTTTTGTTCAGCAAGTATTTTAGTATATTTTGCATAATAGATTTGAATGTGTTTGAAGAACTTAAAAGATAATTCACATATTTGGCATCACAAATTAATATTTTTTAGATGCACTGAGATTCTCTCTCTCATCCTACACTTATCACACCACCACCTTTCCCTCTTCTTCACATAGGTTTTACAAAAATATACAACCACATTTATATCTAGGCACATGGAGAAAAGCAGCCTTTGATACCAGCATGTACCTGACTACGCACTGGAATAGCAATGTCAGACTTTCCAAAGTTCTCTAACATCTACTATGTTATTTGAACGACACAACAACTTCACGTAGCAGGCAGATCTAATGTTATTTCACAGGTAAAAAAAGTGAGACCCCACCCCCGATAGTTACCCAACTTGTTTCAAGGTCACACATTATTAGGTGCAAAAACTAGAGTGAAAAGCAATTGTCCCGCTCCTAGTGTCCTGCTGTCTCATGGAAATGTTGCAACAACTCAGGATGTATTTTTTTCTAATTTTTTTTTTTTTTTCGGTACGCAGGCCTCTCTCACTGTTGTGGCCTCTCCCGCTGCGGAGCGCAGGCTCAGCGGCCATGGCTCACGGGCCCAGCCGCTCCGCGGCATGTGGGATCTTCCCGGACCGGGGCATGAACCTGTGTCCCCTGCATCGGCAGGCGGACTCTCAACCACTGTGCCACCAGGGAAGCCCATTTTTTTCTTAATTTTTTTAAAAGCAAGCAATCAATCAAAAACGGGTTACCAAAATCTACTGTCTTTTAGGAAATTAGTCCGAAGTATTATAGTTTGTTTGAATAGTTTCTATAGCGTTCCTGAGAAGAGTATCATTCAAATATAATTGGACATAGTTAAATGTTGAGCATTCACTCTCTCTCTCAAAACATCTCTTTCCATTGTGGAAGAGTCTGATGATCAGAGAATGGTTCTTTATAAATATCTAAAATCAGCCTCTGAATCAGGTCATTTTTAATCAAGAATTTAACTCCATTGTTTTTCTTAGTATCCCACACAGATTCCTGGACTTATTTATCTCCTGATTTATAAGAAAGTTGTTCTATCAATTTGATTAGATTAATAGGCATCTTTAATAAAGTTTTTTAAATTGAGACTTAGAATCTATGAACCATGAGCTACATTATTTTTATTTTATTTAAAAAAATTTTACTTTATATTGGAGTAGAGTTGATTAAAAATGTTATGTTACTTTCAGGAGCTCAGCAAAGTGATTCAGTTATACATATACATGTATTCATTCTTTTTCAAAACCTTTTCCCATTTAGGTTATTACAGAATATTGAGCCGAGTTCCCTGTGCTATACCATAAGTCCTTGTTGGTTATCTATTTTAAATATTGCAGTGTATACATGTCAATTCCAAACTCCCAATCTATACCTCCCCTCTACCCTTCCCCCCACCCCCCCACTAACCATAAGTTCATTCTCTAAGTCTGTGACTCTGTTTCTGTTTTGTAAATATGTTTTAACTAGTCCTGTTATGGACCAAGGTTCTTGGCTCCCTTAGTCAACAGAAATTGATCAGAGGCTAGACAAGAAATTCAGGCAAGGCTCTATTGGGGCCCCTGCTGCAGCAGCGGGGGAGCGGGAACAAGCAACAGCTTCCCTTGCTTGCTTGCTCGCTCAGGGGGAGTGAGCTGGATCCTATGTGGGGTGAGGGTAGGGCTGGGTCCAGGCGTCGGGCCGGAGGGGTGGCTTAGGTAGTTTGCCCACCCTGTTGGTGGTGCTCTGTGCAGGGGGCAGGCACAGTTCCCTGCTTTTGCTCCCGGCTCTTCAGAAGTGGCAGTTGGATGTTTTGGTCTTTGTATCTTGTTGTCCATAATTTGCCCCAACTGCCCATGCACACAGTTATTTTTAGTCCCTTATAGTTTCTTTGTATTTTGTTGCTGGAGGAGACATTTGTCCAGGTGCATGCATTGTAGCAAAGGGTCCCAGGTCCCAGCCTGTCTCAGTCCCTTGATTTTATTTACTCATTTATTCAGTATCTATTCAACTCAATGTCTTAACTATCTACTACATACTAATTATTTTGCTAAGTGCTGAAAATAGGTAAATGAACAAGGCCTTCTTATAGTTCACAGTTCTTCTCGTGATTTGACTCTAATACAGGTCTCCTGAAAATATTAGCACCAAAGTTTCCATTTCACATTCATTCAAAAATTAATTTGGCGTAAAATAGATAGCTAGTGGGAAGCAGCCTCAGGGCTGATAGCACAGGGATATCAGCTCAGTGCTTTGTGACCACCTAGAGGGGTGGGATAGGGAGGGTGGGAGGGAGGGAGACGCAAGAGGGAAGAGATATGGGAACATATGTTTATGTATAACTGATTCACTTTGTTATAAAGCAGAAGCTAACACACCATTGTAAAGCAATTATACTCCAATAAAGATGTTAAAAAAAATTAATTTGGTTCCTATGGTAATAGTCCTATGGCAGAAAGAACTGACAGAATTAGCAAAGCTTCCCCAAAATTCAACTCTCATTGTCAAACCATAGTTTGTGCTTACCATTATGCAAAATATCTCAAATCCATCTATTAATCTTTCAATTAAATTGCTGCTACCACGACTACCACAGGGTAAAAGTATTGCCAAACCTCCCTCTTATAGTTTGGATCCAAGCTCTGTTTTCCTGTTACTCATCATGTCTTAGGGATATCATGTATCCTAAATGATCAATGGACACATCAACAGGCTAGCATTTAAATTTAGACTCTTGCCAGCAGCAACAATTAATATAAATTCTCTAGATTGTCCTCAAACCTGTCTTTAAGAGAATTTCTTCGAAGTCAGATGTTATTCTGACTTCCAGCTGTTATTGCTTATATCTATATAAATTCTGTAAAGTACTCAGATCTCTGTCTTTTTCAGTTCATTTCAAATATAAATAGTATGCATGCCCACACTTGCCTTAGGAAAAAATGTGTTAAATAAACATACCCACAATATATATTGGAATAGTTTAACATACAGTTAAATATTTCCTCAAGGATAGAAACCTTAATGACATGGCAAAGTGCTTTTGAAGCAAGCTACAGGGATAGTCATTCTTCACACATTTCCATAAAGAAGGATACAGTATAAAAACAAATTTGAGGGCTTCCCTGGTGGTGCAGTGGTTGAGAATCTGCCTGCTAATGCAGGAGACACGGGTTTGAGCCCTGGTCCGGGAAGATCCCACATGCTGCGGAGCAACTAGGCCCGTGAGCCACAACTACTGAGCCTGCGCGTCTGGAGCTCGTGCTCCGCAACAAGAGAGGCCGCGACAGTGAGAGGCCCGCGATGAAGAGTGGCCCCCGCTCGCCACAACTAAAGAAAGCCCTCGCGCAGAAACGAAGTCCCAACACAGCAAAAATTTAAAAAATAAATTAAAAAAACAAATTTGAAAACTATCATATAGACAAGAGAGTGATTATTTAGTAATTATGTGACCTACAGCACTGTAAGTTTTCTATAATGCTAAAGCAGCAATATATTGTGTTTTAACTGTATTTGGTCTCCTTCAAGGAAATAAAAGCCAGTCCTATCTAACCAACCAAAGAAGATATTTTGTTTCTGAAAACTCTCAAGAGCCCTGGAGGACAAGATTGTGCAGAATTTTGAACATGAGGTATGCTGTGAGGCATATCTCTGGAGACGTTGAGATAAAATGAAGAGGAACCATGGGGAATTACCAGCTCCCAGGAGGAATTCCATATTCCCAAGCATTCATGTGTCTAGAGGTAAACCTTCCTCGGTCTCCTTATCCTCTAAAAACACAGACAAGAAGTATAAAACAAAGCGTGCACAATCTGGGAAATTATTTAATGGAGCGATAATGACATTTTTATTTCCTTCCCCAAATACACCTAGATCTGAAGCCCTCTAATAGGTATGGCCTGGGAAGAAAAGGCACTTTGATGTCTAAATACCACCACCGAATCAGGCCAATATCGTTAGGAAATGGAGGATCCCAAAAGAGTATTTTCTCTTCTTTGTGTTAGACACTTCTGGATTCCTACACAGATGCATATGCAATGAACAGATAGGTTAAGGGGCAGGAAAAATGACTCTCCCAGAGACAGCTGTTTGCTCAAGTCTCCAAGCTTCTTGCCCTTATAAAAGTGATCATAGACCTTATCTAATTAGGATAGATCTGATTTTCATGTATTTGGTAGTTTTAGAGTCTGTGTAGGGTCACCAGGAAAGATTTAGCAAAGAGGCAGAAATAATTTCCAGAATTTTTTAATCGCAAAAGCTATGTATTATTCCTCTTTGAATATACTTAATGAATACTAATTGGACACCCACTAGGAGTCAGATACAGTTATAGGTTACAGAGATACCCAGAGGGATACAAAATAGACAAGTTTTTGTTCTTTATGAATGTTGGATTCTAATGAGGGTGACTCTTAATGACAACAAGCAAATACAAAATTAATTTTAGATAGTGATAGGTACTGTGAAGAACATTAAACAGCATCATATGATAAAAAGAGTCCTTGTGGTTGAGGCAGGTGGCATTATGTAGGATTATCAGGGAAAGACTTTTTTTTTTTTTTTTTTGTGGTACCGCGGGCCTCTCACTGCTGTGGCCTCTCCCGTTGCGGAGCACAGGCTCCGGATGCGCAGGCTCAGCGGCCATGGCTCACGGGCCCAGCTGCTCCGCAACATGTGGGATCTTCCCGGACCGGGGCATGAGCCTGTGTCCCCTGCATCGGCAGGCGGACTCTCAACCACTGCGCCACCAGCGAAGCCCCAGGGAAAGACTTTTTGAAGCAGCAGGCACAAAAGCAAACTAGGTAGAGCTAAGGGGAGTGCAGTGGCCTAACTTGAAAAGATGCTCAAAATCGCCAAGAGACTGAAAGAAGCCTAGTGAGGCTGGAGCATGGGAAGCAAGCAGAAGAATGTTAAGAGCTGAAGTCAAAAAAGCAGGAAGGGGCCAGATTCTACACGACCTTGTAGGTTATGGTAAAGGGCTGGGGTTTATTATAAATGCAATGTACCGTGTGTCCTAGAATGAGGGTAGGCACATAGTAGGCAATTAAATATTGTTTAATATTGAAATAATATTGGAAATTTGCTTCTTAATCTTGCATTCTTAAGCCTAGTTATTTCTTCATTAAAATAAGGTCTTATGCCCGAGTTCCACTACCCTTTAAAGTAGCCTTGATTTGTTAAGCCTACTTAACACTCAATCAAATTTAATTTCTATAATCAAGACAATTTAATTAACCAAAAGTTATAAACACATTCATTTTTAAATGAATGTTATTTGTCATTAAAGAAGGGGAAAATCCATGCATTTTTTTCATCTATCTTACTTGCTATGCATATTTGCTACAATTTAGTCATTAATCATACCTTATATATAGCTCTAGATAAAAAAGCATGTCCAAACTAGCTTTTTAAATTTTATGTCTACTGATATGTACATCAGTTATGGGACATGAACTTTGTAACATTTTTCTGATTTTTCCCAGAGGCCAAGTCCTTGTTCTTCTATCTTTATTATAGATCTAGACACTCTATGCCTACACTTGGACGTTTTAAAAGGCTGTGTCATCTTTCTAAGCAGAGTAACTGTAAAGAAATAAAAAGATAGTCCTAAAATGATGTTCTTATGAATCAAGATTTGCAGACTCCTCTCCCCTTTCAGTCTTTCAATTTTGAGGCTTTATTTTTGTTTATTTAGCAAACATTCATACAGCCAGCTACTTTCTAGGTGCCAGCTACTGTCCTATGTATTTTACAAATATGAACTCGTTAAGTAAAACATGGCAATAGTGTTGAAGTGACATTCACAGTTCATAGTAAATTCATGAAACAGAAGTGTAATTTTCATCAGATCATTCTGGAAAATCTTATTCTTTGCTGGTTAACATTGTCATTAGCTTTTTTGGAGAGATGTTATTTTTTTAAAACAACTATGATTTGCTAACAAGTTAGAAAATTTTGTAGCATATAATAATTGTTTAGTGTTTATTTATTGAGAGGTACCAATTTACCAAAGAAACACTGGTTGAAGAAATAATTGGTTTTGGAGGGAATAAGGGTGAATTCTTTTTTATTACGTTTTTAAATTTGACCTGCTAGCAGGACACACAGGTAAAGATGAGCTCCTGTCCCTTAGTAAAAGCTGTAAAAACCACCAAGGTCTCAAACAATGCCATCATCTTGGATATGTAACTATTGTTATCCTTTTAGATGAGCCAAAATTCAGCCATGAACATGTTAAGAATGGATTGAGTGACAGACCAGCACATAACTTCAAGTGCCAACACAGCGGTTAATATCAACAGAAGGGGAGAAAATTTTCACGTAAAATCTTGTTTTTGCATAGTGAAGTTATTAAAATATCCATTTTTTAAACTGAGGGTTTCTGCTTTGAATAGATCCATCAAAATAATTAATGTGTACTCATTTCACAGTATTGTTGGGGTTGAATGTTACGTGACAAAGCAAACCTTGGAAAGTGTATTTCTATATACAGTCAGGAAAGAACCGTTGACCAAAGGCAGACAGTTATGACAACAGAAGATGAATAGGAACCACAGATTTTAATTTGCTAATGACTGAATCATGGTCTATTGTTTGCAATATTTTCTACTTAATCAGATAGAGCTTTGCCTCACCAAGGGCATTCTTGCTATTGTTTTTCTTCTCATTCTTTAAGATATTTAAGGACTCCATGGACATGTTTGGCTTTACAAAAAACTGTGTCAATCATGCTCTAATGGCAAAGAATGAGACCCAGTATAATATAATTGAACATGATGGTGATACTCTTGGAGCTATAATCACTCTAAGTTGTATCATGTTTTAAACCTGCTGTCTGCATCCTATTGGTATTATTTTAAAAAAGAGTTACTATGCTACATAGTATACTATGTTATTGAATTTCTTAGCCCATTTGAGCTAGAAACTATGCTAGGAGATCATCTTCCTAGAGAACTGCTTGAACTTGAATTTCCCCCACTCTTTCCAAACCTACTACCACCCGCCTGATTAAGCCACAGGTGGAATATAAGCCTGATACAAGATGGAATAATTGAATTTTCTGTCTCATGAATTTGGATTTGGGCCATGAAAAATGAGTCAGTTAACAATGGAGACCTAAGCTTGAAAAGGTAAGCTAACTTCAAGGGTTGAGACCACTGTGAACAAGTATGCTGGAAATATAAACCCCGAAGATTGAGAACACTGGGATAGATGAAGCGAATAACCTTTATCTTTGACTTTCCTGTTACTTGTATGATTATTTTTTCATACATATTTTTTATACCTGCAGACCTGAAGTGCTTCGAGATACTTCTGGATCTCCTCAACTTCTGCCTGCCTTTTCTGTTTGCAGTCAAGTGATCCTTAACTGAGGTATGTTACTGGGTTACACTGATTCTCCATGGATAAGTGTGTGTATGAGGGAACAAGAGAGGAAGAAAACAGAAAAGTAGAATGTGAGATTGGGTTAAATACATGTGAAAATACTTTTAAAACCTAAGATTAGGCTCCCTCTCAAAGAGAGGATTCTAATTCCAAATAGAATTATCGCTTGTAAACTCCTGCAAAATTTCCTGTTTCGTACATAACTTAAAGTTGGAGCTAAGCAGATTTTCAGTTTTCACAGAGACCCCACCCCAAACTTTTACTACTGGAACTGGTCCATTCCTATAAAACATATGAAAAGACTATAAAGTTGGTTCAGAAAGGTTTAACATATGACCTACCACCAGATCATTTAAGAGAAGACTAAGGATTCATGAGACAGGAGAGTGAGGTTGTCTTTGAAGAGAGTTGAATGAGTCCTGAGCAACTCACCTACATCAGGCCAAATTTGGGGAGGAAAGTTATATCAGGATTTCTAGGGTTTGGACAACACAGAAGCCAGTGCTTGACTCTGAGCTGGAAGCTTTTATTAACAAAAATGTTTGACTTGCCTATGATGACAGAGCAAGAAGAGAGGATATGAAGAACTTCTATTCACGGCAAAACTATGTGAGTTTCTTGTGGACAGAGAGAACCCCTGAAAAATAGCCAGACTTAAAACATCTGGCAAAACCCCCTGGCTATAGTTCAGCGTGCCAGAGCTGGGTGACCTCAACAGAAAAAGCCTCTGTGGGATATACTACAAGCAACTGGAACTAAGGGAGAAGTCGTCGGTGGCCTTGCGAAAGGTATATCGCCCACAGGACGCAGAGAAATGGAAAGCCCTCACAGAGGCAGTGGGGTAGTGGTCACTGATGACCCCACAAAAGCCACTCAAGAGAGGAAGAGTATTTCAGCATCTGACACACCAAGAAGACACCACTCTAGTGGATGAAGACCAAACCATCTTAGGATTGGTCTCATAAAGAGCATGTTTTAGAAACAGAAGTTCAGACTGACACTGGCAAACAGGACAGCTGATTCCAAACTCCAGATTTGCCTCTGATGGTACTGCCTTATCTTTCAAGAGGCCATTTTTAGTTACCTAATAAAATCAAGGGAGCCTGCTCTCTCACATCATGGGGTGTGACACGAATCTTAAGAAAAAGCGTGTGGATGTAGGAGGATCTATCATTTCCTCTCTGACTAACAGACACTACAATGGGATGGGGTGGAAAACAGAGGGAGCAATCAGTTCAAATTGGTCTAAAAAGTTGGAGCAAAATGGAAAAGCGAAAATAGCTTTTCTTTTCAGGGCTTCATTTTTCTGTCACCTGTGAGTAGAGACATTAGTGATGCATCAGACAGCCTCTTCAAATTCCCCTCAGTTCCAATACGCCATAGGTCTATCTACTTGCACAGCAGAAGAGCAGATGTTTGAATCTGCCATTTTTATTCCTCAATTAGACTGCACATTCATTCCCAGCATTTCCTTCCAGAATAAGGTTAGCCAGGGTTGTGCAGGATCACACCTGTCAGATTAAACCCATTTACATTCATTTTTATTCATTGCCACTGGTAATGTTTACAACTATTTGCATGCAAAATCTAACTTCTTAAGGCTCCCATAAAAAGAAGACCATTAAAAAGAAAGCTATGATAAATATAAGTATTTTTCCTCTTCAGAGTAGGTTTAATTTGTAAATATGCAACTTTTTAGAAATAAAATAAATGGGGCTATCTAGATTCATGTATGAAGTTCTTTGTTCCAAATTTGAAGCACAAGGTTGTTTATCTCTCAAGATATCAACGTTTATACTCTATCTTATGAAACTCAATGTTTGAAGAGTGCTTGAAGTTTTAATAAAAATGACAGTAGTAAGCACTCTTTTCAATTACAGTTCTTTGGAATAGCTTTTTCTTCACTTCAAAATTCAGCTTTCAAATCCCTCATGAATATAATTACTAGAAAAAAACTTGCTGTATTTCTGTTTGTTTTCAAATGAATAGAATCAGAACGGAATCTATTGTAGATCTTAAGACAACTGAATGTCACATTTTGAGAATACTTACTTCATTATAAATCATGTGACTTCTCTATTTCCCAAGACGATTAATGGTCTTTGGCCAACTTGTCAAATTTATTTATGTATTTTTCATGCTCCTCTCATTTGATGTTTTGTTTTATGTCCTTGAAGGTAAATTGAGTTTTTGACTAAGAATACACATATAAGTAATTCTACCTTGTTAACTAGATTGACTGGGAAACTAGTTCACACACACACACACACACACACACACACACACACACACACACACACACACACACAGAGATATTCATAATGAATCTCACTGGCTCAATCTCTTTTTATCATTTTCCTGATATCATTTCTTAATTTGAGAAAAGTTTGCCATTTGGAAAGTCTAGAATTGAGAAAAAGGTTAATTTTCAATCCAGCAATTCCTGCTTATGTATATTTCCTTTAAATTTTTATCGAAAACTGAACAGCTTTTTTTTCTTGCTTTTTAAAACACCATTTCTCCCATTTTACATATCACTATAGGCAGATAGAAGAGACCAAACTAGATAATACTCTGACTGAGAAATTATTAGGGGCATTTTTTTATTTTTCACATTACCACATGCAACAGTGTTGCCCAACTTGCCTCCACTATATAACAAGAATCCTCTTTATCTTCAGTAACATCCTCTCACTTTCCCTTAAACCCTTATTGATAGAATCCTTCAAGCCCTTTAGGTTTCTAACATGCAACTCTAAACCTTGTAGACTTCTACTAACCGTATCCTTAATGGTCTTCCAAAGTCTACCCTCTGCCCAGTTCCAATCCCAAAGCAAGTTTTTGTTACAGCAGCATCCTATTTTCAGACACCAAATCACGGCTTAAAACAATAATTTATTTTGCTAAAAATCTTCAGTTTTGTCAAGGCTTAACATGGACGCTTGTCATTTCATGAATATATCTATTGTATTTATATCTATCTCTATAACTTGATATATAGTTAGTGCAATACATAGGTAGACAGATAGCTGATAGATGCATATAAAATATGGCAAAGGATAAAATATTCATTGTTTCTGCATAATTTTGATAATATATGCGCATTATCTTTGTAATTAGAACTTAACAATATAGATGATAAATGACACTATTTTATAATAATGATTATAATCAGAAGATTATAGAAAGCAATAATGTCTGTGGTTAGGAGTGACCAGATTCCTACAAGCCTATTAGGCTGTTTTTTTTTTGTTTTTTTTTTTTTTTTTTGCGGTATGCGGGCCTCTCACCGTTGTGGCTCCTCCCGTTGCGGAGCACAGGCTCCGGACGCGCAGGCTCAGCGGCCATGGCTCACGGGCCTAGCCGCTCCGCGGCATGTGGGATCTTCCCAGACCGGGGCACGAACCCGTGTCCCCTGCATCGGCAGGCGGACGCTCAACGACTGCGCCACCAGGGAAGCCCTATTAGGCTGTTTTTAACAAGTGATCCAGAGACACTAATTTTTGTTACTTATGGGTGATGGAGGAAACAGCTATGCTCATATACAAAGGTTTTTCATACCAGTATCTTTCAATTGTTTTCAGAAGTTAGACTACTCAGTCTCCTAAACAAACGCAAACCGCATGGATTATTTGATAAAATTTTACCGAACAGCTGTACTAGCCACTGCTAAATAGGAGATGTAATCTCTTCTCAATTATGTTATAAATTTTTTGAAGACATGGCCGATTCTTCTAGTGCACCTTGCAGAGTCACTCATTAGATAAATATTTGTTGAGTACCTATGTTGTGCCAGGCACTGTGCCTGGCACTGAGGGTAGAGTGGTGAGATAAACAGCAAGGTCCCTGCCCTCAAAGAGCTTACAATCTACTGGAAAAAAACAGCAACAATAATCTTACATATGCATGCAAATTATTACAGAATAAAACAGGTTTGAAAGAGATCACCCAACATGAGAAGGCGCTTCTGAGATGGTAACATGTTTTTAAATCGAAGTATAGTGTACAGCACAGTGATTCAGTTATACATGCATATATATTTTTTTTTCAGATTCTTTTCCCTCATAGGTTATTACAAAATATTGAGTATAGTTCCCTGTATATATATATATATAGATAGATAGATTTGATGACCTTAATTTAATTATACATCTGAAACTGAAGTGTCTTCATCTATGAACTGGAGGAAATAGTATTTTTCTTTCTTGTTTATTGTGGCGATAGAATAAGATGATATTTGTAGTATATTTCAGGGAAAAGTTTGGGGAAAAAAAGTGACATGAACAGTAGATTTAATTTTATCCTTATATGGAAAATAAAAGCAAGCATTTTGATATAAGCATCTCACTTAGACTCGAAGAATGTTACTGAAATATTTTGCAGATGCTTTCCGTGGCTGCCATGTGAAATAACTCTGGAACCAGCACATGGTGCCCAACATAGGGCTATTCAATATTATCATAAGAGAGCTATGCTTTGACAGGGAACAAATGTTATCTGAATAGAGCTCTCAACTAAAATGGACATTTCAGAATCTGGCCCCCAAACTTCTTTATTGGATGAATGTAATGGTTAATTTTATGTGTCAACTTAACTTGGCTAAGGGATCCTCAGATGGATGGTAAAACATTATTTCTGGGTGTCTCTGTGAGGGTGTGTCCAGTAGAGATTAGCATTTGAATTGGTGAAATGAGTAAAGTAGATTCCTCTCTTCAATGTATGTGGGCATCATCCAATACTTTGAGGGTAAGAATAGAACAAAAAGGTAGAAGAAGGACAAGTTCAGTTTGAGCTGGGACATGCATCTTTTCTTGCCCTCAGACAGCTGTGATCTCCAGTTCTCTGGTTTTTGGATTCAGATTGGGACCATCAGCTCCCTGGTTCTCAATCCTTTGGACTTGGCCTGAATTATTCCACTAGCTTTCAAGGTTTTCTGGCTTTCAGAGAACAGATCATGGGATATCTCAGCCTCCATAATTGTGTGAGTCAATTCCTATATTACATATATGTATAATACAAATACATATGTAATAAATAATATATATTTTATATTATATACATACTATACATAAACATACAAATATATATATACAGAGAAACAATATTTATATATATATTTTATATATATATATATATATATATATATATATATATATATATATATATATATAAAAACCCTATTGGATTTGTTTCACTGGAGAACCCTGACTAATACAATAATAATTTCTCAGATTGTTTGCAAATTGAAAAGCAACAGACTGGCAAAACATTAAGATAAACACAGGGAATGTAATCCTTGACCATAAATTCCTCTTTATCTGATCTTTCTTCAGACATTAACATCACTATTTTTCATAATCCTCCTTTCATGTCTGAAGATAATCTGCATTTGTTTTGCTATGATACTCACATGGTGTGAGGATTAAACAGTTACTTTGAGTTGCTCCCTAGGCATTTTATTGTATGACAACCCTACTCACACCCAGAGTCTGGACATTTAGATAAGGACCTAAACTTAGGTTTCCTGCCACAATTTCCCACCCTGCTTTCTTTAAAAAAAAAAAAAAAAATTTAGAATTGGTCACAAAAAGTTAGTGACCTCCACCCCAACCACGTTATAAGTAACACGATGCTTGCTACCCTGCTATCACCTGCTTGCTACCCTGCTATCACCTGCTTGCTCGTGAATGCATTAAAACTGTGCCGTAAGTCAAAACGACCTTGGGGTTTTCACTTACAACCAACCCCGTGTCGGTGGCCTGTGCCTCCTCATTCAGCAGGTCATAATCTGCATATTCTTAATTTAATACACCAGCTGTAAGCCCCCCAACACACATGGTAACATGAAGAGATGAATCAAATCCAGTGAGTTTAAGAACACGGACAGGAGAAAGAGAAGACATGGCCTCACACAAACTTTGTAACAGAGGGGAAGTCATCCATCTCTCTTGGTCTGAATTTGTAAAGTGGGGTATTAGACTAGGTGATGAAAAAGTTCTTTCCCTTTTAAGTATCTATTAAATACCTTAAGTGTTTTGAGCTTTTATATGGGCCTAAGATGCTAGAAGATAAAAGTCCCAAAGGCAGGCTTCTACTTGAGGCAGGGCTAATATCAATGATAAAGCAATGTAAATTCCAGATGGCTACTTTTTAGAATGGTGTAGTCCTGATATAAATTAACTTCTTTCATCAAAAATCTTTTGTTCTCAGCAAAACCATCTTTAAAATGTCATTGCCTAAGGAGTGTGGGTAATTTTTAAAGGATCACGAAGATAAACTGTTCTTGATACTTACAAAGTGTGACAATGATATTCTAATATAGAATGAGTACCTCCAAGCTTTTTCCTGTAATTCGTGCAGTGTGTGTACATTTCTTTTTAACTTAGCTTTAATAAGACCTTAAACATGTCCGCAAGGCGTCTGACTGAATGAAAAGATAATCATTTCCTAAAGAGTTATGAAGATATCCATCCAATGGCCAAAATTTGAAGAATATATTTTCTGACTTCTGTAGTCTGAACAAATTTCCAAAGAGATTTCAAAGCCAGTATCTGTCAGATTCTTTTCTTAATGAGTAATGAATGAAAATCTAAACTATATATATATATATATATATAAAATATTCAGTCATTAGATTATATGACTAATTTAGTTATATATACTTAGTTAATGTATACTATATTTATATATTTGCATATATAAAGTATCAAGATTTTGGTGATTCTTTTCAGTGGACTAGTTTTTTCCACTTGATTAAATCTCCCCTTATGAATCTGTTTCATCCACTTAAAAAGATCCTGTTTCCCTTTTCAGTGTTGGCTCCCTGCATTACAGATAAGAGCTTAGTTTCACTGATTCTACATTGTAGTTCTTCTGGTAACACTAAACCTTAGATGCCCAATAACAATGTATTTGAAAAACAAATACATGGATAAATGGATGTTTTTAAAAAGCATCTGCCCCAAGTCCTCCTCTATTCTTCTCCCAGATGTTGGAAATTCTCACTGAGAGGCAAAGCTAAGATGAGAAAGTTGTCTTGGAGTGCGACATATTACTTTGATCCATCAACACCTTGGTATAAATTAAAACACATTCCTCACATGTAACCTACTTGTATTACACTGGACATCAGACAGGAAAAAAGGGCAAATTTAGGGCTTTAGGTATTATCATCAGAGTCTTGTGCTTGGGCATCTCGGGAGCAGCGTGAGTGTACCAGGATTGCTGTTGTAGAGAAAATGGAAAGTGAGGGTTGCTCATAGGAGAAGAGAAGGGAACCATAAAAATGACCTATATCACATTCATGTCTAGGCCACTCCTGAACCGTTCTAGCTTTTAACTAGACAGCAAAGAACCATGGAATTAGCTTTAGGGATCACCTTCACCATCAGTTCCACTTTTAATGCACTCATTAAAAAATATCATTTCATTTAAATCTTATACCGTCTGTGTGGCCACAGCAAGTAAGGTTAGAAAGATGAAATCTCTTACCCAAGTTTCCAGGGTTAGCAGATGGAGGTAGTGGGGTTCAGTACAGGGTTGTTAGATTCCAGAGATTCTGTACTTAATCACTCTAGTACACTCTTCCCTTAGCAGAAATTTATGGTTAAATGAAGGTTTATGAAGAAGACTTTGGTTTTTTCAGTCTGAGCAGAGTCAAGCTAAACTAGTAGCATCTGCCCTTACTCTTGGGGCATAATCCTCTTGGGGTCACCTGGGATCACTGAGTAACATACTTGCATCTTAACATATTTGATAGATTTTAACAAGGCATATAAGGAAAATTAAGCATTTGAATCTTCATTAAACCATCAGGTTTAACCACCTGTTTTAAAGCTCTGCCTATAGCTCTTCTATCACTGTATACACTATTGCTTTGGTTATCCTCCCCTAACTGAGAGGTATATATCACTCCCAAGGTACTGCACCCCTTCCAAGCTTTTCTCTGCCCCTGGAGAATCTTATTGGAGAAGTCAGAGTAGCAGACAGGTTCTGTAGTCTTTATGTTTGGACTTGTTGCTTGGACTTGGAAAGATTTGTTCAATTTCACTATAATAAAATGCAAAAACTCACTGCAAAATGAATCGTGCAATGGCAATGGATTTGAAAGAGCTGGTACACAAATAATGAAGCCATTGGTGAATTTCTCACCATATGTTTTTTTTTGAAATTATAATGTAAGAATGCATGAAGCAATAATTAGAGAATTTATGACAGCATTAAGAACATATTATGCAAAGCTCACGCAAGGAAAGCCTTTTTCTGGGGTAGAAACTGGTTTATTCCGGTTATATCTGTATTGAAACATTGTTGTTGCTGGCAGAGAGCTAACATCATTTCCCTGATGCCTCATAAGCAGTGTTACCAAAAAAATGTACTTTGAACTAATTGGAACCCAGTGGGGAGGAAGGCAAAGCAGAAACTGTGAGATGTCAACTTGAAAATTTCCCCAGCAAGTGTTGTGGACATTAGAACAAGTTTTTCACGGCCTCTCCCATTGCGGAGCACAGGCTCCGGACGCACAGCCTCAGCAGCCATGGCTCACGGGCCCAGCCACTCCGCGGCATGTGGGATCTTCCCGGACCGGGGCACGAACCCGTGTCCCCTGCATCGGCAGGCGGACTCTCAACCACTGTGCCACCAGGGAAGCCCAGAACAAATTGTTTTTTAAGTCAAGTTTTCTCTCCACCTCCCCACCTCCATGATGAGGACAGTAGGCCCAGAAGCCTCTCATTATTTACAACTGCCCTCACCAAGATAGAGCAAAGCAACATCAATGTGGACGCAGAAGCTTTGGAAAGGAGGAAGACCAAGTCAAAAATTATCCGCAGAAAAAAATCAAATCAAAGCTACCCACCCAAAGAGAAATCGAAGGTTATCGAAAAACAAGAATTAAACAATTCTCAAAGAAATAAATGTTGGCGTTCAAAAAATATGTCATATGTATAAAAAGGACAGAGAAACAAAAATAAATGCAAATTTATTTCATGAGAAAAGGGCCCATAGGGCATCCAGGAACCAGCCACTTAGCCATCAGAAATAATACTAAAGAATCTGATGGTTAAATTCATTCAGTGGCATTAGCAGGTCATAATTAATAGTGAACAAATGTCTGCCTTTCCACTGAATAACAAGTTTTGTTGTTCAGACGCGAAAATCTCATGATAACAGAATTTGTTCATATGTTTCACAGTAAATATATTCTTTTTTTTTTTTTTTTTTATCCTTGTCTGCTTTCACTGTGTTTGGGTTGCAACTTAATTGATCAATGCCAGCAATTGGATGAGCAGCAGCGGGGCGTAACAATCCAGAAAACAGTAAAACAGGCCAATTCGAACAGGCATTACGATGGCTTCCAGTGATGTCTCACCCAAACCCTATCTTTCCTGCCTGCTGAAGGAAGCCATGCCCAGCTTGCGGCTCGAGAAGAACCTTCCAGGTCAGGAGCGATCAGAATGGATGGAAACAAGGAAATAACTTAGGATGAAAATGGAGGCAATCCTGACACAAGAAGGAGTGTTTTATGGTCATTTTCTTATTACTAAGTAATTGTGACTTATGAGAAATACTTAAAAGCATATTTGGACGTGTCCCCATATATTGAAGTAACTTATGGAATTAAATACAAGAAGACTGTTAAAATTGTAACTGTCAAATATCGAAGCTGCCTACGCTGAGTTTTAGTTACTCATGAATTCATCTTTCAAATTCTTACCTCTTGTCCACTAGCTTTATAGATATTCTATTCTATATTATTGTTCTGTGTGGATGCTATGATGTTTTATAGCAATAAAAATATGATTCTAGGGAAACGCAGATATTTCTTAAATATTTCTGTGTAGAAGTTGTTGTGTAATCCCTGTCAGGCTGAAGAAACTGAGTTATTCCAGTTTTCCAGTTTTAAAAGTAACCAAACTTATGACCCAGTATTTTAAGGAGACAATGGGTAATGGTGTGATTGAGTTCAGGTAGGCGTGGGCATCAGAGTCCTGCTTCTGCCAGCTGTCTGACGTGGCCCCTTATTTCTCCACCTTGACTTGTACAATTCCCACCTGCCCTAACGGTGCTTCCTATCTATGCCAGGCTTCTATGTTGGTGCTGCTATATTTATCTCCCTTTCAGGCACTGCCCCATGTTCTGAACCCATGTTGACTTCTGGAAACTATCACATCTGCCCTCCTTTCAGATCCTCTTTTCTAACTTCCTTCACTCCAGATGAGGAATTTTCATTATGGCTATTCTTCCAGTTGAAAGAGTTGCAAAGGACTCACTCCTACAGATGAGATTTTCTCCAACTTTGTTTTTTTTTTAATGGCTTGAGTCCTCATCTTTTCCCCAAGTCCCTAGGCTTTTTTTTTTTTTTTTTTTTTTTGCGGTACGTGGGCCTCTCACTGTTATGGCCTCTCCTGTTGCGGAGCACAGGGTCCGGACGCGCAGGCTCAGCGGCCATGGCTCACGGGCCTAGCCGCTCCGCGGCATGTGGGATCCTCCCGGACCGGGGCACAAACCTGTGTCCCCTGCATCCGCAGGCGGACTCTCAACCACTGCGCCACCAGGGAAGCCCGTGCCTAGGCTTTTAAAACTCAAAAGCAAGGAAGAGATTTTCTTTTTCTTTGCATTCTTTTGTTATATACATAAACTAAGGCGATGAGAATACAAAAATTGTCTATGCACTCAAATGAGGAGAAAAGATACAGGAAAAATGTTGGTCAACGTTTCACAAACATTATTCTATCATTTGCTAAAAGCTGCCTTTAGGTAATTCCAGGGACTATTTTAATGTCTCTAAATTTACTTTCATTTTCCAAAATGCTCCTATGCTCCCCCTGCTAATCCTTGCTCAGCCCTATCTACCATCGCCAAGGATACCCTTCCAAGAATTGCGCACAGTGTTTACCCGTCTCATCGCAGACTCTAAAATATTTTTGCACACACTTACATTTTACCTACCATAGATCCTGAAAGTCTTTTCCCTTCAAGTTTGAAACTCTTGTCAGGTCAAAACCAGTCAATCTGATGAATAAAGCCAGTCTTAAGGAGTGCAGAGCTAGGCCCACCGGAAGGCTCTTTGTTCTCCCATATAATGTATGCATATTTCATGAGTTGCCCTCACCCCCAACTTAGCAACAATTTTAAGTCATTTCTGAGATGATCCAGTAGCCCATTAGTACAAAGATATCAATGCCATGTACAATCTACAGCACTGGATTCAGGCTTGAGTCAGATTGTCATTCTCCTGAGAGTCAAGTATGAAGATCACACTTATTTCCATTACTTCAGGGGCTAATGAGGATGTCGAGAAAAAAATACAATCTCGAGTTGGCAACAAATCTTCAATAAATAAATAAATAAATAGATTAATACACAAACAAGCACATGCGCACGCACACACACACACACACACACACAGACACACTACGCAAAACAACTTACCGTGCTATTGCCGAATGCAATTTGCATTTTAGGTAATAATTTGTTACTGTCTTAAAAGCTGAGGCTTCAGCTATTTCCTTGTAAATGCATATTATCCAGCATGGCAGTAATGATCAATTAACCAAATAAATATCTCTAAGAATATGGAAGCTATATATCCAATGGAAGAAGGAGCTGCTGATTGCTATTGGACAGAACACTCTTGCAGAGCTTGTTAATGGCTCATTAATCGACTTTCAAATTCAGGGTGCATTTGAATTTTGGAGGGTAGGGAGCATATAACAGCATAAAAGAGCAGGGTTTAGATATAAAGAAGAGATTCTAGTTCATGTGCTGTGATGCTTTCAGAGGCTCCTCTTACAACCTCTATGATCTCTTACTGAACCTTGAGTAGCTGTTTTATTTGTGCAATAGTATGAGGCTAATAGGTAAGCTGCAGCTTTCTAATATCACAGTAATGTTTTTCTGCTCAAGAATAACTTTTTATCTCTACTTCTGTGGTAGAATTGGTGAAACCAGTTAATGAAATAACAGTAAGACGTAAAGCATTTATTCCAATTTGGTGTTAAAAAAACAACTTATGCCCTTAAGAAGAATTGATGCATATCATAAATTGAACAAGAGAAAAGGAGGCACAGCAGGCTGATATCCTGAATCACATGAGA
Organism: Stenella coeruleoalba; assembly: GCF_951394435.1. NCBI lineage: Eukaryota > Metazoa > Chordata > Mammalia > Artiodactyla > Delphinidae > Stenella > Stenella coeruleoalba. Next base: position 38,283,167 of record NC_137151.1, on the reverse strand, counting down.
AAACCTATTGGGGCAAATAGCTCAGCTCTTTATAAACTAATGATTTCACTTAATGTTTAAATAAAACATGTATGTGCTAGCAAATATATTGTATCTCAAAAGCAAGTAGTTTATAACTGAATAAATGACATATGCCACTTCCTTTTCTTGTTACATTTTCAAAGAAAAGTTGTGGGAAGATTAAATAATGCTCACGAATGACTTTTAGTCTATTTGGGAAGAGTAAGGGTTTTTTAAAAAGGAAGGAAAGTTAGGATATTACTCTTTTTGAAGTTGAAGAGGAATTTGGCAAGAAAAACATTGATGTCATTTATCAATTCTTTCTGAAATACTCACAAGAAGAGATGACATGAATGACTCATTTCTTAACATTATGTATTTCATTCAATTGCTCCTATATTAAAAAGAAATTTCTATAAGGAAGAAGCACATGTCTTTATGGTGTTTTTGTTTATTTGTTGTAGTTTATTTATTTAGCAAAAAGAAAAAGGGGGAGAAATTTGACACTCAATTCACACAGGCTAGGTCAAATTACAATTCACCTTACATTGTTGCATTATACGTTCTGTTTTCACTGCACAGATGTTATGGAAGGTGAATTATGCCATGAAGATAAAATATAAAACACTGATCTCATTTTAAAAGATAATCTTAAAATATAACAACGACAGGAAATCTTAGAAAAATTACTTTACCTGGCCAGTACTCAACTTCTACTTCTGCAAAATGTGAAGGAATCTAAAGATACTTCTATCCCTAGCATTCTTTTTATTCAGTATGTTTATGAAACAGAAATTTATGTCCCCACTCTGTATTTTGCAAAATACAAAATATTATACTTTCAGGGGAAGAAATGTCATTCTCATGCTGAAATTGGCTGTACAGTAAGACTAAGATGCAATCATTGTTTTTAAGAAAGTGGTGGAAGGGACATGCCCACCAGAAATACAAGATCCAGCCTCATTCACCAGAACACAGGCACTACTCCCTGTGTTGTGTAGGAAGCCTACACAACCCACTGAACCAACTTTAGTCACTGGGGACAGACACCAAAAACAACGGGAACTACGAACCTGCAGCCTGCAAAAAGGAGACCCCAAACAGTAAGATAAGAAAAATGAGAAGACAGAAAAACACACCGCAGATAACGGAGCAAGATAAAAACCCACCAGACCTAACAAATGAAGAGGAAATAGGCAGTCTACCTGAAAAAGAATTCAGAATAATGATAGTAAAGATAATCCAAAATCTTGGAAATACAATACAGAAAATTCAAGAAACATTTAACAACGAACTAGAAAAACTAAAGATGAAACAAGCAACGATGAACAACACAATAAATGAAATTAAAAATACTCTAGAAAGGATCAATAGCAGAATAACTGAGGCAGAAGAACGGATAAGTGACCTGGAAGATAAAATAGTGGAAATAACTACTGCAGAGCAGAATAAAGAAAAAAGAATGAAAAGAACTGAGGACAGTCTCAGAGACCTCTGGGACAACATTAAATGCACCAACATTCTAATTATAGGGATTCAAGAAGAAGAAGAGAAAAAGAAAGGGACTGAGAAAATATTTGAAGAGATTATAGTTGAAAAATTCCCTAATATGGGAAAGAAAATAGTTAATCAAGTCCAGGAAGCACAGAGAGTCCCAAACAGGATAAATCCAAGGAGAAACATGCCAAGACACATATTAATCAAACTGTCAAAAATTAAATACAAAGAAAACATATTAAAGGCAGCAAGGGAAAAACAACAAAGAACACACAAGGGAATCCCCATAAGGTTAACAGCTGATCTTTCAGCAGAAACTCTGCAAGCCAGAAGGGACTAGCAGGACATATTTAAAGTGATGAAGGATAAAAACCTACAACCAAGATTACTCTACCCAGCAAGGATCTCATTCAGATTTGATGGAGAAATTAAAACCTTTACAGACAAGTAAAAGCTGAGAGAGTTCAGCACCACCAAACCAGCTTTACAACAAATGCTAAAGGATCTTCTCTAGGCAAGAAACACAAGAGAAGGAAAAGACCTACAATAACAAACCCAAAACAATTAAGAGAATGGGAATAGGAACATACATATCAATAATTACTTTAAATGTAAATGGATTAAATGCTCCCACCAAAAGACACAGACTGGCTGAATGGATACAAAAACAAGACCCATATATATGCTGTCTACAAGAGACCCACTTCAGACCTAGAGACACATACAGACTGAAAGTAAGGGGATGGAAAAAGATATTCCATGCAAATGGAAACCAAAAGAAAGGGGGAGTAGCAATTCTCATATCAGACAAAACAGACTTTAAAATAAAGACTATTACAAGAGACAAGGAAAGACACTACATAATGATCAAGGGATCAATCCAAGAAGAAGTATAACAATTGTAAATATTTATGCACCCAACATAGGAGCACCTCAATACGTAAGGCAAATACTAACAGCCATAAAAGGGGAAATCGACAGTAACACATTCATACTAGGGGACGTTAACACCCCACTTTCATCAATAGACAGATCATCCAAAATGAAAATAAATAAAGAAACACAAGCTTTAAATGATACATTAACAAGATGGACTTAATTGATATTTACAGGACATTCCATCCGAAAACAACAGAATCCACATTTTTCTCAAGTGCTCATGGAACATTCTCCAGGATAGATCATATCTTGGGTCACAAATCAAGCCTTGGTAAATTTAAGAAAATTGAAGTTCTATCAAGTATCTTTTCTGACCATAATGCAATGAGACTAGATGTCAATTACAGGAAAAGATCTGTAAAAAATACAAACACATGGAGGCTAAAAAATACACTACTTAATAATGAAGTGATCACTGAAGAAATCAAAGAGGAAATTAAAAAATACCTAGAAACAAATGACAATGGAGACATGATGACCCAAAACCTATGGGATGCAGCGAAAGCAGTTATAGGAGGGAAGTTTATAGGAATACAATCCTACCTTAAGAAACAGGAAATATCTCGAATAAACAACCTAACCTTGCACCTAAAGCAATTAGAGAAAGAAGAACAAAAAAAACCCAAAGTTAGCAGAAGGAAAGAAATCATAAAAATCAGATCAGAAATAAATGAAAAAGAAATGAAGGAAACGATAGCAAAGATCAATAAAACTAAAAGCTGGTCCTTTGAGAAGAAAAACAGAATTGATAAACCATTAGCCAGACTCATCAAGAAAAAAAGGGAGAAGACTGAAATCAATAGAATTAGAAATGAAAAAGGAGAAGTAACAACTGACACTGCAGAAGTACAATAGATCATGAGATTACTACAAGCAACTCTATGCCAATAAAATGGACAACCTGGAAAAAATGGACAAATTCTTAGAAATGCACAACCTGCCAAGACTGAATCAGGAAGAAATAGAAAATATGAACAGACCAATCACAAGCACTGAAATTGAAACTGTGATTAAAAATCTTCCAACAGGGCTCCCCTGGTGGTGCAGTGGTTGGGAGTCCGCCTGCTGATGCCGGGGACACGGGATCTTGCCCCGGTCCGGGGGGATCCCTCATGCCGCAGAGAGGCTGGGCCCGTGACCCATAGCCGCTGAGCCTGCGTGTCTGGAGCTGTGCTCCGTGGCGGGTGAGGCAACGGCAGTGAGAGGCCCGCGTACAGCAAAAAAAAAAAAAAAATCTTCCAACAAACAAAAGCTCAGGACCAGATGGCTTCACAGCCGAATCCTTTCAAACATTTAGAGAAGAGCTAACACTATACTTTTCAAACTCTTCCAAAATATAGCAGAAGGAGGAACACTCGCAAACTCATTCTACGAGGCCGCCATCACCCTGATACTAAAACCAGACAAGGATGTCACAAAGAAAGAAAACTACAGGCCAACATCACTGATGAACATAGATGCAAAAATCCTCAACAAAATACTAGCAAACAGAATCCAACAGCACATTAAAAGGATCACACACCATGATTAAGTGGGGTTTATTCCAGGAATGCAAGGATTCTTCAATATACGCAAATCAATCAATGTGATACACCATATTAACAAATTGAAGGAGAAAAACCATATTATCATCTCAATAAATGCAGAGAAAGCTTTTGACAAAATTCAACACCCATTTATGATAAAAACCCTTCAGAGAGTAGGCATAGAGGGAACTTTCCTCAACATAATAAAGGCCATATATGACAAATCCACAGCCAACATTGTCCTCAATGGTGAACAACTGAAAGCATTTCCACTAAGATCAGGAACAAGACAAGGTTGCCCACTCTCACCACTCTTCTTCAACATAGTTTTGGAAGTTTTAGCCACAGCAATCAGAGAAGAAAAGGAAATAAAAGGAATCCAAATTGGAAAAGAAGAAGTAAAGCTGTCACTGTTTGCAGATGACATGATACTCTACATAGAGAATCCTAAAGATGCTACCAGAAAACTACTAGAGCTAATCAATGAATTTGGTAAAGTTGCAGGATACAAAATTAATGCACAGAAATCTCTGGCATTCCTATACACTAATGATGAAAAATCTGAAAGTGAAATCAAGAAAACACTCCCATTTACCACTGCAACAAAAAGAATAAAATATCTAGGAATAAACCTACCTAAGGAGACAAAAGACCTGTATGCAGAAAATTATAAGATACTGATGAAAGAAATTAAAGATGATACAAATAGATGGAGAGATATACCATGTTCTTGGATTGGAAGAATCAACATTATGAAAATGAATCTACTACCCAAAGCAATCTACAGATTCAATGCAATCCCTATCAAACTACCACTGGCATTTTTCACAGAACTAGAACAAAAAATTTCACAATTTGTATGGAAACACAAAAGACCCTGAATAGCCAAAGCAATCTTGAGAACAAAAAACGGAGCTGGAGGAATCAGGCTCCCTGACTTCAGACTACACTACAAAGCTACAGTAATCAAGACAGTATGGTACTGGCACAAAAACAGAAACATAGATCAATGGAGCAGGATAGAAAACCCAGAGATAAACCCACGCACATATGGTCATCTTATCTTTGATAAAGGAGGCAGGAACGTACAGTGAGGAAAGGTCAGCCTCTTCAATAAGTGGTGCTGGGAAAACTGGACAGGTACGTGTAAAAGTATGGGATTAGTTCACTCCCTAACACCATACACAAAAATAAGCTCAAAATGGATTAAAGACCTAAATGTAAGGCCAGAAACTATCAAACTCTTACAGGAAAACATAGGCAGAACACTCTATGACATAAATCACCTTTTTGACCCAGTTCCTAGAGAAATGGAAATAAAAACAAAAATAAACAAATGGGACCTAATGAAACTTCAAAGCTTTTGCACAGCAAAGGAAACCATAAACAAGACCAAAACACAACCCTCAGAATGGGAGAAAATATTTGCAAATGAAGCAACTGACAAAGGATTAATCTCCAAAATTTATAAGCAGCTCATGCAGTTCAATAACAAAAAAACAAACAACCCAATCCAAACATGGGCAGAAGACCTAAATAGACATTTCTCCAAAGAAGATATACAGACTGCCAACAAACACATGAAAGAATCCTCAACATCATTAATCATTAGACAAATGCAAATCAAAACGACAATGAGATACCATCTCACACCAGTCAGAATGGCCATCATCAAAAAGTCTAGAAACAATAAATGCTGGAGAGGGTGTGGAGAAAAGGGAACCCTCTTGCACTGCTGGTGGGAATGTGAATTGGTACAGCCACTATGGAGAACAGTATGGAGGTTCCTTACAAAACTACAAATAGAACTACCATATGACCCAGCAATCCCACTACTGGGCATATACCCTGAGAAAACCATAATTCAAAAGGAGTCATGTACCAAAATGTTCACTGCAGCTCTATTTACAATAGCCAGGAGATGGAAACAACCTAAGTGCCCATCATCGGATGAATGGATAAAGATGTGGCACATATATACAATGGGATATTACTCAGCCATAAAAAGAAACGAAATTGAGATATTTGTAATGGGGTGGATGGCCCTAGAGTCTGTCATATAGAGTGAAGTAAGTCAGAAAGAGAAAGACAAATACCGTATGCTAACACATATATATGGAATTTAAGAAAAAAAAATGTCATGAAAAACCTAGGGGTAAAACAGGAATAAAGACACAGACCTACTAGAAAATGGACTTGAGGATATGGGGAGGGGGAAGGGTAAGCTGTGACAAAGTGAGACAGTGACATGGACATATATATACTACCAAACGTAAAATAGATAGCTATTGGGAAGCAGCCGCATAGCACAGGGAGATCAGCTCGGTGCTTTGTGACCACCTAGAGGGGTGGGATAGGGAGGGTGGGAGGGAGGGAGACACAAGAGGGAAGAGATATGGGAACATATGTAGATGTATAACTGATTCAGTTTGTTATAAAGCAGAAACTAACACACCACTGTAAAGCAATTATACTCCAATAAAGATAAAAAAAAAAGGACACATGCACCCCAATGTTCATTGCTGCAAAAAAAAAAAAAAAAAAAGAAAGTGGTGGAAGGGAATGGAAATATTTTAATTATTCCTATTTGTATCTTACATTAGGCACACTAAATGTATGTGTAGAGAATATATATAAAAATGATTTATTGAACCTTGACTTGGTATCTGCTCAAATTTAAATGATTTCACTTTGTAAAGATAATTTTGTGGTCTATCCTTCTGCCCTCTTTCTAAAAATAAGGGTTTGCAAATAAAATCCAAGTAATGGGTCAACTTCAGGAAAGTGAAACAAATTGAAGTGGTCTCCAGTATTTAGAGAACCAAAAAACATGTGACAAATCACTAAAAAGTTACTATACAATCCAGAATAAAATTCGTTTGCCTTTTTGTAGTACCAACATCCAGGGAAAGGGAGATGAATCCAAACCAGCCAGTGTCACTTTCTTAACCTCTGGCTGTCCATGAGAATACTCACGTTGTCTGTGTAAAATTGAGGATGTTTGTATCTTTAGTGAGAAAAAAAATTGGTGAAGGAACATATATACTAAACTCTTTCCTTATCTCTTTGTTTATAATATATTATGCAAAGACCTTCTCTACTGTAGAACTAAAATTTTTAATATGAATTATTTAGAGTCATGTATTTTGCATATTATTTCTTGACATTTGTGTGTGTGTGTGTGTGTGTGTGTGTGTGTGTGTGTGGTGGGGGGGAAGAAAGGAGAAAGAAAAGGAAGGAAGGAAGGGAGGGAGGAAGGAAGGAGGGGAGGAAAGGGGAGGGGGAGGGAGGGAGGGGAAAAGGGAAGGGTAAACAGTTACTTTTTAAAGATATTAAAATAATTTGGATGATTATTTATCTCTGGGTTTCCCACTAGCTTAATAACTATGTTTGAGTATAGGGCAATGAATTATAGGGCATAGAATTTAGATAATAAGGATAAAAAGGGGGCACATCTCTCATTTTGAGACTAAAATATCATTTGGTGGGTTTCCTCAGAGTAATGAGACATTTGCCCTCCAAGAACTCACTACCGAGATTGTAAAGTCTGGTGCCAATTACGATGTGGTACCCGACTATAGGAAATGGTATGATACCACTAACTCATTTCACCTGGGCTAACAGGAAATTGTCATAAAAAAGAGCTCTCACCTCAGGCTATATCTAAACAAGTTGCCTAGAGCTGAAAGATTAAATACCTCACACTACTGATAATTTCACCCATCTCATTTCCCTGAACTGAACTCATTCCAAACCGTGGGGTTTGAAATAACTTCAGTGACGTCTCCAAAGAAAGTAACAATGGTCAAATTTTAAAAGAATAATCCAAACATCCTAGGAAACTTTTTCATGTGTCAGAACTTTATAGGATTTTATCTTAAAGATTAATGTCAATGGCAAAGGAAATATTCTGCATGCCAATGTATATAACTAAATAATAATTTCACTAGAAAATATGAAGGCTGAAAGTATGAATTGAAACCAAGTATAGCCTAGTAATGTCCTTCATATTAAAAAGAAATAATGGGCAAAATGAAGTATTCAGGGTAGATATACTTGAAAATGGGGAAACATTTAAGCGAGGACAACTCGTGTATATATGTATGGTGTTAAGAGCAAAGACTCTAGAATCCGACTAGTGGACGTGAATCCCAACTTCACCACTAACTACCTAGCTAATTTTGGATAAATGACTCACTATCCGTGCCTTAGTTTCCCCGTCTCATAATTGGCAGTGCAGTGGTACCGATAATACGTTCACATAAGAATTGCAAATAAAATACTTAGAGCGGTGCTTGGCACGTAGTGAGTGCACACACACACACAGAAAACAGTATAATTAATAAGACACAAAGCATCGATTTTAAAGAAGAAAATTTTCTATACATTCATGTGGTTTTAAATTTGTCAAAATATGGTTTTATTAGAGTTTAGTCATATTGCTCACTTCTTTTTGGCTGTCACCATCAAATTACAACACCAGTTATACTTAGCTCTAAGGATAAACTAGAGTTCCCCTCTTCTGTCCCGACAAAGCGAGAAAATTCAGAGAAGCCTTGCCTGTATGTGAGTGTGAGTTTCACACACTCTGGGCATCTGATGTAATGCTGAGTCCTTGTCTTTGAATTCTAGTGTTTGTCAATTAAAAGAAACTATCACTTCTTTCACCTATAGCTAAAGTTCATCAGGCAATAAAGGTGATGAGAAACAAACAAAATGAAGTAGTAATAAGGGAAGGAGTTTCTTACTGCTATCTGCAGTCTAAGAGAGAAACTAGGAACAATTTTATTTGATTTCATTACACATTATTTACTTTCTGAGAACCAGTGGGATAAAAATTATTCCCCAACATCAGTATTAAAAGTTTTTATGCTTTCCATGAGCAATTTTTCCCCTTCTACAACAAGAACAATTCTGGGAGCCAATATTTATTAATTACTTGTCTGAGTTAACAGTTTCCAACTACCAAAGAGTTATTTTCAGATTAAAGAAATTATTATGTCACCTAACTTTTGGAAAAACATGCTAAAAGTTGTTAAAATAATATATTAAATAAAAATGAAAAAGAATAAGATTTTGCTATTAAGAATAAATGCTCACATACGTAAATATACTCTAATTTGTGGATTTTTCTTCTATTTTATTCTATGACCTAAGAAGGTAACAACTAAACAAAATTATGATTGAAGAACATAGAGATGCAGCTCAATATTTTAATAATAGTTGAGAAAATATAAGCGAATTGAACAACTGGCTACTAGTTATGTTACTTTAGGGCAGGTTCAGTGATTATAGTAGTGAAATCTCATCCTTGGTTCTGTGCTTATGTCTCAATCCTCTAGAAAGCCATCAATTACCTATTGCAATTCCTTGCAAATGATACCAAATATTTAGAACTTGAAGAAAATAAGCATGAAATTCTTAGAGAGTTTCACTGTAAGGAAGACCAACACTTTGGGTTATCTGCCTGTTCCATGAGAACATTCCTTGTCTGTTCTCATCCACATGGTCACAGGATGAACTAAGAACCTGCCATATCACTTTCTCTTTCTTTCCCCTGTTGTTTTTTTTCGGTTACTTTTGTGCATTCTCCAAGTTCCTATTTTCCTTTCTTCCCTGAGCTCCTCTCCTCCTTGCTCTCTCTCGAAATTCCTTGTTTATTTTCTTCATAGCACATATTACAATATAACATCCTCTTCTTTATTTGCTGTATACTTATCTATTTTCTGCTTATACTCTCTCTACTCTTGAGTGTTTGTGGACAGAATCTATCACCAATAAGCTATCCATAATATCATTTTTGAATGAAGGAACTAATAAAAGTACTGATTAACTCTCCAGATGGAAAAATAAAGCAAGTACCTTTTTTTCCCTATATAAAGGAATTATTTATGAACTAAGATGAAGACTTCAGTAAAATACAATAAAAAGGTAAAAATAAAGTGCATAATTTACAAATACAAGATTTTAAAATTTATAGACAATTACATATTGCACTTAAAAAACACCAGCTACTTAAGGAGCTAAGACATATTCATGAGAAAGGCACACAAGAGCAACATGGGACCCAATGATTGCTTAAATCAAAGATAATAGGATAAGAATTACAACTAAAGTTCTACTTGGAAATACTTGGTGTTCTTACTTATTAAATAATGATAAATCAAGAGTATGAACAAGTTATATGAAGGACAAGGAAAGGCCGTTATCCTTAACTTAGATATTTCCAGTTATATTAAGTAATGTATTCTAATCACTGCTTATTATCCTAATCTTTATGATGTATTGAATTTCAAAAACCTTTAAAAAAAGAAAAAAAAAACATTGATATCTGCTTCTCATGCAGATTTCTAAATTTTACCTTCTTCGAGAGATGACAGACGTGAGTCTAGGACTTGAAGTAGCCTGTGATTTTCCCTTTAGTCAATAAATGTGCATTAAGTGAATGTTTAACACACTTCGGCCTCTCTGGCCTCTGCTTGACTTCCCAGTTCTCAGACTCTCCTTTCTGCTGTTGCTAATAGAGGCCTGGACCTCCTAGCCATCCAGAATCTTGATCTCTTGATTTCCAGACCATTCCCTGAGCCTTACTTTCTCCCTCATGCCACACCCATCCACCTTTGGTCCATACAGACCCTGAACTTCGCCTATGAACTGTTCTCCTACCCTCCACCCTGCTTGGACTAGCTCCTCTGATGTCCACTCTAACCTTTCACCGTAAAAAACATACAGCCTTTTCTGCATACAGCTTTTAGCATCTAGTCTAATAAATAGCCCAACTGAAACTAGATGAAGTGTTTGACAAAGGTCTCTTGAATCAATCTTCTAGCTGTTTAATTTCAATCTTAGGTTTGTTGGTGCCATTAGCAAGTGATGATAAAGGGTGATTTCAGTAGATTATGAAGGATTCCAGGATTCAAAATCAGTCCTTTTCAATTGAAGGATGTCACACAGAGATATTTCAGTCCTGAGTCTAAGGATGCTATGAGTGAGAGATGGAGTAATTTGCTAATATGAGCCATGTCTTTTAGACATGATAGACTGATTTGTTTCACACCCCCCTTCTACTTGACAGAGCATATATTTACATAGCTTCATTTACTTATTCATTTACTTTTATTTCTTTATGGCATAAATTAAAATTATGTGTAAATTATAGAGTTTAAAAATAGCCCCTATAAACTCCAAACCAGATTATCTATATCTTATCACTTGATTACCAGTGTATAAAATATGTTTGTTGTGTTGAAAAATTTTTGACAGAAAAAGTGCTGAGAAAATGTACCTCAAATCAGTGATAAGTGAGATCAAGGTTATTAAGTACTATAATTTGATTGGAAATGTTTCGGGGAAATTGACACAGTGCTAAATTAGAGAGGAAATGCTTCTCTCTTCCTCTTCCATCTTTTGAGGTGTCCCCGAACTTCATGTTGATGTAAACTAGTTATGGTTTTCCCCCACATATTCTAACATGATTGACTGAACAAAATCATCCCAATCATCTCAAACAAGTGAGAGGTTTTATCACAGAAAGCTAAAGTGTCAATATTACTTTCTAGACACTGCACCTCAGGTCAGCTCCTAAGTCTGATTTTTGGTCTCCCATTCACTGCACCAAAATATTCTAGGGCTGCCCTCTGTTAGTCCTTCCTTCCTGTATATTTCTTAGCATTGTTTCCTGCACCAGAACTTCCTTCTTCCATAGTCAACATTTACCTTTTGCAAGCGTCATTTATGCAGCCTACTCAAATGACAATTTAATTAGAATTAAAGTGGTAACAGGTAAAAAGGATATTAAAACCACTTATTGATAACAAAAATAAATATTAATGTGATTCTTAATAAATTTAATATTGATTCAGTCTTGAAAAATGCAGGCCATGTGACAGGCTGGTTTGCAATTCTTCAGGATCTCTCTAAACAAACCATTTGAATGAATGCCTTCAATAACCATTATAAGACCTAGGGCCACCAGATACAGTTGTACTGGTTGTTCACTGCACAACAGCATCCAACTGAGGGAGCAAGTGGGGACTGGAATTTAGACTACACTCTGCTTGCCAAGTACACTCCCCAGCACAGGCCTACATCAGGCTAGAATACGGGGAACCTTTTCTTATTTCATACAAAGAAACTTAGCTGTTTGCCAAGCAGTGTATTCCCAGAGGAAAATCTGCTCAGAGAGGATACTGAGTTTTGTTAAATTTGCATAAAGGCTCTAGTGGTGACCCTGTTAATACCAGGTCTGCTGCTCCTTTGTATAATGATTATTTCTTCCATTTTGTACTTCTGTGGATATCATCAATATGCACAATTCTCCTAATTGTTTCCTGCCGAATACTAGATCTTGGAATCTTTACAAAGGTGTTCCTTACTACTCTTTTTAATACTTTATTTGAATCATTCCATGTTTTTAAATATTTACTTCATAATTCTGAACACTTTAGGTTGTTTTAGCACAAAGCTTTCAATTGTTAATGGATTTGGAAACATTTTAAACCTGTACCTAGACTACATTGCACATTGAGAATATTAATTTGACTTTATGAGAAAGAGTTCTGTTTTAAAAAACCACTGCCAGGACAATACATATGTGACAATTATGAAGTCTAAGATATGAAAGTTCTGTGATAAATTTTTAAAAGTTTATGTTATAGTTCTCATACTGGTATGGGTGTTATCTAGAAAATGATGTAGAAGTTAAATTTTTTCAAATCCTTCACTAGTCTTACCTGATATGGTTGGTATTAGATATATGCCTATAAGAAACTGTGCCCACGAGACTATAATCTGTTAAATTATTCAACTTCTCATTTCATCCGAAGTTAAGGAAATCCAGGTGTAATAAAGTCATTGAAATAATTGACATCAGAACTCCAAGAAAGGTTGAACTATCATCCTTAGCTGATATGCTCTTTCTCCACCAGTATAGGAAATACTCAGAGTGGAAGCTGTGGATTGGGACACTCCTCCACTCCCCAGGAGGGTTAGTTGCTAATTACACGGAGCTGAGTCCCTTTCCAGGAGTTGCTCTCTATCAGAGGAAGCTTGCCCCCTCCTAGAGGGCAACCCACACCCAATTACTGATGAGGGGAATACAAATGCCTCCATTAAGGAAAACTATTGTATAGCACAGGGAAGTCTACTCAATACTCTGTAATGACCTGTGTGGGAAAAGAATCTAAAAAAGAGTATATATAACTCCTGTTATAATCTCAGGGTCATCGTTAAAACTTTCACCAGTAGTGAAACTGGTACTGGAATCCAGCAGAAGGAAAGGCACTAGGAGGTGATGCAGTATTGTAGGATTTGGGAGGCCCAAGGGAAATTGTATGCATAAAGATTATGGAATCAGATAGATGGGAGCCATCAATGCACTGGTTAATCAGCAATATAAGGTGAATCAGAAGGGGGTCTCCTTAGCAGTGAACCACAGGATTCTCATCTCATCAGCCGAGGACAAAAACTGTTGGTGTTCCATCCCAGGACAGAATCCTAAGATTAGCAGAATTCCAGAAGAGGATGAACCATCAACCTTAGCAGATCTGCTATGCTGATTCAGGGCCCTGATGGTGAAGGAATAGGACCCGGAGACTTGAAATGGTTACATCTGTGTGGGAGAAGCTGGAATTCTTGAATTCCCAGATATGTCTGAACACGATAGGTCACCACTAGCCTATTCCTCTCTTGTTTAAAAGCTTTAGCATTCTCTCCTTGCTTAAATATGATGCAAAGCATTTTGTTGGATAATGTGTGCTCCTTTCAGGATCTACTGCCATCTGCCTTCTTATATATCAGACCACTAAACAGGTCAACTCACAACATAACCCTGCCTTGCCAAGGAGTCCGGGGCTTGCTAAGGAAGAAAATGAGACAGTGTGTGAAGGGAGCTATGGGACCTGGTCTATACATAGGGGCAAGAACACGGAGAGTGTCTGTGGTATTGGATGCTGAGAACGTTGGATCAATGGAAGGCAGAATGCAAAGTAAAATGAAAGAGACTATCAAGATGAGAGCATTCACATGTAATACAAGATTTTTTATCCTGGAGTTATAACCTATAAAAAGTCCCCTGGGAGATAGTGCTCATACACCCTCATTGGTTTTTAGAAGCTTGGATAAAGAGATGGCAAACACTAAGAGAAGTAGAGATGCTGGATCTATCATGGGAAAGAGTGGAGGAAAGGATCAAATGTCTCAGATGAATGAGCATTCTAGAGTGGATGTACTATCTGAAACCAGAACACTAACTAGCTGACTACAATGGGAGACCCAGAGGACACTCTATTTACCAAAGTGCTAATGGATGTGTTGCCCAGATAGGCACCAACATCATTAATAAACCCAGTGAAGTTGTCCTCTGCAGACCAGAGATACTGCTGAAGGACTGGGCAAGGTCCTGAGAGCAATGTGGGAGTACACTCCCCAAATCCTAGAGGCTGTGTAGTAGCACTTGACCGTTAGAAACAAGTAGGATGCAATTATCCCCATGAGTATCATGGCTAGACATAAAAAGCAAACCTGTATTCCCTACTTCTAAAAATATAAACTAGGAACTTTGTTTTTTCATCGTCCCAGTTAACAACCATGAAGATTCAGAACTGGGTTAGTACAATGAACCACATTTTTGCTAAATCATTCTTAAGAAGGCAAAAGAAATTGAATAAAGGTTACATGGATTCCAGGACCATGTCTTTTTCCTTGATCTATAAGATGTAATTCAATAAAGCCTACTCAACACACAGAAGGTAATACTCCAACGACGACATCTGTGAAAAGCAACTTTATTTCTGCTAACAAGAAGGTAAGACCATTCTTCTGATCCTTCTAACAGATTTCATCTTCCTTTTGAAAGACTGACATGTACACACAAATTCTTAATTTGATAGGATGCTCAGAAATGGGAAATAAAACTTCTATAACCATTATAGGAGGTAGGTGTGGAAAGATTTATATTATCTTAACAGTGGATATTTCTAGGTATTAGGATCACTGGTGTGTTGGTAATTCTCTGCTCTTCTACATCCGTTCTCTACCCTTCTTTGTCCTGACTGGTGCTTGGGTGTTGTTTCCTGTGGAATTCATCTCTCAGGCTCTCTTGCCTTCTCTTGGTTCAGCCAGTGAGAGGCAATCTCAGAGTCGAACAGTGCAGAAAATGAAGGTTGAGTGATATACTTTCCTGCCTCCCGTTCTGGCCGTAGTTTTCAGTTCTATGTATGAATTCATTTCCTATTGGATGGCCACTCTTCCAAGGTTATAATTCTAGTCCAGTTTCAGTAATACTCTTCCCTCCCTGTGCCCTTGTAAACAGAGGAATTGTAATCATTTCCCAGGGATATTAGGCTCTGGGTGTGTAGGGTCCCTTTTCGGTTCCCTTAACCCTGCCCACACTCCTATAAATAATCCCATTGTTAACTCCTTTCCCTTAAATAAACCCTTTGAGTATACCATCTGTTTCTGGGATTCTGACAGACAAAGCAGGTAAATTTCTTTTTGTTCTTTACCCATATTTGTTTTTACTATAAACATGTATATTTGCAATGAAAAAGCAATGAAATTTCAAATTTCATATTATCATGCTAAATTTACCTCTCACCGTGAGGGGGGAAAAATGAGAAATTTGTGACAATAATATTTTTCTTGAAAATATTAGTCACATTACACAAGCTGATGCAATAGCTATTTTTGGTTTGGCTTTAATGGTTGATTCCAAGTGAAAACGATTCAGGGAGGTGGAAGTAAGGAGTGGAGGGGTTACATCTTTAGGTTTTGCTTTGTTATGCCATGGATCACAGCAAAGTTCAAGTTTGTTTCTTTCTTCCTTCCGGGGTTTCTGTCCAGAGCTAAGAGCTTATATTACTGACAGTCAAAGTTATAGGTGAACTAAGATGAGCAGGGCAGATATCAAAAACTGAACACATTAAGTTGTTTAGTTCTTTAAAAAATAAAAAAGGCAGCACATGCAGGATGTTTGTTCTCATAAGCTTATTGCCATATCTATTCATCTGCTTCATCTCGTTGCTTATTTGAGGTAGTGCTTAAAAATACCCCATTGTCACATAATAATATACATAATAATGTATGCAAACACAATCTCTTCATTTTGATTTCAAGCATTTTACTAGAAAAATAAAAGTTCTGGCTATGTTTAAAGTTGCCTAGATTAGGAAATACTTGTCTAATTCAAAACCCTAGCTTGGATTTCAATACCTAGAGATACTCTTTCTCCCCCATGTTTTATTATGAGAGAAGTAATTAAGTTCCTGTATTTAGAAAGAATTGGTTTGCTGTTTAGACACATCATTTACTTTTTACTCAGCTGCTCCCTGGGAAGGCACAGGTAGAGCTTCCTATGCCTGCCTCTGCATCTGTGCAGCGTGTGCAAACCAAACTCTTTGGGGACCCCTCAGTTAGAAAGGGAAATAATGAAAATATTTTATCAGGAGAGAAGTATCAGTTTCTGACAAGCTCATCTCTGTGGTACCCCTTCAGCTGACATATTAGAGAAGAAAATACATGGACATATATCTCATACAGAACCCTTAACATTATGATTCTCCCATCCAAGGATGGTCTCAATGAGGTATCTCCCCACTATAGGATAAGACATCACTATTTAGCGTTGGAAGAGACGCAATAGGGATCATGTTGTTCAACCTCCATCCCAACACACACACATTATGGATGAAGAAAATGAGACTCGGGTTAAGAACATTCTCCAGGGTTACACAGCTACTTAGTACCAGCACACTGGTCTCTCTGACCAGTTCACCCAGCACATCAAGCTGCCTCCACTGCTGTAATTTAACTTGGTTTAACATCTTCTTATGTCCCATTATGCATCCTTTTCAGTTTCATTCAATACACATTTATTGAGAATTTACCATGAGCCCAATGCTATGCTTAGTGCTAGAGATTTTATGCCAGACATTGGAAACTTGGGCTGAATGACAGGCAGTATTATTAGGAAGGCAAATGTCAAAAAGGAATCAATATCTCTTAACTCAGATCAGTAGGAAGGGTGTGTTGAGAACTGCAAATGCATATCTTTTGAGAGGAATGAATTCTATGTTGAGTGGCATTCACTGGTCAGTTACACTCTGAACCATCTAAATGTTATGGACAGGAATATAATTGTAAGTAAATATTGATGGCATGGCAAAAAGTTCTCATCAGTGACACCTGAAGCCATAGTTGTTGGTAGATTACCGAGGGAGTTTTATAGAATAAGAGAAGGGAAGGAAGAATCATAGAACTCTGGGAAACATCAACATTTAAGATGTAGTGTTAGGAAGAAATGCCTCAAACGACACCACGAAGCCACAGCCAGGAGGAGGGACTTAGAAATTCAGTTGTGAGTGATAGATCCCAAGCCACGATTAGAAAAGGGCTTTTTGTTCCGTTGGTTTGGTTTGCTTAGCAGAGGGACTCAACAGCATCGTTAATTATGCAAGAGATTAAATCATCAAAGGACTTACTAGTATCCTCCAATTTCAGCATTTATAAAGATATCACGGGACTTCCCTGGTGGCGCAGTGGTTAACACTCCGTGCTCCCAATGCAGGGGGCCCAGGTTCAATCCCTGGTCAGGGAACTAGATCCTACATGCATGCCACAACTAAGGAGTCACATGCCGCAACTAAGGAGCCCACTTAACACAATTAAGATCCAGCCCAACGAAATAAATATTTAAAAATAAATATTTTTTTAAAAGATATTGTTTATATGGACAAGAGAAATTTCAATGAAGTTGTAAAAGTGGCACTACAGTTACTGTGAGATAAGGAGTTAAGAGGAGGTGAGAAGGTGGTGGCAGGTATTCGTCATCTCCTTTTTAAAGAAATTAAGCCAGAGAGAAATGTGGTTGAAGGAAAGTATTGTCTGTAAGAAGAAAGAGGTCTGGGGTAAGTCCTGGATTTAGAGGCAAAAGTATTTTTCTTTCTGTTCTGTTCTTTTTTCCCCCTAAACATCCCTAGTGAGATAGTGACCAGGGAAATATACATTTCTTCTAAATAACATATAGACAAATGTGTGTGTGTGTGTGTGTGTGTGTGTGTGTGTGTGAGAGTGTGAGGGTACAATGGAGAAGGGAAAAGTAGTTCTTAACTCAGTCTGTCATGTCACAGCATCATCAGGATGGGTGCATTAGGCTCGGTGATTTTGGGAGTCAGTTGTGCTCTTACATCGCGGGTACCACAGATGGGAGTATTACCAAATGTAACCATGGTGATTAGCCCTGACAACTCAGTCCTGACAGATTCACTCAGATTTGCCGTTGTGAAATGATTCAGAGCTGAAGAGAGATATTTATCAACAGAAAACTGTCGAATGACACTGAAGGATTGAGGTTAAAAAATAAAGCACAGCTCCTTCACCTGAGCCACCCATCTCAGATGCCTGCCACGTGAAATGGTCACTCTGAACCGCCTCCAGACAAAGGAGAAGTCTGATAGTTTCCCCAGTATGTCTCCAGTTACTGTAAGGCACCCCCCTTGCAGGAAGAAAGTCACAGTATTTCCGTAAGAAATTAAATCATACACCATTTTAAATCACACACCATTTTAAATCAAAGTTAGTTGCGTACTCAGGAACACTAAAATTTTCAATACACAGTGAAAATCCTCTCGGCATGGACACATTCCATGCAAAGAATTAGACTGTCTAAAATTAGCTCACATTATTATTCAATGATGTGTCAAATGAAATGAGCTAAAATAGATGGATGTTGCTACCTGGTCACTGGGATGCAGCAAACTGCACCACAACAGAATCAGGCGGTGATGCTAAAACAGCAACATTCAACGTGTGGTGTCAGGGGCAAAGCAGTATCTCTAGCAATTATGGACACTACCCGCCATATTCTATGCTTCCCTGCCCAGTATCAACCTACCACCCCTCAAAATTTAGGAATCCCTGAAGTTCCCGGGGCTTCAACTGAGATGTTGAAGGTCTTATTCCTAATCCAGTTGCAGAAAAGAGAAAGAATGTTTCACAACTTCCTTGTGTGTTCAGTTCTTCAGGGTTGAGTGAGTACTAGTTTAATCCACACTGCCTAGAAAAAGTAACAAGGGTGAGTCAAATTTTTCTTGAGATCTTTGGAACTTCCTTCCTGCCTCCCACTATCCCAGAGACTCTCCAAACTTCTGGCCATCCCAGTCCTAACATGAGCCACCATGACGAGGAAAACAGAGACTGAAATGGCAATGAGCCAAGGTCACTCCCAGGTGCCAAGGACCGTTCTGCTTGTCTATGAAGTCACTCCTGGCATCAAAGTCTGACCTATTCAGTGAAGAGATAGAAATGGAATAATAAAAGATAGCTGCTCGTCCTTCAGCCTTACCCTATATCTGGGCTTCTACAAAGCAGTCTTTTCACTTGAATTCTAGCATTGAGAGAGCCAGACAGTTTTGAAGCTTGCCACATTATCAGGGATCTGAACAAACCCCAAGTCTAGAACAATAAAGTTAAATTTGGGGTTAAGGAGAACATTAATGCAGTTCTTTATTACTTACTGAATACGTAATTCTGGCTGGATAGTAGGACAGTAGAGGATGCTTTGATGCTCTGCTCTGATCCACTGTATTGGACCACACACCCAGCACCAGGTGCTATGAGTGGGGGCTTTTAACAATTTACTATCCATCCCCCTGCCCCATGGGCAGCCAGTGACTGAGTTAAGGACACAAAACACCAGTTCCCTTGTGTCAAATTGGGAACAACTCCGTGCACAGCACTTTCTGTGCTCCAGCATTTCCTGCGGAATCAGGCTGATACTAGCCACGAACAGACACGATGTTTTGCTTAGTTTTTTGTCCCTGCCCTGTCCTACTTCTTTCACTTACCTTCTTTGAGAACATTCCCTCAATAAAGTCACTGTCTCAAGAGCCCCTGCCTCAGGCTCTGCTGCTAAAACTCCCAACCTAAGACAAGTACCTACTCCATAGGATTAGTTAAAAAATAAGCAAGAAAACATATGTAAATCCTATGCTTTAGAAAAAGGTTGCATATTATTAATAATAAACAGGAAGATAAGAGTCCAAGGAAGCAAGTGCTAGAGTGAACATTTGTACAAGGTCCAAAATTCTATGCAATCGACGTTGGCCAGTGTGCCAGGAGATAAAAGTGCATATGAAGCAAGGGTATTTTCTTTTGAGGGGGAGTCCCTTAAATCCCCAGGGGGAGCAAGAACTGACAGCAGGCTCCGGGGCCAAAAAGCTCTCTGGATTGGACTGGCTAAGGATGGGGAGCAAAGCAGGGAGGACCTGCTTACTACTGACAGAAGTATTTATTATTTAGAAACCAGAGCTAATATGCCATGACAGTCCTGAGAGATACTGATTACATAATAATATAAATCATATGGTAAATAAATTCTGATTTCGAAATCTGCATTAGGAAGATTGGGCAATTATATTTTATAAAACAGGAAACAAATTTTTCAGTCTTTCTTTTTTTGTTGTTAGAAATTGTACATGGTAAATATATTGATACATCCACCAAGAGTAATGATAAATCCTACAGTGAAAATAATTGTACGTTACGCACAGGCTCATCAGAGTTAAGCGATGTAGACATCATTTCTCACTAATTTTGCGTCAAAAGAAATTAAGCTTCAGGCTGTGGAAAAGAGCTATACATTTTAAAAGTTTTATTTGAAAATGATCCTAAGTTAAAAATCTCCTCATGTAGACTCGTAATAGTTATAATCCTAGGTCCTAAAATCTCTGATCAGATGTCACTTCCTACAGAGAGAAAACTTTCTTTTAACTGATTCACTTTGTTATAAAGCAGAAACTAACACACCATTGTAAAGCAATTATACCCCAATAAAGATGTTAAAAAAAAAAAAGAATTAGAATATGGTCATAAAAAAAACACTTTCTTTTAGAGGTTTTTTTTATCATAGTTGATATTCACTAACTGCTTTTTGATAAGCCAATGAATAAATAAGAATTAATTAATGTAGGATTTCAATTGGGACACTTTTCCATCTTAGTGAAAACCCTAGATATTTAAGAAGTTTCTCAGTATTTAATTATGTAATCCCATATTTTAAAATATAGGGGAAAAATCCCATATTTTATTTAACCTATCTTCCAGAGATAAGTATTTGGATCTTTTTCTCTAATTTTTTACCAAGAAATATTGTAAGGAATAATTTTTCATATATTTTTATAAATCTCAATTTTCTGTAGGATAGATCCTAGAAGATACATCTCAAATCATATGGATATTGTTAATTTAAATAGTTTTAAACATAATTTCAAGTGTCTTTTTAATATTCTGTTCTCTTGTTCGTGTCTCCAGAGAGTTTATGAGACCACCTATTTCCTTCTACCTTCCACAACTTTGAATACCAATTATAACAGTCTTCAGAAAAGTACTCTAACAATTCCTCTCATCCGTCTCCACATATGCCTTCCCTCCCGTCAAGAGGGGAGGCTAATTCTCTCCCTTTGAATCTCCACTGTTTGACTTGTTTTGACCAGCAGAATGCAGGGAAGGAGGCACTGTGCCGGTTCTAGGCCAAGCTCCGAAGCGACCAGCACCTTCTACTTTTGGTCAGGAAAGGCAGCCATGATGCTTTAAATAAAAACAAGCTGAAGACTGGTGAATAAATGCTATGATATCACATGGAGAAAGAGAAGAGGCACATGAAGGAGCATAATGAACCAGATGTTACAAGTGAAGCCTTCTAAGACTTTCCAGTCCAGCCCAGCTGCCAGCTGAATTCAGCAGCATTGGTGAGCCCAGCCAATGCCACTGGAGCGAATTAACTGATCCCCCTTCAAATTCCTGAAGTACAGAGAGGAGGAAAAATAAGTAGTTGTTGTTTTAAGCCACCACGTTTTGAGATGATTTGCTGTGCAGAAATATATATGTGAAAAATTATTTAATATTTACCAATATGATTGTCAAAAAGAATCCTGTGTATTAATTTTAGTAACATTAGATATCAGTGAAGTTAAATATCTTCTCATATCTATTGGTTAGTTCTATTCCCACTTTCGTACTCTGCCAATCTCAAAGTTTTGTCCATTTGCGCTCTGCCAAAATTTGTATTATATTGTTCATCTTGTCATTATGGAGAAAATAAATCTCTGTAAACTTTTATACTGAGGATTAAATTTTCTGTTATGACTTTTGCAAAAAAAAATCACATATTTTCCTCAGTTGGCACATGTGGTACATGTGGTGTGTGTGTTTATATGAATGTTTTGCATACATCTTTATCATATATTTCCTCTATGATTTCGCATTTAAAAATGTGGTATATGATGAGACTTTTAAAATATTCAGACAGTTTTATTCCATCCATAGTTTTATTCTTAAAGTTTATATTATGTGATACTTAAAGCTACCCAAATATCTCAATGCCATCTAATTAAAAACCTATGCTTTCTCCACGTTTAGTATTAAAGCACTTTTACGTGTGGCTAATTCTTATCATTACACCTTAAAAAATTAAAAAATAGAAATATTCTAAGTATATTTTTATTGGTATTATATTGGATTCATAGACCATTGTAGAATAATTTTTTAGGATATTGGGTCTTTCTAGAAGATTCTTTTGAAATGTCTGGGATTTGTTTGTTTGCTTTTGTTTAATTATGTCCGTTTGAATGAGACACACATTCTCTTTTTTTTTTAACCACTTGAGGTATAACTGACATACAGAAAGCTGTACGTATTTAATTTATACAACTTGATGAGTTTGGAGATATGCAGATTGTCCACATTTCTTTTAATATTTATGCCTAAAGAGTTTATGTTGTTTACTGATGTGACTACAATATATCTTTATAGTTTGTTTTCTAAATGATTATTGGTTTAATACAGGGAAAATCAAGGCATCGATCTGCAGAAGAATATAGGAAAAGGAAATTTGAGGGAGTAATTTCAAGTTTGGAAGGGGTTTCTCTAAGAGTTATTAAGGAATGCTCTCAGGGGAAAAAAGGAACAAAGACTTCAGTCTGGAGAAGAGCCAAGTTCAAAAGGAAGGAAAAGTGAAGCCTGCATGAAATTGAAGGAATAAAACCAGGATAAGTACCAAGGTCCTGGGATTTAGTGAACCTAAAGAGGCCACAGGAGGATGGGAAAGAGTTAGGCAATTCATGGTTTAAGTCCATGAGTTCTAACTCTGTACCAGAATGATCTTTGATTCAAGGAGTCCCATGGGTCCTGTCAGAGCTGGATGAATCCTGAAATATGGTAAACTGTGTTAGACACGACTTTGCTAACCAGTCATGGTCCTTAAATTAAACTGAGCAACCAGTGAGATGACTCAAATAGCAGTCAAATTACCACTAACATATCCTGGATCATCCTTGGGGATTACAGTGGAGTTAGAATCAATTCTGAAACAAAGACTCTAGGTGATGATACATTCCCTGACACTAGCAGTGTGAAAAGGATACAAAATGTCAGCACTTTCATGAATACTTAAGCACAAAGGATAAGAATTTCTTCCACACAAATTCAGGTTTGCTAGTTTTCCTAATATTTATACATTTACAAATGAGAAAATTGAGGCTACAAGGGCAAAAAGTTACCACTGATTGCTATTACTATTTACAATAACAAGGTATTCATAATATGAATTCCAGTCCCTTTTGGAACAGGAAAGAATATAAAAATAAATACATTAATAACAAAATGGAATAATCAGAAGTATTGTGAATACTATAAGTACGTGGGTGAGGGTAATGTGTGCTCCCACAAGTGTCTCACAAGGAATTGCTGGAGGGTGAAGAAAATGGATAAACATGTAGCAACAGTTTGATGAGGACATTTTCAAGAAGCCAGTCCTTAGACTCCATCCTATCTGGGCCAATGACCTCTTGGTAGAAAGTTCTAAATAAATGAACAAAAAGAAAGAAACTATAATTAAAAACATATACATAGTTTATGGAAATCAAGGTAGTAAGCGAATGAAAGGCTTAAAAGCCAAGTGAGAAATCACAGATGTCATCTGTTCTGCCCCATCAAACCACCTGAGGGTTCCCAGAGGTTTGGTAAGACATTTGGCTTATTTTAGAGGCACTGGATGTGAGTGGAATTTTTTTATGCACAGCTATTAAAAGAATTTTTTAAAGCAACGGACTAAAATAGTAGTGTTCCCCAAAAAGTTTGCAGGTGATGGGAAGCTTGAGAAGACAAAGTATCCTAAAATGAGGAATCCAAATGAGCCTCAGCTAAGGGGACCTGCATCCAGGTCATTGCCATGGCGAGACCTCCAAATTCCATCCGTTTGTGAAGACAATTCAGCCTGACTCCCAAACACATCCAAGAAGAGAGATCTTCACATTTCTCTGGGTCTCATCAACCCCTCTAAACAGAAAATTGATTTCCGCTATTTAACTGCGTTTAGAGATCACAGGACCAAAGCTAGCAAATAAGTCTAGAAAAATGATCATATGCTGCTCAGGAGAGCCCCTAAATCAGGTGGTGAATGTGAAGTCTCAGAATGAGATGAACACAGAAAGTAATCAGGAAGTGCCAAAACAAATTAACCTTTTGGGCTCCTGTTACTAATGGAAAGTTGAAGCCTCCAGCACTGTGTACACTTGTCAGGTTGGACAGGTGCCCTTTCCTAAGTCATAACCAACAACAGCCTGGGAGGAATTCTTTGACTCAGATGCTCTGAGCCGAGCAATATTCTTGAGAAATAGGCAGCTGTGTGCCCTGATTCTCATTTTCTCTTCCTCTCTATAAAAAAATAATTTAAACTACCCGCTTTCTACTTTTCACAACAACCCTGCCTCAGAGCAGATGAAAACAAGTGCGGCCAATTCCCCTAAAGCCGGTCAACCAAGCAGAACTTCCAAATGTCGCTGAACACCGATACTCTGTTCTCTCTCTGATGAGCAGGTTTTCCCAACAGTCAGTTGGCAATTATTCAATGGCCCCCAGGACTGTCTAAGCACAGCTCAAACTCGAATCTTATTTCATCAGAAACACATGAAAAATTGACAGCAACTAGAAATGACATTCAGTAAAAGCAATCCTTAATATATATTGTATCAGCATATGAAAATAGAAAAGGTTTCATAATATTCAGTCCACTGACCAGAAACCCAGCACCAGATACTTTCTACAATTTGCACGTTTCAATACCTCTACCTTCATAGAAAGAGCCTAACTAGAAGTGATTTCAGGTAACAAAACAAAACAAAACAGCAGATTTAGAATTGGAACACCAGGGATTATAACTGTCACCTATTGACTCATAAAGTCATTGAACTGTTATGAACAAAGTGTTGAGCCCAGAAATATAACCTCTTTGATGCAACTAGGGTACTTATTCTAAAGTGCAAATCATATCCATCCACAGATTGTCTACAGGATAAAGAACACATTCTTAATATAGTTTACAATTTGCTAAAGGTGGGTGTATGAGAATCTGTTAGAATTGCAGAATCTGAGGCTCCACCCCAGACCCCCAGAAACAGAGTCTTCATTTCTACCCAGCTCCCAAGTTATGCTGAAAGTGCCAATCTGCTGACTATACTTCAAGAAGCTCCAGTTTATAAAGACTTGTGTGACAAATTTTGATTTCTCCTCCCGCCTCATCTGTGTCCACCTCTCCCCTTCCCAGGTATGCTCCAAGCCCCAGACACACTTACTTACTTGAGGTTCACCCAAAGCAGGGACTGCCAGGATTTTATTTCTTTAAAAGCAAGTCTGATCCCACTTCTTCCCCGGGCTTCTGCCCTGTATGAGCTACCCTTCCAATTCACCCTGTCTCATTTTCAAATAGCTCTCCTCTTCTAGGTGTCCAGTTAGAAGCCACTTCTTTCAAGAAGCTTTCCTTAATACCCCAAATTGGATGAGTTCCCCTCCCCTTTCACTCCTATAACACCCTCTTCTTACCTCTATTGGAAAAGTAGCCCTATCTCTGTGCCTGCTCATGTACTCCTTTACGTCTGCCATTAGTCTTTAGGTGCTTTTGCGCTTTTTGTCTTGTTTATATCTTTATGATCAGGACTTGATAAAGTCCCTGGCAATACAGAGTGGCTAAATAGTTAATTGTTGAATAAATGCTTAAAAGATCTTTCAAGCATCTTCTCTAGGGCTATTTGTGTGTTAAGTATTTTTAAGTCTTAAAATATATAAAATAAATTTCTCTAAGGGAATTTAAAATATTGAGAAACAGGGGAGGAATATGCATGGGGAAGGATGGATTCGGCAGGACCAATTCTAAGGAAAATCTGGTGATACTCATTTTGATGAATTGCTACCCCAAGTCTCTGGTGTAGAGAGGTGCTTCCTAGGATAAAACCACAACTACTTTAGAATACGCTGTATTGTATTTTCTGTACCAAACAGCAGATTTTAAACTCACAGACTTATTTTCTTCTGCTGCTTTATGCTGCTTGACCGAGGACTGCTTAAACCTGGCAGTTTGCTTTGGATAGAAAAGTCTCAGCAAGGGGGATATTCCAATAGCACAACATAGTTTTCAGCGGTTGATATAAATGCATTGAGCTCACAGAGGCAGAGGTATTTAGATAGATGTGTATGTTTGTCTTATTTCTCATGGAGAGGGTTAATGTAGTGTGTCTTATCTTTTTCAGACCATACGAACCTCTATTATATTTTTGTGTATCTTTATCGAATCATTTATCTAGATTTCAGTGGCAACCTGGGTACCTCACATAGCGCCACAAAAATATATATCAAAGTAATAAGAAAGTAGTTTCCTTTATTGTTTAGAAACTCAAAAAAAAAAAAAAAAAGAAAAAAAAAACAGCTGTGCCTAAGGTAGAAGGAGAGCCATCTCTTTAGAGATCTGATTTGGATGTGTGAGCCTGTTTATCTGTTACAAGTTTCTTTCAAAGTGACAGTGGTATTTTAACAAAAGGGAGCAAAAAGTCTTGGGTAAGTATGAGAGAACAGAAAAAGAAATACATAAACTTCCAAGTAAAACAATTTCTCCATGTGAATTATGACCAATGCACATCTGTTATTTTCATCTTTTTTTCCTTTGCCACAAACTATTGCCCAATCAAAACTGAGAAAGATCCTCTTCCAATTTATTAAGTCCATATGAAAGCACTGATCAATCATGATAATGGTTCCTGATTTGCTATTCTCATCAAATCTACTTTTCTTCTAACCCTAATTTTCTTTCCTTATTAAACCTTCATGTCTTCTAAGAGTCTTAAATGAAGGATTAAAGGTAGTTTAATGTATTTTCTAATAATCCTACAGAATTCTTCATATCCCCCAGACCAGCTTTTAATTTTCCTATACAAAATATAGAGTCAAGGATGTGGTTTTCAAATTTAATGACAACTTCAACACCACTACTATTTACTGAGTTTTTAGGAATTGATGTTCTAGCATTTGATTTAGTTGCTCTGACATGTTTATTTACCCTGACATATAGTTTACAGAAATATTGACATTTTTAATCTGAGAAAACTGAGGCTTAGTTACTAAGTGATTTGCCCAATTTAGAAACTAAAACCATAGGCAGAACACCCTATGACATAAATCACAGCAAGATCCTTTTTGACCCACCTCCTAGAGAAATGGAAATAAAAACAAAAATAAACATATGGGACCTAATGAAACTTCAAAGCTTTTGCACAGCAAAGGAAACCATAAACAAGAGCAAAAGACAACCCTCAGAATGGGAGAAAATATTTGCAAATGAAGCAACTGACAGAGGATTAATCTCCAAAATTTAAAAGCAACTCATGCAGCTCAATATCAAAAAAACAACCCAATCCAAAAATGGGCAGAAGACCTAAATAGACATTTCTCCAAAGAAGATATACAAATTGACAACAAACACATGAAAGAATGCTAAACATCATTAATCATTAGAGAAATGCAAATCAAAACTACAATGAGGTATCACCTCACACCAGTCAGAATGGCCATCATCAAAAAATCTAGAAACAATAAATGCTGGAGAGGGTGTGGAGAAAAGGGAACCCTCTTGCGCTGCTGGTGCGAATGTAAATTGATACAGCCATTATGGAGAAAAGTATGGAGGTTCCTTAAGAAACTAAAAATAGAACTACCATACAACCCAGCAATGCCACTACTGGGCATATACCCTGAGAAAAACTTAATTCAAAAGAGTCATGTACCACAGTGTTCATTGCAGCTCTATTTACAACAGCCAGGACATGAAGGAACCTAAGTGTCCATCAACAGATGAATGGACAAAGAAGATGTGGCACATATATACAATGGAATATTACTCAGCCATAAAAAGAGACGAAAGTGAGTTATTTGTAGTGAGGTGGATGGACCTAGAGTCTGTCATACAGAGTGAAGTAAGTCAGAAAGAGAAAAACAAATACCGTATGCTAACACATATATATGGAGTCTAAAAAAAAAAAAGGTTCTGAAAAACCTAGGGGCAGGATAGGAATAAAGATACAGACGTAGAGAATGGACTTGAGGACACGAGAAGGGGGAAGGGCAAGCTGGGACTAAGTGAGAGAGTACATGGACTTACATATACTACCAAATGTAAAATAGATAGCTAGTGGGAAGCAGTCGCACAGCACAGGGAGATCAGCTCAGTACTTTGTGACCGCCCAGAGGGGTGGGATAGGGAGGGTTGGAGGGAGACGCAAGAGGGAGGAGACATGGGGATATACGTATATGTATAGCTGATTCACTTTGTTATAAAGCAGAAACTAACACACCATCGTAAAGCAATTATACTCCAATAAAGATGTTAAAAAAAAACCCTAAAACTAGCAGAACTTGATTTGAATTTGGGTTTCCCAGTGTCAAACCTCATTCATACCATTGCAATACCTTAATTAAATATGCCAGTGCAAAAGGAGACCCTTGATGTAAACTATGTATTTCGTTTACCATATCAAATGTATTTCCCATGAAGAAATAATGTGTGCTTCTATTTTACATTCAGAGAAAATATTGTTTAAAATTAAAACTTTGTCCAATTGTAGAAAGAGAAAAATTACCAACAATTTTTCCCTAAGACCCATAAATCAGCAGGTGATGCAGAGATTTCCCATTTAGTATAAATCTCATTAGCTCTGTAATTTGTTCAATAGCACAATAAAAAGAAAATTCCAACTCATTAAAACCTTCTC
This sequence comes from Stenella coeruleoalba, assembly GCF_951394435.1. Classification (NCBI taxonomy): domain Eukaryota; kingdom Metazoa; phylum Chordata; class Mammalia; order Artiodactyla; family Delphinidae; genus Stenella; species Stenella coeruleoalba. The sequence goes on along the minus strand of NC_137151.1, from coordinate 38,254,117 downwards.
AATCTCACTGCTACAAGTGCCTGATGAAATAAGTAAACAATTCAGCCTGCTTGGAAAGAAATTTTTTTTACTCAAAACCACAATGAATTTAACATCATACAAGGTCAGAGCCAATAACTGTGTGTCTGTACTTTGAAGAAAAAAAAAAGAAATGGGCCATATATGAATCAGTAGTGGCTGAAGCACAAAGCATGAAGATACACCCCATGGGAAAAAAAGAAAACCTTATTGCCAAGGTCTGTGGTCAATTATCATTATATAAGGTGTCATAGGTCCTGATGGTGATCTACACTATACATTCCAAAGGGAAATGACTAGTCATTTCCCTTTATTTTGACGGGTCCACAGGGAGCATTTTAATATAATGGAGGGAACACTCTATATCTATGTGTTGATATGACTTAGGGCAAGTGACCATCTTCCTAGGGGCAGTTTCCATATCTACCAAATCATCTGTGAGAGCATTCTCAGTTCCACATTATTATGAGGCAATGATAGTATATCCTTCAACCTACAGTTACTACTAAGATGCATTTTTGATGGTAAGATATACTTAGAATAAAAGGTGAAAAAATGTCTTTAAATCATTTACATATAGTTTGAAGGTATAATCAATTACATATCACATTACTGTGTGACATGATTGTTTTCCATGATATCTATTTCATTCTTAAGTTTCCTGTGTATGCACATTGACTTTAGCACAATACACAAAATCAGTGTACTGAAATGAGGAAATAATCTTACCTTTTTATTGAATATGCGATGCATTCTGAAGTCATCGGTGCAATAGCTTCCTTGATTCTCCTACTGACATCTCAATATTCCTCGTGTCCAGGTCCCACTCACAGGTCCCAAACTGGGAAAGTCTATTAAGTTGAGTTCTAGGGACTAAATCAGATTGGGTAAGATATTAATTTAAAGAAGTGAAAGTAGAGTTAACAAAGGAATTGAGCCATGCATAGCATCAAAGAAAGGAACCAAAGGAGAAGAATCCAATGCCAGGTCCGTGTGGTGAGGCTAAATCCTTCCTTCCTTAAACCATTAATTGTGGTTCTATTGTGTTCCAGGTCTGTTAGTTATTACGTACCCAGTGGTAAAGAAAACAGATGTAACTCCTGCCTGCATGGAGCTTAAAAGTCTAGTAGATATGGGCAAGACAGTAAGCAAAACAGCAGTCCCAGATCAATCTAGTGCGTAAAATCCATGAAAAGGCAAACAGTTCAGTCCTTAGTAGCCAGAGAGGTCAGCAGGGCTTCAGGAAGTGTAGCACTGAATGGGAATTGTTGATACAAATTGTTCAGCAGGACATGGGTATTAAAAAAAGGAAGAAAGGTTTTGTTCTGATCATTTACCAGCCACGTTAGGACAGAGGCAGCCGGCCTTTTAAAGCATTGGGCCAGGCTCTACCCACCAGAGCTTAACTCCACTCTTGCCTCTGGGAATAAAAAGAATAGTAGCTGATACCTAATGCTTATATTTTATATTGTGCCAGACACTGTTCTAAGACCCTTACATTTATTATTATGTCATTTGATTCTAAAAACACTCCTTTGAAGGAGGTGCTATTATTATCCTCATTTTACAGATGGGGAAACTAAAGCAAAGAATAGGTTTAAAACTAATAAAACAGGTCACACAGGTGGTAAGTCGCAGAGGCAGGATTTACATCAGATCTCTGGCGTCAGAATTTGGCGCTTAATTGCTGTGCTGTTTTGCTTCTCAGTGCCATTTTATTCAGGCCAGATTATAAACAGCAAGTTCTACAGGATGAATAACCAAGCACCAAAGTGTTATCTTTACTATTCCCATGCTTACCTTCTGTCCCATCTGGTGTGATATCTTGGCATGTGCCTCGTGGCTGGGACCAAATGCTCACTTTCAACCACAGTTCTGGTACTTGGAGGGAGCCCTGCTTCTTCTGCATTCGAGCTACTGCTTTGAACCTGTCTGGCACCAAGGTGTCACAAAACCAAGACTCAGTTAGCCTCGTTCTCACAAGCGTTCCAAAATCACATGTCCTGTCTCTGAACACAGAGTGGCTGGTGGGACTTGCAATCATCATTTATTTACTTACACGTTAAATATTTTGTAATTGTTTACCATCTAGACATTACCTGCTTGCCTTGTTTTCCCCACACTTACATCCCACGTGGCTTCTTATCAGGGTCTACCTACCTTACTACTGTAATAGTGCAGAGTTTTGGGAGATGAACTTTTCAGAATATTCAGGAATAGATGTCATCAAAAATCTCAATTTAACATGTATGTCTGCTAGTCTGAGCCTCTGACCATTGCCCACAACCAGACCTGTCCCCTGATGCACGGGGTCACACCAGTGGAAGTATCAAGTGTCCAGATTATGGTTCTTCCACATATTTCTCTTGCCTCATGCCCACCATCAACTAATATAGAGCTTGTACACTCAGAGAAGCAACCACCATTAGGGACAAGCAGAGAGCAGTGGGTGGCCCACATTTATTTCTCAAGCTGTAAGCCTTAGGATCTGTGTTTCCCAGAGGAGGAAGCCTTATCTACTCCTTCAGATTACACCACGAGGCTACCTTTCTCCAATTTTCATGAAAGTGCTGAGTAAAGATAGGTTAATGTGCCAGTAGCTTGGGTAACTGTGCAGACCTCCAGTGATGCCCAGGACCATGGCACTAACCCTTGGCCAAGATAGGGATGAAAGTTATCAGCTAGTGATCTATAATGTGATTTTTAAAGACCAAAACCCCTCCGAAGGTACCACGTACCCATGTGTTTACATTGTTTATTGAAAAGCTGTAGGTTGATGATTTGCACCTGATTTGTATAGTTACACAGTCTGGATTGAGCTGCATTTAGCAGTACTTTGGATCCCCTGAGACTAAGGTAACTTGTATGTTTCTTGCAGGTTCATGATTTGAAAATAAAGCATTTCCTGTGTTCCTGAGAAAGGTCCCAGGAGCTGTGCCTGGAGGTCTTGGACCTCTCTGATATATGCCTAGGCTTTCTTTCTCCTGTTGTATCCTTCATCTTAATTAAAGCCTTATACGGAGTCTTATGGGTCCTTTCAATTATTTGATCTCATATAATTGCTATAAGGTGCTACATATGCAAGCTGTACAGCCCAACAATTATTCTGATGATTTCAAGTTTTTATTCTAGTTCTGTTTTTTGATATACAGTAAGAATAATAATATCTCCCATTTATTAAGCAAATATCACTTGGTAGGCACTGAACTATCTGCTTTACAAAATTATTTGATGATTAAAATATATATTGAACATATCTGATGTGTCAGACAGGGTGGTAGATTTTTGGGGAACAGTAGCTACAAGAAAGTTTCTCTGGCATCTGCAGAACTTCTAACCTACCAATCAACACAGATGATACTACTTTCAGACTCACTTTCTGACCATACAAAAATCACTCACACAATACCTTTCGCAAAAAAACAAATTATGGTTAATTTCACAGGTAGGTCTGTAGTAAATGCTTTTCCTTCTACTATACAGCCTGAATGCTGATAAATTTACTTCAACAATATTTTTAGCGATATCACTCTATTCTCCATATGGATGCATTTCTAATTACCTAGTTAAAATAGTTATTAGGTCATTTAGATGACTTGCTTTTTGTTATCTAGCTTTGATATGAAAAAGCATATTCCCACAATTTCAGAGCATGGAACACTGTCTCTGATGGCGGTGGAGGGATACTTAGCTATGTTATCACTGATAATACCATAACAGCCCGAGGCAGGGATTAGTAGGTATAAGCCTTAATAAAGCCAGCAGAAACATTCCACAACCCTGTTTTGGAGGTCATCCAAGAATAGTAGTTATTACCCTTCTATTATCATCATCTCTTGAAACTCCCCACTAGTTTATCTCGGAAAACTAGCAGATTTTAGTCATTAGATTGCTTGGTGGGGAGAAGGAGAATGCCTAGACTTACTTCCCAGCCTGAAAAAAGTTCCAGAGGATTCCACCAACCTGTTCCATCTTTCCTGATTTAAGTCTTGAACAATCCATGAAAACTGAGGCAACTGAGGCAGAGTATTGCACAAATAAAAATTAAAAAGTGCAGAGGATAAAACTGACTCCCAATGGTAATTCTGACTGTCTTCCCAAAGATCTTCTATTGTGAAGACAAGAAACAGTTCCAAAAATGGCCTTCCCTTTGGGGATCTTCTTTTCTCTCTTCATATTCTTCACCTATAAGCACAAAGACATACGAGTCTGTGCACACACACATACAGGATCATCTTTCCAGTAACAAAATCCCAAAGTTAAACATTCTACAGCCCACCCTCCATATCCATGGTTTCTACATCTGTGGATTCAACCAACTGCAGATCAAAAATATTTGGGAAAAAATTTAGAAACTTTCAAAAAGCAAAACCTAGATTTGCAAATATTTATACAGCATTTACATTGTATTTACAACCATTTACATAGCATTTATATCGTATGAGGCATTATAAGTAATCTAGAGATGATTTAAAGTATATGGGAGGATGTGCGTAGGTTACATGCAAATACTATGCCATTTAAAAAAAACTATTTTATATTGGAGTATAGTTGATTAACAATGCTGCGTTAGTTTCAGGTGTACAGCAAAGTGATTCAGTTATACATATACATGTATCTGTTCTTTTTCAAATTCGTTTCCCATTTAGGTTATTACAAAATAGAGCAGAGTTCTATGTGCTATACGGTAAGTCCATGTTGGTTATTTGTTTTAAATGTAGCAGTGTGTACGTGTCAATCCCAAATATGTGAAATCTAAAAAAAAAAAATGATACAAATGAACTTATTTACAAAACAGAAAGAGACTCACAGACTTAGAATACTATGTCATTTTACATAAGAGGCTTGAGCATCTATGGATTTTGGTATCTACAGGGAGTCCTAGAACCAATCCCCCACAGATACCAAGGGATAACTGCAATGAGCTTTGTGACCCCAATATAATACCTAAAGTTGCCAAGATGGGAAGAATTTGTTTAGGTAATTAAAGAGATGAATAATTCCTATTTGTGAAGATCCAATCTAGGACTTGACCTAAGCAATCATTCTAGGATTTGCTAAGTTGCTAAGTACTCCCAATTCTAATGCTATATTTAGCAAATTATATACATTCCATAATAGAAGACCAATGAAGCCCAGGCTATAAAATCACCAGGGAACAGATTAGGCTGTATGCCACGAATAAGATTTAAATTCAATCAGAATATCAGGTCTATGTATATATCCCTAACATAGTGGTTTTTTTCCTTCTACCAATTATGAATACCTCCTGACTTTTATAAGGTAATAATAAATCTATTTCCAAATAATTTTGCAAGCAAAACAGCTGTTAGCTTTTACAGTTACATGACTAGATTATTTTCCTTTATGATATTCACATTTTTATCAAGTGCCTTGTAAACCTGATTTATTTCAACTAATATATAATAAAATCCTCATTACCTCAGATTATTGGCAGAATAAACTGTTCAGAATATGTACCATTTATAAGATAAAAAATTAATGCATATGACTGACATCTTTGTAGCATGTAACATCTTAAAAGAAATGAGTTGAAAACAATTCAATGTTTTCTTTTTTTAAAAAACATTTATTTATTTTTGGCTGCGCTGGGTCTTCATTGCTGCGCGTGGGCTTCCTCTAGTTGCGTCGAGCGGGGGCTACTCTTCCTTGCAGTGAGGGGGCTTCTTATTGTGGTGGTTTCTCTTGTCGCAGAGCACAGGCTCTAGGCACGTGGGCTTCGGTAGTGTGGCATGCGGGCTCAGTAGTTGTGGCTCGCGGGCTCTAGAGCGCAGGCTCAGTAGTTGTGGCGCACGGGCTTAGTTGCTCCGCGGCATGTGGGATCTTCCCGGACCAGGGCTTGAACCTGTGTCCCTCGCATTGGTGGGCGGATTCTTAACCACTGCGCCACCAGGGAAGCCCAATGTTTTCTTTTCAATAGGTGCTCACTAGGAATAATCCTATTTCTCCCATATACAAATGAAGTGGACCATAACGCAGAATGACAACTTGTAACCATAGTGAGTTGAACATAGAAAAAAATCTCTGCAAAAGCACTGACATGTACCACTGATCAAACTTCAGCCTGATACCTTGATACCTTTGGATTCTGAAGAAGAACAGGTGCTTAGTTAATGAAAGAGAACCTGTGAGAAAAAATATTATAAATTACTAAATCCTTATGTTTTTAAGGCTTTCAACAAAAAGAAAGCCAAAAAATAACAAGAAGACTTGGAATGAGCCTTCCTGAATTCATAGCATGGTCATTCCACTTACTAGTTTAATACCTTAACACCCTGATAATTCAATTCTCTTAATTGTAATATGGAGTAAACATCTATGCAGCCTGCTTTTGGTATTTTTAATTTCACAAATACAACACTAATATAGCCTTATCTGAAAAATACTTAAATAATTATGCAGAGAAAAACATAAACATTATCCACAATCCTCTTTCTTACTGCTTTCCCATCCTCTCCTCAGAAATTTCTAAAGTTAGGAATTTGATGTCTAGACACTCAGTACATTTTCTAGGTATTTATATACAAATATTATTTTCTTACAAATGCTGTATGTGTTTTTCTAGAACTTTATTTTTTCTGTTAAGCATATATCTTACCAACATATTCGTATCATACATGTAGGCTTAACTAATTCTTTATGAATGTTCTGTGAATCTTTAAAGTATTAAAATATTCTCTTAATGACGGAGATGTTACAGTAGCATCTTTAAACAAACACATGAATCTTTCATTGAGATAAAGTCACGGGATTACAGTTGCTGTCTCAAAGACTGAGTACTTTAAATTTCTGTCTTATTGGCAAATTGCTTCTAAAAGGATTTACCAATTATGATTTCACTCTACATGAAGTTTTTTCTTTTTCTGTATCCTCAAACACTGGGTACTAACATTCTTTAAAGTTTGAAAATGAGTAAAAATAAAAATGTTTAAATATACATTTCTCTGATGTTAATGCTTTTGTCCATCTATGTAAATGTTTGCTAACCATTTGATTTGTATATCTTTTGTGAAATATCTCTTTCTGTCCTTCCTATATTGGTTTGTCTTTTAGACGTTTTTCACTCTCTGAAGGAAATTACATATCATATCAGACTTTATATCGCTGTTGGCCAATCTTCAGTATAGTTTCTGGATCTTAAAATTGCTGAGACATGTTTGTTGAAGTTCTTCCCCAATGATTGCAGCTTGTCAAATATTTTCATATTTTACTGTGTGTTTTAAATCTGAAATTACTAATATATTTTACACTATTTTTATTAGGTACTTAAATATTTGTGACTAATGTGTTTCTATTAGATAACATTTTTTATTGTTATATGCTTCTTTTATCTTTTTAAAATAGCATTTAAAGGTTAGTATTGATGAGTATTCAATCTAATGTTAGTATTGCTACATCACTGTAATTTTAGTTATCATCTGCCTGGTAAATCTTTTAACATTTCATTTCTTTGTCATTCTCAAGCTTTGTCTCATTTATACAGGATTTACTTTTTCAAAAAATTCAAGTAAGTATTTACTTCTTATTACAAAATGTAGCATTCTATATTAGTGTGATTATTAATGCATTTTGCTTTATTCCTACCATTATATTTGGAATTTTTTATTAAGCTTTCGTTATTCTTTTTTCTTTTCTGACTTTTCCTTTATTGTTTTCTTAATTCCAATATTTCTCCTCTAAATGGTTTAAAAAATATATATAGAATTGTAATGTGATGATTACTGTCATATTTCTAGCACATTTGTTAAATAAGACCTAATAAATATCTACACAACATAGAATGTTTTCACTGCTGCTCCTTATTTTGAGTATGCTCAAGCCCCTTATGTAAAATGGCATACTATTCTAAGTCTGTGAGCTTAGATTTTGGTACCTAATTGCTATCAATATTTTTCAGCATAAAAGCAAAATTGGGAATTCCCTGGAGGTCCAGTGCTTAGGACTCCACACTTTCACTGCCGAGGGTCTGGGTTTGATCCCTTGTCGGGGAAATAAGATCCTGCAAGCTATGCGGCGCGGCCAAAATAATAAAAATAAAAGCAAAATAATTGCTTAGAGTTAAATTTAAGACTTACTAAATTATTTGTGCCCACATTGTTTTTGTAGTTCATGATTTTTTTTCATGGATTTATTTTTCATCTTTCTGTGGTATATAACTTTTTGGAAATAACTATCCCTCATATTAGACTGCTAGTATGGTCAAGTATAGAATTCTAGTTTCAACTCATTTTCTCTCACAAATTTGCTCCAGTGTCAAGTGGTCCCTGATTGCAAGGGCACATTGATGACCCAAGGATTAGTTTGTGCACAAGCAGACACCTGATCCTCTGCTCTTATTTTCCCACTGGAATGACAGCTCTGATCCACACCAACGGGACAGGACGCCAGAAAATAATGTTGGGTCCTGTCAGTCTATTTATCTCTGAGCTGGACTCTGAATGTTGTAAATACTTGTATTTCTTTTCAAAACCACTCATGGAGAGAACTCCAGCCCCATCTGGCATCAAGAACTATCTCCATCAAGAACTCTCAAAGCTTCATTTTCAACACTCCCAAACTTAGATTGTCAAGGATTTTGAATGGTTCCTCACCTCATGCAAATGTTACTCAGCCCATATTGGTGAGGTTATTCCCTCACCAATAGTGCCAGATTCTGGCTTCCTTTCTGTCTTCTCCCATAGCAGGATATTGTTTCAATTTTTATGCTCAACTTTATATTTAAGGAAAACACAGTCTTGTTTAAGAAAGAATGACTTGTCTCAGGTCAGCATTTCTTTAGATCAACCATTACATAAACTTCATATTTTGAATCAGAAGACATGAGTGATGCATTCAAGTCTTATAGTTAGATTGAAATGCCTCTGTTCCTTCTTTATTTGCCTAATATAACTCTTCTTTCTTTGAATTCAGCTCCAGTATCACCTTCTCTGAGAAATTCTACCTGCCACCCAAAGATAGATAGATGATAGATGATAAATCGATAGGTAGATAGAGTCTATACAGAGAATGCATACGTACATATATACACAATATAGTCTATTAAGAGTAAAAAAATAACCCCACAACTCTAAAGGACTGAAAAACAAGATGAAAACCAACAGTCTTCAGCATGACTCTTCTCCATCCTTCCTTCTATTCCTGAGAAGTAACTTTCCTTTAAGCCATTTATCTTTTTAGTTTTAGTAACTTCCCCCATATTTCAAAACAATCAATAATCTCACCCAACACCCTCTATGAATCCCTTCTCCTTCCTTTTCCTGATTTTTTCCTATAGCATTATTTTTAGTTATTCTCCTATTTCCTTTGTACCTTAAAATGATATACTTATTTCACTTGTTTCTTTGATTCTATTCAGCAATTCCATTCTACTCTGCATAGAATGAGCACCTCTACTTTTTCCACTACATTTCAAAAAATAATCTGTATTTCCCACTTTGAAACAATTAAAATTTGCTAAGGAATTTGTTAGGGACTAAATTTTGCTCTGCCATGGACATCAAGTCTTTGTTAACCACAGATTGTCAGTAAAAATTAAGATTAAAAAAGAGTTTGTTATACTGCTTTTATAAAGTTTCTTAATTCAAGGTCATCTATGTTATAGAATTATACATCCTTCTCAAAGTCTCTGGTGTTGCAGCTCCTAAGCCCCTTGTGGAGAATCCTAGAATCAATGGCAAATGCATTCTCTTTCCTGATAGTCTATCAGTTAAAATCATGCCACATTTTACTTAGTATTTGAACCATGGTTTTATTGTATAGTTTTTGTTTTCTAACATATCTGCTTTTCTCTTTATTACTCAACTTTGTATTCTCAGTGCATAATACATTATCAGAATGAGAGCAGATCTGTTAGAGGGGACTGTAAAATTATGGAATGAATGAGTGGAAATTAAAGAAAGTATTTGTATGAAAGTACAGTTTGCCACTGTTTCATAATAGACACAGCATGCTTTTATTCCTCAGGAAGTACCCAATCTAATGCCATTATTTTCCATTGAAGAAATAGAGAAGTAAAGCCCTGGGCCAAGATCAAACAGCTGGTTAGCAGGTCTGGGACCTGAACCCAATTTCCTTACTCCCAAGTTCAAAATCCTTTCTACCCCACAACAAGTTCTTTATTTGCTAATGTTTGATCCTCACTTACTCCACAGGTCTACGTACAGCCCACACTCAGACCTGGAGGTCCCTGATGACAAAGGAAAGGTGGTCTTAAGAAAATGAATGTTATTTTTCTAACACCTCAAAAGAATTACCAGGTGGTATATGCTTTGCAAGAAACCAATGTTAGTTGAGCATTTCCCATTTGTTTTGATTGTGGACAGTTAATCAAGTATTATTTTCTACCTCAACTATTGATGTGCTGAGGTTTCCATAGATGCCTTGCCTTACTAGTTAATTAAGTCCAATTAAGAGTTTTTCAAAATCTATTTAAATTACATCTCTGTTTAATAAACTTTTGGGTGAATAAACAATCAATTGATGTTTTCTCTCAACAAATCAATAAATACTTTATGATGTCTTATAGATATTGAGTTGAAATTAGGTTTTTCTACCTTATTATAGAGTTAAGACATTTTCAACATTTATATCAATAACTTCCACTGAGAATGCAAAATTTATCGTTTGGGAACCATAAATCTACATATGATTTTTAAATATTATAGGATTTGTTAAATCATTGCTATGATTTCTATTGGCACAAAATTACTCATACCCCTAGGAAAGACAAGTCAAATGCATACAATCTGGAAAAATACCATAATTTCTTATTACAAGACAGTGAAGAAATTCAAAGAATGTTATCACTTTAAGCCATAACCATTTCAGTTTCAGGCTAGAAGAGATTTCTAGAGACATTCTGACCATGAAGGAGCATATACTTCTCCATCTAATCTCTATGTACCATCAAGGTTAAGAGTGAGTTTGAGGCAGAAGCAGAATTGGATGGATTGAGGTCTAGATAGAGCTGAAGTGCAGAAGGTACCAGGACAAAGACATGTTCAATGAGGAGAGAAGTATTAAATATGTATCCTCATACCAAAGGCACTAAGGATTGGCATGACAAAAAAATCTGGCTCTGACACTACTCGAAACAAAAGTTGCACATTTTGTGGACAAGAGAAGTTCAGGATTTAGCATGATCATGAGGAATTAATTATTCATTCATTTTATATGGCAATTATTCATTTACCTTATACGGTAAGGTGGTAAACAAGACAGGAGTGGATACCTCTTGTTTGTGCCTCCAAATTCACTTTCCTCCCTTTATACTACTCTGTGCCCAGGAATGCTTAGCTTATAGGGACTTTGACAAAAAAGGAATCCCACGACCTAGGGGGCTTCTAGCCAGTGGGGAGCTCCAACATTAGATCAAAGAGGAAGAAGGATGGAGAATGAAGTCATAATATTTATTCTCATAGCTACCTCCATTCAGAGTTGCCAAGGGCACTCGGGATTCTCCAAACTCCAAATGAGAATGATGGTGTCACGGGACTTTGTGCTATACTGAAGACCTAAACCCCAAATGTGATGGTATTTGGAGGTGAGTCCTTTGGGAAGGGAATTAGGTATAGATGAAGTCATGAGGGTGGGGTTCCTATGATGGTATTAGTGCCCTATAAGAGGAACAGACCAGAACCCTCTCTCTCTGCCATGTGAGAACATAGCAAGGAGGAGGCCATCTGTAAGCCAAGAAGAGGGCCCTCACTAAAAGCCCAATCTTTCTGGACCTTGATCTTGGAATTTCCAACCTCCAGAAGTTTGAGAAAATAAATTCCCATTGTTTATGCCACCCCATCTTTAACATTCTGTCATAGTAGCCTGAGCTAAGTCACTTAGCTCCACCCCTGAGTTGTACCTGTCCAGACAAAAGCTAGGAACCCTGAGAATTCATTTGGCTGATATGGGTCAAGTCACGGCAGCCCTTCTAGCTGCAGGGTTCCATGCTAGTGTGTCAGTGACACACACAGTGGTGGAGGCACCTGGTGGTACCTCACTGATGTCATCACTGCATGGGCTCTACGGCAGGATTTTGAGGCTTCATCATTGGCCACAAATGCTCTGAGCCTGGATTTCTGGCACTGCCAGAACTTCCTTTGAATAAACCCAACTTTTGCTTAAATTATCCAGAGTCAGTGTCTATTACTTTCAGCTAACAGTCTGGCATAGATCCATAGCTATTTTAAAATATTATTTTTAATATGTTTTCACGATTATACGACTATTATAGCTAGTGTGTTTAATACAGGTTATTTTCGTGATCTCCAGAGAAGAATAGTTGAATATTGTGGTTGACTCTCTTCCTAGTTTAGCATAACACAGTGGCAAACTACCTCTATTTCTCCCCTCCCCCCCAAAAAAAAGCTGATATCTACATCTAAATTATAATTAGGCCTGGTTGTACATACCTAGCTCTGAGGTGACTGGTCAAGTTGGTCAAATTGGTCAATTCAGTACAAGCAGATGTACCAGAACATACAAAACCTCTGCCTGCAGAGAATAAGGTTAATAAACAGCTTCTCCTGTGCTTTATCTGCCAAGTTTACAGGTAAGTCACTTATTCTTAGAATTGGTTCACTTAAGGCCAGACTGGGTTTGGCTCTTTGTTTACCTGACTCGGCTAGAAAATCACTCAATTTAAATTACAGTATACTACAGCACAGTGAAAGCTATTTTCTAAGCTTTATTATGTCAGGGGACCAAAGATAGCCTAATGTATTTCAAGCAGTTTTTAAAATCTTCTGGAATTGAACAGAGTAAGCTGCTGTGTAAAAGCCATTTAGATGGGCTTATGTGATATTTAAGACATCCCTTATTATTCTCCAACAAAACATAATGTAGATCATTTTTACACTTTCATATGCAAAAGAGCTGTCTTTTCATATATTTACAGATCAAAATATCCTAATTATACTTTTATGCTAGTTAGTGCTTGAATTAAGCTAAATTAAGCCCAGTTAAATCTTTTATTTTCTTTCTTGGGGTAAAACCTACGAATTTCCCTCAAAATTCATTTTCTACTTCTCTATTCTATACATTTAAATCCCCCAGTGTCTGTATGCTTTCTTCTACTTTTACCTCATTTCTTTTATTTCCCATCTATTCCCACTCCCTAACCATAAAGTATTTATGTTTGTCTTCAATCTAAGATATTGCCCACCTTCCAAAAGTATGTACTTTATTCCTTGAGAGCCTTTTATTCACTAGATAACAGTTAGCCAATCTAAAAGTTTACCTTGTGATGATGTCGAAACTTAGTTTTCCTGTGTATGTGGTATAATGGGAACTTTCCAAAGTCACTATGTAACCCAAAGATGGGAGAAGGAACTCTGAAATCTGGGTTCCATCTGAATTTTGCCATTGACTCCGCATTTAACCCTCAAGGTTTTTTTTTCTTCCTTCTTGTTGTTAAAATGAGGGAATTAGAGAAAAAATTTAGTTCAAAAATTTAGTGATTAAATGCTAACAGGAAAATTAATTTGAATGTGAGAAAAATCACACTGTTGATGGTCACTGACTGTAACTTTGCACACAGGCAGAAGCATATTAATATCCTGAGATACCAAAGCGTGCAACACATCTGTAGTAGATTTAAGGAGGCCACATTTCTTTACACTTTTCTCACTGAGAGGTAGGGGCAATGTTCCTTTTCCTTGGGTAACAGTGGACTGTGGCTGCTTGGCCAATATCAGTAAGGTGAAAGATGGCCTCTGCCAATTTCTGGATCTATAAGAGACTGGCAGCTCCCACTTCCTGTCTCCTGAAACACTCACTGCTTAAACCTATGTGTTGAGACAGCAAAGGCAGTACCATGGAGAAGCCCGTGTGGACAGGAAATAGCCCCCAGCCAATATCCCTGACTGACCTCCCAGTTAGAGCCAGTAGCAATTCACCAGGCTTGTGAGTAAGCCATCTTGAAAATGGATACTCCAGGCGCAGGTGAGAAGCCCAGCTGATGTTTCATGGAACTGAAATGAACATCTCCACAGAGACCTGTCCAAAGTGAAGATCTGTAGCAAAATAAATACTTTTTAAGCAACTAACTGCCTCAGGGCAGATGGATGATTGGGATATCACACAAGTACCCTCCATAATTCTCATTCCTCTCAATTCCCTATATTGTCCAATGCATGTTTTTGTATGTATGTGGGTAAAGGGAATTAGCTTTGGAAGTAAGAGATCCAGAAAAGTACCAGAAACAGTGGGGCAAACAAGTAAAAAATGGCAAAGAGATTCAGTGGCATTTTAAACAGTTAAAGTATAATCTTGGGGAAAAAAAAATCACAGGAAATCCATTGCTAATTTTAACATAGTTTTTCATCTTGTATTTTATGTCTCTTACTTCTCATTCAACCAAAGTTGATAACGGATAGTTACGCTGACAGAATATGCTATCACATGTAAAGTTAAAAAGCAAAACATGAAAAAAGTCAAGGATCCAATTTCAAATACATAAAATTAATTTTAAGGACAAATGGCTATTTCTATCTAGCATTTAACAACCAAAAAAAAAAAAAAGATACATAGTCTTAAACTTCATAAGCACTTTACTGTGCTCAACTTTCAGCAAAACACAATGTTTCAGATTATGTTATCTCCCCAAAATAGTGAACAGCTAAAACGTTTAAAATACTTTTGGAAATCAAGTGCTCAGACTAAATAAGATAACAGTTCAATGTCAAATGCTTTACTGTTATTATTGTTTTAATTTCCACTGAACTCAGCCTAACAGTTTTGAGTCTGTGGGACAAAATTAGCAAGAACACTCTAAGATTGTTTTCCCTTTGCCAGAAATACCTGGTCAGAGGCAAAGGCAAGTTGCCAATGGCACCTCTGAAGGGAGGAACCCAACAGTCATCACCTGGTCACTCTTCATCTTCTCCTCATGTCTATCTCTCAGAGGATCCAGATCCCCCAAACTGGATCCTCCAGGAAAACAAAGTCCATTGTTCATCACAAGAATGTCAAAAGTCTCCTAGACTGTGATATTCGCAAATATGAGTCCCTAACAATTTCACTGGCCATTTTGAAGGCAAAATTCCAACCCCAAGTCTCCTGATTGGCTGTCAGTGGATCAGGTTTACCTCCATCTTACAACTACACACCATTGATCTCCAATGTACACTAGCAGAATGCTAAATTTTAACTTAGTTTTTTTTTTGAATTTTATTATTTATTTACTTATTATACAGCAGGTTCTTATTACCCATTTTATACATATTAGTGTATATATGTTAACTCGGTTTTACTTAGTTGAATTTATTAATTAATAGAGATGGAATTCAGAGTTTGAGCATTTTTGTGGTTTGTACTAAAATAAATTTTTAGCCTTGCTCTTTTACTTTCCAACATATAATGCTATTGCTTAGGAGTTAGGGTAAGCTGAAAAGAGGTGTTGATATATTCTTGCAAGGTAACAATCATTGCTGATTTAGTGGCTGCACACAGAATTATTTCTTCCTAAAAGAACTCATCTATTGTGCTGTTGCTACTGTATTCACATATTGTTATTTTCTGGCAGTGGCCTTCATTTATTAATGACTAGGATTTAAACTATTCAGTCCTATAAAAAACCCAACTGTTACTGATCACTCCAAATTTGGGCTATAATTATTGTTTTCTCTGTTTGGCACAGACCCAAAGAGATTTTTAGGAAAAGGCTTCCAAATTGATGAAAGTTCATCTCTTCTCTCTCAGAAGTTCCTAGATTTGTCTCTAACAAAATTCCAAATTTTGTAGAAATTGGAATAATTTTTTATTGTGTTAGAGCTGGGAATTCTGTCTTTATCTTTCAAATATTTAAGTACCAACAAATCAGCAACAGATTTGAAATGTATTTAGACACTATAGGAACATTAGAACCATTTTCTATAGTTATTTTCTCCTTATGCTATTTTTTCAGAGAAATCCTGTATCTTTAACAATTGCAAATTCTATTTGCAGAACAACTGAGTCTGTCTCATTCTTTGTTCTTTTTTAAAAATTCTGTTCTTGAAGAAATTATGTGACAATTATAACATTTTGAACACAAAAATTACCTCTGTGATGTATTTATGGGAAAAAACAAATGACATTTGTAATGAGATATAGGTCTCCTACCTACATTTAATCTAATGTGTTTTTGTAAAATAACGTGATGGAAGCATTATTTTCTTTAACATGCATAAAAATTCACTGCCATGTTTAAATGTTAATTCTAATGGCTTTGGAAAACTTTTTCACAACTTTTCTGGAAAAATAGGTAGATTTTCATGTAGGACAATCTGGGAAGGAGGTAAAGCTCTTTTATCATTCCTATCATACAACACTGAATCATAAGATGGTACTCTTACATACAGGGGCTCTCATATCTAATGTCACCAACCAATAGATAATTTTTTAAATAGGAGAAGTCATAAAGAGTGAAAAATTAGGAGATTATTTTCTAACGTAATTTTGATTCTTATTATGAAATTTGACTTCTGCAAAGCACTAAAGTCCACTGATCAAATACAAAGCCCCTTGTTTTATGAACTACATTTGATTCCTCTCTTGTGGAATCACCATGATAAGTGCATGCCACATTTACTATAAATCATTGAGAACCTTGAACATGACATTACTCAGATCCCTATATAAATTAACATAGAATCCAAAGAAAATATAATATTTTATTTCCTGAAAAATTTGGTGGGCTTTGTCATTTCTGATGACAATCATAAAATCAATCATGACTTCTATTTTCTCTGGTTGCTAGGAAGTTCAGGATCAAATTATCCTGAACTTTATGATAGGTGTAATTGTATCCTTTTCTTGGATCACAATTTTTACCTTTTTATATTACTATTTTATTATTAATCATCAATGATCCAGCAAAAAAAACAGTTTTGCATTATCCTGTTTCTGATTATTCTTAAATTGTTATACACTAAAGATTGTGTTATACTCCAACCACTGAATATATTTAAATACATTAAATTTTATTTAATAAGTTAAAATCCTTGTATTAAATTATGTAATTTAAGTTAAGTAGGGTCCAACTTAAAGGATAGAGGAAAGCTGTGGAAAAGATACTATGTTCTGGGAAGATAGATATGCAGTAAAATAATCTGCCTTAATATCTCAAGGCAGTTTTTTTTTGAATTGACTTTTGATCTGAGACCCTTAAGGCTGGAAGTTGTAAGTAACATATTCCTTTTTATTCTGTGATGTCAATTCTCTTTCTAACCTTTCATGAAGCAATTTGATTTGGGGATGCAGCTCACATACAAAATCAATACAGGAGAGTACTATTTTCTCTAAATCCTTATGGTTGATTGTATTGCAAGAAGAGTGTCAGGGTGAGGAATCATTTAAACAAAATCAAATA
Organism: Stenella coeruleoalba; assembly: GCF_951394435.1. Taxonomy (NCBI): domain Eukaryota; kingdom Metazoa; phylum Chordata; class Mammalia; order Artiodactyla; family Delphinidae; genus Stenella; species Stenella coeruleoalba. The sequence continues at coordinate 38,236,731 of NC_137151.1, read as the reverse complement.
AGAAATTGAATATACATTTATAATAAGGTTATTCACTCGGCATTTGTTTCTGTGGGTACAAATCAGCTCTATTTCCTTTTCATTATAATTTATTAAATTTATATTTATAATGAATTTAATTAATTTAATTTATCTTGTCATTATAACAGAGAGGCAAATGATTTCTTGAAATATTATTGTTATCTTAACATACTGTATTAGTTTTGTATATAGTCATATCAAGTATTATTTGAGAAAAAGCAAACAGGTTGTCCTTCCAATGTGTTCATGTGTCCCCACTGTACTCTTAAGATGTCCCTGAACTGCTGACGATTCATTTTTCTGCTTGGAATAAGAAGGATAACTCCTCCATCTTGAGGGGGCTGGGAAATAAAGTAATAATCCTTCCTGTTCTACAAGTGACTCTTCGATGCTAGAACAAAAGCCCATGAGTACTCCAAAAGTCTGCCCCTGTGAGTAGAAGGATAGCATATGAGTTGAAGGTTCCTGCCTCTTGCCTGCCTATAAAGAGAAATTATAAGTCAGTGATATTTCAGGAAGCTGGTAGCAATTTCAATATTATTATATCTGAAAAAGAAACCTTAAATATTAAACAAAAAAGTATATTAAATTGGAAAGTGGCTTCCAAATGAGGACACTAGAAATAAAGAGCTTCCCTTGGCATATGTCAGGAAGTTACCATCCATGGTACTATTTAACATCGCATAGATAGCGCCACTTTAGATAGATACACTAATTTGAGGTTCCCTATTAAATTTCTATACTTTAGTGGTGCTAATTATCCATACAGCTTTACTCTATTAAGGTTCTCCTTTGCTCCCAATGCTGCATAAATATAGCAAGGCAACCAGTACCTGGACTTCTGATATTTGTACTGAATTGGCCTTCCACCATACCCACAAACTGTCTTCTCTCTGCTTGCCTCTCCCTGCCCAAGAGATTTCATCTCTTTACTCTTTGCCATTCTGGTTAATCTACTGCTTGATTTTGTGTGGACCTGTCAAATTTCTAGTTAACGGCTCATCAACTCTTCTCTAAGATGACTTTTGTTTGGGCTGCCTACACATTATCATTAACCTGACACCTGACCTCAGCCACCCTCCTGGAGTTTTTCCTCCTGGAGTTTCTTCCTGGAGTCCTACATAGCCTCTTTACCCGGTCCAAAGGCCTGTGGTCCAAGTGAAATCCTAAACAGAATCTCCCTTCTTTTGTCCTTTTGTTTGCTTTGATCATAATCCTTCCCTGGGTGTCCTTAGCAGAGCATCACACCCCAGCCTCACTTTACTGGACCTAAGCCCTATATTCACAGCCTACTTTTCCTCTTTCTCAGAAATAGTTACTTGCAGGCTCAGTTGTATGCAGGAGCCACATCTCATCGACTCAAAAGAGGTGACTGTTCAATATTCAGAAATTTTACAAGATGGTTGTTAATCCATTAGTAGCTTGCAGTCAGCCATGGTAAGAGGATTTACACCATAGAAACTGTCAAATGCTACAGAACGAGGCTTTTCCTCCAACCAATCCCCAAACGCACTACCCACCTCCCCACTTCAGCCACTTTATCAGCACACCGCTGGTCTTGTTCTCTGAGGGTAGTCCTATGAGGCAAAAATAAATTAGAAAAAGTACTTCAGTCAAGCACATTAAAGTATAACAGTATCTTATCTCCAAGGGTCATTTCTGTTTAACATGAATCCACTAGAGAATCACCTGAACTTAGTATTTCTCAAACTATCAGAATCACATAAGAAGCACATAAAATTGCAGAAGTCAAGGCTCAATCCCAGACTACAGCTGTGAACAATGCAAGGGTTAGGCAGTTGAAAATTGGTGTATAATTTATAGTTGGACCTCTGAGTATACACAGTTCCTCTGTATAGGTGTTTCCTCTATATCCTAGGTTCAGCATCCACAGCTTCAGATACTGTAACACCGTAGTATTTACTACTCAAAAAAATCCATGTGTAAGTGGACTGACCCAGTTCAAATCTGTGTTCTTCAAGGGTCAATTGCGCTTGCAAACAGACTATTCTGCATGTGGGCCTTGGGTATTTTTATTGTTAACAAACTTCCCAGGTGAATCAAAGTCCAACGAAGTTTGAGAACCACTGAAAACATAAGTCTCAGGTGGTGAAATTAACACTATCAAAACGAGGAACAGTCGGACTTCCCTGGTGGCGCAGTGGTTAAGAATCCACCTGCCAATGCAGGGGACATAGGTTCGAGCCCTGGTCTGGGAAGATTCCACATGCCGCGGAGCAACTAAGCCCGTGAGCCACAACTACTGAGACCATGTGCCACGACTACTGAAGCCCGTGCACCTAGAGCCCGTGCTCCACAACAAGAGAAGCCACTGCAACGAGAAGCCCGTGAACCGCAATGAAGAGTAGCCCCTGCTCGCTGCAACTAGAGAAAAGCCTGTGCGCAACAACAAAGACCCAATGCAGCCAAAAATAAATAAATTAACTAAAAAGAAAAAACAACGAGGAACAGAAGAGTCTTTCAGAAGAGCTCTTCCCATCACAACTTGAAGATGAACATCCGTTCTATCCTAACCACACACGTGCATATAAAGTAAACAATGTTTTTTTTTTTTTTTACAGTTCAGTGAGCTTTAATAAATGGACTCAACCGGGCAACTACCAGCACAATGATGACAGAGCACTTCCATCACCCCCAAAACTGTCCTGCCCTTCTGCCTCTTTGCAGATAACCCCCTCACTGATTCCTTCATCCACGACCACTGATCTGCGTTCTATGACTCAATGATATTGAGCCTCTACTCAGCATAACAATATTTATGTTCTTTAGTGATTTATCCTATAAGGAATTCCTGAAGAGTGACAAAAGGAATCAACACTCTTATTTTCAAACTTGAAGAACCTCCTTTTAGATTTTAATAGCTTTATTAAGTCTCTCTACATAAGTGAGACGTTTCCATTTTTTAAGACTCTCCTAACTGAAGACCATATTATGATTATTTTGCATAGATATAATCCACAAAGAAAATGCTCCTAAAGATATAAATATTTCTATGTCGCCTTGTTTATGCAGGGACAAATAATCATTTTGATTATTTTCCCCAAAATTTGGGTTTAAATGCTGTTCTTGAAAGGTATTTACCCATTGTTTCCCTCCTTATGACCCTCATTTTAAAAGAAAATGAATAGAGAAAAAAATAGGGAAAAAAATGGTTAACACTGAAAAGGAAAATGGATGCAGTGATCCCTGAAGTTTAAGTAACAAGGCTCTTTAAATCAGTGCAATTTTTTTGCCCTCTTTTGACACCTTGAATAAGATGTATATGCTGGTGGATGTCTCAAGTTTTAAATGATGAACCAAGGAGTATCATATATCAGAAGAACATTCCTCTGAAGACATTTTTCTGAATGAGGAATGTGCCACCCAGAATGTGCTACAAAATGTTAATGGCTTCGAGGGTATACACATTTGAACTTTATTGAAATGTGCTAATAATGTGAAAGATCGTGAAATTATATACTGGGTTGTAGAACAGTAGGATTACGGCAGAGAAAGCACAGGGAACAATGCATCATCTTGCCCAACAGGAGGACCCCAGGCATTCAGCAATCAGGGGATGGGTACCACTAACCTTTCTCTTGCTGTGATTTCTAACAAACCTTAGCAGCAAGGGAATTTAGCGTGACTTCGATAATGAGATTAACAGCTAAGCCAAGACGTAGGAATGGCCAAGGGGAGCCAGTAGTTTAAAAACTCATATTTTCTTGAGCGCTAATGTCAATGGGCTAGTCACTTTTAACCACCCTGGACCCCTCTCATCTTCAGTCCAAATCAACAGAATCACCATGAAGAGCAGGCAGGGATAAAATATTTTACTTTCTACTCCATCAAAGTTTTGAAAGTCAATACCTGTAATTTTTTAGGAAACTAGAAAGAGCCTTATCCCACCTTGATGGTGTAGGTATCACAACTGGTTATGGTGATGCCTCCTTCTGGCTTCCTGCCCAGAAACCAAGCATGGTCTATATGTTTTCAAGTTTATATTTCCATCAAATTCTATTCTTTTGGCCTCTGACTTCCAGTTTCATCAAGAAAGCACTCCTTTTAAGTTTCCATTCATAACTATATTTGAAAAAAGATTTATTTTTGTTTCACTTTCAAATTGGATATTACCTTCTGACAAAATATAGTAGGGATATATAGGGATGGTCTACACTTCACAGAAATCATAGTTAGTAATCCTTTAGTTGATTCTCATATATTTAGGTTTTGCCAAAAGTAAGCTTAATGAATGGGATACCACTGAGATGGCAATAACAGTTAAAAATAGGAGATATGATTTTAGACAGATGGAGCAAGCTAAATCCCTGTTCCCGTTCTGGCTTTTGTTAAGATACCACCTTTGCTTTTAGCTATCCATTATTCACCCTCACAGAAATGTTAAGTTGGAAAACGAACCCTGCCATTTATCTCTAACGTTCACTTAACAGAAATAAATGCAGCTACCGCCTTCCAACTCTGTATTATATGAGATGGAGTGTCTGAGTGACTATAACCTTGACAAGGTGTCTCATCACTTGTCTGAGAGACACATTCAGTCAGCATCTAATCACACACTGGGATCAGAAATAAATTCTTGAACACTTCGAATCCAGCGTGGAGAATGGAGTTCATATTTGGGGAGCAATTCGATTGGTTGGCAACAGATCACAGATTAATGCAACAGAACTCTTAAGGACTGGAGAGAATTACTGACTTAGACTCCTGATCACCTATTTCCATAATATTTTGTTATTTTGCTGTTAATAATCACCATCCTGACATCCAGCTAACAGCATTTCATTCAGGCTTTTTCCTTTCTTCCTGCATGATCTTAATCTCTTTCAAGGGGGATATATGAGGTCAGATGTCCTGGGGAACACATAATGAATTCAAAATTTTACTTAGCTTAATTCAGTTTAAATACACAAAGGACACCATAATTTAAATGAAAACAAAAAATACTCACCTAGATTGTAGACCCATAAAAAAGGTAGCTTCAGGCCAACATTGTGAAGCTAAACTAATCAACCTTCTAAAATAGTACTTGTTAAATATCCAAAAGCTTCCACCTCTGATTACCTCCACAAGATATGGAATAATGATGTCTGTCTGGATCAGAAATCGAAAGTATTGGAAATGTATGTGACTAAAATATTACCCAGTCTAATCCATTATTAGAGTTTAAATTAGCAATACATTGTGAAGATATTTGTTTAATAAATACCTACATAGTGCTAATTATAAGTCATTGCTCTAAGAAATCCATAAATAATCACTTTAGTTTCACAATAAGCAGTGAGAATACTGTTATTATGCACATTTTACAGATGAGTAAACTAAGACATTAAGAGACATAAAGCAACATAAAGAGACATAAAGACATAGAATCACCAGTTGGTAAGTGGCAGATATAGGATTCAAACCCTGGAAGTTTGGCCACAATGTCATGCTATTCTGTGACTCATGAGAGTTAAAACAAGAACTTTTCATGCTCGGTAGATGTCTTACTGGCTGACTTCAGAGGGCTGGTGACAAAAACTCAATTTTCCTAGGTGCCATTATAATGATCTAGCTCAGAGAGGGATGATTGCTAATCTTAAGTAACTACCACCATTGTTATATAAAAGGGATTTATATGTTATCTCATTTAATCTTTCACAGCCAACCTGCACAGGCATTTCTAATTGTATTTTACAATTAGGAAACTAAGAATCAGAGAAGTCAAGTAACTTTCCCAAGGTCACAGTGCAAACAAGTACACATTCCAGTCTGCCCGACTCCAAATTTTCCTCTCTGCCACATACTGCATTTTCTGAAAATTCTGTACGACTGGATGATATGATCTGTGGGCTTCTTTAGGAAAGTAACTTATACTTTTGTTTTTCCCTAAAGACACTAACTACTGTCTTGTACTTCACACTTACCCATGAGCTCAGGTACTGAGGTACAGATTGACCACAGCTAGTCACTAAGAAGGGCGAAAACCTTTAGACGGGGCCATTGAGAAATGTTCACTAACCAAACATACCTAAATAATATATTCTCACATTGGAAGATTTAAAGCAATTGAACAAATTAACATTGTCATCAGTTCAAATAACCATACAACTTATTAAAAACCTTCAATAATTTGGGTCAAAACAACAACTCTTACCTTTGTCCTTAAATTTTGAGACCCACCATTTTGAAGACCTACTGCCCCTGTGCTCAGGGTGATTGTCTCTTGTTCTACACAGTCTAAGGGAAAGGGGACTTCTAGGATGTAGAGGGAGAGAGGTAAGTTCATGGACTTTATAGCCAGGTGGGCTGGTTGTAAATCCTGACTCACCACGTACTTGAGCAGCTACGCAAAGCCTCAGTGCCTCAGTTTCCGTAACTGTAAATGAAGATAATAATACTGCACCCCTCATAAGGCTGAAATCAGTGTTAAATGCTTCATGTAATGAATAAAACCTGACACGTTTTGTTTGCTACTATTATAACTGATATCACAGTATTTTTATCTTATTTCCTACCAATTTTGCTCTCGCTTAGATGGATGCAGTGGGAAACATTGAGTTTATAGGGATTGAATTGTTTCCCTGACACTACCTGATACACCTAAAAAGTCAGTATCCCTAACTACCTGTACACAACCATGACTGAGTATCTAGCTTTAATGTGTGTCACACGCATAAGTTTTTACAAATCTAAATTAAAAGCCCTTATTGATATAATATAGAGCTATTTGCTTTTAATTTCAGTAAATTACTATCTTAAATATTAGTTGTCTTTTGTCTGTTTGAAAGATTATTTAAAAAGGAAAATTGGATATGAGTGAAATCTCTATGTGCCTTTGATCGACATTCGTTTCATGTTCCATAGTCCTTTGTCAGGTACGGACTAACTTTATTTAACACTGTTATTAATAAGAAAGTCACATATCTCTCATATTTCAGGATTTCTGACCACTTGGTCCAGTGCTAAATAACATTTCAATGCCTCTACTATAGAAAATTCTTAAAGACTAGAATTTACTCAGTTGTAAAGACGCCTAGGCAGTTGCTGTAAGATCCTAAACAACGGGATAAAAAGTGAATGATCTCTGTCGCTCAGCTTTATCCAGTAGTATACCATCTTAGCATTCATAATTCCGCATGATCACCTGGAACTCTCACTTATGTGGCAAAGTACTTTATCTATCTATCCATCTATAATCTATATCCATCTTCTATAATTTCTCCTTTTGCTTCTCTACTTATCCATTATTCCTAAATTAAAGCATTGAGGCCTTTCTAGACTCTTTGCCCTAAAAGAGACATTTGACGGATTAGAAGGCAGGGGAAAAATTGGTATTCTGAGATTTTATCTCTACAAGCTTTGATTCTTAATATAAACTGAGAAGACACCAGGTGTATAAATTAGGAAATTTTCAGCTATTATTGGCAAGGCTTCTATTATCCCTGGCACTATAATGCCCTCAAAAGACCCAGTTCAGTCTATTTCTAGTTGCTGTAGTGGTCTAACAAAAGTCAGTCCCATGTTGAAGGACAAAGCAGAGGAGAAGTTTAAGATCCTAGTGGGTCCTCAGAGAGGGCATCTGCACTGGGAATTCCTGAAAGAACCTTGGGAAGGAGGAAGCCCTCCCAGAGCAATTCAGGATCCACTTACTGCCCGAGGAGCGGGTCTAGACTAATGAGGAAGAGATGGCCCCACTGAGATTTCTGCTCCGCAGGGAAACAGGTCATGGCAAGGTAATTCCCGTGACTCCAAGTATGTCACACGTGTGTCACTTAGAGCAGTGAGGCACAAAAGGGCTGGCTGAAGAGCAGTAAGAAATGACCTGGCATTTACATATAAGGTCTGAGGGTCAATGCCCAGGCAGGATGATGGGCATCTCATTTGAGTGAAGAAATGATAACAGGGTCCTCTCACCCTTTGGTCCTCCATAAGGCTCCTGCAACTCAAACCCAGATTTATGGATAGAAAAGATCTCTGAGAAATGTTTACTTCCGTTTCTTCCATTCCAGCTGAATGAGAATGAAAAAGAATTAACAGAAAATTGAAGTCATCGTCCTTAATATACCTGAATTCTGTGACTTGTACCAGCTATACATATAATCAGAGATATCTTTGTTGTCCTCTCTGCTATTACCACTACCTCTGCCATGGCAGACTTCCTGTGCTCGTTTTTCTCCTCCTTCACTGTTACAACCAGTTTGTTCTAAAGGATGTCCTACTGCAGAACCAGATCACAGTGTCATATTTCTTTTATATATATCAGTTTCCTCTTTCCCAAGTGTACACACTCAGGAAGAGGACTGGGAAAGAAAAGGGTGTGTGTTTGTGCATTATGGATGTGTGTGTGTACGTGTGTAACTGTCCTTGAATGGCCAGATGGTTAGACACAGTCTCACACCTTGCCATGACCCATCACTCTCGGCCTGCAGGACTTGATGTGGCCCCATCTCCCATACTTCCACTTCACTCGTGTCTATTTTCTTTCAGGGAGCCATGTTCTCTCCCTCCAGTTCCACCCCTTGAGCAAAACCTTGTCCATCTGCCTAGTCGATATACTTCTGATTCACAATGTTAATTTCTAAGTCTCTCCCAAGCGCACCTTTGGACACACAGCAGGGGCAGAGCTGGGCACCTGTCTCAGGGTGCAGGTTAGTTAATGAACACTCAGAACACTCTACAGCAGTGAGGGAATGGACCTGCCTATGGAACAAAGAGGATCTCTTGGGGTTTATGCGGCCTCACTACAAAAACCAGTCTGACTCTCATGGCAAAACACCAAATCCTGTGTTTCATGAAACATTTTAATTCCTTCATTAAGGTGGCTTCCGTCTTTCAGAACCACAAACAAGAAGTGGATGAGAGAATAATTTGAGGTTTTACCATTATAGATAGTTTGCATCTTACAATGTGTAAAGTTACTTCTTTTCTCAAATGAGTAACTCAAACACAAACTCAGGGTAAATGGCTATTTTCTGATAAAGGAAAAATGCCCTTGTGTCAAGGTCACGGTCCAGGTCTGGAGATTAAGTGCCCTTCAAATACCTTCTGTCTTCCCTAGTAGTGTTTTGATCTGTGAGCTGACCTTGCTTGTGTGGTTAACCGGGCTGATTTCTTATAATCAGGACAGACGATTCTCATTTATTAAACTAGCGAAAGCTCCCCAGTGAAAACATAGTCTTTCTGAATATACAGTTTAAATGGATTGTAATCCATTAACTTTCATTATTAAGTTCTTTATTCTCTTGTGTTTAAGCCCTTCAAGATGTGAATTTATTATCATAACCATAATTTAGTTAAGAAGGGTTTACGATGTTGTGAAGAATCTGAGTCTTTATCGCTACAGAAGGGATAGATATTAATTCTCTAGTTGGTTGCTGAACATAGGCACACATGAATTAAATTAATGCACATTCATACAGATTTCAATATTACATTTCCCTCAAAATGGTACTACAAATGCTTACTTTGGAAGAATTCCATTTTACAAAGATCAGCTTAAAATGAAGCTAAGATACTTATATTTCCCTATTTTTCCCAAGTCTCTACAGAGTTAGTTTGTAGGTAAAAAAATGCTTCATAACCCAAATTATTTTCGTTCTTAATTCATGACAGCCTGGTACCAAAAAAGTAGTTATTTTTCTTTACATTATGACTGACCAAGTCCCTTGAATAAATGACAACATTATCTAAGCTCTGAGATTTCTTCTTAGGGTAGTTTTCTATTATGCTGTTGATTATTCCTATAACCTATCAAAAAATATCACAGTTGGTAAGACTCTCAGAAGAAAAACCTGGCTTTTATTTTTCTCATAAAAGCTCATCAGAACTTTGTAATATTTTTAAAAATATAAGAACCAAGGGAATCACAATAAAACCCCTCCCAGTGGTGGATTAAGTACCAAATTCTTTAGGCTTTGAGGAATTTTCTTTTTCAAGATAAAATGTTATATTTATTATAGTATTTATGTATCTTTTGACCGCTTAACAAGTGTAAAACAGTGCTAATATTTTAATTATGTTTCTATCTTTTTATGGGTCACCAACCAAGTTTTTGAAGGCATTATGCTAAGTGAAATATGCCAGACAGAGAAAGACAAATACTGAATGATCCCATCGTATGTGGACTCTGAAAGGATAGAAACTTATAGAAACAGAGTAGAATGGTGGTTGCCAGGGTCTGAGAGGGAGGGGACAATGGGGAGATGTTGGTCAAAAGGTACAAACTTCCAGTTATAAGACAAATAAATTCTGGGCATCTAATATACAGAATAATGACTACAGTTAACAAAAAATGTATCATATCCTTAAAAGTTGTTAAGAGAATAGATGTTCAATGTTCTCACTGCAAAAAAACAGTTGTGTGAAGTGATAGATGTGCTAATGAAACTTATTGTGGTAATCATTTTACAATATATATGTGTATCAAATCACATTTACACCTTAAACTTTCAGAACATTATATATCAATTAAACTTCAATAAAGTTGTGTGTGTATACATATATGATCCTATAATGCTACTGAATTTGGCATAAAATTGAATTTGGCATTTTGTACATATTAAAAGCATATATGGATTTTATTTTATTTTTCAGTAACTGACAAAACTCAAGCTCTAATCCATTTCTTTTTGAGAATTTGCCTTATCTTTTCTAACATTTATTGTGTCACAGTGATCTTCAGAAAGCAGTCAAGTTGATCTGATAAACAAACGTTTGAGACATGACACTGCTCATTATTGTAAGAATATTCTAGTACCCATGTTTACAATAAGCACAAATAGAAAAAGAATCCTTCCTCTCTCCAGCCTCCTTAGAATTTATATAGTGGGTCAGGCTGCCCTAGATGGCCAACTGCTATCTATTTAGTAGTCTACATTTTCACACAGTTCTAGTTAGAGAATTGATTAAATCTTAAAAGAAGGCAACTGCCAATCCCTGGAATCACTCCTGAGGGTCCAAGCAGAATGGAGATGTGCCCCTCAGTTGTTGGATAGTGGTCTTCATTGGAGTGGCCTTTGTATATATGTGAAATAGGCAAAAAGAAGCTGTAGGGCACTCAATCACGCCTCTCTGTATTCTTTCTGCTTCTGTGACACTCCTCTCTTTTCAGTTATTTTTCTTCTCTATCCATCCCTTCCTCAGAAAAAAATACTCAAAGAGATCTAATACTCTCCATTCACTTTCACATAAATTGAAGTCCATACATACTCTCTTCCAAAGTATTTACCTTTCACACCCATCTATGATAGAGAAATAGGTAATTCCATTGTACTAATGGAATTTCAGGTACTGGTATGCAGAAGCTGCCGTGGAGGGATCATATAAAAGGTCACGCTTACTATACTACTACAATGTAGCCTGAACGTATTTTATACATTCTGAATTTTAAAATATAATATAAAGGTAAGAAAAGGGGTGTATTACATTGAAAATTAGCACAAGTTTGGTTTTCTTTTTTATAGCGTTTTCATAGCATTAAAATAAGTTAAATGTATGTCAGGGTTCTCCAGAGAAAAAAGAACCAATACAAGACATATCTTCACTTTCTCCAGAGAACCCTGACTAATACATTTAACTTATACATATACGTATATTATTTATACAATACAATATAGGCTTATATTACATAAATAGTATATACCATACATATTATGTGTGTATAATTTATATTTATCGTTAGGAATTGGATCATGCAATCATGGAGGTTGAGAAGTCCAGACCTAGGAAAGCCGATGGCAGAGTTCCACACCAAGTCTGACCTGAGAACCAGGTGAGCTGATGGTGGAAGCTCTAGTCTAAATCCAAGTCTAAAGATAGGAGAAGACCAATATCCTAGCTTAAAGACTGTCAGGGAGAAAAAATTCTTCCTTACTCAGCCTTTGTATTCTATCCAGGTCTTCAGTGGATTAGATGAGGCCCAGACACACTGGGGAGGGCAATCTGCTTTATTGATTCACCAATCTGAATGTTAAACTCACCCAGAAATAACCTGATAGACACACCAGAAATAACGTTTGACCAAGTATCTATGCACCCCATTGCCCAGTCGAGGTCACACATAAAATTAACCATCACATTATCAAAAATCTTTTAAAAGCTTAGTACCAAAATTGGGCGGGGGGACTCTTAGATTTTTATGTCGTTACATAGCACACCATGTATATTAAGTAAGTTTTCACTTCTCTGCATTTTGGGGGAGGGGTGAAGCAGGGGAAGGACTTCTTTTCCTATAAATCAATTTCAAATTGATTTTCAATTTTCCTGTAAATCAATAAGTTACTATCTTACAAGTAAGATGCTTATATATTTATGATTCAAATTAAATTAGAAATTATTTTATATGGACCCATTTCTTGACAATGCCCTCGTAATTATAATAAATAATCAAAATTAAAGATTTTGTTTGCCATTCTTATGCACTCTTGGAAAAAAGAGAAATGATAAAAAAAATTCTATTATAAGAGCTCTTAAAATCTCTGGTGGAGAAAGTCAGCCTTGGGAATACTATTGTTGTCTTAGATAAAACATTAAAAATACTGACTTTATCAACAACATTTTATGTTTTGCCCTGATTTTCCTAGTAAAGCCCATATTGGATAAATCCCACCATCATAATAATCTGGACATAGGAGACACACTTGGCATTCCTAGTTTAAAAAAAAAAAAGGAAGAGAGATGGCAGAAACAACACCACAACATCATGAAAATGGACCACGAACACGTGTGTGTGAGTGAGTGAGTGAGTGAGTGAGTGTGTGTGTGTGTGTGTGTGTGTGTGTGTGTGTGTTAAAAATAAAACTTTTCGGTGCTTCCCTGGTGGCGCAGTGGTTGAGAGTCTGCCCGCCGATGCAGGGAACGCGGGTTTGTGCCCCGGTGCGGGAAGATCCCACATGCCGCAGAGCGGCTGGGCCCGTGAGCCACGACTGCTGAGCATGCGCGTCCGGAGCCTGTGCTCCGCAACGGGAGAGGCCACAGCAGTGAGGGGCCTGCGTACCGCAAAAAAAAAAAAAAAAAAGAAAAGAAAAGAAAGAAACTTTGACAAAGGATGGTTTACGGTTATCTTGAATTAGTCTGAGATAAAGGCTTAAAAAAAGGAATGCACCCATATTCCTGTTCATGTCTGCATCATCAAGATTACATACAATATCCAATCTAATGAACTCTTTACCAATGGACTTAAAAAAAACTTTTTTTGTATGCAGGCATTGATTTCAACTGTATTCAGCACCAAATCTAAACCTAAATTGTGCTGTTTTCAGAAAGAGGCAATTATTCATTTAGTATCAGGTTTATTACCTTTTGTAAATTATTCCTGCTAATAAACAAGAAAAATGAAGTAGAGAAGAAAAGCAAAATAAGATATACTTGCACTTTTGTTTCCAGTTGCCCTTTGATTTTCTATATGGCTTTCTTCAAAGAAAAACAGATGGGAAGCTTTCAAGGAAGTCACAAGATGGTAGAGAATTTACAAAATAAGATCTATGTGCGAAGGTGAAGAGAACTGTGCATGCTCTGTTTGGAGGATATAGGAAGACAGTGAAACACCAAAATTGTCAACACGTATTTAAAAGGATATCAGGGCAACATGTTGTTGCCATTGACCAGAACCAGGAGGAATTGAGTTATACGACAGCCGGAAAAATTCTGGAGAAAGGCAGGCCTCACTCCCACCCCACCTTCAACCCATCCTAAATCAGTGCTACCAAATTCTCATGCAAAGAAATGAAAAGGATCAAGCCATTATTCATATTCGGTAAGTTCTGAAATAGTTCAAGTCCAGTGATGACAACCAAATGAAAATAGATAGCCAACCCGAGAACTTGTTCTAAGTGCCTGGCATCCATCTCCACGTATGGTTTGCTCTTCAAATTGAAAGTTAGGTTGAAACGATACTCTGGATGTGAAGGGGCTGAGGGGCCAGCACTTCTCAAGTCTGTTATATTAACTAGTCTGCAGTTACTAAGAGCACATCCTTCCACACAGAGGCCCCTGGAAAAGACAAAGGGCCTTGGCCTGGCCATTGAGAGAACTGAGCTTTGGTTCTGATATGTAGTTAAACAGAGGGTCCCATCAAGAAGTGCTATAGAGAGATTTCCCTGGCAGTCCAGTGGTTAAGACTCCGTGCTCCCAATGCAGGGGGCATAGGTTTGATCCCTGGTCAGGGCACTAGGATCCCACATGCCCCACGGTGTCGCCAAAAAAAAAAAAAAGAAAAAAAAGAAGTGCTAGAGAGTCACTAACTTTCCTTCCAGCTCTGCTGCCCAGAAAGAAGGTAGTTGTTTGGAGAAGAGCCTCTATTTGTTTTATTTTATTCTCTTCTTATTAGAGCAGTTGTGAGCTGCTGTTTAAATATAAAACCTATATTTTATAGCCCTTTGAATTCTATAAATTGCCCCTTTCCTATATATATTTTTTAAATTTAATTAATTAATTAATGTATTTATTTTTGGCTGTGCTGGGTCTTCGTTTCTGTGCGAGGGCTTTCTCTAGTTGCGGCGAGCAGGGGCCACTCTTCATCGCGGTGTGCGGGCCTCTCACTGTCGCGGCCTCTCTTGTTGCGGAGCACAGGCTCCAGATGCGCAGACTCAGTAGTTGTGTCTCATGGGCCTAGTTGCTCCGCGGCATGTGGGATCTTCCCGGACTGGGGCACGAACCCGTGTCCCCTGCATCGGCAAGCGGACTCTCAACCACTGCGCCACCAGGGAAGCCCTCCAAACTTATATAGCCAAGGGAAACATATTTCACCTTATGCATAGCTTACTCTAAACAAGCCTAACTCATGTTTAAGAAACATGTTGTAGTAGAATCTCTATTACATTTCTCCTCTATGGAACACACTAGGCATATGGAAAATCTTCTAATCCTTCTCCAACTATCCCGACCTCAGCCCAGTGATTCACTAATTCTGCAAGGTTGACATGAGGATCTCCATTCAGTGCACATATATTTATAATTCCTTCTTTTTTGCTTGAATGCTCTTTGGAGATAACTTATCTTGGACTAACTTGGGCCTCACTACAAGTATGTGGAATTACAGGAAGGATAGCGGTCTGACTTCTTGAAAACTTCCTTAACCCCATGACTGGGCAATAACACCTGAGCTTCAAGGGCATCCCCTCTCCAAGGGCTTATCTAGACCTTTCGCACTGTTCTTCTAGCATTGGTGAGCTATCTGTGTGATCTGTGATGGAAGCAAAGGATTTTGGAACATATCAACCAATGTGCCAGAGTTCTGACAGAGTGTCCTTGCCTATGCCTTGTTCTAAAGTCCTTTTTCTTTAGAGCTTTTTTTGGTTACACTCTTGAGAGACATTCATGTAATGTGAGGGAGAAAGTAGATATCAGGTCAAAACTACCGTGGTATCACTAACATGCCCTCATGCCTTTTAGTGGCCCTTTAACACTCTAGATCAGTAAATAAATGATCGTTAAGAATCTTGACCTCATGTTTTTTTCTTTTTCTTCTTGTAACTTAACCAGCAATTCCAACGAGGTGACCCGATAAGAAGGAGCATGTGCTAAACATCCTTTTAAAAAGCAAGGGCAGGGGCTTCCCTGGGGGCGCAGTGGTTAAGAGTCCACCTGCCAATGCAGGGGACACGGGTTCGAACCCTGATCCGGGAGGATGTTGCAGAGCAACGAAGCCCGTACGCCACAACTACTGAGCCTGCGCTCTAGAGCCTGCGAGCCACAACTACTGAGCCCACATGGTACAATTACTGAAGCCCGCACGCCTAGAGCCCGTGCTCCACAACAGGGGAAGCCACCGTGATGGGAAGCCCGCGCACCGCGACGAAGAGTAGCCCCTGCTCGCCGCAACTAGAGAAAGCCCGCACGCAGCAACGAAGACCCAACGCAGCCAAAAATAAATAAGTAAAATAAATAAATTAAAAAAAAAAAAAAGAAAGGGCAGAGGCAGGGCTCAGTAGAGAAGGGCTTATTATCAGAAATGAGGATGAATTAAGTAAGTTTTAAATTATTTCCCTTTTCTAATTTCTCTCTAAATTATAATGAAAATTATTCATTAGCTTTCCAATGGAAAAAAAAATGCCTATTTTGAGACATTTACTAGGTACCCTCTACATCATTACACAGCGGAGAGAATCTTGCAATATGCTGTGCACACTCACTAAAATTTTTCCCGGAATATTTTAATAGCATTTCTAGAGTATTTTGGGATGATGACATTCTGTAGAATGATTATGAACTGCAATAATAATCCTGAAAAACAGCTCTGATAATAAAGCATCTTTGAGTCTAATTTCCTTACCCAGTGCTCTCTTCCACTTAGTTAAGGTCAAACGGGACTTTACAAATGATGCGAGTAGAATAAGGTTTTGTTGTTTCTCCCAGGTAACACTTTCCCTTTTTCAGAAAGAATCATTTCTACCCTTCTTCCTGGTGACATCCTGCGGCCCACCGGGCAACAAGGACCCAAAAAAGCAGCAGCCATTCAAGAAGACCTGATGCTCATGTGAAGGAGTTATCTAAAATTCCCACCCGAACCGCAGCAAAGAACACCTACATGGGAGATGCTCTGCAGTACGCACACACCCCTTCTAGACTCTTCAAAATACAAGGTAATTCAAAGGACCTCGTGAGAGATTAAAAAGCTGACCACTTCATTTTCAAATAATGATACATAATCCATGGTCTACTTTTAAGAATGTTGAGTTTAAAATAGAATCCTGAAATACGCTGCACACAGTCACTGAAAACTCTCTCATCTCTAGAGTCTTCCTACAGGATGATCTTCTGTAGAATGATTAGAAACTGGAATACAAGTTGTAAAGCCTCTCTGATTGTAAGAGATCTTTGAGTCTGTTTTCTCTCTTGCAGTACTCAGTTCCACTGAATCAAGGTCAGTTAGAACCCTTAAAGTCTGTACATGCTGGCTGATCAGTTAACTTTAAAGGCATTAAAATAGCTATAACATGGTGGAGAAAAGGTAAGATAACATACATCAAGGTGGTAAAATGTAAAATAAGGTCTTTCTCCCCAGGAAGGTACAATCTCCCTGGCAGAATTGAGAATATAAACCAACATCACTCACGCTAAAAGAATTTTACTTTTCACAACCGCGACATCAAGGAACTCCTGAACTATTTTTTTCAATTACTCCCCTCAGCCCTTCCTCACCTTGCATTTTTAAATTCCTTTGTGGATATTCTGTATTTGTAAAGGAGTCTGACTAGTTTTATTCTGACGTTTATCTCATTAAGCTCCTGTTAGCAAATTCAAACTTTCTAGGAATTTGATTAGCAGACTCTCAACTCTCCTCCAACTCTCCATAATGTAGAAGTTCTAAATAACAAAACAAAACCATTAGAAGTTCTAGTGCAGTTTACCACTGATGATCAAAGACTGCATGAAGTCATCCAGGGGTTAAATATCATTTAACTGAAGGTGGGAGGTGCTTCACTTTTCCTAACACAAATGCTAGAAATGGAGGTCCTGTCAAGTAACCAGTTGGAAATGATTAATTATGAAAATGTACTGCTGGGCTGACAGCCCTGGAGAAGATGGATTAATGACTCTTTGGTGAACTTTGTCTGATCCTTTCCCTCCAAGATGGGGGGAAAGCTGTATGCTATCTCAGCAGTTGTAATCACACCTCAATGGCCTTACTCTAATGGCAAGAAAAATTAGTTCCCAGAATTTGTTTAGTTGTGTATTGCATACAACTTATTAGGCACATATTACAAATGATGCTACTTGAGCAAAACCTTTTGAAAGAACACCTAAATATGAATATATCCCCATAAACAATATTCATATTTTGATCAATTAATAGATTATTATCCGCTTCTATAGTGAAGGAAAATGGTGAGGACATCTGTCAACAGCTCCAATAAAGCCTTGCTTCCCAACAGTTTACACTTGGTGCACATGGAATGTGTTGATATTTGTATGCCATACTGCAACAAAGGACAGTGCTCATGGCTGGAGCTCTTAGCCCCCAAGTTCATCACACTGAAGACTGACTGGTTATCATGAGCATCCCTGGATGCAGTATAGCACTTATCTGAGACAATATATTTAGTCCTGAAGAAGAATTGGGTCTACAGATGACAAATGGCTCTATTTTATGGGTCCCACCTCTTTATAATAATTTTTTTAAAATTAACAAAGCATTTTATAAGGTAAGATATTCACTTTCCTGCTCTTATAAAAAAAAAAAACACACTAGATATAAACACTTCTTCCGTGATGAGACTTCTTGCTGACAGAAGTTCTCTTATATCTGTCAATCCTCAGGCTTTATAAATAGTAGATTCTCCATAAATTTTAGTAGAATAAATAGAAAACAGTAACTTCAATAAGCTCTAATATAGCAATACCCCCTGCATCGATGTGCCGTGTGGACTAATGCTTTCTCTCTTCCATCATGGACGCCTCTGCCTTAACTTCTACCAGCCTTCTCTCTGTCTGATTCTTATTATTCTTACACCACTTCTCGTCAACTCTTTTTGGTCTAATCTGTTGTCTCTCTGCTCTTCTGAGTTTTTCTTGTTCATTTTTATTTGTCCTCAATTCTCTTCTTTCCTATTTCCAGTAATTTCTTATGAAATAGATAGATGATAGATAAATGGATGAATGGATTAGATAGATAGATAGATAGACAGACAGAGAGATAGAAAAAGAAAGAGAGAGATAGAAAAAGTACCTCCAGGCACTGTGAACATTCTTTTTATCTAGTTTATTAAAAAGCCTGCTCCCCTGAAATTCCGAGTAGGCTTGGTGGTACAACAAGAAAGAAAACCATAGTTAACATGTTTAAATGCTTACTATATGCCAAGTACCCATCTAGTGTTTTTCATGAATGAACTTAATCTACCCAATAAACCTATAAAGGAGGTAATATTATTATCTCATTTTATAGATCAGGCAAATGAAGCACAGTGAGTCTATATAACTTACCCAAGGTCATACAGTTAGTTAGTGGCAGAATCAGGATTCAGGATTATAGAAATGTGCAACTGTGAGTAAGCCAGAATTTTATCTTACGTAAGTTAGACTTGTGAGTGATGAAATGTTCCTCCCCACATCATGGTCCTGGTATAAGGAGTATTTAGAATAGTGAGCCTGTAGTTCTAGACCCAGCTTACCAGGCAGGTTTCTCTATCCAAATGGGCTGCTGAGGATTTAAACCCTAGGATAAGGAATAAGGGAGGCACTGGGGATCCCTTTCTCCTCTCTGCAACACGTGTCTGTGATTTCATGCACGCCCTTCACATTGTTTGTGTCCTAAATTTACAGGAATTGAAAGTGATTTCAGCCAAGGTCAATTCATTCCTCTCAACAATTCTCAAACCTTGACCAGGCTTTGCAGTCTGGCCTAACTCAAACTTTTTTTTAACCCATGGTTTGAATCTTTTACATTAATGTATTATTTGCTACATTTAAACGGCTTTGACCAATGAGGACCCTCTCTGAGTGTCCCTGACTGCATGTGAATTCACCTTCTATATCTCACTAACTGGGAACCTAGACATAAAGATCCTCCATTTACTTCCTACATTTGCTGTTGATCATGTATATCCAATCATGTCAATAGTATAGACCCTTTGCTGATTGTCCAAGTTCAAATTCTTGGACTCATGTTTAATCCCTTTCTCATTTTCTCTCCACATTCATAAAGGTTTTACATTTTATAATTTCAAATTTAAAAACTCACTCCGGTCTGTTTACTTCTATTCATTAAAGTACTTTTATCCATGGTTTTCTTTCTCTCTCCTAAATACCATTAAATAATATTTCTGCCTTCATTTTTTCCCCCAGGATATGGAAATATATTTTAATATAAATTATAAAACCATGCACATGTATTGTAATATGACAATTGAAACGTAAAGGCAGAGCAGCAAAATATCTCTGTATTTCCTTGAAATTCAGTTTTCCAGGAAAAGCTGCTAAAATTCTAAACATGAATTACTGGTAATTTGTGTCTCTGATAAACCACCAAAATTATGACGTTAAATTATAATAAAAAGATAACCTGCTTTCATAACTACTAGTATAATCTCAAGAATATCACCATTTAATAATTATTTTACTGATGTCACTTGAAGTATGACATTTAAGAAAGTGAATAAATCATATTTGTAGTAAAAGCTAATACAGAAATTGCCCATAACAGCTAAGCCTGTGGGTTGCTATAAGCTTCACTTATAAACAAATGTATAATAAATTTAATTAGACTAAGCGTGGATACATCTACACGATCCTCACTAGTTTCATTCATGAAGCCAAAAATGCTTAATGTTCTGATCTTAGTTTAATATCTTTGGTAATATATCATTAATAGCAAGTCAGTGGTAGGAAAATGCCGCTATTAAGACAATACGCAATATCTCTGAATATAAAAATAAATATGGGTTGCGTTAAGTCCACTTTTTTCACAAAATAACATGGGAAAGGATGAGAAACTGTTAAAATTCAATCTCTGTATCTCTGTAAATTTATAAAATGGAGAAAAGCCATTCAGTAAGCTTTGTCACAATGAGTATCATTCACAACTGAGCAATACAACCACTTTTATGTGACTGGCAAAGAAATATAAGTATAATAAAAATATAATAAAACACAAATCAATTTCTTGAACCAAAGGTAAGAGAAATTTTTCTTATTAAAAATGTGATTATCTATGCATGCCACCAAAACATACTGATGGAAAATAGAATAAAATAAGTAAATGCTGTTTGCTGAATGATTATTTCTGCTCCCTCAGACTAGCTTCTCCATCATAAGCTGAAATTAGTTTAGTCCGGCATGACTTACACTTAAAAGTGATCACTGATTTCATTTCTAAGTGCACATAAATCATCCCTTTAATAATATTTGTTAAGATCTTTTCCAAAACTAATATCAAGAGTTGCAAACTCAAATGTCTAGAGACCAAGAGGACGACAGAAACAAAAGGGCAGGGGATTGCATGTCTTTTTAAAGGTAACAGAAGCGACTAAGCTCTGGCCAACAGTGGAGATGAAATCTGATTTCAGATGTCAGCAATACTTTTGGTTGTTCACTGTTTTTGTTATGTTTTCGACATCGGAGAGCCTAATTGCTTTGATTAGCCAGATTCCCTGACACATGGCTTACACCAAGAGTCTGTTTTCATCAAAAACCTCCTTACAACGACCCCTCGTGTGCCCCTCTCCCCTGCACACACACGTACACACGCTGCCAACAGGCAAGACAATCGATGAAAATAGTCATGAAAATGACATACAGATGGCATCTGACATTGTGATACTCTGAATCAATCTGCATTTGGAATTCCCTATAAGGGTGTAAGCTACTGAGAGACAGTCATTCAATTAAGAAGTGAAAAATTACTTACATTTACAGAAGAGGACACCAAATAATTTTTTTAAAAATCCTTATATTTGGGCTCTATTTTCACAAGCTCAAAGCCACCAGTTAGTGGATTTATTTAAGGAATTGATTCTTCTTCAACAAGCATACAATTATTTCATATTTTACATACTTCATTATGGTAGGTGTTTCTAAGTGAAAGATGAATCAAATAAGTTATCTGACTGAACTCACTGGCCAATTGATTCAGTTCTTTAGTGGAGAACTCTAATTTATTAAATAATCTAATTGCTGTACCACAAATGAACAATTTTGTTAATTTCACTGCCATAAGCATCCTTCCTCTGAGCAATTTTATGTTTAGCCTACTTTTATTGTTTAGAAACTTTTGATTCTTTCACACTACAAGGCAGAAAAACTCTCACTTTCCTCTTGAGCTGTAATTTCTACATCATGTGCTTACCCTCCTGAACATGAGAGAACTCATCTTATCAGTAATTTTTTGCTCATGACCATATGGATTCTAACTGTGAAAGAGAAAGACAGAGTGGAGGAGTTTATATAAGATAGTTTTGATGTTTAACTATAAAACACAAAGTAATTTAGACAGTCAGGGTAGAAACCGGAGGCATCTTTATCTTTCCATCCTGCCTCGATCACCCTTGATTTCAACTTTTCAGCAATGCCATCCTTTTCCTCAAAGGGGGTCAGATATCTGAGTTGCACCTAAGATGACTGTAGACCATGACCTGAAATAAAAATGTTCTGACTGCTAAAGTATTTCTTCTAGCACAATCTCAGTTCCATTCACTCTCTGCACGCACCTCCACCCCACCCTGCCAACCACCCTTCACAGTACAGATTTATTTTTTTTAAGGCTCAGTGTTAGGCTTCACTTCAGTTCTTTTCCCCAAGGCTGTATTGCAAAAATTGCTACTCCAGCTACAACATCTTCTCCATCTCCTCATCTTTCTCCTCAATTACCAGCTTTAACCTTTCAAAAGTATTTGTAATAGTTGTAAATCTCAGAATGATCTGCACTCTGACTTGGCTTTCTGGAGAGATCATAGGATTTTTTTGAGGCATTCATAATGTGTTTCCATGATTTCTTTTCACCTAAAGTCTGTTTGTGAGGACGACAGCTAAGGTTAAAGAGCTGAAGGGACCAATGTTAGCTGATCCATAAAGACACTGGAATGATAACCTTCACACTGCAGTGCCAATTTTTCTAAACAATTTTTCTAAACTTCTCTAAACCAACCCACCTGTGGTAGCCAAAGCCATCTGTCTAAGAATACTCATCCAAGATATCAAAGATGTGCTCTTGATGACGTTGTAAAGGGGCTCAGTAAATGTTTCTTGAATAAATAAATACTAATGTTTATTCATTTTCTGTCAATGAACATTTTCACTTGCGCTAAATAGTTATGGTGAAACCAAAATCAAATTCATGTTTTCTTCTTTACTTCATGATTTACCAAATATTGTGATTAAAGAGAATGGGGAAACCAAAGCGTAACATTTTAGATTATAAACTGGCTAATCTATTTTTCAAGGTACTTTTCTTTCTACAGCATATGTGTATTATGCAAAAATATACACATACTAAATCAACATTTGTAGCATAAAAGCACCCATGGTAGAAAGATGCTATTTGCGAAAATGTTGGTGAGATTCAAAGGCGTGTGGGTGAATTGGGTGATGCTAATTTGGAGAATGCAAACATAAGCCACTGCCAGGCCATTAAAATGCATGTTGGAGTACAAAGGAAAGTGGTGTCAATACATGTAGCAGCAGAAAAATATAACCTTCATCATCTTTATATTAGTTGATTTCCAAAACATACATTACAATTTTATTACTGCAATGCTTTCTTCTACTTTAAACGTCAGGCTGTTCATGACAGGAGAAAAATATCAACTCAGCTCTGCAAGTAAACAGTTTGAATATTTTAAAGTTTTTATTTTTCCTAGAGAGTGCTATCAAAACTTGATAGACTGGGAACTTTTAATAATATTTAGTAACATTTTCATAGTCCGGTTAGGAATCCCAAGGTATGACATTTCTATACTTTTGTCATTTAGAATTTGTCGGAAGTATAACAATCACAACATTAGAAACAGAGGAAAATGTTAAAATAGAATGCATCCCTTCTTAAGAAACAAAGAGATATTTAGGTATTTAGAGATATTTAGAGATCAATGTTGATCTCTCCATTTGTGATGACTTACAGTAATCATGTCATATACTCTATATTTTGATATCAATAACATTCAATTTAGTGCTTTAGTGTTTACCCCTATGATAATTATTTTTTTTGTAAACTTGCTTTTCTCTGTGCATGACGGCTCCACCAAGCATTTAAAATTTCCTGAGGGCAGAGAGTTTCACATAATTCAATTATATTCCCCCTGCAGAATCTAACACATCTCTGGTCAAACACTAGGAGTTTAATAAGTATTTGTTTAACTAATTTGTTGAAAAATTGAATAATTTACTCATTTATAAATTATAAATTTTATAAATTATAAATTAATAAATTTTATAAATTATAAATTTTATAAATTATAAATTTATAAACTATAAATTCATATTATGAATTAATAGTGTAATTATTATATATGAAGCACTATACTAAAATTGTTTTTTCCTCTCCTTAAGAATACAAAATATATTTTTACAGTTAGCTTCACAGTATTCCTTTGAAATAAGAAATTTCTAGAAGATTTTCAACTGATGATTATTCATAAGGTAAATTCTTCTGAATACTGGTTTCCTGCCTCAAAGATAATGTTTCTGTAGAAATAATGTTGTTAAAATATGCATGCTCTATTTTCAAGACATTTGTAGCCTAATGGAGATTTATTTTAAGCTACTGTTACCCAATTATTCACAATAATCAATCAATGTTTAACTTTAAGGATAAAAATGCATTTTCCAAGTGAGCATTAAAAACGTATGAATTTAATTGGCTGACTTTCTCAATGATACTGTTTTTTTGCATCCAAAAGCCCAGTTGTCTTCCTAGGTTCAAAAATCTGTATTTTTTTCTAGATAAATTATTCCATTTTCCAAATATTTTCCCAATCTCTAACTTTTACAAGGACACATATCGCCCACTTATATGCCTTAGCCATTTATTATAACAGTCATCAAGGTACTAGTATGTTAACAACACATTTCTCACTAGCTGCAGCTTCCTCCAGTAAAGATAACTACACTGAACTCTTAGTGGATACTCAACTTTGGTTATAACTGGTTATTAACTGCTTTCTTATCAGATAGTTGTTTCACAGAATACAGTTATTTACAAGGTGTGTACGTGTGTGTATGTATGTTCATAGATACCCCCTCTTTAGCTTTTCAAGTTTTTCCCGCTTCGTAAACTGTCACATATGGGGTGGAATCAGCGTCCCTGACAGGCTTATCGCAGGTTGAGTCAAAGGAGCATGTCACACCTGAGGAGGCCAATGTTATCGTCAAGATGAAATTGATTACAATAGTTATGACTCAAATGGCTGAGTGCGGAGTCTTAACCACAGCTTAGTGGTTAAGACTCCACGCTCCCACTGCAGGGGGTGCAGGTTCGATCCCTGGTCAGGGAACTAATGCAGCATAGCCAGGAAAGAAAAAAAAAGAAAGAAATGGCTGTTGTCAAGGATGAGTTATGAAAATATGGGTGTATTTTCTAAAGCAATCATCTGAAACTCTCTTGGTCTTTGAAGGAATGGTGGTAGAGGGGAGAGAGGCTGTGAGAATATATGCAAAGGTGGATTCAGGATACAACAAATAAATGTCGATGGATCAGATGATTGTACAAAGAATTGTATGAGGCACTGAGGCACAAGTAATATACGCTAGCCTCCACTTGGACAACTCTTTCCCTAAAAGATAAAATAGCACATTATAATATTTCTTCTAGTCTCCTTCTCTTTAGCTGTTCCAAAATTAACCCTAGTCATCTAGATTTATCAGAAATAGTTTAGCAAATTACTCAACATTGTCTCCAACTTTCTTCTAAACTTGAACATGCTAGCATATTTTTAAAATCGTTATACAGCGATACAAGATATCCATTTTCTTCTATTAACAAACTGAATTAGGCAAGTCAGGGCCTATCTATAATATCAATTTATTCATTCAAAAAGTTTCTGTGACATTTGAGGACTAGACAAGTTTCAGCCTTGGACCTTCAGTGAGGAACTAGGTGACTCAGTACCAGATACAGCATGAGCTAACACATCTTTTTCTTGGGCATTTGAACAGGAAAATGTGGAGAAAAGTCAGTAAGCAGCAGATACTGAATTTTAACCCAAATTATATGTGAACATTAAATGCAGAGAAGAGCATATTATTTTGGTTCAGAATTACACATAACTTCCATTTTTGAATATTGTGGTCAAAGTCTATGCACTCACTGTCTGAGCTCACAGTTTCTTCTGAGTCACTCTTGGTCACAGGCAACCACAGATAGTGACATGGTGACACTGACTGTTACAGTGCAAGCTTATGGTTTTTATCTCTTTACCATTCTTCAGATGACAGTACAGATTTAAGAATTTTACTGTTTCATTAAATATAGTTTCATTTTTTCCCCCTGAAACTTAAAAAGCTTCTCTTGAGAACCACTTAGAACATCCAATAGATATATATACAGTGGCCAAATGTCAGGACTTCATGACACACTGATTGGTTGTTTTATCTTGGTTTGTTCTTGAGACTTGAAATCTCTCCCTATGTTGTTACTGTTTGGCTTAAATTGAATACCTTCTTCAAGCACAATAACCCTTTGACTTTTATTATTATATTAAGGAATAATGCTTTTCAAGGCATCTTAAGAAACAATTAAGGATTCAAATTCTAGTTTAAATATATAAACACTGTCTTTATCAAAGCAACTAACATAACTTAGATGACAATAAAGGAACAGCTGTCCTTTCTGTTTGGCTAAGATCACATATGCACAGGTGGCCAGAAGTTGTTTTCTCTTTTTTGTCATTTTGGATTTCCGGAAGATTTGAATTCCATGAGATTGTTTTATCATCTCACTCTCTGTACATATCCCTCACCCTACTTAATTAACTTGAGTGATCTTGGCATCGAAAAGATTGTAACAAAATTTGGAAATAAATTCGAGCCCTTCATACAATTTCTAATACCACGTTAAAAAACAGCATCACATAATTGTAAAAATGATATTGTCCTGTGCTTACCAGTATGTTAGCCACTAGCTTTGTGTGACTAAATTGACTAAAAATTAAATTAAATTAAAAATTATTTTCCTTAGTTACATTAATCACTCTTCAAATGTTCAATAACTACATACCTAGTTGCTATAATTTTGAAAAGGGCATATTATAAAATATTGGCTTCATCACAGAAACTTCTCTTGCTCAGTTCTGACTTAGACAAGCACAACCATTTTACAATTAGGGAAAGCAATACACCTTAAATGACTTGCCCGAGTAATTCAGCTAGACTGACTGAGAACCAGGCATAAATTCCACATCTTTGAAGCCTGAACCAAAGTTATTTCTCTTGTACACGGATCCAAACCATTTTCAAAAGCAGCTCATGCATACACATTCTCTCTCTCTCTCCACACACACACACACACACACACACACACACACACACCCCTAAAAGCATCAGGTCTTCCTTTTCTGTCGTGCAGTGTGAAGTTCACATCCAATATGCAAACTACAGATGGTAGATTCGAGAGGAATGTTAGACTGTGTTCATGACAGTGAATCAGGAATACCAACTGTTGCAGTGACAGTGCAACATTTTTTCGAGAACACTCTGGTGGGATGGGGCACTGTTGATCAGCATTAGCCTTAAAGAGCAGAAGAAACATAGAATGTGCATGATTGATATTGTTCATAAGGGTCAGTTTCAGGTACTCTATTTTCCCAGAAAATTGTTCTGTTATAAACTCACATACAAAGACCCTGCGCTACTTAATATATTCTGTAAAGACTCTTTAAGTTTTGAATTAATTTCAAACATACAGAAAGGTTGCAGGAGCAGTACAAAGAACGCTTCATACCTTTCACCCATATCAATTTTTTTCTTCCTTTTTCTTTCTCCCTCTATACCTCTCTCTCTCCTCCCCCTCCTTTCTCTCTCTTTCTCTCTCTCTCTCTCCCCCTTCCCTCCATTCCTCCTCCATATATTTTTCCTTTTGAAGATAAGTTGCATAAATCATACCTCTTCAATACTAAATACTTCAGTTTCTGACATTATCTTACATAATCACGGCAAAACTATCAAAATTAATCTTGAAGCATAATTTTTACTATTCTAGCTCTTATTTTTACACAATAGACTCTATAAACTCCCTACTGAGCAAAAGAAAGACATCCTTTGAAAGTCTTAACTCAATGCTACTTTTCCCACATAGGCCTTGTTTATATAAAGTATTTTTTTCATGACTATAATTTTTTAAATTGTATAAATCAACAATATTATCAGCAAATTTTCCTTTTTTTTAAAACATCTTTATTGGAGTATAATTGCTTTACAATGGTGTGTTAGTTTCTGCTTTATAACAAACTGAATCAGCTATATATATACATATATCCCCATATCTCTTCCCTCTTGTGTCTCGCTCCCTCCCACCCTCCCTATCCCACCACTCTAGGTGGTCACAAACCACCTAGCTGATCTCTCTGTGCTATGCGGCTGCTTCCCACTAGCTATCTATTTTACGTTTGGTAGTGTATATATGTCCATGCCACTCTCTCACTTTGTGCCAGCCTACCCTTCCCCCTCCCCGTGTCCTCAAGTACATTCTCTAGCAGGTCTGTGTCTTTATTCCCGTCTTACCCCTAGGTTCTTCATGACCTTCTTTTCTTTTTCTTTTCTATTTTTTTCTTAGATTCCATATATATGTGTGACCATACGGTTTTTGTTTTTCTCTTTCTGTTACTTCACTCTGTATGACGTACTCTAGCTCCATCCACCTCACTACAAATATCTCAATTTCGTTTCTTTTTATGGCTGAGTAATATACCATTGTACATATGTGCCACATCTTCTTTATCCATTCATCCGATGATGGACACTTACGTTGTTTCCATCTCCAGGCTATTGTAAATAGAGCTGCAATGAACATTTTGGTACATGAGTCTTTTTGAATTATGGTTTTCTCAGGGTATATGCCCAGTAGTGGGATTGCTGGGTCATATGGTAGCTCTATTTGTAATTTTTTAAGGAACCTTCATACTGTTTTCCATAGTGGCTGTACCAATTCACATTCCCACCAGCAGTGCAAGAGTGTTCCCTTTTCTCCACACCCTCTTCAGCATTTATTGTTTCTAGATTTTTTGATGATGGCCATTCTGACCGGTGTGAGATGATATCTCACTGTAGCTTGTTTTTTTTTTTTTTTGTGGTACACAGGCCTCTCACTGTTGTGGCCTCTCCCATTGCGGAGCACAGGCTCTGGACACGCAGGCTCAACGGCCATGGCTCACACGCCCAGCCGCTCCACGACATGTGGGATCCTCCCAGACCGGGGCACGAACCCGTATCCCCTGCATCGGCAGGTGGACTCTCAACCACTGCGCCACCAGGGAAGCCCTCATTGTAGTTTTGATTTGCATTTCTCTAATGATTAATGATGTTGAGCATTCTCTCATGTGTTTGTTGGCAATCTGTATATCTTCTTTGGAGAAATGTCTATTTAGGTCTTCTGCCCATTTTTGGATTAGGTTGTTTGCTTTTTATTATTGAGCTGCATGAGCTGCTTGTAAATCTTGGAGATTAATCCTTTGTCAGTTGCTTCATTTGCAAATATTTTCTCCTATTCTGAGGGTTGTCTTTTAGTCTTGTTTATGGTTTCCTTTGCTGTGCAAAAGCTATGAAGTTTCATTAGGTCCCATTTGTTTATTTTTGTTTTTATTTCCATTTCTCTAGGAGGTGGGTCAAATGGGATCTTGCTGTGATTTATGTCATAGAGTGTTCTGCCTATGTTTTCCTCTAAGAGTTTGATACTGTCTAGACTTACATTTAGGTCTTTAATCCATTTTGAGTTTATTTTTCGTGTATGGTGTTACGGACTGTTCTAATATCATACTTTTACATGTACCTGTCCAGTTTTCCCAGCACCACTTATTGAAGAGGCTGTCTTTTCTCCACTGTATATTCTTGCCTCCTTTATCAAAGATAAGGTGACCATATGTGCGTGGGTTTATCTTTGGGCTTTCTATCCTGTTCCATTGATCTATATTTCTGTTTTTGTGCCAGTACCATACTGTCTTGATTACTGTAGCTTTGTAGTATAAAGTCAGGGAGCCTGATTCCTCCAGCTCCATTTTTTGTTCTCAAGATTGCTTTGGCTATTCGGGGTCTTTTGTGTTTCCATACAAATTGCAAAATTTTTTGTTCTAGTTCTGTGAAAAATGCCAGTGGTAGTTTGATAGGGATTGCATTGAATCTGTAGATTGCTTTGGGTAGTAGAGTCATTTTCACAATGTTGATTCTTCCAATCCAAGAACATGGTATATCTCTCCATCTATTTGTATCATCTTTAATATACAAAGTATTTGCCAAAGTTTTCCAAGACCTCGTCATCATACTTGTTTTATCTCAGGAGTAATCCTCAGACTAAGCAAATGTTTAGCCATGCTAGTCATTAGCATATTCAATAATCTTCTCCAAGGTCAATCACCATACATATCAGCCTTCTAATTCCATCAAAAGTAGACTATGGACATTTAGAAATTAAATTAACTGATTCTACTCTCTAATGAAAGAACTGTAAGTTTCCAAATCCCCTTTTTTTTTTCTTGGTCTTTTCTTTTTTGTTACTGTGGTTTAAAATCTTGTTGCATTGATGTTGACAGTGGAAAACTAAAGATTGAGACAGGAAATGTAAAAATAAAATGTCCTATCATCACTTGGGAATTATGCAGTGTGGCTTCATTTCATATTCATATATATATTTATTTATTTATTTATTCATATACATATAGTATTTAACCAGACATTAGTTTTATTTCTCTAACACACATATTAAATAGAATATTTAGACTGATTTAAGGTCTAATATTCTGCTTCCATACTGTGGCACATAAGTCAGCCACCCTTACGCAAAACACAAAGCCTCCCATTTTGGAAGCTGTGCTTACCCTCTCCACCAGTAGGTTAGTGCAAATACTCTTCTGCTAAGAGTATGTTCAGGGTAAACGACATGTTAGGGCTATGTGCTTAACTGTATTTAGGTTGACTATTGTGTCTGTGCCCATAGTTTAGAAAGTACTGTTAATTACACCCTTATAAATTCATTGTGGGAAAACAGAATTAAATATATGTCCTAAAGGATGTTCCCAATACTAAATACATTAAAGTCAGCAGTTCTTCACTTAAAAAAAAAAAAATTGCCTAAGCGTTCACTGCCTATGCCTCTTGCCTTTTGGAATCACCGTCTGCATTTGAAGTTTTGTGATCTTGGCATTGCCAAAGCGTAAGTGTGCGCTTCAATGTTTGACATTCTGTGATCCATGAAGTCCACTTTGTACCTGGGAAAGAGTCAGCGAGCTCGCATCTGGCAAAGGAGAGCTCCCCCTGGCAGAGAACAGCTACACATTCTCACAGTTCTTGTTTCTGAAGACTCCGTCTCAAGAAAGTTTTCTTTTTTAAATTGTAGCAAACCCAAACATACACATATTGTAAGTAGATATATATAAATATAGCTTTTTGTCTCTTAACTTTTTTGAGGAAAAAAAACCTTCCCCAGACTTGAGATCCTGCTTTGTCTTCCTGACAGTGGAGGTGTCTCATTCTGTGCAGTCCCCATGGGAGCGTTGTGAAAACTTCCGGTAGAAATTGGTTGGAGGGGCATAAAATAACTACTAGGTGCCCAGTTTTGAGATCTGGGAGAAAGTCTCATTCCCAACTCTAAACACTCTTACGCTGAAAGAGAAGAACAGCGGCAGAGCAATTCACAGTGAAACAAACAAAGGGATATTGGTCTGAGTCATCTTGCTGCTTCTGCCAATGTCCCTTTCTCTCCATTTACTACAATTCCTTCCCACAGCTCATTTTCAACACTTTTAGAGCTTGCTCTCTCGTATCAACTGCTTTGTGAAAGTAGCTTTGATTTGCCCATGAGAAAGGATCCCAATGCAAGGTGGATATTTGTGTGTACGGCAACAGTGGCAATGCCTCTGGTCCAACTTTCCCTGATTGCCCAAAGTCTGTCTGGATCACCAATGATGAACAGCATGCATTGTGGTATCTGGGACACTGTTAGAGTCTAGACATGTAAAGCTTGAAGGGACTTAAAAGTTTGTCTAATCTAATTTCTTCCGTAAGATTTTAACCACTTAGGGGGCTTCGTGCCTTGTTTCTCATTTTAATCTTCGCACCCAGTATAGTGCCCAGCTCACAGCAAGTACTTAAAAAGCACTGACACTTGATGGTATAAACCAAGGCCTTTATTGCTTTTATAAAAATGTAAACTGAGATCCAAAGAGGAAGTGATTTTTTTCATTGACGCACAGCCTGTTAACGAAAGAGCAAGGTGTTAGAAGGAAACGGGTCGGTATTAATTCCACTGCGCATCCATTCCACGGCACAACGTTGTTTTAAACACAAGCAACTGCTACAATCACCCTCTAGCAACTCAACAATTTTTACTAAGTATCCCTGTTCAGAGAGTGTTAGTTTTTCACTCCAAAATGTGAAATAGCACCGTATTTGGAATCAAAATACCAGTTTACAGATTTGTCCATTAATAGCTACGTGAGCCTTAGCTTCTTTGTCTACAAAATAAAGATAAGAATTCTGGCAATAATTTTAGGACGAGTCTGAAAACATTCTTTCACATGTGATCATAGATGTCCAACTATGTGAGCCCTAGAGTGCTCAAAAATACTCTACTAATGAGAGATTAATATTTAGTTTATAATATTAAGAGATAATATTACATAAGTAGTCTCCCCAATAAGAGAATGATTATTATAATTTAAATAATGTTACATATTTTATATAACATAATATAAACATATTATATATAATGTAAATTTATAAATTCTTAATTTATCTTTCAGCATCTGAGTCAAAAAAGGGACTGTTAGTCTTACAAACATAAAGAAATCACTGCTAGAAGTTTGAAGTATGGGTTAGTATGTGGGTATACATTTGCTCACAGGCAATGTCAAGTAAGACTAATTAACACTAAATAGAAACCTCCTCCTGATTTTCTTTTTGCTCCTCCGCTTTCCTATGGTGCCTTATGCAGCCTGACTTACCATGCTTCGCCACCTTCCCCAGGCCCAGACCTCGTGAACCAGGAGAATATTATAGGCTAAGTTGTGAAAGCAAAAACTCCTGGTGTGAGGCAAATAAGCACAGCACTGGGAGCCGTTTAACAAATTATGTCTTCCAGTGCCTATACTGACACCGTGGTACCCCCTGAAGCTCAATGCTCGTATCACTTAGATGAGGAACTCAGTCCCAGAGGTTGTTTCCTTCATGCCCACTCAGGCCATGAACTTCCCTTTACAACCAGAAAATGAGCAGACCCAAAATAGGCAGGAAAGTTTTTGAAACAATTTCTTTCGCAGAGAAAAGTCATATGCTTAGAAACTCTCTAGCTGTTTCAGTGTGGCTGTTTTCAGCTGTTTGTGCCATTTACTTTTTAATTTTGTGTGTGTGCGTGTGTTTATATGTGTGTATACATATATATATGTATTAAGTGTATATACTGAGTGTATATATATATATATATATACACATATATATACACACATACACACTGAGGTCCCTAGTGTTTGCTTCTAGCCCCTTTAACATATTTTTGCAGTAAGAATAATAAGTAACTGCACAATAAGCTTTTTTCCTTTTTATTTATTTATTTAACATCTTTATTGGAGTATAATTGCTTTACAATGTTGTGTTAGTTTCTGTTGTATAACAAAGTGAATCAGCTATATGTATACATATATCCCCATATCCCCTCCCTCTTGCATCTCCCTTGTCACCCTCCCTATCCCACCCCTCTAGGGGGTCACAAAGCACGGAGCTGATCTCCCTGTGCTATGTGGCTGCTTCCCACTGGCTATCTATTTTACATTTGGTAGTGTATATACGTCAATGCTACTATCTCACTTCGTCCCAGCTTACCCTTCCCCTCCCCGAGTCCTCAAGTCCATTCTCTACGTCTGTGTCTTTTTTCCTGTCCTGCCCCTAGGTTCTTCATAACCATTTTTTTTTTTTTTTTAGATTCCATATATATGCACAATAAGTTTTGACTTCAAAGATTCATCCCCTGCTTTCCCTCTTTTCTCTGCTTTTGGTGACCTCTGAAGTCTTTTCTAATCCTGAGAGTGTCTGACTGACCTAGTTATTAAACTGCAAACGGGGAAGAAATTTCTTATAATGAGAATTCTAAAGGAGGAAAATAAAATAGGCAAACTAGAAAGAAAAAGGAAAGCAAAAAGAGAAGGTTTGAGGCAGCTAAAAATACTCGTAGGGAAGTGTACAGAAATAATAAACACATTTACTAAAGTCCTGGGGTGTTTTACGGCGGCATGGAGTGTTTTGTAAGAAAAAAAAACATGACATGGTACTTTCTATAAATACAGCACTTTTCTTTGGTATCTCAAAGAGGAGTTTTTCATTTATTATTCAGTTGATCCTTTCACAATTTGTATAACGAGGAACTGAAATGATAAAAGATTTTCCCTAATTTTCCCCTTGTTCCTGTGTGGGAGGGTGTGGGGGATGAATATGGGTGGGAGATAGAGAAGGCAACTGATCAACAGTTCTGTGCCCAATAACTTCCTCTGGGGCAAGGGACAGCGCATTATAATTACAGGCATCTTGACCTCTTGAATAACTGAGACCAATGAGAGGCGTGATAAACAAGGGTTACATCAAGTGAGGTTCCAGCAAACTTCATAACTCCCAGATTTCAGGAGAAAGCCTTCCCTCCCATATAACATTCAAGTGTCCAGTGTCCTTGTCATGACCACTTCCTCTGGTTTTCTTCTTTTCCCCCCTACTCTCAAGCAATTCTTATTTCTGGCACAAAAGAAAGGATGCATCTTAGAGGGCATACGTGAAATAAACAGACACAGAAGAAAAAAAAAACAAAACACCTCACAAATCCCCCATGGCAAAGGAGAAGAAGACGTTTCAAGGCAAGTATGTACTCCTAAAGGAGCAATTGGTCTGGCCTGATGATGGAAGGGAGGATGTATAATTCCTGGAATTACACAGTGTTTGTGTGGGGAAAACTGGAACGGGAAAAAAAAAAAAGAGAGGCAGAGCAAAAAAGGGGAGGGAACTTACAAGGCTTTCCTCCTCTTTTAGAATTCTGGCAGACTACCTGGCTTCACAGACCTTGTCACAGCCAACATCATGAAACATGTTGGCTCTGCTAACGTGCTTCCCTTCTACTGTCTTATTGTGGCTAAGATGATATGAGGGTCAATTATACATCTGATACTCAGATCAAGTTTTATTTTCCAGTCCTAAGAAGACAGATTTATACCTTCAAGGAGTAGATTCTTTCTTGGCCATTCTATGCCCAACACTCTTCTAAGTTATTCTATGTCAAGGTCATACTCTTGAATATAGGAACCAAAAAAGGACAGGGAAAAATGGAAAATAACAAATCTTACAATACTTCATGCAAATGGCTTTGTACTATTTTCTGATCCTAAATCTGAGTCAATAATGTCTCCCAGACAATTGGGTACGGGGTTGAATACAAGAAGTTTACTGAACTCTAAGGAAGCATTTTAATTACTTTTGTGATTTATTACTTACTGGGATAATTCCTGAGAGTCAGTAGCGTTGCTCACGAGAACTTTGAGAAATTGCTGGTGTGAGTTACAGGTGAGCCACATTAATCATTGCTGGGGTTTTGTCAGTGTGGGTTTTCACCCCACGAAGCTTCTACCCCAAACGCTAAGCTATACTATGCTAACCCTGCATCACATCACCCTTCCTTCAGACCAGAAATGAAGTGAACTTTATTCCTCCCACCCCAGTTACACTTTAGAAAGCAAAATTATCATCATATGAGACTGATGTGGCTAAAAGGCAATGAAATGGGTCAGATAACGTCTATCCTAAGTTTGAATACACTTTATTAATTCGTTTATTCAACAAATGAGTTTTGTTTTGTTTTTAGTGCTTACTCGTTTTTTGGTTGTTGTTTTTTTTCTTTTTTTTAAGTGCACTATTCTAGGTGCTGGGGCCACAGTAGAAAATAAATCCAAGTGCCCACTTTCATGGAGCTTACATTCTAGTCGGGGGGAGACAAAGATAAATACATTTATAAAATCCATTGATGATAATAATTGGATAGAAGGTAAGAGCGAAGTATGCTATTTTATATGGTGTGGTCAGGGAAGGTTTCTTCGTTTAGGGCCTAATTGTGCAGAGATCTACAGAAACTGAGGAAAAGACAATGAGTGAGCATGGAGAAGAGTTCGCTAACCAGAGTACTGAGTACTCAAAGGGCTTGAGGTGAGTGTGTTTAAGGGCAAACAAGGAGGATGATGTGGCCAGAGGCTAGTGATCAAGTAAAGGAGTGCTAAGAAAGGGAGTCAGAAAGTAGGCTGGAAGAGGAAACATAGAGGGACAAGAACATAGTCAGTTGAAGGTTTGAAAGGGAAGTGGTAAGATATGTATATTGTGTTAGTACCATTTTAGCTGAGGCAGGCAGAAGATATAATAGGAGGATTTAGGGATGGATTAGGGAAATTATTTGAGGAACTACTGCTCATAACCATGTGAAACATAAAGGTGAATGGAAGTGGTGAAGAGTGGTCACTTTTGTGTACAATTCAAAGGCATATTTAAGGATAGATCAGCCTCAAGTGTAGGAGAGAGTAGCCATGATCACAAGGTTTTTAGCCTGATCGAATGGTAGAATAGAGATCCACCCAATGGGATAATCAATCAGGGAAAGAGTAGGTTGGGTACATTTTGAATTAAAGTTTATTTCTGAACATGTTAAATGTGAGGCTCTTTATAGAAATCTAAGTTGAGATGTCAGGTTTATTATGTATACGTAAGTCTAGATTTCATTAAACAGTATAGATTAGAGAAAAAAAAACTTTGGAAATTATCAGGTAGAATGATGTCAGTTAGGGAGAGAGAAGAGAGAGGGAAAAGTTAGCAAGACCAAGGCCTGTGGAACTCCAACATTTAGAGTCCAGGATAAAGAGGCAGTAAAACAAACAAACAAAAAATAAAATGGAACAAAAGAAGCTGGTATTTAGAGGAGGAAATAAACCAAGAGTTTTGTGTGAACAAACTGCTGTGATTACAAATGTGCTGTCGAAAGGTGGGGTGAGATGAGGGCTCAGAAATGTACTTTGGATTTGACAACGTGGATGTCATTGCCGATATTTGGCAAAATTCAGAGAATCCTCCTCATGATTTATATCAAGAAGTGATCAGCCACATACATTTCATTTCCTATTAAAAGCCCAAAGAATTTTTTTAGAAAATGTGGTATCTGAAAGCTAGCTAATACCAGCATAAAAATTACACCCACGTAAAATTGACAGGAGAGGAAATAATAATAAATCAATGAATTTTTCTCGTTTGCAGATAAGGACATTTTAATTTTGCAATCATATAAAGAAGATGAGGCTTTTCTCCAGCTTTTCCTGTGAGAGGAATTATACATTAGTAAGTAAAATTATTTCAATTTGGTTGAATTTGTGCCAAATCTAAGCAAGTGAGTCAGGCATCCAAGAAAACTAATTTGAATGGTTGATCATTCACAGAGTTATTTTTCAGCATCTGAATCCAGTGTCACCAGTTGAGGGATGTCCTTTTCTCTTTTGTAATGATGCCGGTGGCTTAATTTTGAATATGCTCTATTTATTTTGCATTTTTCTTCCAAATGAGTTGTAATTCAGTGATTAGATCAATACAAATTATAGTTAAAATCTTTTTCTTGGTAGGGTTTGGTTTTCTTTTTTGAATTTTATTTTATTTATTTTTTTAGACAAGAGGTTCTTATTCGTCATCCATTTTATACACATCAGTGTATACATGTCAATCCCAATCTCCCAATTCATCATACCACTACCCCCACCCCCCACTGCTTTCCCCCCTTGGTGTCCATACATTTGTTCTCTAGTTCTGTGTCTGTATTTCTGCCCTGCAAACCAGTTCATCTGTACCATTTTTCTAGGTTCCACATATACGCATTAATATACAATATTTGTTTCTCTCTTTCTGACTTACTTCACTCTGTATGACAGTCTCTAGATCCATCCACGTCTCAACAAATGACCCAATTTCATTCCATTTTATTGCTGAGTAATATTCCTTTGTATATGTGTACCACATCTTCTTTATCCATTCGTCTGTCGACGGGCATTTAGGTTGCTTCCATGACCTGGATATTGTAAACAGTGCTGCAATGAACACTGGGGTGTATATGTCTTTTTGAATTATGGCTTTCTCTGGGTATATGCCCAGTAGTGGGATTGCTGGATCATATGGTAATTCTATTTTTAGTTTTTTAAGGAACCTCCATACTGTTCTCCATAGTGACTATCAATTTACATTCCCACCAACATTGCAATAGGGTTCCCTTTGCTCCACACCCTCTCCATCATTTGTTGTTTGTAGATTTTCTGATGATGCCCATTCTAACTGGTGTGAGGTGATCCCTCATTATAGTTTTGATTTCCATTTCTCTAATAATTAGTGATGTTGAGCAGCTTTCATGTGCTTCTTGGCCATCTGTATGTCTTCTTTGGAGAAATGTCTATTTAGGTCTTCTGCCCATTTCTGGATTGGGTTGTTTGTTTTTTTAATATTGAGCTGCATGAGCTGTTTATATATTTTTGAGATTAATCCTTTGTCCGTTGATTCATTTGCAAATATTTTCTCCCATTTTGAGGGTTGTCTTTTTGTTTTGTTTATGGTTTCCTTTGCTGTGCAAAAGCTTTTAAGTTTCATTAGGTCCCATTTGTTTATTTTTGTTTTTATTTCCATTACTCTAGGAGGTGGATCAGAAAAGATCTTGCTGTGATTTATGTCAAACAGTGTTCTTCCTATGTTTCCTCTAAGAATTTTATAGTGTCCGCTCTTACACTTAGTTCTCTTATCCATTTTGAGTTTATTTTTGTGTATGGTATTAGGGAGTGTTCTAATTTCATTATTTTGCATGTAGCTGTCATTTTTCCAGCACCACGTATTGAAGAGACTGTATCTTCTCTGCTGTATATCCTTGTCTTCTTTGTCATAGATTAGTTGACCCTAGGTGCGTGGGTTTATCTCTGGGATTTCTATCTTGTTCCATTGATCTATGTTTCTGTTTTTGTACCAGTACCATACTGTCTTGATTACTGTAGCTTTGTAGTATATTCTGAAGTCAGGGAATCTGATTCCTCCAGCTCCATTTTTTTCCCTCAAGACTGCTTTGGCTATTTGGGATCTTTTGTGTCTCCATACAAATTTAAAGATTTTTTGTTCTAGTTCTGTAAAAAATGCCAGTGGTAATTTGAGAGGGATTGCACTGAATCTACAGGTTGCTTTGGGTAGTATAGTCATTTTCACAATATTGATTCTTCCAATCCAAGAACATGGTATATCTCTCCATCTGTTGGTATCATCTTTGATTTCTTTCATCAGTGTCTTATAGTTTTCTGCATACAGGTCTTTTGTCTCCCTAGGTAGGTTTATTCCTAGGTATTTTATTCTTTGTGTTGCAATGGTAAATGGGAGTGTTTCCTTCATTTCTCTTTCAGATTTTTTATCATTAGTGCATAGGAATGCAAGAAATTTCTGTGCATTAATTTTTGTATCCTGCAACTTTACCAAATTCATTGATTAGCACTAGTAGTTTTCTGGTGGCATCTTTAGGATTCTGTATGTATAGTATCATGTCATCTACAAACAGTGACAGTTTTACTTCTTCTTTCCAATTTGTATTCCTTTTATTTCTTTTTCTTCTCTGATTTCTGTGGCTAGGACTTCCAAAACTATGTTGAATAGTGGTGAGAGTGGACATCCTTGTCTTGTTCCTGATATTAGAGGAAATGCTTTCAGTTCTTCACCATTGAGAATGATGTTTGTTGTGGGTTTGGTGTATATGGCCTTTATTATGTTGAGGTAGGTTCCCTCTATGCCCACTTTCTGGACAGTTTTAATCATAAATTGGTGTTGAATTTTGTCAAAAGCTTTTTCTGCATCTATTGAGATGATCATATGGTTTTTCTCCTTCAATTTGTTAATATGGTGTATCACATTGATTGATTTGTGTATACTGAAGAATCCTTGAATCCCTGGGATAAACCCCTCTTGTCATGGTGTATGATCCTTTTAATGTGTTGTTGGATTCTGTTTGCTAGTATTTTGTTGAGGATTTTTGCATCTATATTCATCAGTGATGTTGCTCTGTAATTTTCTTTTTTTGTAGTATCTTTGTCTCGTTTTGGTATCAGGGTGATGGTGACCTCATAGAATGAGTTTGGGAGTGTTCCTTTCTCTGCAATGTTTTGGAAGAGTTTGAGAAGGATGGGTGTTAGCTCTTCTCTAAATGTTTGATAGAATTCACCTGTGAAGCCATCTGGTCCTGGACTTTTGTTTGTTGGAAGATTTTTAATCACAGTTTCAATTTCATTACTTGTGATCGGTCTGTTCATGTTTTCTATTTCTTCCTGGTTCAGTCTTGGAAGTTTATACCTTTCTAAAAATTTGTCCATTACTTCCAGGTTGTCTAGTTTATTGGCATAGAGTTGTTTGTAGTAGTCTCTTTGGATGTTTTGTATTTCTGCGGTGTCTGTTGTAACTTCTCCTTTTTCATTTCTAATTTTACTGATTTGAGTGCTCTTCCTTTTATTCTTGATGAGTCTGGCTAATGGTTTATCAATTTTGTTTATCTTCTCAAAGAACCAGCTTTTAGTTTTATTGATATTTGCTATTGTTTTCATTGTTTCTACTTCATTATTTCTACTCTGATCTTTATGATTTCTTTCCTTCTGCTAACTTTGGGTTTTGTTTGTTCTTCTTTCTCTAGGTTCCTGTAGGTGTAACGTTACATTGTTTATTTGAGATTTTTCTTAATCTTTGAGGTAGGCTTGTATAGCTATAAACTTCCTTCTTAGAACTTATTTTGCTGCATTCCATAGGTTTTGGATCGTCATGTTTTCATTGTCAGTTGTCTCTACGTATTTTTTGATTTCCTCAGTGATCTCTTGGTTATTTAGTAATGTACTGTTTAGCCTCCATGTGTTTGTGTTTATTACGTTTTTTCCCCTGTAATTCATTTCTAATTTCATAGCGTTGTGGTCAGAAAAGATGCTTGATATGATTTCAATTTTCTTAAATTTACTGAGGCTTGATTTGTGACCCAAGGTGTGATATGTCCTGTAGAATGTTCCGTGTGCACTTGCAGAGAAAGTGTAATCTGCTGTTTTTGGATGGAATGTCCTATAAATATCAATTAAATCTATCTGGTCTATTGTGTCATTTAAAGCTTCTGTTTCCTTATTTATTTTCATTTTGGATGATCTGTCCATTGGTGAAAGTGGAGTGTTAAAGTCCCCCACTATTATTGTGTTACTGTCAATTTCCTCTTTTATAGCTGTTAGCAGTTGCCTTATGTATTGAGGTGCTCCTATGTTGGGTGCATATATATTTATAATTGTTATATCTTCTTCTTGGATTGATCCCTTGATCATTATGTAGTGTCCTTCCTTGTCTCTTGTAACATTCTTTATTTTAGAGTCTACTTTATCTGATATGAGTATTGCTACTTCAGCTTTCTTTTGATTTCCATTTGCATGGAATATCTTTTTCTAACCCCTCACTTTCAGTCTGTATGTGTCCCTAGGTCTGAAGTGGGTCTCTTGTACACAGAATATATACGGGTCTTGTTTTTGTATCCATTCAGCGAGCCTGTGTCTTTTGGTTGGACCATTTAATCCACTCATGTTTAAGGTAATTATCAATATGTATGTCCCTACGACCATTTTCTTAATTGTTTTGTGTTTGTTTTTGTAGTTCCTTTTCTTCTTCTGTGTTTCTCACTTGGAGAAGTTCCTTTAGCATTTGTTGTAGAGCTGATTTGGTGGTGCTGAATTCCCTTAGCTTTTACTTGTCTGTAAAGCTTTTGATTTCTCCATTGAATCTGAATGAGATCCTTGCCAGGTAGAGTAATCTTGGTTGTAGGTTCTTCCCTTTCATCACTTTAAGTATATCATGCCACTCCCTTCTGGCTTGTAGAGTTTCTGCTGAGAAATCAGCTGTTAACCTTATGGGAGTTCGCTTGTATGTTATTTGCCGTTTCCCTTGCTGCTTTCAATAATTTTTGTCTTTAATTTTTGCCAATTTGATTACTATGTGTCTTGGCGTGTTTCTCCTTGGGTTTATCCTGTATGGGACTCGCTGTGCTTCCTGGTCTTGGGTGGCTATTTCCTTTCCCATGTTAGGGAAAGGAAATATATAATCTCTTCAAATATTTTCTCTGGTCCTTTCTCTCTCTCTTCTCCTTCTGGAACCCCTATAATGTGAATGTTGTTGCATTTAATGTTGTCCCAGAGGTCTCTTAGGCTGTCTTCATTTCTTTTCATTCTTTTTTCTTTATTCTGTTCCGCAGCAGTGAATTCCACCATTCTATCTTCCAGGTCATGTATCCGTTATTCTGCCTCAGTTATTCTGCTATTGATTCCTTCTAGTGTAGTTTTCATTTCATTTATTGTATTGTTCATCTCTGTTTGTTTGTTCTTTAATACTTCTAGGTTTTTGTTAAACATTTCTTGCATCTTCTCGATCTTTGCCTCCATTCTTTTTCCGAGGTCCTGGATCATCTTCACTCTCATTATTCCAAATTCTTTTTCTGGAAGGTTGCCTATCTCCACTTCATTTAGTTGTTTTTCTGGGGTTTTATCTTGTTCCTTCATCTGGTACATAGCCCTCTGCCTTTTCATCTTGTCTATCTTTGCGTGAATGTGGGTTTTTTTCCACAGGCTGCAGGACTGTAGTTCTTCTTGCTTCTGCTGTCTGCCCTCTGGTGGATCTAGTTCAAATTTTGATGGTTACAATCTACAATTTGTTTTTAATTATTTCAGTTATTTTGGTGAATGGATGACATATTTTGTCTTATTTATGCTTTTAACTTATGCATTTGGTTTTATGTAGAGAATAGTCACAACACCTCGTGGTGCCCAATAAATATCTGAAGAGTAAATACTTAAATGGTTGAATGAATAAATTTCCCAAGTCTATTCCCTAAATTTTAGGTAGACATGACAGAATTCTTGGCTTACTCAATTTTGATGCAAGAAAAAAGCTTCTAGGTAAAACAAATATTTTGACTCCATGTTTTTTTACCAGAAAATAAAATATCAAACTCCCTAATGCGAAAATTGTGTTTAAAAATTAGTTATGTGGAATTACATTCATAGAATATTGCCAAAAAATATATGAAATTCT
Organism: Stenella coeruleoalba; assembly: GCF_951394435.1. Classification (NCBI taxonomy): domain Eukaryota; kingdom Metazoa; phylum Chordata; class Mammalia; order Artiodactyla; family Delphinidae; genus Stenella; species Stenella coeruleoalba. Next base: position 38,193,963 of record NC_137151.1, on the reverse strand, counting down.
ATATGGTCCACTAGATTTTATTCTTGCTATTATTAAATGTTTCCTATAATTCCTTAGGACCCAACCCATGCTCTTCAGAAGTCCTTCCCTAATCTACCCATAAGTCTCAATCCACCATCCATCAAGTTTCCCATCCAGCAGAACACATTACACACATTATATTTTCTTATATCATTGCACCTAAACCACATTATTGATATAATCTGCTTTTTTTTTTTTTTTTTGCGGTACGCTGGCCTCTCACTGTTGTGGCCTCTCCCATTGAGGAGCAAAGGCTCCGGACACGCAGGCCCAGCGGCCATGGCTCACGGGCCCAGCCACTCCGCGGCACGCAGGACCCTCCTGGACCGGGGCACGAACCCGCGTCCCCTGCATCGGCAGGTGGACTCTCAACCACTGCGCCACCAGGGAAGCCCTATAATCTGTCATTTTGTTCATCACCCAGACTGAACTTTGTGTTCTTTGAAATTGGGACCTTGACTTAACCAACATTATATTTCCAATCCTGAGCACCGTGTCTGGCATATATTAGCTAGTCACTAAATGTTTTTGGAAAATAAACGAGTTAAAAGAAAGAGCCCTAAAGATTGATCATCTTATATATTGTAAATGTTATAAGAAGCATCATCTCACAGATTATACAGTGTTTGTCTTATGAGAATCCATGGTAGAAGTTAAGTTCAATTCATATAATAAGAAAAAGTAATCAAAAAGATCGACAATACATTCTCTTTCCAAGAAACGCGTTTGTTTGGTTCTTCTTTATAGACACTTTGCATCCTATTAGTAATTGTGTTTCAATCTTTGCTTTCAAAATGGTGAGTACAAAGCTGAATGCTTAGCTCAGCTCTAGCATCTCTTAAGAAAAGTGTGGCATACACTGTCTTCATTTTCCTCTCCAGGTCAGTAAGATGCCAAAACCCATTGTCTGTGCACTGTATTATAGAATTTGAATATGGAGCCAGATAATATTAATCAATGACCAAAATGAGAGAATAAAAGAAACAAGGTGTTTAGTTGGCCCTGTAACTGGGAAGAAAGGAAAGTGGGATGATTAGTCATTCATTTTTCTCAGTAACCCTTATAAGGTGAGCCAGGGGAATTTCAGATCTGCCTTTAAAGAATGATTTTCTTCATTTTCCAACAGTTGTAGATGCACACATAGGCACATGCCTGCACACACACACTCACACAAACACACCAAATGCCGTAATTTGAAGTGAGTTAATACGCTGCATGGCTGGGGTACAGTTAACATTTCCCCTGAATTGCAGCAGAGTGACTGAGCATATTTACTGCATGCACTATCTTAGGTTTTTGACTGTGTTCTTCCTTTGAGACAGCACAGGGCTCTGCTTGTCCTAAAAGCTTAGGCAAACTGATTTGCGAATGCAAGCATGTGCATTTCAGGGGAAAGCAGAGTAATAGAGTGAGAGTCATTTCTGTCACAGCGCTTGCCTTTCCTAGATTATGATTAGGCACTGGAATTTGCTGGTTTCTTGTTTTGTATGTGTGCACCCATTGCCAAGTAGCCTCCAGGTGCATGAACAATAACAGCAAAGATGCAGTGAATAGGAATATTAAAAAAGAAAACTACTTATTATAACATTACCATAAGCGCAATACGTGAACAGTGGCTTACAACTTTCACAATACTGCCCCTTGTAGAGAAACTAGTTTAAAATCATGATCTTAAACCACACCAGGAACTTCCATTGAAAGGAGCTATGTTGGATTCACAAACAAGTTTCCCAGCTTTCCAAAGAAAATGTTCATTCCCTCATTTCACACTGGATAAATCTAGGCGCTATTACCAGAAGCGTAAGAATTCATATTAATTGTAAAGTGGTATCGCAGAGGGAGACATCATTACAAAGCTGGCTAGCAAGCAAACTTGGAAGGCTTTGTGGGAGGACAGTAAATACTGAACCCTGGAATCAGACAAAAAACGCTCCAGTACATGTAGTTGGTATTCTGAAAATTTTGGTTTATACAGTCAATACAAACATTTTGTCAGTAATATTTACTGAGATCCTAATGTATGTTGAATGTTATAAAACATAACAAGGGGCTTCCCTGGTGGCGCAGTGGTTGAGAGTCCGCTTGCCGATGCAAGGGACACGGGTTCGTGCCCCAGTCCGGGAAGATCCCACATGCCGCGGAGCAACTGGGCCCGTGAGCCATGGCTGCTGAGCCTGTGCGTCCGGAGCCTGTGCTCTGCAACGGGAGAGGCCACAACAGTGAGAGGCCCGCGTATCGCAAAACAAAAACAAAAACAAAAAAAATATGTAACAAAATGAAATAGGAGCTATTGTGATATCTGTTAATTGCTTAGGAAACACTGACAGCTGGAATTTGGAGTAGGAGACAAGTAAAGCTCATTTCAGACCAATGACACAGATGTCACCCAGAAGTAGAAGAGAAAGGGGTCATCTGATAATGTCCATGTAAAAACGACAAAACTTATAAATTTAGTGCACACAGGGTGCCTAGTACATATAATTGATCATACATCCCAGCTGGCTACGCAAACTGCAGTTTTCAAAATGCCAAGTGTGAGGTACTGTGTGTTTAACTTCAGAATCCTTTTTTTTTTTTTTTTTTTTTTTGCGGTACGCGGGCCTCTCACTGTTGTGGCCTCTCCCGTTGCAGAGCACAGGCTTTACAGTGAAATAAATTCACGTAGAATTGAAAAGGATAAATATCAGAGAGTAAATACTCCAAGGGCATACAGAGGCTTGAGGGGCATTTTGTACATGAAGTCAAAAAGTTGGAAATATCCACAGTTAATCAACAGATCTCTAAATATACCTCAACGGCCAAAGTAGTCTTGACATTTCAGCTTATCCTTAGGCTTATTTTTAACTATTTGGGTTAACTTTACATAAAATCAAAATACATCACACAATTTCTGTATCATAGAGAGCAGAGGAAGATACAAAATCTATTGGCAAGAAGCATGTGTGTTCAAAATTCCTCAGCATTCTACGTGTGATTATCTCACCTTGAGAGATAAAGGCACATGAGCATCCAGTAGCTTCTAGAATTGCAAGTTCCATAATCAGAAATCAGTTGTAACTATCCTGTAATCATTACTGCCTATCAGAAAAAATGTTAGTTGCTCAAGCTGCTGAATTTACCTATACTAAGAAAGAAGAATCAGATCAATGTGAAATAAAACCTTGGTTCAATGAAACAGTTTTAGGAGATAAAGGAACAAGCCCATGCCTCTGGTGAATGGATCTGAAGGGAAACTTCTCTGCAGGACTGAAACTTGGTCACAGCCTGGGGCTCATGCTATATATGTCTCTGTTGTTTCCAATGATGCCTTGAGATTCTGTTTGACTTCTCAGCTTTCCCTTAAACAAGCAGCCAAGTTGGGAGGGATCTTAGCAATAGCCAGTGCAAGATTCAAAAGTTATATTTATCAGTATAGGAGATAAAGTTTTAGGAGATAAAGGAACAAGCCCATGCCTCTGGTGAATGGATCTGAAGGGAAACTTCTCTGCAGGACTGAAACTTGGTCACAGCCTGGGGCTCATGCTATATATGTCTCTGTTGTTTCCAATGATGCCTTGAGATTCTGTTTGACTTCTCAGCTTTCCCTTAAACAAGCAGCCAAGTTGGGAGGGATCTTAGCAATAGCCAGTGCAAGATTCAAAAGTTATATTTATCAGTATATCCTTTAGCAGCTAAATTCACAATTGTGAGAGTATATTGCCTTACATCCAACGGTCACAAAAATGGGAATATCACAAATTGGTACCAGAAGTAGACATCTGTCATGTTTTTCTGCCCAATTTACTTTTATCCATTGGGGAGCTACCTCTTCCTTTCCTATTATTGCTTGCAAAACTGAAACATTTTAGGTTTAATAAATCCCCTGGCCAGATGGATAGGCACATGCCCCAACCCCACTAATCATGATACTCCTTACCCCTCTGCAAAAGTGACTGGTCCAAGAATTAAATATGAACCCCATGGGAGCTAATTAGGGTCCTTCTATGTGATTTGATAATTGTTTCTAGAAATGAAAATACTTTCCTCTCTTGGGGTTATCTGTCGTTAAGGTTGTTGGTTTGGAAATATTCAAGGCCATCATTCTTATTCTGTGACACAAGCCTGACTGTGACAAGGCTAAAATGAGATCAATAAACAAAAAGAAATAGAAACGAACAAAGCTAAAAAGAGAGAAAAAGAAAAATTGTAGAGACAGGATCCAAACATCGTTTTTTCAGTCCTTAATTCAATAGAGAATATGATCAGCCCTTAGGTTTCCTGGATGTGCTGGCAAGTAAACATCTCCCATCATTCTTAATCTAAGTCAGTTTAAGTTAGGTTTCTGGAGTTTCCAACCAAAAAACACATCAACTTTACAATGCCACTACTTTCTATTTTTTGAATTTTATCCCTAAGAAGTAAACCCCTGCTTCTAAGCCTTGGTTTTAGGAGAATTTAATTTCATCTATCTAAGTAGATGGCTTGAGAAGGACTGTGATAAATGACTCATTCCCTCCTCAGTCTACTATATAAGTCAGTTCCCTCCCAAAACAAGTATGCTAGTTCCAAGTCCTCATTTCTGTATGTAATGGAATGTCACTTAATAAGAACACCTGTATTTTTCCTTGATTTCTCTGGAATGGTCAAGAGCTCAGACCACTCTTATGCAGATATCCCTGTAAGATCTCTTCTGATCTTCATTCTAGTACCTAGAATAGATTAGGTTGATTGGAGAAACAAGAGTTTCTTTGATACTTTCAGACTAACCTTTGAAAATCCTTTTTAGAGAATCCCCAACTTGTTGTGTTATGGTCATTTCAGTCTACTGTGGACATTCAAAAGAAAGCCAAATTTGGGTAAGAAATGGGAAGAAGTTAAAAGGATACCAATCCTACTTGGAATTGGCTTCCTTTCATAAGAAGCCTTCACAAAAAGAAAAGTATAAATACTGACTTCCTGTTTAGGACCCAAATACTGAAAGTCCTTTAACAAGGCTGAGCTCTAGATAGAACACAGTAAAATTTACCTGATCCGACTGTATATGCTAAGTTGAAACCTAAAATTATCAGGTAGCTGTTCCATTAACTGGTGGTTCAAAAGTCAACAAGATGTATGCCATTCATCGATCATCCCAGAATTTCCTCAGGTAAGACCTGACTTTTCGGCAATAACCCTTTAGCAGATATATATCCAGTTCCAAAGACTGAAGAAACTGTATCCTTAGAGACAGGACATACAGCCTTCAAAAAAATTAATAATAGTCCCTATATAATATACTTCTGTTGCCATGAATGTGTGTGTGTGTGTGTTGAGTACACTGCAACATTCTGGAAATCACTTTGCCTATCACTGCAAATTACTCACAGATTTTGCCAATAACTGATTCTTAAGGTGTGAATATTTAAGGTTGGATGAAGAATTCTGCTCTGTCACGTAGCATCTGACTCACCCAATTCTTTCCTCCATTTCATGACTTAAGTTTTATTTTTATTTTATTTTACTTTTTTTTTTTTTGGCCACATTGTGTGGCTTGCCGGGATCTTAGTTCTCCTACCAGGGATTGAACCCAGGCCCTCGGCAGTGAAAGTATGGAGTCCTAACCACTGGACTGCCAGGGAATTCCCACTAAGTTTTATTTCTGGAGTCACACTTTACATGACATCTGACTTAGTTCATTTATTTAGGGCTTTGGTTTTCAATTCTCCATCTATTTGACCTAAATTATGAATTCTTGAGAGAGCCGTCTATTTGAATCATTCAAAACTTTTTTAATATGAGAGTTTTATAATCATCACATTATACAGTGTAACTCAAGCATGTATATGTTCAAGGACCCCTTTAGATCAACACACACACACACACACACACACACACACACACACGCACATTTTTAAGTGGAATGCAAAGGTTCCCTGGGATTGATAGAATAAAATTGCTCAGAACTGTTATCTCCCATACATAGAGAGTAATGTCTGGCCTGGGTATGATTTTCTTTATTAAACCCAGAAGAAAGCACTAACATAGTCAACATACATCTCTTGATCTGGATCTAAAACATTGATCGCAGCAATCATGCTCCTGACATTAATTTCTGATTGGATACCATATAATTATCATGCTCCATTACCACTCATAAACCATTTGATTGAACAAAATTTAAAATTTTTCTCTTTATTAGAAGATGCCAAAGTCATTGGCAATTAAAATATACTTATGCTATAGATACTGCAGTGACACTTAGGCATAAATTATTTGTCACCCACTATCATCAGTAACTCCTCAAAAATCACTGAAATGCCCTTTTGTCATTTCCCCCATGGCTATTAGCCTCTCTCTACCCAATTACAATCATCAGTACAGATTTCCATGCACTCATGTTCTGCACCCTTAACCCCTCACTTGGTTGTACCCTTTTTAAGGGCAGAGGCTACATCTGTGAGCAAAGCCTAGCACGGTGACTCTGACTTAGTAGGTGCTTCATACTTATTTCTTTAAACTGGGAATCGTTGACCAACAGCAGAGTAAGATGAGTGTGCTTCACTTTGGTATTATAGAGAAAAAAAGTTTTATTATCAATTACATTGGTGAAATGTTAAATTTTTAAAAAATATAATAGATGCTTAAACTTCAGAACTTTCAGTGCCTTAATAGATGAATATCTCATGTGACTCACAAAGGTGGAGTGTAGGGGACAGCACAGGTTAGAACTTACAGTATTTCTCTAATTTATTAGAGATATTTGTTCAGACTGCTTTTAAGGACCTAGTTCTGCAGACCTCATTTTGGGAAATGGTAGTGCAGTTGTCAAGAGTATGGGCTTTTGAGTATGGGCTGCATTAGGCCTTTATCTCTGCCATTTACTAGCTGTGGAATCATATATATATGATTCCACAGCTAGTGATATATATATAGCACTGAACTAAGCCCTAATATAGCTCTCATCAGACTCCTAATGTGTAAAATGGGAAGAATAGTAACTACACGATTATACTTTAGGGGCCAAATACAATAACATACACAAAATGTTTATCATAATGCCAAATATTTAAAGTATTACTAATTATAACAAAATTAAATTGAATTGATTTGCATTACAGATCATCTTAGTATTGTTTATTGCTGGCTATTAACTTTCTTTTCTACTCAGCCATTCTTCAGTTTACCCTCCTATGGTAATCTCTTTCTTTTCCCATAAGTCTAGACCTGTTTTAAAGGACCTTGTAAAATATCTAAGCTCCAAGAGCATATATGAATCAAGCCCAAGCCAAAAGGCTTTACCATGGTGAATTTTAAAATATCCTTGGGGAAAAGTAGCTCTGTCGAGCTCATGATATTTCAGTTCTTTACGCTGCTGACCAATCAAGCTCCTTTCCCTTATAGAATAGTGTTTTGTTTTCCTTATGGGACATTATTTACATTGTTTGACCAAAGTTCACCTCATTAATTTATCCTTGGTCAAAGAACAAATCCATTGTCAACTATACATTCCAGTGACTCTGCAAGCTCTGCTCTTTTAAGAGCAGCTCTCTCCTTTGCAGAAGGTTTTGAAGAAAATGTGCTTTTTCTCTAGCTATTTTCAGACTCTCCTTTTGTTTCAGAGACAATTATGTTTAATTTTGGCCTTTTGTGCATGTGCAATAGCAGGTTTAATCCAATCAAGGGACAGCTTTCCTTCTGGAGGTTATCAACTACAGCCAGAGTGAAGGGCTATTGTCTGGCCATGGACCTGACTTACACGATTTGCATGCTGCCTAACTACAATTCTATTCTATTGTACTGCTGTACTTTACCTTCTCAGCTGTAAGAAAAGTCAACCAAATGCGGCAGTGTCTCAATCAACGCAGACAGAATCACAAAAACATGTCTAAACCAAAAGTTATAACGTGAGCTCAGAAGCTTTGAAAGTAATCAGCAGAGGAAAACGAAAACATACATAGTATTTTCCCCTCCTATTGCTGCATTCTCTTTTACCCTATCCTCCTCACACAGTAACCCTATTCATGAACAAAGTAGTACATACCCATCAGCACGATGACTTTCCATTTGTGGCAAACTGAAAACTAGCAACTCCAATAAAGAGAACAGTCACAGAAGAATATACTTCAGCAGGAGAATAAAAGTCTTTCGCAAAATGAACAAGAGGTGCCCGAGAAAGAGATAGATGCTGTATAAAGAAAAGAAATATGTCACGAGGTCTGTTTCTCTTGCCCAGGATCATTTGACACTGAGTTTTTTCTATTATAATCAACATGTAAAGCATACAAAAATAGATAAACAGCAATACCCTGGGAAAGGAGCATTTGTTTGCCAAGGAATAGATTTTAACCCCAGCGGCAGCAGCTGAGGGATCACTTAATGGGGGGCAATAGAGACATGGTCCAGTTGACACTCAGCCTAGGAAATGACAACAATCAATTTTTCCCTCTGCAATTACATCTATCATTTACAGGTGCTTGTAGGCAGAGTGCCTTTTACACATTATTATCACACTGAAGGAAAGTGAAACAGCCGACATGTTCTGTGTTGCCCAGAAACTGATATAGCAAAAAGGAGTGAAAATACACAGTAGGGGCATTAGAAACAATTCAAGAATATGATTTGGGGTCATTTGAAAGCCTCAATTTTGAATGCATCCATGCAGTAGTGGCAAAAAAAAAACCCCAAACTTTATAATTGATATTCTAATGCAAAAGAATAAAATGTAAAATGATTTGCCTGATGTATAAAGGTAGACCAATGTAAAGTATTGGTTCTAGAAATATATATTGAATGCCTACTACCATACTAAATGCTAGAAAGTCAATGTGTGTTCAGCAGGATTCGAATCAGTACTTGGAGAGTTGGGTAGATTTCCTAACCACTTGACTACAAATTCTGGTCAATATTAGTGGATGATGCCAATTACAATGTACCCAGAGGAACCTGAATGAAAACAAAGACAGTTTTACTGACACCATAGTGTGGCAGGTTTGGTCCTTAATATCAGACATGATGTAGTTATATCCACATTTTATTTTTACAGACAGGGAAGGAGAGAGATAGAGACAAAGAGAGAATTATGCTTAAGCTAATTATTTACTCTATAAAAAGGATCGATATTTTTCTGGTATTAATTAACTATCCTATGATTATTATTAATACATCAAGTTAAAAATAATTCTCATTGGGCTTCCCTGGTGGCGCAGTGGTTGAGAGTCGCCTGCCAATGCAGGGGACGTGGGTTCGTGCCCCGGTCTGGGAAGATCCCACATGCTGCGGAGCCATGGCCACTGAGCCTGCGCATCCGGAGCCTGTGCTCCGCAACGGGAGAGGCCACAACAGTGAGAGGCCCGCGTACCCACCACCCCCCCAAAAAATAAAATTCTCATTGTCTCAATGAGATGGACTGAGAGTTTGGGGTTAGTAGATGCAAACTATTACATATAGAATGGATAAACAACAAGGTCCTACTGTATAGCACAGGGGACTGTATTCAATATCCTGTAACAAACCATAATGGAAATGAATATAAAAAAGAATATATGTGTAAAACCGAGTCACTTTGCTGTACAGCAGAAATTAACACATTGTAAATCAACTATACTTCCATAAAAAAATTAATTAAAAAATAATAATCCTCATTGTCAATATCCCTTGTGGTATCTTTCATCCAGGATAGCTGCTCCCAATTCCCTCCATCTCTGTATGAGCACCACAGCCTCAACACATCCCCTCAAATGAAACTGAGCTATGGCACCATCACTGACATCAAAACCTGAAGGATTGGATCTGGCTGTGATTTCTGAAGAATGCTACCACATGTCCTGTTGATGCATACATCCTATCTCAAGATGAGCATCACTCGGATTTAACTTGGTTCTTCTAGTTCCAGCTTTTAGTCACTTGATCTTATTGACATAAAAATCTAGTGTGGAACCAAAGGAATGTTCTTTCTTCCCTTCCATTTTACCCAACAGATTTCTGCTATAGTCATTATTTTATTTTCAGGCTGCTTAACTGATTATATTCTAGTAATTTCCGGGTTACGGTTTTATTGTATCTCTAGTGTACAATAAATATGCATACAACTCTTCAAGAAGCCAATATAAATTCTGATCAAATTGTATATACTTGTCAAGTTTCAACCATGTCAATACTTCATAGACAGTAATTAATTCGGCTGAAAGTTTCATTTTACTTTTAACAGCCCTGTCTATATGCTGTCCTTCTGAAAATATGCTGACCTTGTGAACCCACTAGTTTCTAGTTCCCCCCCGTCAATTCTTGTAGAAGAAACATGAGACTGGGTCATTCACCTACATAAATCCCTTCTATAGTAGGGCTACCTCAACCTCTCCCTAGGAATCTAAAACTTCACAAACTAGCTCTTCAGCCTTCCAGGCATGTAAAACCAGATAGATACAAGCGCATACATGGCCTTCTCTTTTTTTTTTTTTTTTTTTGTGGTGGGGGCAGTGCCGCATGGCACGCAGGATCCTAGTTCCCCATACAGGGATTGAACCCGTGCCCCCTGCAGTGGAAGCACCAGGGTCTTAATCACTGGACCACCAGGGAAGTCCCTGGCCTTTTCTTTTTTGTACTCAAGTTTTAACCTATGTGTTGGCATCCCTTTTTTTATTTGTTCTTTTTAAAGATACAAATTCAAAACTATCCTCTGTAAATCCCATTTCCTTATACTTCATTGTAAATCCCTTTTACAAAGGGACTATCATTCAGTACAATAAACAGACGTCTTATCTATGCTCCTGTCCAATGTAGATGGTGTCTTTATTTAGAAGCTGTATGTTCATGTAATCTTGAACAAAGACCCAGTATGGTGTGAGAGGGACTTGAGTGAGGGATTTGAGGTCCCTGAAGGGCTAGAAATCCATTAGACAACAAATAAATAAACGAATGAATAACACACGAATGAACACATACGAATACTATTAACATGTTCTATATTAGATTAACTAGCTCACAACCACTCACAGAAATAATTCACCTTAACTTTTAATTTTGAATAAAAGGTAAACATATCCAAATGACAAACCAACAGAACAGTAAAACCTATGCAACTCTCCCTGTTATCCTGGCTCTTTCTGTTTGCCATGAACCAGTTTGTGTGTCCCTGCCATTATTATCACATTATATCTTGCATAGCGCTTTAGAGACCAAAATATGATTTTACTTATGGTATCTCATTTATGCTTCACAGCCAATTTCAGAAACAGGGAGGCATAATATTACCTTTCATGTTTTACAAATGAAGAAACTGAGAGAACTAATTTTTTTTTTTTTTTTTTTTTTTTTTTCCCCTGAACTCATCCTATTAAGATGGAAAGCATACACTAAAATCAAGTCTTCTGATTCTGGGGTTAGTGCCTTTCACCTAATTCATGTCATTGGCAGAGAGCTAAAGGGTAAGTTCAGTGGGCTTGGACAGCCCTGGATACCCCCAGATCACCATCTGTTTGCAAGAATGATATCTTTAAAAGTAAATGTACTCAAGACCAAAAATTGGACCTAGAGATGAGCCATGAAAATGGCCCAACATATGTAAGGAGTGAGATATAGCATTCCAAGAAATCATTCATATTCATTTGCCATGAGAAGACTAGGCTGGCAATTGAGAAGTAAAGGTTGGATGGCATGAGTCCCAAGGTCTAAAGTAAAACTGACCATTACTGAACACAAAGACAACACAAATTAATAAATCAAACTGACTCAATTTATGAGGTTTATAAATTTTTAAAAATTGCATGTACCTAAAAACAGAAGTGTCTCTGATTTTTGGTCTTGGCAGTGCAGTCAAGCTTGCGTGACACTCCCTTTGACCCTGGAGCATAGGCGCTATTGCTTGGGGCCACTTAACTGCTTTATCTACTGGGGACTATGTCAGCGGGCATATCTCCCCACACAGAGTAGTCAGGATGAGCAAGCCCCGGGCACATCCCTTATTTTTATCTCTCAGTCAGCACTGCACTGTGAGGCATGCAGCTCCCTTGTCTCCAGCCAGTGGTGGAAGCACGTGGTGGTGACAGGTAATTATAACAGTTAAATGGAGTTGGCATTGTCATTTTCAGAAACTGCTTGCAAGGCACACAAACTCCATTTGCTGAGCTCCTCCCACTTCAACATCCAAGACAAATTAAAAGGATTTTTATTTAGAGTTTCATGTTCCACAACCATTTTGTGGTTTCTTTTTTCCTCCCTACAGAGAACTTGCATGTGCTCTGAGTAATCGTTTTTGTTTTGTGTTCTGTTTATTTGTTGGTTTGTTAACCAAACAATTTACTGTGGCTGACCAACAGTCCAGATTCTTATAACCAATTAAGAATAAAAGATGGAGAGGCTTCAACCCCAGTGATGCAAGAGATAATGGAAAAGTTTCCATTCAACATGCTTTCAAAGTTTTCCCGTGCAGGAATTTGTTTCTTAGGCTGCCATGTTAGATTTGGACAGCTTTTCCATTTCCTGAGGTCTGTTGATTTAGATAGCAATCCAACACAGTTTTCTCTATTCTACTATTGGGGGGGAAGGGGAATATTATTTTTGTAAAATGTTTAGGAACATATGGTTCAATTTAAAAGAGCAGAAATGCTCTGTACTGGCTTGTCAGTTTATTTATATTAAGGGAAACATGTTGGTTACTTACATGCCTTGGTCCTGTTAGGATTCTTCTTTTATATTTCCTGGCTTTTACAATTTTAACTTGAATCATAATGAAAGAACTGTTTTCTTACGCCCTCCAAATTTTAATCAACCTTTGAAATGTACACATCTCAGAGCTGTCAGTAAACACAGATTTTTGCTTGTTTGCAAAGACAGAGTCACATCCTTCCATTCATAATCCTTGCCCTTTGTTCCATCTCACTTGTTTTCATCTATTTACCTGCTCAATAGTTTTATCATATAACTCAGTACTCCAAGGTGGTGAATGCAAATACAGCAATGAAGGCACTGTCAATTCTAATTTGGGGACAGTTGCTGATCTTAAATCTTGAGGGTGTCTGCATGGCACTTAAACGTGTAATTGAGTGTTGAATGCCGTTTTTCAGGTTCTCTGATAATCCAAGTCTGGGACAGCCAGTGATAATTATGTATACTGATTCTGTGTGAAAAGACTTATAAATTTGACTTGGTGTTCAGAGGTCAGTTCAATAGGAGAGTCAGAGAAATCAGAAGATTGTCAAAGTCAGACATATACCTGCGAGGATTCTGGTAATTCAGTTTGCTGCCTGAGCACCTGATCATTTATTTAGCTTCCCTGAGAGATTTGGTAATGTACTTATTTGCTATTTTGCAACTGGAATTTTTCCACAGAGCTTGTGGAGGGGGATGGGAAAGATCAGAATTAGTATCAACAAATGCTGAAGCATCTCTTTAGGGTACTTAGAATAAATTGCATTCCAAAACAGGAAAGGGAGGAGAAAAAGAGACACAGGACACTGAGTGAGAAAATGGAGAGATAACGCTGTATTCCTTTGCATTAAGCCGTTGGTTTTCCATTGTGTACATCATAACAAGCAGGGCAGAGTGAGACAATTAATGTAATAGAGTTTCAGGGACTAACAAAGGCCAAAGTCTAAACCTTTTGGAATTTAAATGGACTAGAGTATGTATTCTCCAGCAGATTAAAATAGCAATTTATTGATGCCAGATCTACTAGAATAATGCCAACGGGGTCAGGTAGAAGAACTTTCATTGAAAACGTGACCTACCCTCATGGAAGCCAGAGAACACAAGGGTGACTGACTGCCTTCAACGCTACCAGACAGGAATCTCTGGGTTGTGTGTACTCTACACTGAAATGCTTGATTAAAAGAAAACCTCCAAATCAATAATGGATGGGCCATTTTTTCTGCCAAACGTTAGGTTTCTTGGAAAGTATCAGACCACAGGCCTCCACTGGGATGCAGATGGAGTCTTGGTGAATCTGCTCTCAAAGGCCAACACTCTCTCCTTCAAGAGCAGAGATGGCAGCTGCCTATGCAGGGGGTTTGAAGGACACGAAACATCCTCTTCTTTTGAAAAAGACCTCTTATGATAGTGTCAGAACATCTCACACCATCATTTCATGCCCAGTGCATATTTCTTTTTCTCCATATGCCAGGGAACTGTTGGCAACCTGACTCATCCAGAAGTTGCTCTTATTACCTCTAAACTGATAATCCAGCCTTCTACTCATAGCTCCAAAAGTTTGTACCAACTGTCTCCTGGCCATCTTTCTTGACAGCCAGCAGAACCTCCATCCCAATACACCTAAAACCCAAGGTATCACATGTCACACAAAATCATTCATCTTCTGACTTCCTATTTGCTGTGGACTTGGGAAAATGTGCATTACCTTTTGATTCATCTTTCCCTTCTGTAAATCATATCTAATAAGTCCTCAATGTCTTCCAGTTTTACCCTTTAAAGAGAATTATTCTTATCTCCACTATTCTCCCATTGCCTGTGTGGTAGAGGAAAAATAATTTCCCCCCTACCCTTCTGGGTTCTTGGCTGAGACGCCCCTGTAATAAACAAACAGATCAACAGGAGAAGAACAGAAGTTTAATAATATGTATACCTCCTGTATACATGGGAGATGCCCAGGAAACCCGAGTAACTCCCCCAAATGGCCCAAGCCACCACCTTACATACCATCTTCAGCTAAAGACAAAAGATCTTAGGGGGTGAGGTGAGGTGGGGGGGGCACTTATGGGAAGTTACTAGGAAAGCACAGAAAACAAGGGTTTAGTTTGCAGATTTGTTGGTACCTTCTCCATTGATAAGAGTTTCTAGAGATTTGGTCATCCCTCTCTTTCTGGTACAGCTAGAGAGACACCCTTACAAATGGAGATTTCTCTTATACATGTAAATGTCTCTTACAAAAGGGTCACTTCTAATCAATTTTCAGAGCTTCTCCTGTGTCTGCTGTTTCTTAAAAATTACCAGCCTAAAATAAGCCTTATGCAAAAGAGTCATATTTTGGGGTGATTAATGCTGCTCTCCTTCATCTGATTTAACTTTCTAAGGTACTGTGGAACTCAATGATAGAGATACTTTGCTCTAAATCCTTGAACGGGACCTACAGAGAAAGTCCAGTCTACTTAATGTTATTAAACTCCTATCTCACCAATTTCCAGGCTTATCTATCACTAGAGCCCTCACACGCTACTGTGGGCTGGATCAAGGTGCCCTCTCAAAAGTTTATATGTTGTAACCCTAATTCCCAATACTTCAGAATGTGATTGTATTTGGAGATAAAACCTGTGAAAAGGTGATTACATTATAATGAGGTCAGCAGAGTGGGTCCTAACACAATCTGACTGGTGTCCTTATAAGAAGAGGCAATTTGGCCACAAACACATGCTCCCACAGAGGAAAGACCACCTGAGGACACAGCAAGAAGGTGGTCACCTGGCAAGCTAAGGAGGCCTGAGGAGAAATCAAACCTGCTGACACCTTGATCTTGGTCTTCTGGCTTCTAGAACTGAGAGAAAATAGATTTCTGTTGTTTAAACCACCCAATCAGCGGTGTTTTGTTATGGCAGCCCTAGCAGACTTAAGACTCACATGTTAAAATACATAAAACAAAAAACAAAAAACTATACTGCTCTCCAGTTACAGAACCATCACTCCAACATTTCTTGCTCAACATTTTGTACATCCTTTTTGGTATTTAATGTCTTGCCTTATCCCTAGACTTGCTGTCCTCAATACTTAGCTCAAATGCTCCTTTTTTCTGGAAGATATCCTAGATTTCTGAACTTGGAGATCCTCTCCTTCTAATGGTCACCAATGGGGCTTGATTTGTAACTCTAGTGAAATAACTACCACAGCCTGACACATACTATAATCATGTGTTTGTCATTTTCCCTAGTGCACTTCCAGTATGGAAAAGCAAGCACCTTGTCTAATAAACTGTGAGCCTCAACAGGACCTTCAACTGGGCTCTGTACACAGGAGGCGAGAACTGTAGGTTCCATCAGGAAGGGGCCGTATTTACCTTTCTCATCATCTAGCCTTCAGCCTCAGCACAATTCCTGTAGGAAATAGTACTCGGCACATATGTATGGCATGAATATATGCTCAAACAAATTGATTCAGAGGAAGCTTAGAAACCACGCAGTTAAATTTCCTCATGTGACAACCAACAAAAATGATGTATGGAAAAGTCAGTGCCTAACTTTTACTTTTCTAGTTAGTTCGTTGTCTAGCTAAGACCACAGGTTGGAGTTCCTCAATTCATGGCTGTGTTCATAACTCAGTATTGCCCTCCTGCAATAATACGACCCTGTTAAAAAGTTAGTGTATCCTCAGAGTAGAAAAACAACATGAAGTTGTTAATACGCATGATATTTTGTTTTATTTTATCAACTTATTAGAGTCCAAGGCCTTGAGAGAAGAAGACCTGGCTAATCAGATGTCTAAGGAGTGACATGCTGGATGATAGAAAATGTAGGTTGAAGCCTGACCATTTTCTCAATTATGATTCCTCATGGAGATGCCACAGTTTGTCAGGAGTTGACATAAAGACACCAGCATTTCTGTGTGTGCTTGCACACATGCATGCATGATGCCATGAAAAGAAGGACTGAAAATGGAGTGCAGAAAAACAACAGGGGGTTGGGAAGTGCTCTGATGACAAACTCAAATTATTTGGTTTGATTTAGCAATTGTTACGGTATAATAAGGACTCATACCATAAAGAATGTTCTAAATTTTCAAATTCTATTAGGTCAGCATATTTGCAATAGAAGTCACGTTAAGATAAAGATAATGTGTTTTTCAACAGCTAATAGTTAATGATGAGACTGACAACTTCTCTAACGCTTACCCTCATAATGCAAAGCTTCTCAGCCTCGGCACCATTTGCATTTACATTTGGGGCCAAATCGTTCTTTGCCGGGGATAGGGGGCAGGGGGCATCCTGTGCATTGTAGAATGTTTAGCAGCACCCCTGGCCTATACTCACTGCATGCCAATGGCATCTCTCCCCAAGTTGTGACAATCAAAAATGTCTCCAGACCTTGCCAAATGTTCCTTGGGGAATAAAACTGTCCCTGGTTGAGAGTCACTGTCATAACAGAAAGGCGTTTTTGAGGTTCTGTTATTTAAGGCAGGTTAACTGCTGTTCCAAAAACAAACAAAAAACAAACCCCACAATTCCAGTGGCTGAACATAGTAGTTTAGTTCTTGCTTTAAGACAGGTTCATGTGGGTCTGGATTGGGAAGGAGTGAGATGTGGGCTTGTCTCATCCAGCAACCCAGGTTTCTGGTGACTCTGCAAAGTTTTAGGTTACCCTGAGTTGATACACAGTCAGCAGATGGGGAAAGACTTGGGAGGATCATGTGTGGTAGATTTCCACCAGCATGGCCTGAAATTGGAGCATAAATTATCCACTCACATTGCATTAACATTTGAAGAAGTCGAAAGTCAAAACCAAAAATGGATTCCAATGATGGATAGCCCTTTGTAAATACAGTAGACATTTATGTTCTCAGGAGGGCAGAAGGTGGAATCTCTTTTCTAGTTTTTGCTTTGGTTTTCATTTGTGGGAAATACATATCCATTCCTCCACTGAAAATAAATACATAAAAGAATCAGCTGGAAAGGAGAGAGTCTTGTCTGTAACTGTGGAGCAGGACCAAGCTAACAGATCACACAAGGATCAAATCTGTGGCCCCAAGCCCATGACATCTGTATTTTTACATGTGTATGAATGAGCTGACCCTAGATGAAATATCTTCCTTTCATATTTTTGGATCAATTCTCCCCTCAGGAGCTTTGTACCCCACCCCAGGGCGTTTTTTTCAAACTGTTTCCTCTCTGTCCAACATACATTATCAACAAAAATCTATTCCAAAGCACATGCCTATGCCATGGGGTGAGGCAAAAACACCAACTCTGCTCTCTAGAAGAGAGTTGTCCTGCAAACATCTAACCATGTTCAACATGACAGAACAGCCTAACTATAGCAGCTTTCACATACTGTAGAGTGCAGGTGATGGAGTAATTAGTTTAACTGGGGGACTACTAGCAAACGACTCATAGAGAAAAGTTTGAGTGGAACTTGAAAGGTATATGACTTTTAATAAGCTGGCGATGGAGAAAAGATAATCGTAGGCTGAAGGAATAGCTTGAACAAAGGTGCGGAGGTATTTTTATATATTTGGTGTGTTCAGGGAAGGCTAAGCAGTTGGCAATGGAATTATTAGTACAGCCAAAGTCCTGAGCTAAAGACGATCCATTGACTTCTTTCACTCTAGCTGCACCATTCCTACTTAGCCTCACATCCTCTACTTCCAGAAACATTCCCTAAATGTACTATTGCCATAGCTTTCTTTTTCACTTCCATAACCTTCTTCATGCATTTTCACACCAACCAAAAATGTGCTACTTCTAAAACTACATTTAGTCTCTCTTCTCCTTGAAGTTATGTCCTTTGATACCGACTTGCTCCTACTGACGCCCACCCCTCACGCCAACCCTAATTCACATATATTTATTTCCTTCTTCCTGGACCAGCTTTTAACAACTAGAGACAAGTAAATTCATGCTACATATGCTCTCATTTCTGCAGCTGTGGTATGTTTCCATCTTTAACTGAGCTGTAAGATTCACGTGGGCAAAAGCCATGGCACATTTATTGGCAGCATGCTTCACTTCCATGAGTGTAATTGCCATATAATTTGTTCACAGCAAATTTTCAGTTAAATGGGTCAGAATTTTGAGGTGATAATAGGATCAGTTTTAGTTTTTAATTGTAACTTTAAAATGGTAGCCACAAAAGGCTAGATACGTGTGGCAAACATTTACCTTGCATTTGGTAGTCAGTATAATTTAAACTCATCACTAAATGTCCCTCTGCCTACTGTGTATCTTTTGTTGATCTAACAGAAGAGTTTGTGTACTTAATCCATTTTCTTTGCCCCCAGAAAGAAATTCTGAGAGCAATGTTTCTGCGTCATCTAACAAGGAAGAGAAGATGGCATCTCCTTCAATTCATGGAATGTATCTGAAAACTCTAAAATTACGGCAAGCAAAGAAGGTTTTTTTTGAAAAATAGAACCCAGACTGGGAAAGAATTAAAAGGACAAATATAATTTTTCTAGTTTTGTTTACATAATAAGCCAAGTTTTACATGCAGAGGAAGATGTATGGAGGGCAATTCAAGTAATCAGATGAAGTCAGATTAAATCCATAGACTTGAGAAGTGATCTACTGGAATTTGAATCTTGCTTTTGTGGTTAGCAATTTGCCTGTGCTCTCTGTGCTCAATTTGTTCACCTGCAAGATGCGTTATAATAGATGGTAGAACTAAACTAATGAACTTGAACTCACTGAACTCTGAACTGAGTTAATACATTCAAAATGCTTAGAGCAGAGTACAGCACAAAGGAAACGCTTTTTAAGCATTAGAGGAATCCCTGGGCCTATAGGATTCCTTCAGGAAGAGTTTTCATAATTCTAAAACAGAATTTCTCTGCATCTTTCCTTTGACTGCTTGGTTCCAGTGAGTTCCATGTTAACAGCAAATAAACCATGCTAAGATTTGATGTGAATAAAGGACTGACATGAATAAATGTTTGATGTAGATAAAGAGTTCAGGGCAAAGATCACAGAATTTCACAATTATGGAGTGGCAAAAGATCTACTGAAACATGTAGAGAGCTCACTAAGGACTAAAATAAATTTCAAATTAAAATTGTTCAGAATCAGACATAACAGAGGTTTGGTCTGCTTGATGTAATACTTCTATTTTAAAAAACAAAAACTAAACATTGCACCACCTTGGGAATATTTGATTAGTAAAATAAAATATATAAACTTTTCTAAACTTGCATGGCCAACATCTATTCTCAGGTTCCTTGTATATGTCACATGTACAGAGCTGCGTTTTTCCAATCACAGAATAAATTCCTTAATGGGCATTTGGCAATTAATGGTAATATTTGGGGTGGGTCCACTCTGAGCTGCCTCCAAAGATTTCTTGTCTGCATCTGTAAGAGTAATTGTAAATAATGTCTCCTTTAGTTCTCTAGAGAGAATACTTTTACTGAAGTGTCCTGAAAAAGGTGACTGAAGGACTGAACTCAACATACTCTCAAAGGATTTAGAGACATCGTCATAATCCAGGGATTTAAGAATATAATCCAGTTACTTTTCTTCTCCTTACATAATGTAAGAAAATAATACATTAGAGTTTAATTTCCCTAGTGCTTACAGCAAGTGCTTAATTCTTAAGTAAAGACTAACTCTCCATTTTCAAGCTGTTTCAGAAAAGCTTGTTTCCAAAGAAAATGGCAGAAGTCAATGTGCTATTTAAGGCCATTTTAAAACTACCTGTTGCTTATGTGAATATAGTCGATGAAATTTTCAACCAGCATATACATGGCTATGATGAGGGCTAAAACCCGTAGCTTTCTTCACACAGAAGAGAAAATGACTGTATTTAATTCATCTACTTAGGACAATAAAAGATGAGCTCAGTTTATTCGCCAAGACTATCTACAACATTGTTATTCCTTTCAAAAGTAGAAAACAGTAACAAAAATATAGTGCTGTCTCAGTAGCTTTAGGAGGAAAAAAGGTTTCATGTACAAAACAAAAACAAACAAAAAAAACAAACTCAGAATGATAGCAGCATTTTATGTTTTACCAAAAAAACTCTCTGTTTTCCTATCTTCAGCATCCATATCTCTATTATGCATATTTTATGGAAATTCATTTTTATAGTATTAAACTTGAAGCATTGATTTTACATTTTTAATAGCCACACATATTTTGTTATATTTTACATGAAAACATAATATATTTAAAAATATAGACCTATTTAGGAGAGGCACTAAACCCTTCCAAAGAGATATACTTTCAAGGTTATCAGATACATCTTGATGCATAATTTGGAGACGAGTGTGTTCTCTGACTGCAATTCAACTACATTTGGGCTGTGGTTTACATAAAAATACAATTTTTAGAGAAAAACCATCATCTTATCAAATGTTTCTGGGGATAGCTTGCTACCCAGTGATCCATTCCCACAGATGATGACAGATAAACTGAATACATTTAGAGGCAAGGAATGACACCCTCTGCTACAAGATGAATTAATTTATCAGGTTTTCGCCTTAGGTGGTCCACTGGTGACTAGATCTTAGGAGCTGGATCTCTTCATTGCATTTATGCTTCAGGAGAGCAATTTTCATCATTTCTCTGCTACTACTTTCAAATTACATAGAGCTCTGTTCAAGAAAAAAGTGTAATGTATGGCTGTGGCCCTAAACATGTGTATATAGCTTTACCTCATGTCATAAAATGAGAATCCTGTGCAGGCAATCATTATTTAAGCTGCTTTACTATTGACAGAGGACACATGCTACATCTAGATTTTTAGCTCTTTTTTATAGAGATATGCAGAAACATTACTGAGAGTTAACATGTTTCTATGCAGGGGATGGATTAGTTATTTAAGGGAAGATACTATAGTGGATATAAGTTAGCACACTTTAAATTCAAGCAACTAGACGAAAAGACTTTCATTACAAATAATATTGGGGTGTCTGTTAATGAGGAAGAAGGGGAAAATTATCCCTTGCATAAAATCTACAGCGTCCACCAGAAATAACACCAAGACAGACCTGAGTACACAATTCAAACAAACCATGTACTAATAACTTGATTGATTAATGGCAAATTATCGGCTCTTAGAACTCATTTTTCATCTGCAAAATGGGAATTACAATGCCTTCTTCCTAGCACGGTTGTGACGATGGAAAATAATATATGGGTACCATTTAGCACAGAGCCTGACACTTATGTAGATACAAAAGTACCTGCTGAAAAAAGGTAGTGAGAAGGAGACATTAGTGGTTTTTTGTTACTAAAGTCATAGACTTTAATTCGGACACTCTGATTGCAGGCATACAGCTAGGAGAGCAAGTTTATTTCAAGGAAAAACCAATGTCACTCTCTAGAATGTGCCTAATTATCTTGTAAAGATGTTCATCAGAATTTACTGAGACTTAACCATTTAGAAAATAACTATATAGATCTAGTGCCAGCAGATGTCACTTCAGAAATGAGTCAGGGACTCCGGGGTCCTGGCTGTTACAATGCCAGCCATCATCCTGGCTCTCCATCCTGCCTGGGATGGGAGGGATGCAGAGGTTCAATATCTCCTGTGGGCCCCAAAGTTGAATAAGGTAACATGACACGATAATTTCCTTAGGGAGTTCTTCTGAGTTACCAACACCACCACTGCTGCCCAACATAAATATATTATATATTATAATATATATTATAAATATATTTCATTATATGTTTATATATTATAATACATCTTATATATTATAATATATAAATATATATTATATTATAGATATATTAGATATATCATAAATATAATTTCAACTGATTAATTTGGCTTTCCTCTTATTTCAGGGAAAAAGTGATTATTGACTATCTCTTAACTGATACATTTACTAGTGTTGTTTAATGCAGTTTTAAATCTGTGAAATGTATTCTAATGATATCCATCTGTTCTTTCCTTCTTCAAAAGTGTTCCCTACTTCCCATTATAGAATATAAATATCTTCCAAAAACCCTTCTGTTCTTAGTGCAATAGGATGCATTTTATAATTGATTTCTATGCCAACAAGGTACAAGTTGATACTTTAATATAAATTATTTCCCAGACAATGACTCACTCATGGCTTAATTCAATAGATCTAAAATATATTTAAAGCCTGTCTGGCTAGCTTCCTGCAAAATGCTGTAATGAAACTTCTAACCCCTTCCTTTTATACTTTCTTATTTTTATCTCTTTATTCATATTTCAAAATGCAACAGTGCTGTGCCTCCTCGTCACTCCCTATGTGATATATGATATACACATTAAAAGGTAGCCATCGACTGCAGGTGCATTGATTAAATTAGACCCTCATGAAGAAGAGCGGAATGAATTTTACATCTATTTAAGTTTCTTCGTCTACCAATTCTGCCTGCCACTGTCTTTCATAAGATGTTTGTTTTGGTTTCAGGGCATAAAACATATATTTTGATTTATAAATTAAATACTTGAGAGAAAATAAAATAGTTTATAATTGTTTCTTGAAAAATAGAATTGCCACATACTTGGCCTATGGAGCAGAGCAGATATTTGAGTTTAAAGGAGTCGTTTTTGAGCATTAATAAATCAAAGAAGGAAATTAAAATATATTAAAAGTACACTTAGCTTACTTTTTAAAAGATTTAAAATTTAAGGTACCAAAAAAACATAATTGATAAAAAGTAAAAGAGAGTTCCACAAAAAAATAGAAAGGTAAGTATGTCAAAAATCTAGATGAAATATATATTTAACCCTTGTCTTACATGCCTTATATATAGCTCAGGCTGCTGTAACAAAATACCATACACTGGGTGCTTAAAAAACAGACACTCATTTCTCACAGTTCTGGAGTCTGGGAAGTTCTAGATCAAAGTGTTGGCAGATTCAGTTCTTGGTGAGGGTCTTCTTCCTAGTTTGCAAATGGCCGGCCTCTGGTTGTATCCTCACATGGAGGAGAGAAAAGGCTCTGATGTCTTTTTCCCTTCTTATAAGGGCAGTAATTTTTATCATATATATTCCACCCTCATTCAAACCTAATCACCTCCCAAAGGCCCAACTCCCAACACCATCACATTGGGGATTAGGGCTTTGAACATGAATTTTAAGGGGACACAAACATTCATTTCATAATACCATGTGACATAGCAATCTCATGACTAGATGTTTATGCAAAAAAAAAGAAAAAAGAAAACATGTCCACACAAAGATCTTTACATGAGTGTTTATAGCATCTTTATTAATACTCATCAAAAACTGCAACAACCCAAAAGTTCTTCATCTGGGAAAGAGATGAACTCTTTGTGATCCTACTATAATATAAAATACTAATCAGCAATGTAAACAGCAAACTATTGATCTATGTAACAACATGAGTGCATTTCGAAAGCACTGTGCTAAGTGAAAAAAGGCAGACAGAGAAGCAGCTACTGTATGATTCTGCTTATGGGACATTTCAGAACAGGCAAATTATAGGGACAGAAATCAGATCAATGGTTGCCAGTGGCAGGGGTTAGGGAAGGGGATACTGGCAGGGGTTAGGGAAGGGGATGGACTACAGAGGTGCGTTTAGGAAATTTAGAGTTTATGAAAATATTCTATATCTTAGTCATGCCGGTGGTTACACAACTATAAACATTTTTCAAAATACATAGAACTGTACATCTATATGAAAATTGTACCTCGAAAAAAAGCCCACATTAAAAAAAAAAACAAAACACCCTAGACTAGCATAATCAAAGGATGCCCTTAGAAAACTCCTTTAAACAGACATCAACTATCACCCCAGTAAACGGAATATTAATTTTTGAGAGTTGGGATGACCAATATGATATACTAGTTTCTACTTGTGAGAAATGTCACTTATTACCTTGTTGTCTCAGAACTCCAGAACTACCTTAATGGACGCAAGGGATTACCTAGGCAGAGGCAAAATAATTCTAACTGTATGACCATGTATTTAAGAACATCAGGCCCAGCCTGGCCAAAAGTCTTCCCCCATGGCTTGCCATTGGACATGAAATTTTCATCAGTATCTCTCTTTCAGATTAAGATACTAGAGCAAGAAACTGGGATGGGAATTTTGTTGGATGATACCAAGGCTAACATGACTCATTAAGAAGCCACAAGAATTAATGAGACATTCCATAAGATGCACATTAAAGGAACATTCTAAAACACATCTGTCCTGCTTCTGATCTGCTCTTTTCATAGAAAAACAATATAAGATAGAAGTGATATAGAAGTGATTAAGAAGGGGGATTTTAAGTGCTGACTCTGCCCCTTAGAGCTCTGGCATGTTAGTCAGATTCCTTAACTACTTCAGGTCTCAATTTTCTCATCTGTAAAAAGGAGAATAATATTTACCATTCAGGATGATTTTTAGAGGACACCCAAACATACATGGTGACATTCAGTACATATATATATAGTAATTCGCACATAGTAAGTGCTCAATAAATGTGAGCTGTTGTGAATAATTATTACATCATCCCTTCCCCCCTTAAGTCCTTTTAAACATTACTCAAGTGTATAATATGTTAGTGTTTGCCAAATAACCTACCACTTCAATACTTAATGGCTTAAATCAAAAATAATTTATTATTATTTACAAGCCCATGGGTCAGCTGGGCAGTTCTATGGCTATGTGCCAGGCTTCACTGATCTAAGCTGCGTTTGCTCTTTTATCTTTGGTCAGCTGACAGAGTATCTGGAGACAGGCTCTCATCGGGGGTGACCGTGGTTAGTGGGCCTCCTGTCTCAGTATCCAGCAGGCTAGTTTGGGCTTGTTCACATGATGGAGGCAGGTTTCAAGAGGGTTGATGGAAATGGGCAAAGCCTCTTGAATTCTTAGCTCGTAGCTGGCACAATATCATTTCCCCATAGACTAGCTCCTTCTTTCCTAATGCTTACTCTTATTCTTTAGCCTTGAGATATTCCTTGTTTTTTTTTCTGGTTCTCATCAGCTTCATAACATATTTCTAAGCATATCTAATAATGTGCAGCCTGTAGTCCTCACACACAGCTGCTCCAAACAAAAAATCATGCATAACAGATACTAGCATAACGAAGTCACACATCTTACATATTAATTGATTAGTGGAGACTGCACTTCACCACTAACCTCTCATAAGTCCTTATCTATCATCTTCTTTTTCAGTATATTACAGTTGTTTATTGTATGGCATGACACATTACTTATGGAAGACAGTGAGTGATTCAATTTAATTCTCTTTGTATCCCCACTGTCTGGCACATTTAATATGTAGAGCATATATTTGTTAAATACACACTATTAGAGCCACCACGTAGCGAGAGAGAGAGATGACTTTGATCAGGGATTATCAAGGAATATTCTAAGAATGGAGGTGAACCACAAAGCCTGAGAAGTAATTACGTTTGGGGAAACGTTTTAGTGAGCAATCGAGCCAGCAAGAAGAAAGCCTAGTGTGGTTAGTAGGCAATGGGGGTAAAATGGGCAGAGAAGACTCATTTATTTGGTTGGAACAAAGTGTGTGCCTAGAGCACTGATGGGAGTTGGGGCCGAAAACAAAGTCAGGAAAAGAATCCAAAGAGCCTCAGGTTATAGAGTTTAGTTTCAATCCATTTATTGTTTAATTAAGGAGAGATAATTAACACATTAATTAAATAATGAGAGATAATTAAGCCATTAACTCTCATTGCCCATTAAGCTTTATCAGACTAGTTAGTCCTTACTTTGATAAACAAGGACATGGACAAATTTAACCCAGTAATTACATTCCGAAGAAGGAAGGTGGCGTTGATGGAAAGGGTCAGAGAATAATGTATTATATGGAAAAATTAACTTCCTTTGTATTATGGGAGTGACTAGGAATACCTAAGAACTTCAAAGACTTGAAAAGAAAGTGATGTTGAAAGAAAAAGCAGCAGACTCATAGATATAGAGAACAAAGCAATGGTTACCAGTGGGGAAAGGGAAGGGGCAGGGGCAATACAGGGGGAGTGGATTAGGAGATACAAACTATCAGGTATAAAATAAGATATGAGGATGTAATGTACAACATGGGGAATACAGCCAATATTTTATAATAACTATAAGAGAAGTATAACCTTTAAAAATTGTGAATCACTATATGGTAGACCTGTAACTTATGTAATATTGTACATCAACTCTACTTCCATAAAAAATAATAAAATTAAAAAAAAATTTTTTTTAATAAATTTCATGAAACTCCAAAAAAAAAGGTAAGTGACAGATTGTGAAAATCCTCTGTATTGGTGCCCTCTACTGACAGTCTCTGAAGCACAGAGGCAGAGTTACGAACATACTTTATGGTGCACATAAACTCCCTCTCTGTTCCATTGGCCCAGAACCTAGTTGCAAGGCCCCAATCTCCTGGAAGGGAGCCTGGGAAATGTACTCCTTATTTGGCTTATACAGTTATGATTGCTTAAGACATTACATAAAAAGTTACACAACACGGCTCAGCCTTTTTAGCAGGGCACAGTGTAACAGTTAGCAAGGTATGTTCCATACACCTAATATGCACAAAAACATATCATTTGACATTTATAATTTTGAATGTCTCAGATGGAGCTTCCACTCCAGTAACTCGTTATTTATAGTTGGGGAAATAACATGACTGTCAGTGAGTCCTAGGAGAAAAAGAGGGATGTATGTAAGGAAAAAATAAGCTAATAGTTTCTAAATTTAAGCACAGATTCAAATCATTTGGGGATCCTATTAAGCATGCAGATGCCAGGGTCTAACCCCAGAGGGTCTAATCCATTTTAAGAAGCTCTCTAAGGTCATCAGTATATACACTTTGCAAAACACTGTCCTGGACCCTTCCATTATTGGATGATTCACGGAATGTAACTCCCTGATTCCTCCACGTCTGCTGCTGAAGCTCGTCATCATGGTAATGACATTGGCCAATCTAAAACTTGTCCGGCTGCCTGAAGGCAAACAGATCAGACTTTGTAAGCCCATACCTTAGTTCTCCATATTTTGCTTTACTCTGGAGGCCGTGAGCACAGTTTCCTCAAAGGAACTGTTGAGAGAGAACCTGACATTCTATAAAGCTTGAAATGAAGACCCACTCTTATCTAACACATAGTGTCCTCTTATTATAATGCATTTTTTTTCTTTTCTGCCAAAAGTAATAAATACTTTTTCAAGGTGTTTGGGGTTATCAGGCTTACTTTTGACAAATACCAAAAGAAGGGAAAAAACTCATCTTATAGGGTTTAGAAGACAGGGAATAGGACAGTTACAAAAATCAAGATTCCTTTAGTTGCCAGGCTGGAGTTACAGGGATGGATGGTCACACCATTGAGTAACCATTCATTCATGGGTCGCTAACAGATGCAATAGCATAGTTCACTCAATCTGTCACGCAGAGTAACTCCTGGCTCACAGTATATCATAGTAATTTAGCATATCTTAACTTAACCCTTTCTCTTTATCCTTGTTGCCTACTTCATCATTAAAGTTTTGCGTTTTGTTATTTATTCTTTTAATTTTTATTTTATATTGTAGTATAGTTGGTTAACAATGTTGTGTTAGTTTCAGGTGTACAGCAAAGTAATTCAGTTATACATATACTTGTGTCTATTCTTTTTCAAATTCTTTTCCCATTTACGTTATTACAGAATATTGAGCAGAGTTCCTTGTGCTATACGGTAGGTCCTTTTTGGTTATCTGTTGATAGTTGAAATATAGCAATGTGTACATGTCAATCCCAAACTCCCAATCTATCCCTCTCCCCCATTTTCCTCCTCCCACCAGGTAACCATAAGTTCGTTCTCTAAGTCTGTGAGTCTGTGTCTGTTTTGTGAATAAGTTCATTTGTATCATTTTTTAGATTCCACATGTAAGTGATATCACATGACATTTGTCTTTCTCTGTCTGACTTACTTCACTTAGTATGATAATCTCCAGGTCCATCCATGTTATTTATTTTAACATAAGAGTTATCTGAGGGCTTTAATAATCTCAGAAGAACAGGATTTATATACTTCTGAAGGACTTCTTTATTAATAAAAAACTAATAGAGGTATGTTTTCGTATAACAAATCCTGAATATAAGCTAAAACCTAGGTGTATCTTCAAAACTTTTCATTGTCACGTCAACAACCGAAGACAGACTTTTTTCTGATTGAAAGAATTATTTCTTAGCTGATATCACAGTCCTTTGCACCTTTAATATATGTTATATACACAAGCAGCGGCATTCCTAAAGCCCTCCCTGCCTTATGCTACCTCTCTGCTCAAAAATTTAATGGCTTCCTATCTCCTCAGAAAGAAATATTAATCCCTTAGCCTTCCCTTTAATGCTCTTCAAATTCAGACCCTAAATTTGTCATTGCCTAAGTCTTTTCGCCAGGCAGGTTGATTCATCCCCAGACATACCTCACATCCCTTACTCAGCCTTTCCCTTTGGGTTTTACAAGCTATGCAGTTCTTCCATCTTCTTCTATCTTCCCACAAAATCTAGAAGTTGACGTAGACAGTGGATTTCTCACTAAATCAGGGCAACCTCATGAATCACCTTTCAGTAAATGAGAATTCAGCCTCTCTCTGTTTCTGCCTCATTGCTAGTTCTAGAAAAAGCAAGCTTCCTTGGTTCTACAACTGATTGTATCCCAGTTCCCATTAATCTTCCCAAATGAAGAGAGTGGTTTATTCCTGTGGATTTCTCCCCAGGCAAAACCTGGAGTCCTGATGCTGAGCCTTAGTGTATTTCCTGAAGCCATCTTACCTACTGTTTTCAGACTTTCCTGCCATTGACTTCCAGCGGAGAATGATGAATGCACTTAGACTGTCACAAGTGCATTCCCCCCCTAACCGTCAGGTCATCCATTACTGCAGGTAGGAACCCCTGATGCCAGCAACTTCTTTGATTAATAATTCTTTAATGGAGCTTGCTCTCTGGGTGGAAACAGAGATGTGATAAGTTCTGCGCTGAGGCTAGTCGCCAGGGGAAAGAATTTCATGAAAATGTTGTAAGCAATAGGTAAGATCTAGAAGCTCAGACCTAGACAGTATTCCATGGGAAGAGGCAGGAAGTTTGGATAGGGCAAGTGTGATGTTAAAAAAGAGAATATAAAAGAATGGATTCTAGAAATAAAGCTATAGAAAGAAACAGTGCAGAAATAACAATAGCTAACATTTATTGAGGGTATACTCAATAAGTGCCTTAGAACAGGCACTTACAAGCTCTTTACTGCATTAATTCACTTAATAATCACAACCATCCAATGAGGTAGGTTCTGTCATTATGCACATTTTATGGATAAGGGAGAGGATTCACAGACATTATATAAGTTGCCCAAGACCATACAGTTCATAAATGGCAGAGCTAGTGTTTCAAACAGGGGTAGTTTGATTCCAGAAACTTCATCCTTGAACATTATGAAATACTGCCAATATGTGGAGTGCAATTTCCCAATTTTCTTGAGTACAAAACTTGGCCATATTATGCCTATAATAAAGATTCCTGTGATGTCTGTTACTGCTGTTGCCTATTAAACAGTAAATTACGGGATGGATCAGTTAACATTTTAAGGTAAAGTTTCACTTTAGCTCTATTAAGTTGTATTCATTTTAAAGGAAACATAGGGATGCCTCTTCTTAAGAAATTCTTCTGATTATCCTAATCCCCAATTTTTTACGAGAAGTAATGGAGCATTAGAGAAGGGAACAAGAATTTATGGAAAACTCATGTTTTAGGTAATTTTAAAGTTGTGAACAAGGCTGACGCTGCTAAAGCATTTATTGAGGCTCCTGAGCGTGGGGGGACCTCACAGCTGTGTCCACTACGACACGTTTTCAGCCAAACGTGGAGCAATGGAACCCAAGCTGGAGCAAGTGTCCTGGCAGCACCTTCTCCCCCATGTTCATCCATGACTCTAACTTCCAGCCAAATGATGAAAAATTCCTGGAAGAGAGAATCATGGAGGACAGAGGAGAAAGCAGATTTATTCAGGGAGATACACACTCCACAGACAGAGTGTAGGCAGTCTCAGAAGCCGAGAGGCCCTAGGGTACGGGGTTGTTAGTTTTTACGGGTCGGGTAATTTCATAGGCTAATGAGTGG
Organism: Stenella coeruleoalba; assembly: GCF_951394435.1. Classification (NCBI taxonomy): domain Eukaryota; kingdom Metazoa; phylum Chordata; class Mammalia; order Artiodactyla; family Delphinidae; genus Stenella; species Stenella coeruleoalba. The sequence goes on along the minus strand of NC_137151.1, from coordinate 38,163,302 downwards.
GAGGATTATTCCAACTATTTTGGGGACGGAGTGGGGCTTTCCAGGAATTGGGCCACCACCCACTTTTTGACCTTTTACGGTCAGCCTCGGAACTGTCATGGCGCCTGTGGGTGTGTCATATAGCTGATGTATTCCAATGAGCAGGTAACGAGGCTCAAGGTCTACTGGAGGTGGAATCTTCCACCGTCTTGGGCCTAGTTGGTTCTAACCAGTATTTGTCCCATTCTCAACGGCTGTGTCATTCTTTTAGCAGTTGTGCCCTGCCCTTTTTCCCTTCTGTCTCATACAGGTATCACTTCAAGTAGACCTAACTTTTTTTTTTTTTTTTTTTTTTTTTTGCGGTACGCAGGCCTCTCACTGTTGTGGCCTCTCCCGTCGTGGAGCACAGGCTCTGGACGCGCAGGCTCAGGGGCCATGGCTCACGGGTACAGCCGCTCCGCGGCATGTGGGATCTTCCCAGACCGGGGCACGAACCTGTGTCCCCTGCATCGGCTGGTGGACTCTCAACCACTGCGCCACCAGGGAAGCCTGAGATCTAACTATTAATTAATTGCAAAATTACTGAAGAAATCTCCTGTTTGCCTCTAATATTCTTATGCTTCAAACTTTTCCTCCTCTGTTTCCAAATATAAATGTTCCCAGTTCTCCAAAGATAAAATCCACAGGTCCAAATCTAGTCCTATTGCAGCTATCTAGTTGTATCTGCCATCTCTTACCACCACAATCTCCTCATCAGCTGATCTCTTGAACTGTTAAACACAAACCACACACTCTTTCCTTTGAACATTTGTTCTCTCTCCCTCCACAGTCTGGGTTATCTTTTTCTTCTCTCTCACCTTCAAGTTCAGATGAGTATCCCCAACCTTGGCACTTACTGTCTTCACCTTTTATAAGTATTACTTTGTTTGCTACTTCTTAGATATATTTATGTTTTGTTCTGCCATCTGACTTCCTGCTCATAGAGACAGTAACTAGTTTACATTTTAAGTGAATTTAACAAACACCTTTTGAGAATGAATCATGAGCCAAACCATACGCTGGATGTTTTCTATAAAAAGATACAGCATCTGCCTACAAGATTTACCCATATACTTGTCCTACATAGTGTCTAGGGTCATGGTCGTTGTATAGTAAGTGCTCAATAAAGATACTTACAAAGGGAAAGCTAAAATGACAGCAGGAATGATCTTCTATTCTGAAGTGTCTCCAAACTGATTTAAGTTTTCATATATTTAAGTACCCAGATCATATATGCCATCAATGTCACTCAGCTGATTGCATCCTTGGCTCATTAGTTCCTCTGTGTAGTACTCTATTTTGTGACACAGGTTTTCATCAAGTTTAATGGGTTAACATTACTAATTTCCTTCGTGGTATGCTTCTGCTCAGGTGGTTTGAATGACAGTTTGCTTTCTAAATGTGAATTTGACTCCACCAGGCTCCTCCCCTCCCATTTCCTTTCTTCTCTTTTTCCTTTTATCTTTGCCACTAAGGATGAACATTTGCCTAAAGAAAGCCATCAAAGCCAAAAAAGAACATAACTAACAACAACAACAAAGGTAGATTGGGCCTGAGTACTCTTGGTTTTCAACAGTCATGAGGATAAATCACAGCTATCACAGCCGGGGGTCTGGATACCCAAGACCTATTTGTTCTCTTCCTTCTCAATTGTTAAAACTAAAATTAATAGCCTTGTGATTTCCAAATCAAGTTCTTTCACTTCAACTCCTGAACTTAGGCTTGATTCCAGGACTTCTCTGCAAGATTTTCGGATACCACCACCAAATGTTTTAGAAAAGGACATTTATAACTCCTTTTACACTTCAGAAAAATAAAAGTTCTTTAGGAATAATTATTTAAGAGCCATTTCAAAGAATCTCAGCTTAATAAATACACCTGCTAGTAAATCAGTGCATAATAACAACACCTAAATTCTATAGTTTCAGAAGTTTAGGACCTCCCTTGGGGGGAAAAACATGCATGGGCACGTGCACATGTGTGTGTTTATGCATATATACATGCATGTACATGCCCACACATGTATGGGACATACACACTGCACATATGTGTGCATGTACAGATATATGTATGTATATACGTCTGGTGCACATACTCATACTACATATATTTATGTTAGGGTGTCGTATTTGTAGTATATTAATACACTGTGCTATAGTCAAACTCTATACCTGTCTGCAATATCAACAGTAATTATCATTTATTGAATAATTGCAATTGCCAGACACTATGCTTGGGATTTTACAAACACTCTCTCAGTATGTTCTATGAGAAACATTATGAGTTTATTATTCCCCATTTTGCAAATGAGGAAACTGAACTGCCTCAATATTTTGCCTACAAAATCTTTCTCAGTTCAGCTTTTTCCTTTGTGCTTACCTCACTTTTTATTTCTCATCATTCCATTATTTTCTTCCATACCCTCCTCTTATATTAACGTCCTCTGTATCTTCTTTCCATTTACAGAAACTCACTTCACCTTCTACCACTATCAAGTTTGCAAACAACTCAGGGACAAAGAGTAAAATTTGGTAGTCTTAAAACTAAAAATACAGTACTTGTACTTATGTGAAGTGCTTTTAAGAATCTGGCATTTCCCTGGTGGTGCAGTGGTTGAGAGTCCGCCTGCCGATGCAGGGGAAACGGGTTCGTGCCCCGGTCCGGGAAGATCCCACATGCCGCGGAGCGGCTGGGCCCATGAGCCATGGCCGCTGAGCCTGCGCGTCCGGAGCCCGTGCTCCGCAACAGGAGAGGCCACAACAGTGAGAGGCCCGTGTATCGCAAAAAAAAAAAAAAAAAAAAAAGAATCTGGCATCAGTAACTCTACATTCTATCTATTTATGCTGCTTGATCTAATTATTTTTATTGTTATTCCTCTTTAAAAGTCTACATCATCCATAACTTGAAAATAAACTATTTCAGAATTGCCAGTCTAAACAGGTTGTTCTTACCACTCAAATATTGACACATGCATAATTAATAATGTGTAAAGAGAAGAAAAATAGGGTTTATAATTTTGTTAGGAAAAAAAGATTTTTAGAATAGTAAATTTGCAAATGTTGATAAAGTTCCTTCTGTGTGTGGGACAAAAGATTCAATGAAAGAGAAAAAAATAAAAAATACAGCAAAGCCCCTCACCTTAAGGAGGCTTAGAATATAGTTAGAAGAGGAAAAGAACATTGTGATATGGATGGACAGCAAAGACCTTTAGGAGCTGATGGGATTTGCATTAAGGCCTTAGCTGATCTGATGAATTTAAATAAAGGAAAGAGGAATGTGTTTTTATCCCAGATGACTATTAAAATGTAAACTAATGTTTGAAAAGAGTGATGAGCTAGGAAGATTCAAAGAATAACTAATAAATTTGTTTAGTTGGTGCATATTTTATGTATATGTTAACCAGGAAAAAATGGAAATGTAAATTAAACCCATATAACATATTCCCGCGGATGTGAAGCTAAGGAGTTCGGACTGTCCTATGAATTAAAGAAAAAAATCATTAAAAGAATTTGTATAATGAAGTAACCTAACAAATAAAATGTTTAAATGAGACTTGTCTGGAACGCTGCTCTAAGTCAGGGAAAGAATAGAAGGATCCCATTAAGAAACTATCATATCATTTGCTTTCAAAAGGGACCAAAGCCCTTTAGAGAAATGGCTGATTCCATATTTAGGCAGGAAGTATATAGTATGAAATATGCAACATATCTTGACATAAGAGAAAGCAAGAAAGTTCAAAAAGACCACTGTCTTCATGTCAGAAGGATTCAGAAACCATCCTGAAGATGCTCCCTTTATCAAACATGTGACAATTTGAACATCGATAGAGAAAATAAGGGCAATGGATCAGAATACATCAAATATTTTAAAATCTATTTATATGTAATAATACTAAATATTTGGGGGATACTAGAGAAACAAATTATTCTTTTTTTTAATTAATTTTAAAATTTATTTTGGGCTGCATGGGTCTTTGTTGCTGAGAGCAGGCTTTCTCTAGCTGTGGAGAGCGGGGCTACTCTTTGTTGTGGCGTGCGGGCTTCTCATTGCGGTGGCTTCCCTTTTGTGAAGCACGGGCTCTAAGCGCGTGGGCTTCAGTAGTTGTGGCACGCGGGCTCAGTAGTTGTGGCTCACGGGCTCTAGAGCATAGGCTCTGTAGTTGTGGCGCATGGGCCTAGTTGCTCCGCACCATGTGGGATCTTCCCAGACCGGGGCTTGAACCCATGTCCCCTGCATCGGCAGGCGGTTTCTTAACCACTGCGCCACCAGGGAAGCCCCCAACTTATTCTTAAAATAATAAATAAAGGGAAATAATTATTATCTCTATTTCATGGTAACTATTTCATAGTGGATGAGGGAAGTATCTCTTTACAAAGTGCTTCAGCTAACAAATGGAGAAAAAATGATAGAATTATAATGCTGCCATTTTGAAAATCTAACCAATTAATGGAATCAACAGTTTCTAACATGACTAAAAGGAAAGTTATCAGAAATGATACGCCTCCTGACTAAATTACACCATGTCTATGAGGTGGTCTTGCCAAATAAATTGAATTTGCTTACAAATTTAAGGTGCATACAAATCACTTGGGGATCTTGACAAAATGCAGATCCTGATTCAGTAGGGCTGGCGGCATAGCAGAGATTCTGCAGGTAACACTGGGGCTATGAGTCCCAGGACCCACTGACTGATCCTGTTTCATGGAACATGTCATGCTTTTTCCTAGTTCTGAACCTGTGCATCCTGTATTAGTATTTTCTGCCTGGAATGCCTTTATCTTCTCAACTCTTCTCCTGGCTCACTCCAACTCATCCTTTGAAATCTAGCACAGGAATCAGCTCCACCAAGAAATTTTTTTCTGTCTACCACCTCTACATTCCCCTTCTCTAGGCTCTCCTAACACCTTCATTTCTCTATCCTACATTTTACCATACTATCTGTTTATTTTCTTCCACTGGCTGTGATCTCCTTGAGATTAGCTTCTCTTATATACATATTTTTTTAACTCCAAGATCTTAAACTATTTCAAAAAAACTAGGTAGCTTTGATTAATGTTTTTGAATAAATGATAGACTTTGTTGACACAAAATCAATTAGTTGTTCTTGCAGAAAGTCAATGAATAAAAAGATTATTCTGCCCATCTATGCACACATAACCTTTTTCTTCTTATCAGTAGCTGCGGCTATCTTAAAGTCATGGGGTAACTTAAGGAAAGCCAGATATCACTGCAGATTTCAGAATCTTAAAGAATAATTTCCTCAGGATGCCAGCCAACAGTGTGACAGTAGGTGATGGAAACACTTAAGGAAAGGACAGATTTGAGCAAAATTTGGCTAGGTTAGATTATTAAATGAAATATTAACTCTCACCTCCATGAGGAGAGTGTTATACATGCATTAATAACATATTCAGAGAAGTATCACCTCTGTGTTGCAACCTGAGTATAGTCCTCTTCCTTCCCTGTCAGCAGCTCTGTTCCATCAGCATAATAAGCAGCAAACTACTTCAAAGAGAGGCAGGGCAACTACAGCCATCTTTCACCCCCAAACTGGGAATGTCTGTCCTTAAGTGGTATCATAAGGCAATCTTGCCTTGCCTTTCATAGGCTTTGGGCTGAGATAAATCTGCGTTCTGTTCACATACTGGTGGCAGTTGAATCAATTAAATACTTATAAAACAAAAAGCATAATAAATCCCAAGAATTTCAGCTCAAACTTCTTATCTATATTCCAGTCATAAAGGAGACTGTAAAATGCTGAATGATAAAAGAGAATCAAAATGATAGAATGATAAAGTGATATTCCTGAAATCATGTGAAAGCAGAATTCTGGTCAAAGCAGGCCAATTTCCATCTTAAACTGTGTATCAAGTAAAGCTTATCTGATTTGTTTATCTGTTTTTAAACTCCCACTATAACACACATTGCTTTTTGAATAACAAGGTTGCAAAAGAAATGGAAAATAGAAGTGAAAAAAATCACATGCTAATATGGAAGAACCTATAACATGTGAGAGAATATGGTTATAAAATTGTCCAAATCTCTGTACCTCCTGAGATCAGTGAGGAAGATCCCTTTAGTCACAGCAAACAACTAATTAGAAAGAATTCTCTCTGATGCTGTCTGAACATGTGAATGAAGAAAGCTGGTTCTGAAATATAAACTGCATTTTGACATACAATTAATATTCATATTATGAAAAAAATCAGCACATTTACTATGCATGTCCCTATTTAAAAAATCCTCTTAGACAATGCTAATATGTACAGATTAACCACTTTCAATTTCCATAATTTTTTCATTTCCTAATGAATTAAAATTCCATTTTTTTCTTAGCTTGAATTCTTTAGGTAACCTAAGGGGAATTTATGCTTGCTCTTGTTTATAAAACTGTGTTCCTTTTAGATACTTATTTCATAATTAGACAATTGCTCTAATTTTTCTCATTTTGATAACAATATATATTTGTATCATTATGTATGTTTACATCTCCTATGCAAGTTCATAGTTATTTTCTACTTGCCTTAAACATTTGACTTGAGGGCAGATTCTACAGTTAGGCTCTGTCCAAGCCTAACAGCACTTTGAAAATATGTTTTAAAAGTTGTTTCTTCTCCATCAAATCTGGTATAGAAGTCATCCGCCTGTCTCAATCACTTGTGGGAAGAGGTGAAATGTTTTGGCAATAACTAATCAGGAGGTTCAGCTCATGAGATCTAATTAAAATAATAACCTGACATGCATGTTCCTCTTGGATTAGCGTCTTATGAATTGCTTGTTCACTGCTTTCCAGTGCCAAATCAATATTGTCAGAGCACAACTGCTAATTAGAATGAGAAACTGGCTAATTCACAATCAGAAAACTGTTGACTTAAAAACATAAATGTCAAGTGTCAAGTGTAATGATTCACTAAAAGATAGAGTAACGTTAACTCCTACAATATTGGAAAAAATGTTTTGCAATCATATGAGAAGTCTAAGAATAATATGAAGAAAAAAAAGAAGAGGGTGAAGAATGAGGAGGAGGAAGGAAAAGAAGAAGAGAAAGGAGGAGAAAAAGGAGAAAGAAGAGGAGAAGAAAGCAGACACGTTATAAATGCATGTAAATGATATTTGCAATCAATATATTTCAATGCCCCTATGTGGAAACTCTCACCAAACTATATGAGAGGTGAGCCTTGGAAAGGCTGAATAACTTGCTGGGTAACACACAGAGAATGAGAGAGTGACAGAATCAGGAATAAACCGTACATTTACTGACATTATTATTTTATATTTCAATATTGGTTCCTTTATACATAAAAGGAGTCATACATCTAGATAACTAAAAGGTTGCTATCAGGGGAGAATATTAAAATAGAATTTTACTTTATTTTCTGGACAATGAATGTCTATATAATAATTTCTAATATGAAATGCAGCACAGAGACTTTGGAGAAAAAAAATGTGTGTTTTGGAATTAGACCATGATCCTAGATCTAAATATTAGCACTTCTGCTTACTAATCAGAGAAATCCTTAACTTCTTTAAATCTCAGTTTCTTCAGCTTTAAAAAAAAAGAAAACACCAACTTCCAGAAATTTTTTCAAGTGTTAAATGATATATGTTTCATGACTACTCAAAAACTATTTCTGAATTGTACTTATTGGAGATATTCTGCATTAGCTTTGCTACTTTCTTGTCTTCACTTTATTACTACAGTTGCCCAGGCTTCCCCTTTTAGCATTTGGTTATATCACTGTGTAATAAATTTTCTGGGCTGAGTCCTTGCAGCTGGCTTTCATTTCAACAGCCAGTCCATCAACAATACTGATTTGAAGGCAAACTAAGAGAACTTGTAACCAACAAACTAATCTAAAAGAATGATTAAGTTTTGAAACCAAAAGGAAACGATAAAAAAAAAAAAATAAATCATGGAACATGAGGATGGAAGAAAGAACAATGGAAAGAACAAAAACATAGTTAAATAAACAAGCTTTCCTCTTTTTGGTTTCCTAAAACATGTCTCAGGGGTGAAGCAAAAATTATAGCATTGTCAGATGTGGCTCCTCAATGAATACAGAATATTTAAGAGAAGTATATTATACATGAGGGAAGGCAAAAGTATTTAAAGGGATTTCTATACTTTACTGGACCTGGCAAAGTATTAACAACAGTAGATTGTGAGAAACTACGTCTAAATATACATAAACTTTGTAACACCTAGAGCAGTTACTAACAGTTTATACTAAGTGGTGTACACAAAATCACTTTAGACAAATCAAAATGTGATTTTTTTAAAAAGTTCAAGTAACCCACAGAAAAGGCAGAGAATTGAAAAACAGAGGGAACAGACAGAAAGCAAGAAAAGAAATGGCAGACTCAAGCTCCAATATATCAGTAATTACATTAAATGTAAATGTTCTAAATACATCAATTAAAAAGCAGAAATTGGCAGAGTGGATTAAAACAACAACAACTTTATGTAGCGGCGTTAGCTTAAAAAGAAGCCAATCTGAAAAGGTCACAAACTCTATGATTTCATTTATATATCATTCTTGAAATACTTAAGTTTGGAGAGGGAGAACAAGGTAGTGGTTGCCAGTGGTTAAGGATGTTTGGGAGAAGGGAAAGTGGGTGTGACTATAAAGTGATAGCATGAGAGAGAGCTTTATGGTAATAGATTAGTAGTATACTTTGATTGAAGTGGTGGTTACATAAATATACACAAGTAATAAAATGACATAGCGCTATACACAATTATTGTACCAATGTCAAGTTCCTGGTTTTAATATTGCACTATTATTATAGAAAATGTAACCAATGGGGGAATCTGGACCAACACTTCATGAGGACCTCTCTGTCATATCTTTGCAAATCCCGGTGGATCTGTAATTTTCAAATTAAAAAAAAATTAAGAAAAAAATATCAAAAATTTAAAAAGAAGAACATAAATATTTTGGCTTCAAGAAACTTGGGGAGAGGGGAATTCAATATGGCAGAAGAGTAAGACGAGGAGATCACCTTCCTCCCCACAAATACATCAGAAATACATCTATATGTGGAATAACCCCTACAGAACACCTACTGAACGCTGGCAGAAGACCCTAGACCTCCCAAAAAGCAAGAAACTCCCCACATACCTGGGTAGGGCAAAAGAAAAAAGAAAAAACAGAGACAAAAGGATAGGGACGGGACCTGCACCAGTGGGAGGGAGCTGTGAAGGAGGAAAAGTTTCCACACACTAGAAGCCCCTTCGTGGGCAGAGACTGCAGGTGGCGGAGGGGGAAAGCTTCAGAGCCGCAGAGAACAGCACAGCAACAGGGGTGCGGAGGGCAAAGCGGAGAGATTTCCGCACAGAGGATCGGTGCCGACCAGCACTCACTAGCCCGAGAAGCTTGTCTTATCAACGGCCGGGACAGGCGGGGCCTGGGAGCTGAGGCTCGTGCGTCGTTCAGATCCCAGGGAGAGGACTGGGGTTGGCTGAGTGAACACAGTCTGAAGGGGGCTAGTGCGCCACGGCTAGCCGGGAGGGAGTCCGGGAGAAGGTCTGGAGCTGCCAAAGAGGTAAGAGACTTTTTCTTGCCTCTTTGTTTCCTGGTGCGCGAGGAGAGGGCATTACGAGCGCCACTTAAAGGAGCTCCAGAGACGGGCATGAGACGCTAAGGCTGCTCCTGCAGCCACCAAGAAGCCTGTGTGCGAGCACAGGTCACCGTCCACACTTCCCCTCCCGGGAGCCTGTGCAGCCCGCCACTGCCAGGGTCCCGTGATCCAGGGACAACTTCCCCGGGAGAACGCACGGTGCGCCTCACGCTGGTGCAACGTCATGCTGGCCTCTGCCGCCGCAGGCTCACCCTGTACTCCGTACCCCTCCCTCCCCCCTGCCTCAGTGAGCCAGAGCCCCCGAATCAGCGGCTCCTTTAACCCCGTCCTGTCTGAGCGAAGAACAGATGCCCTCAGGAGACCTACACGCAGAGGCGGGTCCAAATCCAAAGCTGAATCCCAGGAGCTGTGTGAACAAAGAAGAGAAAGGGAAAACCCTCCCAGCAGCCTCAGAAGCAGCGGATTAAATCTCCACAATCAACTTGATGCATCCTGCATCTGTGGAATATCTGAATAGACAAGGAATCATCGCAAGTTGAGGAGCTGGACTTTGGGAGCAAGATACATTATTTTTTCCCCTTTTCCTCTTTTTGTGAGTGTGTATGTGTATGCTTTGGTGTCTGATTTTCTCTGTATACCTTTGTCTTTACCATTAGTCGTAGGGTTCTGTCCGTTTTTGTTTTTTCTTTCTTCTTTTAGTATCGTTTTTAGCCCTTGTTCTCATTGGTGGATTTGTATTTTGGCTTGGTTGCTCTCTTCTTTCTTTCTTTTTCTTTTTATTAATTTTTTTTAATAATTATTTTTAAATTTTTATTTAATAACTTTTTTATTTTATTTTATTTTAACTTTTTGTTTCTTTCATTTTTTCTCACTTTTATTCTGAGCCGAGTGGATAACAGGCTCTTGGTGCTCCACCCAGGTGTGAGGCCTGTGCCTCTGAGGTGGGAGAGCCAAGTTCAGGACATTGGTCCACAACAGACCTCCCAGCTCCATGTAATATCAAATGGTGAAAATCTCCCAGAGATCTCCATCTCAATGCCAAGACCCAGCTCCACTCAACAACCAGCAAGCTATAGTGCTGGACACCCTATGCCAAACAACTAGAAAGACAGGAACACAACACCACCCATTAGCAGAGAGGCTGCCTAAAATCATAATAAGGTCACAGACACTCCAAAACACACCACCAGACGTGGAAAAACATACAACAAAGATTACTCTACCCAGCAAGGATCTCATTCAGATTTGACAGGGAAATTAAAACCTTTATAGACAAGCAAAAGCTAAGAGAATTCAGCACCACCAAACCAGCTTTACAACAAATGCCAAAGGAACTTCTCTAGGCAGGAAACACAAGAGAAGGAAAAGACCTACAATAACAAACCCAAAACAATTAAGAACATGGTAATAGGAACATACATATCGACTATTACCTTAAATGTAAATGGATTAAATGCTCCAACAAAAAGACATAGACTGGCTGACTGGATACAAAAACAAGACCCATATATATGCTGTCTACGAGAGACCCATTTCAGACCTAGGGACACATACAGACCTAGGGACACATACAGGGGATGGAAAAAGATATTGCATGCAAATGGAAATCAAAAGAAAGTTGGAGTAGCAATTCTCATATCAGACAAAATAGACTTTAAATTTACAAGCAGCTCATGCAGCTCAATAACAAAAAAACAAACAACCCAATCCAAAAATGGGCAGAAGACCTAAATAGACATTTCTCCAAAGAAGATATACAGACTGCCAACAAACACATGAAAGAATACTCAACATCATTAATCATTAGAGAAATGCAAATCAAAACTACAATGAGATATCATCTCACACCAGTCAGAATGGCCATCATCAAAAAATCTAGAAACGCTGGAGAGGGTGTGGAGAAAAGGGAACACTCTTGCACTGCTGGTGGGAATGTGAATTGGTTCAGCCACTATGGAGAACAGTATGGAGGTTCCTTAAAAAACTACAAATAGAACTACCATATGACCCAGCAATCCCAATACTGGGCATATACCCTGAGAAAACCATAATTCAAAAAGAGTCATGTACCAAAATGTTCATTGCAGCTCTATTTACAATAGCCCGGAGATGGAAACAACCTAAGTGCCCATCATCGGAAGAATGGATAAAGAAGGTATGGCACATATATACAATGGAATATTACTCAGCCATAAAAAGAAACGAAATTGAACTATTTGTAATGAGGTGGATAGACCTAGAGTCTGTCATACAGAGTGAAGTAAGTCAGAAAGAAAAAGACAAATATCGTATGCTAACACATATATATGGAATTTAAGAAAAAAAAATGTCATGAAGAACCTAGGGGTAAGACAGGAATAAAGACGCAGACCTACTGGAGAACGAACTTGAGGATATGGGGAGGGGGAAGGGTGAGCTGTGACAGGGTGAGAGAGAGTCATGGACATATACACACTAACAAACGTAGTAAGGTAGATAGCAAGTGGGAAGCAGCCGCATGGCACAGGGATACTGGCTTGGTGCTTTGTGACAGCCTGGAGGGGTGGGATAGGGAGGGTGGGAAGGAGGGAGAGGCAAGAGGGAAGACATATGGGAACATATGTATATGTACAACTGATTCACTTTGTTATAAAGCAGAAACTAACACACCATTGTAAAGCAATTATACCCCAATAAAGATGTTAAAAAAAAAGAAAAAGAAATAAAGACTATTACAAGAGACAAAGAAGGACAACACAAAATGATCAAGGGATCAATCCAAGAAGAAGATACAACAACTGTAAATATTTATGCATCCAACATAGGAGCACCTCAATACATAAGGCAAATGCTAACAGCCATAAAAGGGGAAATCAACAGTAACACAATCATAGTAGGGGATTTTAACACCCCACTTTCACCAATGGACAGTTCATCCAAACTGAAAAGAAATAAGGAAACACAAGCTTTAAATGATACATTAAACAAGATGGACTTAATTGATATTTATAGGACATTCCATCCAAAAACAACAGAATACACTTTCTTCTCAAGTGCTCATGGAACATTCTCCAGGATAGATCATACCTTGGGTCACAAATCAAGCCTTGGTAAATTTAAGAAAATTGAAATTGTATCAAGTATCTTTTCTTTCTTTCTTTTTTTTTTTGCGGTATGTGGGCCTCTCACTGTTGTGGCCTCTCCCACTGTGGAACACAGACTCCGGACGTGCAGGCCCAGCGGCCATGGCTCACAGGCCCAGCTGCTCCGCAGCATGTGGGATCTTCCTGGACCGGGGCACGAACCCGCATCCCCTGCATCGGCAGGCGGACTCTCAACCACTGCGCCACAGTATCTTTTCTGACCACAATGCTATGAGACTAGATATCAATTCCAGGAAAAGGTCTGTAAAAAATACAGACACATGGATGCTAAACAATACACTACGTAATAACCAAGAGATACTGATGAAATCAAAGAGGAAATCAAAAAATAGAAACAAATGACAATGGAAACATGAACACCCAAAACCTATGGGATGCAGCAAAAGCAGTTCTAAGAGGGAAGTTTAGAGCAATACAATCCTAGCTCAAGAAACAAGAAAAATCTAAAATAAACAACCTAACCTTATATCTAAATCAATTAGAGAAAGAAGAACAAAAAAACCCCAAAGTTAGCAGAAGGAAAGAAATCATAAAGATCAGATCAGAAATGAGTGAAAAAGAAATGAAGGATATGATATCAAAGATCAATAAAACTAAAAGCAGGTTCTTTGAGAAGATAAACAAAATTGATAAACCATAAGTCAGACTCATCAAGAGAAAAAGGGAGAAGACTCAAATCAATAGCATTAGAAATGAAAAAGGAGAAGTAACAACTGACACTGCAGAAATACAAAAGATCATGAGAGATTACTACAAGCAACTCTATGCCAATAAAATGGACAAGCTGGAAGAAACGGAAAAATTCTTAGAAAAGTACAACCTTCCGAGACTGAACCAGGAAGAAATTGAACATATGAAAAGGCCAATCACAAGCACTGAAATTGAAACTGACATTAAAAATCTTCCAATAAACAAAAGCCCAGGACCAGATGGCTTCACAGGCGAATTCTATCAAACATTTAGAGAAGAGCTAACACCTATCCTTCTCAAAATCTTCCAAAATATGGAAGAGGGAGAAATACTCCCAAACTCATTCTATGAGGCCATCATCACCATGATACCAAAACCAGACAAAGATGTCACAAAGAAAGAAAACTACAGGCCAATATCACTGATGAACATACATGCAAAAATCCTCAACAAAATACTAGCAAACAGAATCCAACAGCACATTAAAAGGATCATACACCATGATCAAGTGGGGTTTATCCCAGGAATGCAAGGATTCTTCAGTATACGCAAATCAATCAATGTGATACACCATATTAACAAACTGAAGGAGAAAAACCATATGATCATCTCAATAGATGCAGAGAAAGCTTTCGACAAAATTCAACACCCATTTATGATAAAAACCCTCCAGAAAGTAGGCATAGAGGGAACTTACCTCAACATAATAAAGGCCGTATATGACAAACCCACAGCCAATATCGTCCTCAATGGTGAAAAACTGAAACCATTTCCACTAAGATCAGGAACAAGACAAGGTTGCCCACTCTCACCACTCTTATTCAACATAGTTTTATCCACAGCAATCAGAGAAGAAAAAGAAATAAAAGGAATCCAAATTGGAAAAGAAGAAGTAAAACTGTCACTGTTTGTAGATGACATGATACTATACATAGAGAATCCTAAAGATGCCACCAGAAAACTTCTAGAGCTAATCAATGAATTTGGTAAAGTAGCAGGATACAAAATTAATGCACAGATATCCCTTGCATTCCTATACACTAATGATGAAAAAACCGAAAGTGAAATTAAGAAAACACTCCCATTTACCACTGCAACAAAAAAGAATAAAATACCTAGGAATAAACCTACCTAAGGAGACAAAAGACCTGTATGTAGAAAATTATAAGACACTGATAAAAGAAATTAAAGATGATACAAATAGATGGAGAGATATACCATGTTCTTGAATTGGAAGAATCAACATTGTGAAAATGACTCTACTACCCAAAGCAATCTACAGATTCAATGCAATCCCTATCAAACTACCCATGGCATTTTTCACAGAACTAGAACAAAAAATTTCACAATTTGTATGGAAACACAAAAGACCCCGAATAGCCAAAGCAATCTTGAGAACGAAAAATGGAAGTGGAGGAATCAGGCTCCCTGACTTCAGACTATACTACAAAGCTACAGTAATCAAGACAGTATGGTACTGGCACAAAGACAGAAATATAGCTCAATGGAACAGTATAGAAAGCCCAGAGATAAACCCACGCACATATGGTCACCTTATCTTTGATAAATGAGGCAAGAATATACAATGGAGAAAAGACACCCTCTTCAATAAGTGGTGCTGGGAAAACTGGACAGCTACATATAAAAGAATGAAATTAGAACACTCCCTAACACCACACACATAAATAAACTCAAAATGGATTAAAGACCTAAATGTAGGGCCAGATACTATCAAACTGTTAGAGGAAAACATAGGCAGAACACTGTATGACATAAATCACAGCAAGATCCTTGTTGACCCACCTCCTAGAGAAATGGAAATAAAAACAAAAATAAACAAATGGGACCTAATGAAACTTCAAAGCTTTTGCACAGCAAAGGAAACCATAAACAAGGCAAAAAGACAACCCTCAGAATAGGAGAAAATATTTGCAAATGAAGCAACTGACAGAGGATTAATCTCTAAAATTTACAAGCAGCACATGCAACTCAATATCAGAAAAACAAACAACCCAATCTAAAAATGGGCAGAAGACCTAAGCAGACATATCTCCAAAGAAGATATACAGATTGCCAACAAACACATGAAAGAATGCTCAACATCATTAATCATTAGAGAAATGCAAATCAAAACTACAAGGAGATATCATCTTACACCGGTCAGAATGGCTATCATAAAAAAATCTACAAACAATAAATGCTGGAGAGGGTGTGGAGAAAAGGGAACCCTCTTGTGCTGTTGGTGGGAACGTAAATTGATACAGCCACTATGGGGAACAGTATGGAGGTTCCTTAAAAAACTAAAAATAGAATTACCATGTGACCCAGCAATCCCACTACTGGACATATACCCTGAGAAAACCATAATTCAAAAAGAATCATGTACCACAATGTTCACTGAGACTCTATTTACAGTAGCCAGGACATGGAAGCCACCTACGTGTCCATGACAGATGAATGGATAAATAAGATGTGGCATATATATACAATGGAATATTACTCATGCATAAAAAGAAAACGAAACTGAGTTATTTGTAGTGAGGTGGATGGAACTAGTGTCTGTCATACACAGTGACGTAAGTCAGAAAGAGAAAAACAAATACGGTATGCTCACACATATATATGGAATCAAAAAAATAAAGAAAAATAAGTGGTCATGAAGAACCTAGGTGCAAGGCGGAATAAAGACGTAGACCTACTAGAGAATGGACGTGAGGACACGGGGAGGGGGAAAGGTAAGCTGGGACAAAGTGAGAGAGTGGCATGGACATATATACACTACCAAACGTAAAACAGATTAGCTAGTGGGAAGTAGCTGCATAGTACAGGGAGATCAGCTAGGTGGTTTGTGACCACCTATAGGGTTGGGATGGGGGTGGGTGGGAGGGAGGGAGACACTAGAGGGAAGAGATACGGCAATATATATATATGTATAGCTGATTCACTTTGTTATAAAGCAGAAACTAACACACCATTGTAAAGCAATTTTACTCCAATAAAGATGTTAAAAAAAAAAGATAGCGAAATTAATCTACAGGTCAACATAATCTCTGTCAAAATACTAGCTGGCATTTTGGCAGAAATTAACAAACTGGTCTAAAATTACTATGAAACTTCAAAAGACTCAGGATAGACGAAACAATCTTGAAAAAGACCGAAGTTGGAGGATCCACACTTCTTGATTTCAAAACATAGTAGAAACCTACACGACAGTAACCAGGACAAAGTATTACTGGTATAGGATAGACATATAGATGAATGGAATAGAATATAGAATTCAGAAGTCCACCTTCACATTTATAGTCAATTGACTTTCAACAAGGGTGCCATGACAATTCAATTCGGAAAGTATACTTTTCAACAAATGTTACAAATCAACAAATGGTGCTGGGACAACTCAATATCCACATGCAAAATAATAAAGTTGGATCCTTTTCTCATACCATACACAAAAAATTAACTCAAAATGTATCAAAGACCAAAATGTAAGAGCTTAAACTGTAAAAATATTAGAAGAAAATGTATGTCGACTTGAGTTTTTTTGTTTGTTTGTTTTTTTGGGTTTTTTTGGCCATGACACATGGCTTGGGGGGATCTTGGTTGCCTGACCAGGGATGGAACCCACACCCTGGGCAGTGAAAGCACAGAGGTGGACTTGAGTTTGGTAAAGGCTTCTTAGCTATGACACCAAAAATACAAGCAACAAAACAAAAACAGGTAAATTGGACTATATCAAGATTAAACCTCTTTGTGCTTCAAAGGACACCATCAAGAAGGTGAAAAGATAACCCACAGAATGGAAGGAAATATTTGCAAATCATTTATCTGATAAGAGAACTGTATAGAATATATAAAGAACTCTAACAATTCAACAACAACAGGAAAGAAAAGAAAAATAACCCAATTAAAACTGGGCAAGGATTTGAATAGACATTTCCCCAAAGAAGATATACAAATGGACAACAAGTACATTAAAGGATGTTCAACATCCTCAGCTATCAGCAAATGCAAATCAAAACTAGAATGAGATAACACTTCATACCCGCTGGAATGGCTGTTTATAAAATACAGATGCTAACAGTGTTGGTGACGACGTGGAGAAATTGGAACTCTTGTACACTGCTGGTGGTAATGCAGCTGCTTTGGAAAACAGTCTGCTAGTTCCTCAAAAGGTTATACATAGAGTTACTATATGACCAAACAATTCCACTTCTAGCTTTATACCCAAAAGAAATTAAAACATATGTCCATACAAAAACTTGTACATAAATGTTCACTGGAGCATTATTCATAATAGTCAGAAAATGAAAACTCAAATATCCATCAGCTGATGACTGGGTAAACAAAATGTGACATTTCCATATACTGGAACATTATTTGGCCATAAAAGGACTGAAGTACTGATACATGATACAACACGGATGAATCATGAAAATATCATGCTAAGTGAAAGAAGCCATTCACAATAGATATATTATATCAGTTCATTTAAGTGAGAGGTCCAGAATAAGCAAATCTATAGAGACAAAAAGTAGATTAGTGGTTACCTAGGGCTGAAGGCTTGAGGGGAAGTGGAGAGTGACTGCTAATGGGTCTAGGGTTTCTTTTGGGGTAATGAAAATATTTTAAAATGGACTGTGGGGAATTCCCTGGCGGTCCAGTGATTAAGACTCCGTGCTTTCACTGCAAGGGACCCGGGTTCACCCCTGGTCAGGGAATTAAGATCCCACATGCCGCACAACACGGCCACAAAAAATAAGAATAAAATAAAATGGACTGTGGTGATGTTTGCACAACTCTGGGAATATACTAAAAACCACTGGATTTTATACTTTAAATGGGTAAATTTTATGGCATGTAATTTATATCTCAACAAAGCTGTTATATTAAAAAAAAATTGGGTAAAGGATCACATAGCACAGTGCATGCTAGGAAAAGCAATGTAAGTTTAACATGACCGGTAAGAAAAATTATTGGTTTGAAAGGGCATGGTTGTGAGTTGTGCCACATTTATGGAGCCAATAAAAATTATATTTAAAATATCTGTAAAGAGAAATGTAGTGTGTGTGTGTGTGTGTGTGTGTGTGTGTGTGTGTGTGTGTGTGTGTAAGTATCAAGCCATGGAAAAGAGTGAAATGGAAATAATATAGTGTCTAATTCTTTAGAAAAGATAAAAATTTGTGTTTTTTAAGTTTCATTTTTATATAAGAGAATATATTGAAATTTATCAACTGAATGACCTGTTCACTTCCTGAGAATAAACATTTTCTTCCTGAAGGGCTTTGAAAATATTTTGTGATCCATATCAAAGAGTTTAGTACAATTAAAAGGATTTTTGTAGTATCTCTTAGTTTATCCCTTGAGATCACTAAATCTGCAATACAGCCTACTTCTAAGAGATACTCAGCCTTTGAATTTCAATTTCCATCTACACTTTGTCTTTGCAATTAAGTATCCTTCTACCACTTTGTCGGTGGTAAAAAGAATAGTGGAGATATAGAAGCAGCCTAAGGGTCATGGTAATTTTCTGCTTGCATAAGATCTATTTTAACAAGTGAACTGAATAGAGAAAATAACTATAGCATTTTTTAAAGTATATCAGAGCTTAGTTTGACTTCATGAACAGGAAAAAATTGTTGCAATTCTATTGAGATAATTTTCAGAGAACCACTCAGAGAAAATAGAATATCCCTTCAAAGGAAAAAGTTCACCATTTAGTTTTTTTTCTTCAATCATCATCAAAAATATAATCAGTACACCTATGAGAGCAGCTTTGGCTATATAAGGTAAAGGAAATTTTAAGAACATAGTTTCTAGCATAGAGGGGTTGAACATATCAAATATACCCCCCCAAAAAAAATATATATATATACATACATACACACCCAGATCCAACTCAGCTCAAAAATGACAGACAAGCAACCAAATGAAGTTGATGGTTTATGGATGTCACTTAATTTAGTGATGGGAAATAAAGGTTTAAAAAATTGGTAATAGAGGATAGAATAGCAATATCCATTAGAATTCTACAAAATGGAAAACCATGGCTATTTTGAGGAATTATATGACTGCTTGAAATCTCAATTAACAGTTGCAGGACTGAATGTCTAGACTTCTGGTTTTATCCTGAATCACATCTCCATAGCAATACATTGGTTTATTTTGAGCATATCTCATCCTCAAGTTTATTACTTTTTTAATTTCCCTAATCATTTTTCTCTGAGAAATTTTTTACAGTACTTGCTAAAATATTTTTATTAATCATTTTATTTCTCTCTTTTCCTAGAAGTATGGTGAACTCTCCCAACACAAAAAGTATATTCCAACCTTCCATTCTCTGGCAATGAGCTAAATAATTTTTCTAAGTCTCCCCCCTTACTAAAGACTCAACAATGTTCACACATGCATATACGTTAGCTAAGCAACTGGGTCCTCCACACCAAATAAATAAATTTCAGAATTACAGTATGCTGAACTAGATCATTATGTTTGGATCAGAGATACTCTTAATTCAAAGCAGACAATGGAAAAGATTATATCATATCCTTCTGATGATTTCTGACTAACAAGATAAACCTCATAGTACAGACAGGATATAGTGTAGTGAGTTACGTAACAAAAGTCTTGTTCATTCATTTACAGGCAAAGTAACTAAATTCAATTTCATTTAAGTATGTCATAACTTAGTCAAATAAGTAACAATTCATTATAAAAAATAAGTTTTACAAAATTCTTTGGTTATCGCAAATTTCCAGGATTTGTATGATATTCCTGGGAAACCTGTCTTTCACATAAGTATAAACTATCACATAGTTTGGGAGAGAAACAAAGATTTCATAACATTTCCTTCACCACGGACAAATTAAGAGCAAGTTTGAAACACTGATTTCCACATGCTATAATAATATATGCTATCAGCCTTTTTTCCTCACTTAATAGAATTGCATGGTTTTGCCTTTTTTCTCTGTTCTGAACTTAGAAAAGCCTGGGTCACTTCTTTCCCAGAATAACAGGTTAAATGACTGTCTTTACTTAAAACTAATTGCCAATCTCATTGCCCTTCTCTCTCCATTAGAAAAATTCCCTAAAAATCACATCCAATGGTGCATTCTAAGTAGCTCTTCATGCCAGAACTTCAGAAATAAACCAGCTTGAACAAAGAGGAAAGTGAAGCATGCTATAAATTAATAACTAGTATTCTTTATGGTTGTGGGAAAATGTGCAGAATCCATGTAATTTTAGGTAAAGAAAATATACCCACAGTTGAGCTTGATGATGGTCTCTTTGAAAGAATATCATATAATTATTTGCAACTGAATATTGTCCTGATTCCATTAAGGATAAATTCTTATTATACATTTATTATGCATTTGAAGGGTCCAAAAATGTCACCTTGAAGTAATAAACCAATTGGTGTAACTGCAGAAATGGATGCCTATATAGTTCAGTATTGTTCAGCAATTTTCCAGAGGGACAGATTTCCAAGTCTAGATGGGCTATGTCTGCATTCAGGTTAGATTTATGTTTTTTAAAAACTCCCTGCAACTGTTCATCCCTCCTGCCTCTGACCACATTAGAAAAGATACAGATTAGGTCCATACCAGGGAGAGTAAGCTTGGAAGTTCAGGAGTAGGGTCCCAAGAGATCGATAAGACCTAATCAGTTACAAGTCACTTGTAACAAATGCTCAACATTATTTCCCACTGGCACTCATCACATATTTTTTAACTTAAACTAACACAATAACTGAAAAGACTCTGTCCTGGAATTAAGAAGGAGGTGGGGAGGAGACAGATCTATGCAGGCGATTCCACAGATGTGTGTTTCCATTCTGCTCTTGTCAGATCCATCTGTTCTTGCCTGCACTTGAAAATCTAGGGTGTTCAAAGAAGCGCCCTCTCTCTCTCTCATCAAATATATATATATATATATATACACACATACACACACACACACACACACACACACACATCTGTGCACCTGAACATGGGATCCTAAGCACAGACATTTGCCTTTTTTTTCTTTGCAAGTTTTGAATAATTTATTCTACCTCTAGTTATGCCTCAGGACAAATTGAGAAAGGTAACTGTGCTCCCTTGCTTACAGTTTTCTTTTTTTTTTTTAATTAATTTATTTATTTTTGGCTGCGTTGGGTCTTCGTTGCTGCGCACGGGCTTTCTCTAGTTGCAGCAAGCGGGGGTTACTCTTCATCGCAGTGCGCGGGCTTCTCATTGCGGTGGCTTCTCTTGTTGAGGAGCACGGGCTCTAGGCACGCAGGCTTCAGTAGTTGTGGCTCACGGACTCAGTAGTTGTGGTGCTCGGGCTTAGTTGCTCCGCGGCATGTGGGATCTTCCCAGACCAGGGATCGAACCCATGTCCCCTTCCTTGGCAGGCGGATTCTTAACCACTGACTGCACCAGCG
Source organism: Stenella coeruleoalba (assembly GCF_951394435.1). Classification (NCBI taxonomy): domain Eukaryota; kingdom Metazoa; phylum Chordata; class Mammalia; order Artiodactyla; family Delphinidae; genus Stenella; species Stenella coeruleoalba. The sequence goes on along the minus strand of NC_137151.1, from coordinate 38,141,447 downwards.
GGGAAGCCCTTGCTTACAGTTTTTACATCCTCTCTCCCATCTACCCAGGGCAGCACCACCCCCACATACTTCATTGTGTTTATTGCAACTGAACTGAACAGAATACATTTCCCAGGACCCCCTCTGCTGCCCTGCTCCTAATCATTTAGATAAAGTAATATACTAGTTTAAATGAAAGTATAAATTGCTGAGTTGCCAAGGGGACAAATCAATAAATATTTGTTATTATTATTAGGTGGTGAGAGATCACCTTTTACCTGGCCCAGATTTCATATGTGGAGCCAGGAGACTCTAATTCTAAAACAATGAATAGAAAATAATATACTTTTTGATTGAAATGGTAAAAACATCTCTCACAATGGGATTTCTCATACCTGTCTAATACTTAGAATCACCTGGAGAGTTTTACAAACGTAAATAAGTCCCCCAAGACTCAGTGAATCAAATCTGTAATTTTTAAAAAGCCACACATACAATTCTGATGTATATCCAGGGTTGAAAACCAGTGTTCTAGACTCTTGCTACTGAAAGTGTGGTCCTGCACCAATAGCAGCAGCATTACCTGAAAGTTTGTTAAGATTTCAGAATCTCAGACTCTAGCCCAGACCTACTGAATCAGAATGGGCCTTTTCACAAGATCTCCAGTGATTTGTATGTATATTAAAGTCTGAAAAAACACTGAGGTAGAAGCAGCTACACCTGCTAGACCTGATGAAGTAAGTAGCTTTGACTTAAAACAAGCAGACAGTTCTGAAAACGAATCTACACTAAGAACTCTTACTATGGCAGCTGAATCACCTTATATTCCTGCTAAGTGAGTTCTAAATGAAGGTCTTCCCTTAATGGTCTTTTCTCTAAAAACAGGCAGTTTCAATGTGAATGTCATCACATGAGTAAAGTTATTCCATTGAGCTATAATCAGCTCATTCAAACAATGTATCTATTCCAAGAAAGAGAGGGCCACGTGGTTAGCAGTCTCAACTTAGTTTTTGAACTTTTCTATGTTCATCCAAACTTAAGCTCCAAACTTTTTCTTTAATATGCAATGTGATTAAGTCACACAGGAATGCAGAAAATTAAAATATTCAACACATTAGTATGCATAGCACATCGTATTGTTAAATATTTATTGAGCACTAACAAGGGCTAACTCTACAAAACAGATTTAGATTCTGCTGGGAAGGACAGTACTGAAGACGATGCAAAACAGTAACACCTAGGATAACAAACTCAGCTCCAGCTCACAAAACACACAAATTTAAAATGTGTCCTCTGGACCAGGGCATCCTTAAGCAATTGATTTCGTCTCTCAGGCAGTTTATGTTCATACAATGAAAAGTCTTTCTCTCTATAATGAGCACCCTTGATTACACACTGTATACTTCCGAAAATAATCAAATAGTCAAATATTGTGCTCCTAATTCTGAGATAATGTTTAATTATTCTCTCTCTCTAGAACTTCAATATCTGTTGTTGTCTAACCCTAAGAAATCTGTTCAGAAAAACACTCTCTTACGGTAAAACAAAATTGTTTAGTGATTACTATGTTAGGAATATTTAATTCTAAATTAAGGCATAATAAAACTAATAGGATACAGATAATTTTCAAGGCACTACTTTGTTTTAAAAAATCCTCTTTTCAAAGCCTGATCAAGAACAAGTGATACAAGGTAAGGAGGTATTTGTAGTAAGTCTCAAACTTTTAAAGATATTTCCATGGTTTGAAAATAACAACTGCAACAATAACAACAACGAAAGTTGTGTTGAAACGAAAACATTTGCTTTTCCAAACAAACACTTAAAGACTTCTTTTCTGAGCTGATTAGTCCATCTGTACCTTCTCTGTGAAATTTCATCTGTCTGCCAATCTTGATATTTGCCAACACTCAGTCAGAGTACGATGCATCAATTGATTTCATTTGCTGTGACTCCACGTGGTGGAATTTCTTTTGGAACATGGCTGGCACCTGGATATATTTATTTATATTTGTACCGTATTTCAAAAGAAAATGAAATTAGGGTGAGGAAATGAGGGTGAGGCTTGCAGTATTTGCAAGAATGATGAGTGTGGGGAATGCCCGCATAAATTCTATCCTCTGTCTAAATGCATACATGATTAAAGTAACCAGATTACCATTCATTCATTCATCATTCATTTAGTAATGCATTTAGCAAAATGCCAGTCCCTGTCCTGGTGCTAAAAATACTAACTTAAAACATAGCTACCATTCAAGGAACTTGAGCTCTAGTAGAGAGCCAAATTAAACTTGAATACTACTTTAAAAACTAGAAGTCTCCGTATTTTATAATCTGGAATGCAGTCATTCATTCATTCACTAGCATGAATCCATTGTACTTATATTTAGGACGATGTCTTTCTGGTAGAACTCAGTGCTTGTGAATTAAATAAGATGCTTGCTGTTTGCTTTTCAGGATGGAAGATTGGTGAGGGAATCAAGAGAGGAGGATTAGAAAACAGTGCATTCTCATTTCACACCATGTCTGCCACGAAAGAAAACTAAGAGAGTTAGTAACATCTTCTGATGGTCATACTTTCATCTCTAAATCTGCTGCTGCTTTCAACTCTAAATCTGAAGCTGCAATCAGAATACTGGGTTTCCTTAGTAACAGGGTTACCATTTCTCAGAATGCTTTCAAATATCCTTTGCTTGGTTTCATTCTGCCATGTCCATCACAGCCCAGCTCCAACTTTACTTTATCCACAAAGGTTTCCTTGGTTCTTTCAGTCTGTGTTGTTTTCCACTTTCGTTGCTCCTCAACTTGTGGTCATACAACATAAGAGGTTAGGTCTTATTTGTATATGGACTTGTAAATAACTACTTCACATATTTTCTTTATCCAATTGAGTTTAAGCTTTTAGGAAGAGCCAATGTCATTACATCTATGGTGTCTCCTGGTTGTACAAGTGAACGCTTACTGCACATACAATGAAAACTCTAATTACTTATTGATTAGTGAATGGATCGATTGATTAATTGCTAAGTAGTTGCTCTTGGGGTCCTGCTTCCTTTAAATATTCATCACATAAAGAAACAAACAATATCTACTGCTACTGACACCTCCTCCACCTTCATCCTTCCCGGCATCTATTGCTGCATATCTCTAGGTCCTTGATTTTGATCCTTCCAGGAGACATTTCTCCTAAGATTTCTGTAATTTAAAATACTGTCTCTGAGAATAATGATTACTTTGGGTTTCTGAGGAAGGAATAATTTGTTTTATCTGCTCAAATACTCCCTCATTTTTCTTATCATGAAAGAGTTTTCTTGTTGTTTCTCAATTTCTATAAATGAAACCAATAATTTTGATACGTCACTTGACTCAAATGATCATAACCCTAAAACGGTGCCTTGTTCACTCTTCTCCACCTTTTGCCTCCCATCTCACCTTTGTGAAGCAGCCCCCCGATCCAACCCCCTTATATTAGTTTTCTATTACTGTATAACAAATTACCACAAACTTAGCGGCTCAAAACAACACACATGTATTATCTCACAGTTTCCATGGGTTGGAGGCCAGGCCCCACCTAACTGGGTCCTCTGCTCAGGTTCTCACAAGGCTGTAATCAAGGTGCTGGCTAGCGCCAAGGTTCTCACCTGGGGCTCAGGGTCCTCATCCAAGCTTACGGTTATTAGTAGAAGTAATTTCTTTGTGATTGGAGGGCTAACTCCCCTGCCCCCATTTTCTTAATGGCTGTAAACAACTGGCTATTAACTTCTAGAGACCTCCCTCAATTCCTTGCCCCACAGACTCCTTCTCTCACAACATGGTAGTTGGCATCATCTCCTAGGCCAGAAGGAAAATGTCTCTCTGATCCTTCACCATCTTTTAAAGGCCTCATGGGATTAGGCCAGGCTCACCCAGGACAATCTCCCCCTTGATTAACTCCCAGGCAACTGATACAGACCTTAATACCCTGTAAAATCCCTTCTGCTGTGTAATGGGAGTGAGATATCATTATATTCAAAGGCCTCCTCCAAACTCAAAGAGAGAAGATTATACAGGTACAAGGTCATTAGGGGGTCATTTTAGAATTCTGTCTACCACACTCTCTTATCCTGTTTAATTTTTCCCCTTTTCCTCCATAATATTCCTCACATGGTATAAGACACACATATTTATTATATTTATTGTTATTGTCTATCCCTACTGGCATATAAGACTCTTGACAATAGGAATTATCTTATTTTTACACACATACCACAAGACCTAGGATAGAGCTTGCTCCATTTTAGGTGCTCAATAAAAAAGTAATAGATGAATAAATAGAGGATCATGAAAGTGCTCTACAATCAATACAAAATTATCTGGAGGAGATATCTTATTCAGATAAAGACAGAAAGCTCTTCCTCTGTTTCCCAGAAAGCAATTGTTTAACCATTGTGTCTATATACAACATTAAAGAAACAATTAAATAAGCAATACACAGCCCATAAAATTCCACAGACATACATAAATAAAAATTTAACTGTAGTTTGGGGGTGAGGTAATTTGTTTCCAAACATTTGTCCTTGTTTTCATTTTTTATCTACTTTTCTACAAGTCAACATCACCCTTAGAATTGTGAAAATAAAACTTCCTGTACTAAATCTTTAAGTACTTGTTTTGAAATACAAACTTCTTCACAAATGTCCCTTTTGTTATTTTGCCACTGGCTGTATTAACAGAGTAAAACTTGTTCTTCAATGTCATTTTATTATATGAAGGTGAAGTTGATTAGTAGTTGCTCTTCAAAGGGAACTTAGTAACAGGTTCTATACAATAAAAATGGGAAAAGTTCCCCCAAATGATGAAAACTGAGGAGCCAAAACATTTTGTACCTTATAGAAGTTGCCAGGTGATTCTGAATATGCACCTGCTATCCAATGTGGTGTCCGGTGACCTAGCACTACATAACGTTAAGGAAAGCTCGTTAATTAAAAATGGACAGTGTCTTTATCATCGCTACCTAAAGGAACCTTAGGAAAATGACGTGCTCAAAACAAAGAAATCATTCAGCCCATAAAAAAACAATGGAAGTTACTTGGAACCATGGAAGTTAAGACTTGGATATTGACTCTTATATTGACTAGCTATTTGACTTAACAGCAATTTTCTTAACTTTAAATAACTGCTTTAGTACTTACTAGATATGGACTCTTATGAGATATTGAACCATGCCTTGTTCTTACCATGTGCAACACAAGCATAGGAATGGTACATCTCTTGTGTCCTGAGGATAGAACTGAATGTGAACATTTATGTGAAGTGCTAGGACAGTGCTGGACATAGTATAAATGTTCATATCTCATTTTACTGTGATAAATATAATAATAAATACTATCAGTATTATACTTCAGTGCACTTATAAATTTTGAAGAAACACTGACATTTTTATATGGGAAATAGTTTGAAAGTTAAAACAATACTGGGTTTTGTTATTATTATAAGAAATAACTACAATGAATTTGCATAAAAAATATTTTGAAAGCATTTTATATTTTCAAAAGGAATTAAACATTATTTTTTTTCTATAACTACTGTCTATGAAATGACAGAGGGTTAGTTTTCTAAGAGAAGAATATGTCTCTTCCTATTCAGGTTTAAGCAGGATGTGGTTAGGAGAGTTGACTAATTTTGCTTTCCTCCAATCATGTAAAAGAGAGACGATTCCTGAGCTCACAAATATTTTGGTTGTAATTCTTCACAGGAACTCACTTGATTTTCTTATGATATCAGTAAATCACAACCTTAATGTATTTTCATGAGTTTCTGTGATTAAAATATGCTTTAAGAGAAAAGCACTCTTACAAAAACGTTTATTTCCTCTGCTTTTAGTGAGAATTCAGAAAACTTGATACACTGCTGTTCACTCTCTCATCTCAAGTTCTATCTCTAGCTCTATGTTTCCTAGCATACTATCCAAGGTATAGGAATATCTTTCAACTTTCAACTTCAGTTGGTAGCTCAAGCAAGAAATCATGACATTTTCTGCTTAAATAACTATTAGTCAATTAGTATATACTGGTAAATATATACTTTAAAGCTATAAATGTAGATATAGATACAACTATAATGGATTATATTTAGACTCACCGTGACTGAGATAGTTGAACACATACTTCCTGAAATTTCAAATATATTTCTAAGTGGAAAAGCTCCAAATGACTGTCTGGGTCTCTGAGACGAGTCCAAGCATATCCAGACAAATGAAAACATTAAGATGGACAATAGCAATACTATTATTTTGATAATGCTATTACCATATAGTTTTGATGGCCTTTTTGCAAACTCAAAGAATTGTCATAAATGTCATCTAAATTTTTGCTGCAATTATTAGCTAACTTTTAGAGATTTACATTACTGTTACATATTTTAAATATGTAAATATCAAAGAATTTCCCAAGCTCACAAAGTAAGCAAGAATCCTCCCTAGTCTTATTTCTAAAGTCTTCTAGGAGACTACATTAGTGTAACATTTACTCTCAAAAGTTAAACATCACCTGAGTCACAGAAGAGACTATACAATGCCTATGCAGAAAGAACTGAGCTAATGTGCTAGTGATCCATTACAGCCATCATCATTGGCTTTCACATATTTGACATATTTCTCAAAAAAATAATAAAATTCCAGACAAATAAACAATAATTTTGAAAACATAAAAGAGAGGTTAAGGTATAGAGGACAGAGACAGTGTTACAGACTGCATGTTTGTGTCCCTCCAAAGTTCATGTTGAAATCCTAATCCCCTTGTGATGGTATTTGGAGGTGGGACCTGTGGGAGGTGATTAGGTTTAGATGAAGTCATGAGCCTGGCGTCCTCATGATGGGATTAGTGCCCTTAGAAAAGGAGTCCAGAGAGCTAGCTCTCTCACTCTGCTTTCTCCATCATGTAAGGAAAAGAAGGCAGCTGTCTACAAGCCACAAACAGGGCTCTCACCAAACACAAAATTGTCTGGCACCTTGATCTTGGACTTCCCAGATTTCAGAACTGTGAGAAATATTTGTTGTTTAAGCCACCAGGTCTATGGTATTCTATTACAGCAGCCCAAACTGACTAATACAGACAGCTAGGCTTAATGTATACCTAACCTGATTTCCCAAAAAAGAGGCCCCAAAATACGAAAAGAGACAATATTCAAAGAGATCCTAGTTGTGAAATAAGAAGCATAAAAAAAGGAGAAAAAGAAAAAGAAACCTATGTAGTACTAATAAATCAGAGACTAAGGGTAAATAGTGGTCAACCCAGAATTGTATGCCCCATAAACTTATATTCATGACTAAGTATGAAATAAACACGGTTTAGACAAAATTCCCTATGGACATAAATCAAGAAAAAGGAGAATGATCCCAGAAGGGAATTCTGAGACGTGAGAAGAAATAATGAGCAAAGAAAATCATAAATATGTTCCTGGATCTAAAAATAAATGAATGAATAAATGAGTGAATAAACAAAACTTATTGTATAAAAGTAACAATGACTAATTTGAGTCATTAAAAGGATAACAGTGCAATTTTTAGGTTACATAGCAAAATAACAGAAATAGAATGTATAACCTCCAAACTACTAAAAGGATCAAATGGGATGAAGAAAAATAGAGAAAAAAAAACCATCCAAAAGAAATACAGATAAAACAAGACAAATAGAAAGCACAAAATTAGTAGCAGAATTGAATCCAATACATGAATAATAATTGTGCTAAATTCCTCAGTTTTTAGAATAGTTAAAGAAATAAAAGATAATGTGATACTGTTGACAAGAGATATCTCTAAAATGAAAAGCCACAGAAATGAGACTGGAAAAGATTGGAGAAAAATTATACCAGGAAAATCTACCCAAAAGACTGCTATTGTTGCAGACACACAGGCATGAAGGTAAAATAGCATGGTTGAATTAGTAAGGATCACCACACACTGACAAAGAGTTCAATTTACCACGAAGATACATAAATTCTAAAGTTGCATTACCTAATAGCTTTCAAACAACTATATAAAGAAAAATCAACATGGAAGTAGCAGGCAAATCCTCAATCAATATCAGACATTAAAATACCTCTCTCAGTAATTGAGAGATCAAATATACTAAAAATAAAGCAGAATTAATAAACTTGCTTTTATGGATATATAAGACACTGAACCCAATAAATTAAAACCTCATTTTTTAACCCCACATGAAACATTTCAAAAAGCGTCTAAGTATGTGGTATTAATGCATGTCTAACAAATTGCTAATGATTGATATGTACATATATATAATACATATATATTATTATACATAAATATATTTCCTAACCACAAGCAATTAATTTATAAACCAATATCCATAAATAACTAATTAACACAACCATATTATTAAAATAATGAGTATTTATCAATAACGATAATGAGTATTTATCAAGGGTGTCAGATGCAAAATCAGTACATCAAGTTGAATTGCATTTCAATATGCCAGTTTGAAAGAAATCAGAACATAGAATTTTAAAAAGAATATAACTTATAACAGCAAATAGTAAGATATACAGGAATAAACCTTTCTGGAGAAAATTATGAAAGTCAATTAAAAGACACTTAAAAAGACCTAAATAATCTAGAAAGAAGTAACATTTCGATAGATAAAAAGACTGAATATAATTAAAATTGTCCATTTCCTTTAATGTATAGAAACACAGCAAGCTTATTTTTTATACCACCAGGGTATTTTGTGGAACTTGATAAGCTGGTTCTAAAATGTATAGGAAAAAAATTAAGATAAATGAAATGAATAGGAGAGAGCAAAGACTCAAAAATATTCCTGAAGCAGAACCAAGAGCCTTGCTCAGTCAGGAAACATGATTTATTACAAAGCTGTAGTGATTAAGATGCTGTTGTACTGGTATAATGTTGGACAAATAAAACAACAGAAGAGAATAAAGAGCCCAGCAACTGATCTATATATATTAGGGAACATGAAAATATTGCCATCGCCAAACATTAGAGAAAGGGTAGATTACTGAAAAAGAAAAATGGTGCTAAGCCAATTATTCATATGAGAAAAAAATACCAGATCACAACTTTCTGTCACATAAAAGCATATTATGGAGAAGAATACGGAGGTTCCTTAAAACTAAAAATAGAACTACCATACGACCCAGCAATCCCACTACTGGGCATATACCCTGAGAAAACCATAATACAAAAAGAGTCATGTACCACAATGTTCATTGCAGCACTATTTACAATAGCTAGGACATGGAAGCAACCTAAGTGTCCATCGACAGATGAATGGATAAAGAAGATGTGGCACATATATATAATGGAATATATAAAAGAATAAAAGAAATGAGCCATAAAAAGAAATGAAATTGAGTTATTTGTAGTGAGGTGGATGGACCTAGAGTCTGTCATATAGAGTGAAGTCAGTCAGAAAGAGGAAAACAAATACCGTATGCTAACACATATATATGGAATCTAAAAAGAAAAACAAAAGGTGAATAACCTAGGGGCAGGACAGGAATAAAGATGCAGACGTAGAAAATGGACTTGAGGACATGGCGAGTGGGAAGGGTAAGCTGGGACAAAGTGAGAGAGTAGCACTGATGTATATACACTACCAAACATTAAGTAGATAGCTAGTGGGAAGCAGCCGCATCGCACAGGGAGATCAGCTCGGTGCTGTGTGACCACCTAGAGGGGTGGGTTAGGGAGGGTGGGAGGGAGGCGCAAGAGGGAGGGGATATGGGGATATATGTATACATATAGCTGATTCACTTTGTTATACAGCAGAAACTAACACAACATTGTGAAGCAATTATATTCCAATAAAGATGTTAAAAAAATTAAAATAATTTATTTTAAAAAAAGCATATTATAGAGCTTCAGAGCCAACAAGATTTAGTTATTTTAAAGGCAAGATCTTAAACTTTACAAGGAAATATAAGAGAATATATTTATACCTCCGGGCAACAGAGAATTTTTAAAACAAGACTCAAAACAGATCTAAGGAAAGATCAGTAAATCCAATTAACTGAAATGAAAATCTGCTCATCAAAAAGTATCGTCAGTAAGTTAAAAGGCAAAACTGCAAGCTGGGAGACTATATTTGTATTCATATAAGCAACAATTAGCATTTCAAATATATAAAAACTCCTTTAATCAATAAGACGTAAGTCCAACAATCCAACTGAAACATACCCAAAATACATAAACAGATAATTTGCAGAAAACAAAACATAAATTTCCAATAAATAGAATGATTTTCTGATCTTTAGTAATCAGAAGTAAATCAAAAGCAAAATTCAGTATTATTTCAGCACCACCAGATTCACAAAAATTTAATTCTGACAATTCCAAATATTGTCAAGGGTGTAGAGAATTGAGAACTTCTACATATTGATGACAGAAGTGTAAACTGCTACCACTTTTGAAAGCAATTTGTTGGTATGTAGTAAATGTGCACTTGGATGTGCCCTATATTCTAGCAACATCATAGTAAAGCAGAGCTTCTAGCATTTTTCAAGTCCATAGAAAAAGAAAATATTTCCATAGCATACTAGGGTAATGAACAAGGCTGTCTGCAGCCCCAGGACTGAAGGGACCAATAACCCTGCACATCTATAACCCAATTACTAGTTGGGAATACTGCCCTAAAGAGGACCTTGCAATTTGCATCTAGAGACTTGTATGTTTAGAATGGTCATGGCGGCATTTGTTTTAGTAGAAATATAAAAATTAAACTAATGTACATATCAATTGGTAGTAGAATGAACAAATAAGTTATAGCATATGTATACAACAGAATAAATATGATACAAGTGTCAACAAAGATGAATCTCAAGAGCATAATATTGAGTAAAGAATCAAGTCACCAAAAATGTGTGCTATATGATTACGAAAACCAAAATCAAAACTAAAGCAAGGTTTTATCACAACGTACATTTGTATTGCTATGGGTTGAAATGCGTCCCCCCAAAGTTTCTATGTTAAAGTCATAACCCCCAGTACTTCAGATTGTGACCTAACTGGAAATAGAGTCACTGCAGATTTAATTAGTTAAGACAAGGTCATACTGGAGTAGAGTGGGTCCCTAATCCCACATGGCTGGTATCTCTATAAAAAGAGAAAATTTGGAAGCAGTCACACCTAGAAAGAGAAAGTTGTGTGAACATGGAAGGAGAGATAGGGTGATGCATCTACAAGCCCCAGAATGCCAGAGTTTCCAGCAAACCCCCAGAAGCTGAGGAGAGCCATGGAACATATTCTTCCTCACAGCCCTTGGAAGGAATCAACTCTGCTGGCACCTTGATCTTAGACTCCTAGGCTCCAGAACTGTGAGACAATAAATTTCTGTTGTTTCAGCCAACCAGTTTGTAGTACTCTGTTACAGCATAATATATATAATTATTATATATAATACATAATTACATATCTTGTATTATATAAATATGTATATGTTTAATATATGTATACATAATAAACATATATCACATATAATATATATTATATATCTAATATAAATATAGTAATATTATCTACCTTATAATAAATAATACATGCAATTTAAAATATATCATATATAAATATGTAATTAAGTACATAATTTTAATATATAATTTTAAATCTCTGATATATTTGATGACCGTTTTTTCATCCAATGTACTTCAGAACCTTATAATGAGTAACAAGTTATTCATAACTGATTTTTAAAAACTAGTGATGTTATAGGAAACTTTGCTCCACACCACAAGAGAAAAAGTTGAAAAGTAATATAGATGTCTGTGTAATTGAGATAATTATATCTATCTCAAAGGATTGTTTGAAGATTAAATCAGTTAATGTAAGTAAAATACTCAGAAAATTGCCTGAAGGTCATGATGATTGTAATGATTATTAGAACAAAAACACAAAATATATTTTTATCTAACCCAAAAAATCCAATACCAATTTCATATCATATAGTATACAATTCACATTAAAATTTACCCAATTGTGAAAGGATGTCCTTTGAGCCTTTTTTTTTTTCAGAGGGGAAGAGTTTGAAGACTTTTGAATGCCTTTCAATAGCCTTTCAGTACTTCTTTGTCTCTGACACAAAAAGGTGTTTCAAGCTCACCTTCTACCTTCCACATGCTATATCTGGAATCTGTTATTGTTCCATGAAGCTCTGGCTCCTTTTCCTAGGAAGAGTAGTTAGAAACCAAGACAGGGGCACTAAATTGGCCTATTGCTGCTGGAATGCCATAACTTCGGGGTCCTTTTTGTGGACAGAGCTATAAAAATATTTTTTTAAGTCCTGACTGAGTTCCATTCCCAGCCATCCTGAAGTAGCTAGTATTGGACTTAACCCTTTACCTTAAACAACTGTAAAACTGGACAAAATATATGATATAACTGCTTTTAAGCTTTGGACAACACACAGCATCCATTTGTGATTCCATGAGACAAGGGAAAAGCCTGAAGTGAGCTTTCTGCCCAAGGGCACTTTCCTAATGCAGACAGCAGAATTTTTCTGGCCAGAGGAAGCAAAGTGTAGTGCCTGCCAAAGAGAATGCATAAATCTTCATATAATATAATGAAACTCTACTGAGTAAAGATGAATGAACTTTGATAAGGAGCCAAAAATAAAAGAACATATATCCAGGATTCCATTCATATGAAGATCTAGAACAGGCAACACTAATCTACGCTTAAATAAATGAGAAACAAACTATATCATATGCTACATTTCCATATGTACTAAGGTTCATTTCTAAATTCTCCATTCTATTCCATTGGTTCCTGTGCCCATAACAGACTATACTTGCAATCACCTTATAGACAGCTTTAAGCTCGGATAGAGCTATTTGTCTCCCAAACCACCATTGCTCTTCTTTTTCAATATTTTCCTAGCTCTTCTTGATGTTTATATCCCCATATAAACTGTAGAATCAACTTCTCCAGTTTAATAAAAAGTTATTGGCATTTTATTGATTCCTTATATTTATATATTAACCTGGAAAGACTGACATCTTTATGATAAGAAAAAGAGGTATCTTTATATTCAAATCCATTTATGTGCTTTAGGAGTGTTTTAACATGTTCCTCATATAGATTTTTGCATATTTATTCTTAAGCATTTTATTTTATTTTTTGCTATTATAAATTGTTTTTCCTACTATATCTTCTAAGGAGTTATTGTTTATATATAAGACGACGATAGAATTTGTGTATTCATTATAGCATCTTGCTAACTTACTGATTTCTTTTTTTAATTATAAATTCTCTTAGAATCTTGACGTATACAGTCATATCATCTCAAATAAAGATGGTTTATCTTCTTTTCTTCTACTTCTTATATTTTTAACAATTTTATCTTACCTGATTTCTTTGTTGGATACTACTAATACAGTGGTTCTCAACTGAGTGTAATTTTGTATCCCTAGGAACATCTGGAATTATCTGGAGACATTTTCGGTTGAGAAACGCTATTCTAACACAGTATAGTATTAAACAGTAGTGAAAATACCGAATGTCCTTATCTTATTCCTGACTCCACGGGAATGCCTCTTGTGCTTCTCCATTAAGTAGAAATTCTGATCTCATTGCTGTTCCTACTATTTTTGAAAGTTTTTTTTTTTTTTTTTTTCCTTTTCTCTGGAACAAGATAAGTGCCATCGGGATTATCTGAAACTAGAAAGTTTAGTAGAATTGCCCAGTGAAACTCTCTGGGTCCATGTGAAGTAAACGTTATTTTCCCTTAGACATGCTATCTCTGGGAAGGAGAACTGTAGGGGAACAACTGGGAGCAACTTATGATTTTCAACATTTAAAAACATAATTTTAGTTTAAAAAATGTGACCTGGAGTTTTCCTAGGCCCATTAATTCAAGAATATGTGTATGTGTTTATACATGTATATATGCAAATATACGTATGCCATTTAACTCTTTACATAACTAGTGTGACCAGTGTATGCACTGGCAGATAGATATGTGTCTTCTGTGATTCATGAGTGCTAGCTAGGAGAGTTTCCTCGTTTAGGATAATGTACAACTAACCTGTTCATTTATGCCTAAAATGTAATCCAGGAAACTCAAGTGTCTCTAGTATTTTCCCAACAGTGGACTATCCCTTTACAATCACCAAACGTAGCCAGATTCATTATCCAGTTTGACTAGAGGAAGTCTGATCTTTTCACCAAGCGTTTCGGAGAATCCTCTAGATGTCTATCTATATCAAACTGTTTTTCTAAAGATGACACATATTTTTAAAGGTAAAAAATTTTAAACTCCATGAGTCTATTCCAGCTATTATTAATGTAACTCAACCATTGTAGTCATTGCTATGAAAACATTTAAAAACCTTGAATTAATTTCATCTAAATTTTGTATATTACAATGAATACAGATAGGATGAAGGCAATGGGATATCAAAATGTCTGCTAAGTTATCAAAGAAAGATTTGATTGTGCTTAAAAGAGTTTATGTTTTAAAACATTTTTATATTAACTGTTTTAATTGTTGGACATGGCAAGTTATACGTGAGAACTCCACACAGAACGAACGAGTATCCTATTTTTAAACCGGGCTGTACAGCTAAGTGTTTTCATCAGTTTTTTAAAGCATGATATGTACTTTGCAATAAATATTTTCAATGATTTTTCAGTAGTCATGTACTGCAAAAGTTAGTAGAGAATATTGATGTGCAACAATAATATGAATGCATAATAGATGTTATTCTGTTTTATTTTAGAACTTCTTTCTTTGGCAGTTATTTGCCATTTCTTCATAACGATGCAATAGCATGAGCCCAGAAAAATCTCCATCTACATTTCATGTATTATTCATATTAATTTAAAAAGCAACTAGCTTTCAAAGGGTTAGCTCCAGAGAACAAAATTTTATGGTCACCTTTAAATTACAGTAACATGGCCAGGAACTAAGGACTTTAGTTGTATTAAACACAACCTAAAGCAAATTCAAATCAATGTTTGATAAATGTCTCATTTTCTCAGTAAAAGGCTTTTCTAAATCTCTTATGATATCCTAGAATGCAGACGGGTTACGATGCCTGACTTGAAAATGGATAAAGGGTTGCCAATGTCCTTTTATAATTTTCCTCTGAACATCCAAAAAAGGGATAAAATCCTAACCCAGTAATAGTTTTAAGTGACCAAAATATATAACAAATCACTAAACTGCAACTATTTAACTTACTTTGAGAGAGACTATTTTGAAAAGTGTACCATATAAAATCATGTTTTAAGGAATCTTCCTCACCTTAAATGGTATGTGAACATTGAATTGGTAATATTTCATTTGGTTGCATCCTGTTTTGCTAAAGCAACTAGCTAGCTGGAGGTTTAAACATATGCTGTGCACATACGTTAGAGTCACTGAATGAATACTTGCTTATTAATGGATGAAGACATTTTGGGGTGTGATGTTTGGTTATGAGTTTAAAAACTGGCACTAATATACCATTTATGACTCTTGATCGCAGATGATAGAAAACTTCGGCAAAGGAGAAGCCTTAAGCCAAAGAACAGGGCCAGCTTTAAGAGGCTTGATTTGGTTTCAAACAATTTTTTTTTCAAACAAGATTTTTGATAATGTTTCTCCTTCTGTGTGGTCTGGGCTTTTTTTTTTTTTTTCCTATTTTTCTTTCTTTCTCTTTTCTTTTTTTTTTTTCTTTTCCTTTCTTTTGTTGCTGTTTTTGGTGCTGGCCCCATTCTGACAAAGGCTTTGCCTCATGCTGCCAAGATGTCAGAAGGGACAGCCCTTCACTTTTGTTGGATTTTATTCATCAGAAGTGAGTGAGTGAGTCCAAAGGCACACAAGCTGAGGGTATTACACAGAGACATAATAGAAAGCAGAAGACTTTGGGAGCCCTTAAAGAAGCTAGGCAGCCACGAAATAACAATAACCCAGAACAAACAGGGCAGGCAGCAAGCTCTCTGAACTGGCAGGTGTAACTAAAGAAGGTGAGGGGTGCGTGTTTTGAATTTGCTTTAGGTTGTGCTTAATACAGCTAAAGTCCTTAGCTCCTGGTTACGTTAATATAATTTAAAGGTGACCATAAAATTTTGTTCTCCTCTTAAGTGTTGAAAGAAAGAAAAAGGAAAGAAATCTTAAAGAAAAGAGGAAAATATCTTTAAATTCCTTAATTGTATCTGTTCTGGCAATCCAGTGATCACTTCTGCATGGAATACTGGTGATTTTCTTCTTTTCATGTACTTGTACTTTCCAAATGCTACATAATGTGTATGTCTTATGTCTACTTATACTTTCAGAAAAAATACTTAAAACCTTGAAAATGATATTTAGAGTTCAAAAAATTTTTACTTTGTGTCTCAGACTCTGGGAGGCGCTAATTTATCTTCAGTAGTTCTGCTGTTTTATTTTATAGACTGTTCCATCTTTCACTGTTTTCAGATGGTTTAAGAGCACCGTACCACCTGTGGGTGAGAGAGCTTATTATTCCATAATCTCCTCGACATTGCGAATATTAATATGTTAACAAAATACTTTTTACAAAATACTAAGAGATTTGAAAAAAACATACTACAGTGATGTTGAGAAGCGTTCAGCAGTAGCAGCTGAAACATCTTTGCCAGGGGTGGAACTGGGGGAATAGGTTTGGTAGATATCACCGGAAGTGCCCTGGCATAGAACAAATGGGAGAACTGATTTCACCTCTACATCTAAGAAAAACTTTTAGGGTTCTTTGGTCTTGATTTTTTTCCCAATAGTGCTTAATAGCATTTCTTGTGACTACAGCACTCAACAGCACTCCAAAAAAATAACGCATACCTGGAAGCCTCAGTTTAGACATGCAGCATCACTGAGCATCACACATTACATTTTGAGAACATATATCTGGACAAAAGTTTAGTATAAGAAGCTGCTGGATCAGTGTAGACAGCTGGGACCAGCACATTGTAAGAATCAAAAAAAACAATCCTGCCCAGATGACATCTATTTTCTTAGTTATGCTGGTTAAGGAATTAGTTTTCAGCAAGGAAAAATTAATAATAATCAAGTAATTAATAATTAATTGTTACATAATTAGCCTTCTCTATATGCATATATGAGCAATGTGCTATACTTTTCCATATGTTTTTACATTCAATGCCTACAAGACACTTTTTCATCCCTGTGTAAGGAAACTGAAACCCAGAGTGTTTAAAGTTCCCTATGGTCACAGGTAGTAAATTGGAATTTGGGGCAATAGATTTCTCTCCTTCTTTCTCCCTCTCCCTCATCACTGTAGGCAGTAAAGCAAAATATTAAG